>NC_090278.1:651757-1303515 GCF_040414725.1 Anabrus simplex | reverse complement strand
CCCTTTAGCCCCTTAGCCCTTTAGCCTTTAGCCCTTTAGCACTTTAATCCTTTAGCCCTTTAGCCCTTTAACCCTTTAGCCCTTTAGCCCCTTAGCCCTTAAGCCCTTTAGCCCTTTAGCCCCTTAGCCCTTAATCCCTTTAGCCCTTTAGCACTTTAGCCCTTTAGCCTTTAGCCCTTTAATCCTTTAGCCCTTTAGCCTTTAGCCCTTTAGCGCTTTAGCCCTTTCGCCTTTAGCCCTTTAGCTTTTAGCCCTTTAGCCCTTTAGCCCTTTAGCCTTTAGCCCTTTAGCCCTTTAGCCCTTTAGCCCTTTAACCCTTTAGCCTTTTAGCCCTTTAGCCCTTCAACTTTTGGCACAATTGAGGAAATCGCTTAGTTTTACGTTTTGTCGACTAAGAAATGCTTTCAATATTAAACCATCTTCACGTCTGCCGACAGTGGAGTTCCAAACCACTATCTAGGCTGATAATTGCGTGACCCAAACCGCACAGCCACCTGATCGGTATCAAGATTCTTCGCCAGCACCATATTTGAGAAGTTTATTTTCAAAATGAACAAAATCCAAAAAGTAATATTTTACAGGAGAGAGGAAAAAAGCTCAGAGTATAAAATTTCACATGAAAATCATTTTTGAGTACTTTTATTATGTTCAGATGGAATAAATGCATTGTTATACAAATTATTTCTGTTGAAGCTTTTGCGGTTTAGGAAATATTCAAAGAAAATTATGGATTTGGTACTTTTTCGCACCGAAACTCTAAATATCTTCACCTGAAAGACATAAATTTCACTGCAGTCATCAGAATTTTTGATAAAACTGACTGTATTTAGTTATAAAATAGTCAAATTTAAGGTATTTACTGTGAAGGCATAGATTATTTTTAATAATATTAAATAAAATTGAACAAAACAATGAAAATAATGTAAAGTACCAGCACTGAACTTAAGGAGTTCTCTTTCTTCTCCTTAGCAGCATTCTCAATTTTCCTTCGACGGACATTCAGGAGGCTTAAAAATGTATCCCTACACACACTGACAACACCACCATCACTTCTAGCTTTATATTTCATCGTCATTTTCTTCGAAACACGCGTACATAGTGTCTTTTGATTAGGCCTTTGCCTTTCTGGTGATAAAACATCAATATACGAAGCAATACATTCTTTTTGAGAAACAGCATCTTTATTCTCCCAGAAGGCACCATGAAACGCTATCATTTCTTGTTCTGTTGAATCACGGGCTCTAAAAAACTCCCCGACATTGTGGAAACAAGCTATTTTTCGTTTAACACTCGCTTTAATCTCGTATTTCTGCACTTTAGCACGCGTCTGCTTCCATTTATCTGGAGCTAATACCCTCTTCCTTGCTTTACTTACTTCTTCAGGAGTATCACAGTACTCATCTGAGATATCTGATTCCATACTTTTGAAAAACAAATAGTACACAGGAACAAAACCAACTTCGTAAGAAAACTGTCACTTCACGTCATGTAAACATAGCGCGCCCATTTTGCTGCTGTTCACGTGACCCAGAAATGGCCTCTCATTGGCTGCATGGATACGGTACACATTGGCACATTCAGGCCACAGAATTTGGTACTTATTGGCATCAAACGAGATTTTTAATGCCCTGTTCATATGGATTTAGGTCGTGTTGGCTATTTCTTTTTCCTTTATACGATGGAGCTACCTACCAACGTACGTTTTCCATCATAATCTCAATTTCGATTTTTTTTTGGAGTTGGTACCTTTCGGAAATAAGCTTCACATTTCAGAAGAGTCGATTTTTTCCAGGTCTTCTAGCACGAAGAGTCCAATTCTCGGCTCCACGGAGGAAAACTGAAAACCGAGACTGGATACTACTCTAATTTTCATTGGTCACGAGATGGAGCGATCCTTCCATAAACGGAACGTATTTGTCATTACATTTTTTACCAGAGCTGTTCTCTTAAGACGACACTCGGGAATAAAAATATATTTTTATCTAATTCATGGATTTTCACGAAACTTTGTGGGAATGTTACCTACATAATACAATATACAATTATTTTACGTTGCACGTTATAAACTCCATATTAGAGCCCGTATTGTCAATGTATCAACTTGTAAAAAATTTGAATTTTATAATTCCACCCTTACAATACTGTAATTGTCTTTATTAAAATTATACTCGTGAAACATGTTTCGTCCTCTTATGGGACATCTTCAGTCACAAACACAATATACAATTAATAGTTTTTTCAAAATATTTATTTGAACTGTTTAATTCCATTTTCTTCATTAAATGTAATTAACACGTTAATATAAATTCGTAATTAGGTAGTACTTATTTTAAAAGCACTACGTATCGATTTTTCTGTACTTAATTTATATAAGGAGATGAATGAAAACCTACAACCTGTGTTCCAGTCTTTGACCGGGTCAGGGATGTAATGAATGAACCATTTATAAGGCTATTATTACAACGGGGTAGCCACTCCTAAGGTGATATTAATGACTGATAGATGCTATGAAATAATAGTGGAGAGTTTTGCTGGAATGAAAGATGACGGCGAAAACCGGAGTACCCGGAGAAAAACCTGTCCCGCCTCCGCTTTGTCCAGCAAAAATCTCACATGGACTGACCGGGATTTGAACCACAGTATCCAGCTGTGAGAGGCCGACACGCTGCCGTCTGACCCATGGAGGCTACCCTTATATATGGAGATATATCGTACTAAAGTTTGTGTAATTTTTACGTTCTAAAATTTTTGATTTAAAAATCCCTACTACTTGAAAAAATTCTGCAATTAAAAAATTTCATATACAGGTTTCTTAATATAGCTGTGATATATATATACCATATAAATTTTGTTAAATTTGGCAAAATATTATGGGATAAAAATGGGATTTAAATGTGAAATTACAATTGGCAAACAAGGCATTATTACAGTGATAAATTGTTTGAATTCAGCGGAATAACTTCATGACAAGAAAAAAGAAACCCAATCCTTTCGATTTCAGTCATTAAAAAATTTCAACAAAATGAGCAGCGTATCTATTTTTATCTCCGGAGTGTCCCTTTAATCTCAGGAGCACAGCTACCTAAACTGGAAATTACCGACCCAAGGTATAGCGTTTCAGAGACGTTCTCCAATTCCTTGAGGATGTCTGTGCTGGCTAATTTCTCGGATCTATCAACAATCATTATTTATTTACATCGATGCAGTCAACTGTGGACTACGGTTATACAGACTACCTCCGACTATTTCTAGGCTTACACCTTTTGTTCTGCTTAGTAACAACTGCAACCTCACGCTGCTGTTCAGCCGTTCTTCCGCCGATATGTTCCGCGGTTTTGCAGGTTCTATCTGTAGATCATTCCTCAAGCCGTAACTTTCTTCCTAAAGACGGCCCTCTCCACCATGTGCTCTGGTCTTATAACATTTAATGTAAGCATCTGACATAATTGTTCCCTTTACAAAACTTGAAAGCAATGAGAAAATACGTCGCAAGGCATTGGGGACTGATCTTGCAGCGCAGGCGCTGTGTCCCTCTCCCCTCGCCATACCACCCTTGGCTTGCTGCTGTATGTCCGGTAGGTGCGGGGACCGGGGGGAGAGGTGTGCTAGGCTTCGCTCCGTCAGATCGCCACTGCTAACTATCAACCGTGTCTTCCTTTTTGTATATACTTCCTCACCTCATATTTCTGACAGAGACAGGAGACGAAATCCCAGCAGACACCTGAAGGTTTCTATGAAATAGAAGTAATGAAGAACAATGAATGGAAGGGCCCAAACTACAAACTACGCCATGTATACACACGCTTCAGTGTCAACGGATTCTACGGGAAAATATACCTAACCGCCAGATTCACGCCCCAGACGAAGAACGTATCTGCCGTCTCTGAGGCATGACCTGTCCTGGGTACCACCTGATGAACTGTACTAAACAAGCACAAAGCATCAGTACACTTGCCAAACACTGGTAAAAACGAAATGATGTACGAAAATAAAAACAAAAAATTGACAAATTATAAACTTTAACATATATGTACACATCATGTTTAATTTCAATAAACGGGCGAGTTGGCCGTGCGGTTAGGAGCGCGCAGCTGTGAGCTCGAATCCGGGAGATAGTGGGTTCGAACCCCACTGTCGGCAGCCCTGAAGATGGCTTTCCGTGGTTTCCCATTTTCACACCAGGCAAATGCTGGAGCTGTACCTTAATTAAGGCTACGGACGCTTCCTTCCCATTCCTAAGCCTTTCCTCTCCCATGGTCGCCATAAGACCTATCTGTGTCGGTGCGACGTAAAGCAACTAGCCAAAAAAACTCAATAAATATTTCTGAATTATATAGATAACGGAGTGCTGGTATTTCACTCCCGTTTACTTCTACATCTTTGTAGAAAGACATTGAAGGGCTATTGTTATAGGAGTAATATACTTTATTGAACTTACCAGGCTTTCGCCCAAATACATGTTCACCAGACCCATAAAAAACCAAGTATACTATTCTTCTTACCACCTCCTACTAAATGTACTTAGTAATTTACATCTAACATATAGAACTGATAAAACAGAGAAAAGTTTCGCTCCTTTTTCGGAGACCTCGGCAGAACGGCAACATTGAATAAAGAAAGAAAAATAAATAAATAATGCCTTTCGGGGGATTAAAAATCAAAAAACAGTAGAATAAGTAAAAACACATCGGCATTCTAGGGGGGTATTTGACCTGCCCCCATCCTTAGTGTCAGCAACACTCGACTATTCACTTCCTCCTGCAGTCAGACACCTTAGCAAGCAGGCTCTGTCCTTGAACCCTGTTCAATATGGTTGGACCTGCCTGCTTGCTCTTAGACATCCTCTCTTGTTCTGTTTCGCTGTACATACATAACTTCTTTAGTCTTCTGAATTATACACTTACTACTTCCAACTCGAATTATAGGAGTAACTAGCTGATGTACCCGTGCTTCGCTACGGAATTTTACATTGTATTCAGAATTGAAGGTTAGGTGAAGTACACGTTGTGAACAAGATTGTAGCTCTTAACGTTACCCTAGAAACGCGACAGAGAAATCACTAAACGTCTTTTCTCATTGACGACTGCGTTAGGGAATTGCATTGTAATGGCGGACACTCACTCTCCACCTGCCTTTTTACATCCTCAGAAAGGCTGTCTTAGTACTTTTCCCAACTGAAATGAACAAAGGTCATTACAATGACGTCAGTAGGCATGGCGCGAGTAAAAGCAATGATTTCGCATGAAATACTCGATCAAATGAAAAACCACACATTTTCTCACTTTTAATGATCAGTACTACGCTGCCGATTTAACAGTCCAAAGTTCCAGAGCTGGAATGACCAGGCCTCAGAAAGCCGTGATCCGTGAACACCCTTGGTCTTTTCTTGTTGGGTGGGGGTCGGGGGTCGAATAGTGGAAAGTCCCAGGGCAAAAGCTATGTCCTTTTACTAATCTCTTTCCTAGGAGTACTCGATGAGTCGGAAAATCTCAATTCACTACACTGGCGGCGGAAAAATCAATCTGTCTTCACTGCTAATTTTGAATAACATGATTGTAGAATTGAATAAAAGTGAAGAGGAAGAAGCTCTTTTTAAGGAACGGCTCTTTTCAGACATCAGCTAGTTGTGGTGCTATAATTTGGAATGTGCCTAAATAGTAATTCTAGACCAGGTCATACTACTACTACTGCTATTACTTGCTATTACTACTAAGTGAGACTCTGCCTTGAGATCGCACACTGCTCATTCATCGAATAGCTGGGATACTATGATGAACCAGTGTGTTACGTACCAGCAGTACGGTATCAGAAAATGTAGGAACCAGAGGAATGGCTTGCTAAAGAAGAAAGTTTTCTAACTCCCCAGCTATTTCCTGCCAATATTCAGTCAGGCTGTTATACTCGGTACGCAGCAGTAATACCATCTATCGCAGTTGAGCGGCAGCATAACAGACAACGAACATCACCACAAACAATGGTCAATGTAATGTTATTGTTGATCAATGTTATGCGCTTTCAGTATTGTAGGCCTTCACATTTAGTTTTCTTCCGACTCTGAAATAGCACTCTTATCACAGTCGGTAAGATAAAATTGAATAAAACATAAATGCTCGGAAATTGTATTCTCTATAACTTAAGTTAGGTAGTACTTTTCGATAGGACCAATAACATAGGTATTTCAAATTTAATTTTATGCGCCTTCCCCTAAACTACAATTTCATGCTGGGCGAATAAAATTGCTTATAACTGAGACTGTAATTTCTTATTCCCCGACTCTATGTACCGACTTTCCTTACATTCTGTTAACCCATTTTCTCGTGGCTCGGCGTTGATATGGACTTGGCAACAAAAATACAAATTCATGAATATTTGTGTTATCAAAGCCGGTATGGTAACAATGTATGACATAAATGATCGTAACTTTAATTCTATATAACTTTAGTTATGTAGTATTTATCGATAGGACTACTAATAATATAAATATTTGAGAATTAAATTTTAGGCCTTCCCCTAACCTACCATTTCACTCAGCGTGAGTAAAATGAATTATAGCCTAGATTATAGTGGCTCATCCCCGGACTTCACATACCAATTTTCATTAAATTACCTGCAGCCGTTTTCTCGTGATGCGTGTACATACATACAGACAGACAGACAGAAATTACGGAAAAGTAAAAACTGCATTTCCTTGTTACTATGGACATGACCGATACAGGAATGCCATTCTTTTTAAATTCTGACCAATGTACAGACAAAACTCTTATTTTATATATATATACATATAGTTATCTTTTTATAAGTAGATGAAGTGCAGTTTTTCATGTTTAGTGTTCTCATTTGTTGGTTGGAATCGCACCCGTGGTCATGGATCGGACACCACTACTGATCTCCCGAGGAAGCTAATAAAGCGGTGAACGATGCGTATGACTGCTGGTAATGGTGTAAAATTCAAAAGGGTAATTTATTCATAATAATAATGGTGCATCTCACCTGCGGTGACGTAATGAGGATGAAAGGAATGACCAAGACTTCATAAACACCAATCCCGCAAGCCAGAGGAATTTAGTGTACGAGGGGGGTAATTTGCGAGAATTGAACCGAAGCCATCAGACCAAAGGCAACCATTCTATCCATTTAGCCACTAAGCCGGACTTTAATTTGCTAAACTTTAGGCTACCATCTCCACTAATCAGGTGTTAATTGTTGATAGTAGCAGAGGCCAGGGCAGTAGCTTGTGAAGCAGCCTCGACAACACAGCAGGCTTCTCCGCTGGCTATTTGCTGCAACTCAAAACGCTTGAGGCTTGACGTTCGCTAAACCAACTATCGAAAAGAGGTAACCTAAGTCTAGCGGTAGCCCACGTCTTGATCCCAGCATATGCCACTGTATTTTGAGCTTGTTCTTGTTAGCTTGTGGTCCCATTTGAGCACTGGCATTTTTAACACGACAAATGAGCTCTACCGTTTCCTTCTAATCGGTAGCAATGAGCGCAGTATTATTTGCATGACGTAGGTCTGATATTCTCTTACCGCCATCCCATTCCTCAAGTGCACCTCTCATTATGTACTCGCCATATACAGTGAAGAACACGGCTAACAGTAATCAACATATACTGCGATGCTGTTTTCAAGAAAACACGAGCAGATGCAGAGGTGGGAATACGCGACAATGGAGAAGTTAAAAGCTCACTGCGATATTCAGATGATACGGTAATCCTTAGTGACAGATTTGAGAGCTTACAGATATTTCCAGATAAGTTGAATGACACTGGTGAAGAAGTAGACTTAAATATGGACGCTGACAGAATAAAACTAATGATTTTCATCAAGATAAAGAACAATACTGCCACTTTGCAACTTAAGATAACCCATGAGTGAAATACAAAAGTTCTAAACTATCAAAGCCATATTTCTCAAATTCATAGCAAAGATGTAATATAATACCAGAAAACTCGACACAGAAAACCTGAGAACATACACAGATTTCACAAGGGAATTGAGCGAATGGCAGCATCAGGGATGGGAGCAATTAAAAGAGGCTGCGATTGATACTTCAAAAACCACTGTTCCTCTAGAGAAAATTATGGTGCTCATCTGAATGTGATGAGCCAATTGAAGAACGCCGGAAGGCATGGGTGAATTGGTGTTCTCGGAAAACACCCCTAAACCAGAAGAAGTTCAAGAAAACAAGGAAGAGAACTGCCAGGAATCTCAGGAGAAAGTATGAGAAAGAACGCTTGATCCAGATCGAACGGCACTTTCAGGAAAATAACACCCTGGGCTTTTATAAATCATTCAGGTATACCTTGAGTAGATATGATCCATCAAGAAACCAAGAAGGAAAAGTAGCCCACACTGACTCAGATCCTAACAAACTACTTTGTAAAACTCCTTAATAGTGAACCACCACCCCATATATTTGACTACAATCACAAAAAAACCAAATCTGGACCACAACCTAACACTGTGGCAGGAGCATCAACAAGACCTGGGAGAGCAATAAAGCACCTGCAGAAGATGGGATTATTGCATACCTTTGGAATTATGCCGATAATAGAGCGATTATTGAACTGACAAGAATCCTGAGAGAGAGGAGAAACTGCCAGATGGATGGACATCAGCATCAATACACTCACCCTTCACAAGAAAGGAGACAATACAAATGTTAAAAATTACGGGAGAATATTGCTATTATCAGAGACAAAATAAGATATTTTCAAATGCACTGCTACACACAGCAGAAAAACAATTGAACCATACATTGGTGAGTATCAAGGAAGTTTACAAACAAAGAAACAAGAAATTCATACTCACATTTGTGGACATCAAAATGGCCTATGGGGAAACATCGCCCTATAACCTAGAAGAAATGGGTGTAGATAGGAAGACAAGAGAACTCACAACATCCAAGGTCATGTTCACAAGGATTCTATCGGAATCTTTTGGGATTCAAACAGGGGTCAGACACGCAGATGGACTTTCTCCCCTTCTATCCAACTGTGTTCTTGACAGAGTGATTCGAGAGTAGCATCGCAAAATGCAAGGAATTGGCTGTATACGAATGAGTTGCAAGAACAAAGGAATTGGAGTTGACTGTTTAGCCCTTGCGGACGATTTGTGGTTCTGTCAGAGTCAATAGAGGAGGCACGGAACCTAATTGTCCAACTGCAGGAAGAAGGGAGTAAGGCAGGCCTACGAATCTCCTTCGAGAAAACACAATACAGGACCAACATCGAAACAGCACCCAGTTGAGAAGGAATTCAGTAAGTGGAGAAATTAAAATATCTGGGAGAGTGGATAGAAAATAACCTATCAGAAAGTGGGACACTGTTACCGAGAATCAACAAGATGAACTTGGCATATAAACTAGCTATGAACACTTCCAAGAAGGAGAAGAACTCGATCAATTCAAAACTCAGACTCTACCATACACTCATCCGCCCGGAGGCTTTATTTGCAGCCGGAAGTTTGAACCTGATAAAAACAGGATTAGTCAAGAAATTGGAACTAGGGGAGAGAAAGATACTGCGACCTCAGAGAAGAGAGGATGGATCATTCATAAAGAAAGGAAACCAAGAATTATATCTGAAGATGGAAAAGACCTCAAATACCACCCGGAAGAGGAGAGCCATGTTCTTCGCACATTTCTACACAATGAACCCAGAAAGACCAACCAATCAGATATTTTTTTAACATCAGGAAAACTAGTTTCCACTGGTACCAAGAGGTGAAAAAGGACCTGGAAGGAATGGGAATACAAGGAACAGAAATCATCAACAGGGATGCTTACAAGTCGAGGCTCAAGGCCACGAAGAGGCTTCAAGAAAAAGTTAGATTCCGTACCCAAGCGCCATGGACAGAAGGGTGAAAGGATGAAGGAGTACTAGGCGAGGAATAAAGTCCAGAAACATATGAATCTGAATTCGAATTAATGTGGTCCATAGTCTGCGAATACGAAAGAAGAAGAAGAATATCAGAAGACTGTTCATAAAATGGCATTACTCCAGCTTTCGTTGTTCAGACGATATGAGGAAATTAATTCATTTTTATGGGACGCCATATAAAAACCTCCTTGTAATGAAAATTTGAAAACTTTCACCTTGTCCACACATCTCCAGCACCATCACAAATTTCCTGGCCTGAAAGACAGGGTCACCGTGTAATTGGCCCGCCTCCCAGTTCATAGGAGGAATGAAAAGATTACAGTAGTAGTAGTAGTAGTAGTCGTCTTACATCTACGTGACAAACTTCCTCTGCCATTCTCCAGAAATTGGATTCCACCATAGCAGGGGTTGAACATGTAATATCTGTATAAAATAAGAGTTTTGTCTGTACATTGCTCAGAATTTAAAAAGAGTGGTATGTCTGTATCGGTCGTGTCCATAGTAACAAGGAAATGCCATTTTTACTTTACCGTCATTTCTGTTTGTACAGTATGTATGTATGTACGTACGCGCATTTCGAGCAAATCGCAGAAGAGAATTAAGGTCACCCGAGGGGGGTGGTGAAATCGAAGAAAAAAATGCAGTTTTATATACCTGTGACTTTCTTCTTTCGAATAATTTTTGTGTCAGACCTCTGCGACGTTTGAAAGGGTGTTAATTTTTATATTATCTGGAGTGCTGCAGTGTCGGCCATGATGTGTCCTCGAACATAACATTACTTGCCATTTGTCAGCGGTGACAAAGACTCTGTTGATGGTGTTCATGTCTCAGAACGTGGTCACTTTCTGCGAGAGGATATCTCTGCTTTAGGAAAGTACAACTTTCAGTTGTTGGCCAACCTGGACGGCAAAACGATTGAGAACATAACATGGTGTGTTTATTGATTGTTTTGGCGGCTTCTTTTACAACAGTATTCAGCTGCTTTGTTTCCGTTCGGTTTTATACATTGAAAAAGATGCCTAGACATAGTAATAGGATTTTCAAGGTGCGCAAGGATGTGTTGTTATTCCGAACGTTACAAGTGAGTGTGCAATCGTGTGTTCCCCAATTGACTACAAAAAAAGATGCAGAATGAACAACCACAGCACGGTTTGTGTCCAAAAGGAGAGAACATGAGGTGCAAATACCGAAAAAATGAAGGAAACGGGGACCACGACCACAAGCACAGTCTCGCGTATGCAGTCGTGGAATCCATAAGGCCAGTCTTCAGAGACTTATCCTATGAAAAACTCCTCCGCAAATGCCTTCACGGTAAAACCCAAAACCCTAACGAATGCTTAAATAATTTTATCTGGATTCGGATACCCAAGAGAGTATTTGTGAGTATAAAAACACTCGACTTTGATGTTTATGATGCCGGGGCAAGATACAATGAAAGCAATATCTCGAAGTGCGAAGTTCTACAAAGACTGTGTATACCTCCAGGACACAAATGTCAATTATAGATAAGGCAAGAAAAAGGAAAGCAGATGCACCAGAAAGGGAGCTAGTGAAGCTTGGAAGATAGAAGGAAAGAAGTGTAAATAGAAGATTACAAGATGAGATGGAAGAGAACCCAGATGATCCTCTGTACGGAGGCTCGTTTTCTTAAAAGTAGTTCTTTTTTGTGTATCTAAGGAACATTTATTCGGATGCCATTGAACGTACATTAAGCAAACTTGTAGGTTGTATGTAACTCATCATTCTACGTATTTTAAAACGAGAATTTTAAAATCAAAGTTACAGTTTCTGAGTTATGGAACAAAATGTCTCATTTTAAAATCTAAAATTTTGTTGTTCGCTTAAGGGGGGAGATACACCTTTACTGGTCAAAAAATATCATTTTTCAATTTATTGTTTTGTTTATAGAATAAACTTTTCTCGTTAATATGTTGAAGGAATTTTGTAAATATCTCTAACGGTATTCAAGATATGTCCCATAATCTGTACACATGTTACGCAGCCTTTTCCTCCCATTGGTAAGTTTAAACCTCATTCTCCGAAACTTTAATTTTTACCTTTGTTTTCCTTCATAACTCAAACATTTTTTGAGTTATCTTGATGAAATGTTTTATGGATATATATAGTTTTTGGTAACTTTTGGGGAGAAAATACTTCAAGAAAATGCTGAAAATTAAACTACTCCTATGAAAAGGGAGGAAAAAATATTGTTTCAAAGGATTACCAAAAGATCTTAGTTCAGATTGTTAACACAAGCATTGTAAACATTCTAAAACAATAATACTCCAGGAATATGAAAATTTGTAGAAATTATCAAGGTAAAGCATAATAAATGTATAAATTAGTCCAAAATTTTGAAAATTAATTTTTATTTACATGGGGCAGTTACTTACAAATGTTCAAACGGAATACTAAAGGAGAAGAACAGTACTATGAGTGTGTGAAATTTCATTTCAACAGAACATAGTGTTACTGAGAAATAAAAGGTTAAATATTGTAGATTTTTATACTTGTAAAGGTGTGCCTTCCCCTTTAAAAGGCAAAATATATTAAAAAAGATGTCGTTTATGCATGTGCGAGGGTCGAATAAATATATGTACAAGAAAGTTACTTTCCTTGGTTCATAACTTTATGAGAAAATGTTCTTTTAAAAAGCTCATTTTAACATGGCAGACATAAGCCCAACCGGGTGCCCTTGAATGAAGATCGGTATGTAAAGTCGGGGAATGATGCACTACAATCTACTGTAGGCTATAATAGCGCATTATGCAACAAGCCTATACTGGCAATAATTAAGACACGAGTATGTTCATAAAACGAGCAAAGCGAGTTGCATACGACTGTTTATGCTCGACGATAATTATAACTCTATTTTGTAAATATTCATAAATGTCTGTCGAGATGTCGCTTGGCAGTTTAGTTTACTGAACAGAGCGCATGCGCTGGGTTATTGATTTTCCGTGAGTGGATCAGAGACCTTGACAATGTCACATATTTTCAAAGCTTTAATGGAAGGTTATCATAACGTAGCTTTATTTCAAATACGAATTGTTTATTGTGCAGTTGGTGGAGTGAATTTGCGGGAATGTGCCGTGTGGTTGTGGAATATTGGAAGTAGAAGGTGCATTGATGTCAATATGTGTGTCCGACATGTTTGATTTTGGAAACAAGTGCGAAGCTAGTGCGTTGAGCGCAGGTGCGATGCTATCCTTACCTAATTGCTCAAACAGTTCTATCATAATTAAAATCTGAACTCTGATTGGTGGAGAACCCGTATCATAATGAAAATCTGAACTGTGATTGGTGGAGAACCCGTATCATAATGAAAATCTGAACTCTGATTGGTGGAGAACCCGTATCATAATGAAAATCTGAACTGTGATTGGTGGAGAACCTGTATCATAATGAAAATCTGAACTCTGATTGGTGGAGAACCTGTATCATAATGAAAATCTGAACTCTGATTGGTGGAGAACCCGTATCATAATGAAAATCTGAACTGTGATTGGTGGAGAACCTGTATCATAATGAAAATCTGAACTGTGATTTGTGGAGAACCTGTATCATAATGAAAATCTGAACTGTGATTGGTGGAGAACCTGTATCATAATGAAAATCTGAACTCTGATTGGTGGAGAACCTGTATCATAATGAAAATCTGAACTCTGATTGGTGGAGAACCCGTATCATAATGAAAATCTGATTTTTGTGATTGGTGGAGAACCTGTATCATAATGAAAATCTGAACTCTGATTGGTGGAGAACCTGTATCATAATGAAAATCTGAACTGTGATTGGTGGAGAACCTGTATCATAATGAAAATCTGAACTCTGATTGGTGGAGAACCCGTATCATAATGAAAATCTGAACTGTGATTGGTGGAGAACCTGTATCTTAATGAAAATCTGAACTCTGATTGGTGGAGAACCCGTATCATAATGAAAACCTGAACTCTGATTGGTGGAGAACCCGTATCATAATGAAAACCTGAACTCTGATTGGTGGAGAACCTGTATCATAATGAAAATCTGAACTGTGATTGGTGGAGAACCTGTATCATAATGAAAATCTGAACTCTGATTGGTGGAGAACCTGTATCATAATGAAAATCTGAACTCTGATTGGTGGAGAACCCGTATCATAATGAAAACCTGAACTCTGATTGGTGGAGAACCTGTATCATAATGAAAATCTGAACTCTGATTGGTGGAGAACCTGTATCATAATGAAAATCTGAACTCTGATTGGTGGAGAACCCGTATCATAATGAAAACCTGAACTCTGATTGGTGGAGAACCTGTATCATAATGAAAATCTGAACTCTGATTGGTGGAGAACCCGTATCATAATGAAAATCTGAACTGTGATTGGTGGAGAACCTGTATCTTAATGAAAATCTGAACTGTGATTGGTGGAGAACCTGTATCTTAATGAAAATCTGAACTCTGATTGGTGGAGAACCCGTATCATAATGAAAATCTGAACTGTGATTGGTGGAGAACCTGTATCATAATGAAAATCTGAACTGTGATTGGTGGAGAACCTGTATCATAATGAAAATCTGAAGTGTGATTGGTGGAGAACCTGTATCATAATGAAACTTGAACTATAATGAGCCTCATTAAGATTCAGTTTACGGGGTGAGTTGACCGTGCGGTTAGAGGCGTGCGGCTGTGAGCTTCCATCCGGGAGATAATGGGTTCGAACCCCACTGTCGGCAGCCCTGAATATGGTTTTCCGTGGTTTCCCATTTTCACACCAAACAAATGCTGGGACTGTATCTTAATTAAGGCCACGGCCGCTTCCTTCCCACTCCAAGGCCTTTCCTACCCCTTCGTCGCCATAAGATCTATCTGTGTCGGTGCGACGTAAAGTCACTAGCACAAAAAAGAGAGATTCAGTTTTCTGGCGTGTAATATTCATATTTCGGTATCGTCCAACATAAATGATTTTATTCACGCTGAGTGAAATGGTAGTTTAGGGGAGGGCCTAAAATTTAATTCTCAAATATTTATGTTATTACTGGTCCCATCGATAAATACTAGAACGTAACTAAAGATTATAGAATTAAATTTACGATCATTAATGTCTTTTAAATTTTTCCCGTACCGTCTATCATAACGGAGATTATTCATGAATTTCGATTATTTTTGCTAAGTCCATATCAACATCGAACCACGAGAAAACGGGCGAACAGAATTTAATGAATATCGGCATTTAAAGTCAGGGAATAAGGTACCATATATAACTTAATTTTATTTCCACTGGATGAAATAGTAGGTATGGGGAAGGTGCCTAAATTTTGCTTTTTTTAAATACCCATGTAATTGGTCCTATCGAAAAGTAGGCTTACTACATAACAAAAGTTATATAGAATACGATTTCCGATCATTTATATTTTATACGGTTTTACCGTACCGACTATGATAATAGAATTGATGAATTTAGACTTTTGTTGCTTTGTCCATAACAACGCCAAAATATTGCTAAATCATATTTATGGCGATTGTTTTTTGTTATGATTGTGTTATGGTGTAAACTCGCGTGGTCATTAGTCAATATCGACAAGGAAAATGATAAAAAATGAGAACAAATCTTAAAGGAACGATCACTTGAAGCATAGGACAACAGGGAGTGATGAATGAAGGAAGAACTTTCTTTACATTAGAAGTCCTAATATCACAGAAACGGAAGCAAACTAAATTTCAAGTCCTACTATACTGAAAGTTCATAAAAATGATCAACAATAATATTATGTTGACCATTGTTGTGATGTGATTTGACTCTTCTGCTGACAATCATCGGCAATAAATGGCATTACTGCTGCGTCGCGAGTAAAAGAGCCTGCCTGAATATTGGCGGGAAGTAGCTGAGCAGTTAGATACGCTACATGTTTGTCCCATCAACAACGGAATCAACATCAATTACTCAATGATTCAATGATGAACTTACCTCATTGCCCGCGCCATCTTCTCATACGTCATGCGCGGATTGCCGTGTCTCCTACCCCATAACCTGGCCAGCCAGTCCGTGTTGAGAATTCGGAATATGCCTTCCTCCCGCTTCACCCAGTGGATACAGGGGGCATTGCGTGGGTCCTCCAACAGATTGAGTAAGAATCTCCACAGCATCACTCTCTCCACACGACCTGAAGCAGAAGATTAATACAAGATTAGAATTGTCGAATAGAAAGCAGATTACATATTCAAATAATTGAATCTTGTATGTGTATGTCATATCAATACTCAAGGATATGGCCTAAAAATTACTGTACTGTGTTTGCGGGTGAATTCAAATGGGCTTTGCTAGGCGGTGATGTTGAGGAATCTCATCTTGGCTTTGTAATGTTCTCTTACCTTTCGCCACCAATATACCATGCCACACGTTTCTAACCTTACTTTCTTTCCCAGATCTCTACACTTCTACTTACTCTAAACGCGTCTTCAACTTCTGATATATTCTTCAACTTTCCAGTCTCTTTCCCCTCTCACCCCTACGTCTGTCTACGTGACACTTTTCTCCCTATAAATTATCGGCCATCACTTCACTCTCAGTCATTATCCATCGGATCAGTTCGAGACGGGAACCTATTTCGATATCGTCTGCATGACGACTTTTCACTTCATTCCAGCTGAAGTGACATCAATGACTCAGGTATGGGGAGAGACCATTCGAGTGTCTGGATAAGCTGGTTCTTCCCAGTTCTGTTTTTCTTATAAAGTTTTCATCCAGATTCTGCCCTTTTATGAAGTTGTAGATGATCCTGGGGACCTAATCAATGATGGACTACTACATTTCTTTGCTCTATTGTATTGTCCTTATAATCTCCCATTTTTTATTTTTCCTAAATCTTCGATTCCTGCCGTCGACCAATAAACCATAGAATAGAACTCTGGACTTTGCCTGTCGTGCCGGTTCGCTGAACTTAGTAAGCTCCCTTGTTTTTGTTTTTTTGGTTTTTTTGTGGAACAGTTGGAACACCTGTATTTCTTGTGCTCAAGTTGGCTGGACTCTTATGTGTCATGGCTACTCATGCAAACAGCGTGTCATCCTCCATTTGCATAGGTTCAGATCTTACAATACTTCTCTAATTGTGCATTGTCTATATACTGTGAGTATTTAAATTGTCAGCTCTTTCTAATATTTGAAGAAATAAAGGTTACTCGTCTACTTGTCGATCTTCTGTATTTTCAGGTACCTTCCGTTGTCATTCTGGGAAAAGAAATGAAAATCCACAGCATGTTCATGTTCCTGTTGCCAGTTCAGAACCAACGCTCTAGACACACACTGTGTCAAATAGGTCTTAAACGGCACACATACTGAACAACGTTGGGAGCAGGTGGTCAAAACTTGCTGCTGCGCAGGTGCAGCGTTGTGTGTTGCCAGTGATGCCGGATCGACCGTTCTGACTTCATTCACCGAACTTTATTGTCACAGGTTGTATGTCGTTCATAATACGTCAACTTAGACCATGGCGAGAAATCTGCATCAAACACAACATGGGTTTTAAGATGGTATCACCGTAGCGCTGTGGCGTGATCTTTTCAACTCGGAGGTCCATGTTTAAATCAGTGCAATAGCGAAGTTTTTCCTTCTATTGGTCAGCGGCGTATACTGAGGGCTACCAAGGCTATCGGCAAAGGCGAAACCTCAAAGGAGGACTAAAGCACATTATAATGTAATCATCTGACACATTGCTCCATTTACAAAACTTGAAAGCAGTGAGAGAAAACGTCGCACGTATTTCTGAACGCAACGCATAGGAGAATGATCTTGCAGCCCAGGGTCTGCGTCCCCCTCCCCATGACTCACCGGCTTACTGTTGAATGTCCGATAGGTGCGGGAACCGGGGGGATAGGTGTGCTAGGCTTCGCTCCGTCAGATTACAACTGCTAACGAACAACCGTGCGTTAGTCATCCATCACATATACTTCCTCACCTCATACTTCTGACTTTATAGATAACAGAATGCTGGTATTTCACTCCCGTTTACTTCTACATCCGTGTAGGAAGGCACTGCAGGGCTGTTGTTATATGAGTAATATAGTCTTCTTTTTATAGGTAGATCTGCTAAAAAGAAATGTAATCTCTCAGATTTAGTGTTCTTTTTTGTTTGTTGGAATCGAACACGTGATCATGGGTCAGACACCATCACTGATCTTCCGAGGAAGCTAATAAACGAGTTAACAATGAGTATGATAGCTGGTATTGCTGTAAACTTCAAACTTGTACTTTAATAATAATAAGAAGAATAATAATAGTGCATAGCATCTGTATAGGCGTGGTGGTGAACTGATGAGGATGAAATGAATGGCGAAAACGTGATAAACACACAGTCCCCAAGCCAGGGGAATTGAGAGAACGATGGGGTTGATTCTGAGAATTGAACTGGGGCCATGGGACCAAAAGCAAGCGTTCTATCCGTTTCGCCACGAAGCTGGACTTTAATTTGCTAACCCTTAGGCTACCATCTCGACTGATCAGGGGTTGAGTATTGACAGTAGCAGAGGCCAGGGCAGCAGCTTGTGAAGCTGCCCTGGCAACACAGCAGACTACTCTGTTGGGTATTGGCTACAGTTAAAAACGCTTAAGGGTTGACATTCACTAAACCAACCATCGAAAAGGGATAACAAAGTCTAGTGGTAGCCCACGTCTTGATCCCAGCATACACCACTGCTGCTGGTGCTCTCAAACGAGTCTTATGCCACGTACAGTTTTAGCAACACCGCCTCGCAAAGCGATCTGATTGGCTAACTTCAGCAGCTGATATCGAATTATTTTCTTCAAATTATGTATCATTATGACCAACCATATAAACAGTTCACGTATTTTTCGAACACCCTGTACAGCCTTTTAAAATAGGATCGATATGGCAGTCTAGGCGTGGACCTAGCACTCAGGTTAATTCGAAAATTGTATAACTCGAATAAAAGTTTATTCCCCTTGAAATTCGTACTCTAATCAATGCAAAACAAAAATCATATATAATTCGAATTTTCGAAGCTTAAATTTCGATAATTCGAAGTCAGGATTTTATATCAAGTTACTTTTTGAAGCCTTCAAATAATTCCCAAGAATTCTTTATTTTTATTGTAGCTTCCTAGTTCTATTTTTAAAACTAAACGAACCCAAACAAAAAAAATCCACAGCCCTTCAAGCAAGCGACTCAGTGTAGAAAATATTCTAGCGATATGAGCTACGAATTATATGTAAAACAAATATAATCAAGTACGAGAATATGCTTATTTTTTCCTAAAAACAATCCTTTTCTTAATCATGGTTATCCGGTCAACTAGATCACGGCCGACTGGATCCCTCGCTGAGCTCCTTGAGCTAGTTAGAGCGACGCATCAAGTCGGCCGTGACTAGATTAGCAGTTTGCCTTTTTCTACCATTACGAGCGCTAATGTGAGTCAGTGCATTGTTTCACTTGAGCACCACTACGAGTGCTAATGTGAGTCAATGCAGAGTTTCACTTAAGCCCTTAAAGCTATATTCAGGGTGGATATTTTTCAAAAATAAAAAAGAATACTGGAGATTTTGAATCAAGGAACATATTACAGAAATAATTATGTAAAAAGAGTTAATTTGACTAGAATTTGAATGAAAAAGAGAACGAGTAAAGAAACAAAGAATTTTAGGCTGTTTTCCGGAACTGCATTTAGGCCGGAGGTAATTTTGGAAATTTGTTTTATTTAATTTGATAGAGCTATCTAAGACTTGCAGTTTGAAAGCTTTTCGGTCCCTTTAGCCCTTCAACTTTCGGTACAATTGCGGAAATTGCTTAATTTGACGTTTTTCATAGCGTGGGGACCCATACCTTGTCTTCTAAGATTTTTTTTTCAACATTGAAAATGGATTACTCCGTCGAGTATTCAGAGTGTGCACTTACCAATATCTGTCTTGTTGGCTATCTTTGCAGGTCTCCCCCGTTTCTTCTTGGTCGGCTCAGGGTCAGCAACACTGCTCGATGTTCGGACACTGGACGAAGATGTGCCTGGTTCCGGTGGTAGAGGAGTCTTGGGGAGGATGAATCTTGCTCGAGAAACCTTGTGCTGATCGCTCGCTCTCTCCAGGGTCGACAACACATCCATGGCCTGGCGGACCTTCTGCGGAAAATCGGGTTTTTGGACGAACTGAAGCGCCGGCAAGATTTCTGTCAATGTTCAGAGAAAGATAGATTTGTAACTCAAGAAAACAAAATGTTGACAATTTTACATTATTATGTCACTGAAATAAATTGGTGTATCAATCAATCAATCAATCAATCAATCAATCAATCAATCAATCAATCAATCAATCAATCAATCAATCAATCAATCAATCAATCAATCAATCAATCAATCAATCATCACTGATCTGTACTTAGGCGGCAGATGCCCTGCTTCTTGTTTACTTATACTTTTCTCAAATAATTGCAAAGAATTTGCAAATGTACTGAACATCTCCCTTGGCAAATTATTCCAATCTCTAAATCCTCTTCCTATAAACGAATATTGTCCACAATTTGTCCTTTTAATTCCATCTGTTATCTTTATATTGTGATCCCTCCAACTTTTGAAAACACCACTCAAAATTATTCCTCTGCTGATGCCATTCCCTGCCATCACTCCACTGACAGCTCGGAGCATACCACTTAGTCGAGCAGCTTATCTCCTTACTCCGAAGTCTTCCCAGCCCAAACTTTACAACATTTGTCAGAAATCACCCAGAACGAATCGAGCTGTTTTTCTTTGGATTACTTACTACAAACCCGGAATACTCGTATAACCATGTGAAGAGGTCTGTAACCTTCCTTAACTACATCGCTAATATGATTACAGAAAAATGCGTTTAAAAAAAAGTAAACGAACGATCGCTCGAAGAATAAGACAGGAGGGAGTCATGCAAGAAGGAAGCTCATAAAACTGATCAACAATAACATTACAATGACCATTGTTGTGATGTGATTTGTCTCTTCAGCTGCCATTCATCTCCCATACATGGATTAGTGTTAAGTCACCGAATATTGGCGAGAAGTAGCTGGGGAGTTAGATAACTCTTCACACGCTGTGTGATTGTTCCGTCAAAGATATGTACCCGGAAGGACGTAGGTTAGAATCCCCGCCAGAAAGTTGTAAAATTTAAGAAACGAAATTTCCACCTCCGGAGGTTCATTTGGTCCTGATGTTCACTCATCCTGCACCAAAAATGAGTACCAGGTTAATTCCTGGGGGCAAAGGCGGCCGGGCGGCCGGAACAATCACACAGCGTGTGAAGAGTTATCTACCCCTTCAAGTGGCGAGGGTTACGGATTGTGGAAGCCTTTATCTTCCACACCTCCAAGGGTCTTCATAGCCTGTACGGAGATGACTTTTATAGAGTTCCTGCTCTAATCTTAACCGGAAAGTATGTTGGTCCTTTTGCAACCCAAGATTTTGCGATCATTATTTATTTATTTATTTATTTATTTATTTATTTATTTATTTATTTATTTATTTATTTATTTATTTAATTTCTTTCAGCCCATAAAGGGTCACATAAAGCAAATTATGATTTGTTGTTATTTTTCTTGTTCTTGCAGAATTCATTCATCATGTCGCTATGATTAGGTCGACGTTCGTCAGTCCATTTCCACCTGTGTAGATCTCATGTCTGAAAGTTTTGCGGTCTTCGATATCTGTACGTGTGCTGTTGGCGTTACTGACATCAATTTGGACTTGTTTGATCCAAACCATTGTTTCTGCGTTTACCAATATTTTCTTTGTTAGTCGGTTGTCATCTAGCCTCATAATGTGTCCATAAAATGTCAATCATCGTTTACGGAAATCTGTTTCAATGTTTGAGTATTTTTCCGTGATCTTGTGCGATTCTAGACGATATCCTTCATCTGTAAGTTCTGGACCATGGATTTTTCGGATGATTTTATTTTCAGCTTTCTTGATATTTTAGAGATCCCCTTTATAATTGAGGTTTAAGGTCTCACTGGCATAGAGTGTTTCAGGTTTGACGACCGTCGTGTTTGTGTTAATGCTTATGCATTATTATTATTATTATTATTATTATTATTATTAACATGACCTTATAAATTTATCGAATATGCAATGTATCTGCGTAGAGACAAGACGCAGCCTTTAGTGATTGATGAATGAAACTCTAACGGATCATTATCTTAAATCATGAATGATATATCATAACATTCAATCAGGCAATTATTGATAAACATCGTAAATGCATAGGAAAGTTTCCTCATATTATACATAAACAGGTAATCGTTTCTTGAAGGCATATCCTCGTGGCTATATCTATTAAGGAAAACCTGGCTCCATTGATAAGAATCACAGTCTGGTCTTCAACTGAAGAGCAGTTACTGCAATTTCCTTGTTTGTACTGTACCTGTGATTTTCTGTGTCCATTTCCTTGTAGTACGACTCAACTTTAATAGCTTCTACAGGGTGTTACTCAACAGTCTATACAGTGCAGATCAGAGTAATTACGCTGTTGCCAAGGTTATGCAACAACTGGCGAAGAAATGTCTAATTATTTCGGAGCGCGAGGCAGTTTGTTCTCCGTCAAACTCCTGATATTACCTCCAACAATGCTGCAAAACAAATTATATTACAGGCTTCTTTAAAGACTGCTGATTTCAGCAGCATAACTATTTTCCACATTACTTAAATCAATTCATTCCAGGCTTGTGTCAAAGCCATACACCTGTCAAATCATTTGTCACGTACACATGTTATGTGACCCTTTTAGACTGATCACGGCCGCCTTGATGCGTCACTCTAGTTAGCTCCAGCGCAGCGAGCGATCTAGTCGGCCGTGGGCTGATTGTGATGGTTCGGTCAGTTTGCGCTTCGAAGGCTAGCGCTGTGCCACGTCCGGGGAGCCATCTGGTGACGAATGAACGTACCATTTCTACTTCTTATATATATAAAAGCAAGTCGGGCTGGAGCGATGTATATATATATATATTTAAAAATGAAAAAAGACGTGAATTAATGAGGCACTTCCAGAAATCTCAGAAATTTGAAACTTGGTACGGGAGAAGCTGATGACCCCAGGATCTCTAGAAAAATCGGAAATTCTGAAAATTCCCTGAAGGGGGCACGCTGGGGGGCTCAAATTTTGGGCTCAGCATTATAACGCAGTCGTATAATATATCCAAAACGGCAACCTATAGGTTTCGTGGGCTTAAAAAATTTCGGGGATTTCCTCATTTTTATCCCCCATCCCCCCAAATCAAGTTGGCGGCACAACCTGCCAGACGAGGTAGACAATTGAAATTTGGTGAAATTATAGCTTTTGGTCCCTAACCGAAGGAAAAATTCCAAGATGTTCAAATTTTTCACTTTTTACCCCCAAAGATATCGAAATATGGAGGCAATTTTAATGACTGTGCAGACATTCCTTTTGAGCTATTTTTTGGCTAAACGGTAAGTCGTATCACAAAACGGATGGCACAATGTCCCTTCAATTCGGAGTGATCTACAACTTTGGTCCTGTGACATTTTGTCGTATCTCTCTCCCTTATACGTTAAATTTGGCCGTATTTCTGGATTGTTCGTAAATTTGGTGATTTTTACAAGTATATTTCAAATTTTGACACACTTATAAGAACGATAGGATCATCACGTTGGATGCGCACATTGGCACGATTAAGGGGCATATGTGGACCAAATTTCACGATTTTAGCTTATACATAAGCAGGCAAAAAGTAATGTAAAATGTTAAAAATGTACCCAAATTTCACCCTATTCAAAATTTGAACTCAATTTACCCCTTAATATGGGAGATACGAGGAAATTGTTTAGAAATAAACATGTAGAGCAATAAATGAGGCGTCTGATGGCGCAAACTGTTTCTTAATATCATGCACCGTTTAGGAGATATGAATCTTGAAGTGGAAGTCTGCACTTTTCAACGTGCTCATGCTTATCCGTCATCTATATATATAACAGCAAGTCGGGCTGGAGCGATGTATATATAAATATTTAAAAATTTAAAAAACTTGAATTAATGAGGCACTACGAGAAATCTCAGAAATTTGAAACTTGAACGGGAGTAGCTGATGACCCCTAATATGGCCTTATCGTACAATCCGTTTTTCGATTTGATGTACCGTTTAGCAGCAGTTATTCTGTAAATGATGGTTTACATACTTATACTTCCGTATGACGACTATATTCTTTCATTGACGTCGATTTGTAGCAATCTAGAAAGGGTTTGTGTGCCATTGGTATTAAATACATTGCAAATCGATAGTGACTGTCAGAAGGAGGGCTTCTGGTATTGTTACATCGACTTTGACAGGCAGTAAGAATGGGGTCGTCCTCCATCTCTTGTGCACTATTTTAATGCATAATTCTCTTCTCGATTCGACTAGCTGGACTCTAGGGAACGTGCAATTTTTTTTTTCAAAACTATTTTACCCGATCCTGTTTGTCAGTAGGCAAGGGTGTCTTCCATAATAAACAAATTGACCCATCTAAAATGTGACTGACGATAGGCATAGTGGCCTACTATTATAATGGAATCTCACCAACTCGGAGTGACTGGCAGGAAGCTGACTGGCATTAGAAAATGCGTCTGACATTATAAAGATAAGAACGCAACTCACTCTTGACTGGCAGTAAGGTTGGTCCTTACAAATATAATAAAAGTTCCTCAACTGTAATCTATCTGAAAGTAGGAATTGGGGTCTGCTATTGTAATGAAACCTCCCCAAATCGATTTTGGCCGCGCACTAGGCAATGGGGTCTGCTGTTAAATGAAAATTACCTTCTTCGTTGTGAATTGCTGTAAACAAGTGGACTTGCCGTTATCACGCAATTCCGCAAATCACACTTTTATTGGAAACAACGTCTGTGGATTTCACAATACCGATTCTCGGATAAAGCCAAGACAAACCCATGTGCACTAATTTACTTCGATATCCACATACAATGTAGAGTACCCCAGCAAGCACGGGTACATTTGCTAGTTTATTATAAAGTCTAAATTTCCAAAAGTCATTGTTTAAGAAGCCTTTCTCGTGGACAGTCGTGATTTTCTTCTGATGACGCAGAGCACTGTTCTCTGCGAAAAGTAAAGAATTTCACCTTATTTTCTTGACACGGCATAAGCCCAAAAGTCTATACAGTATCATGTCTATAAGTATGGGCCGTGAAAGCAACAATGGCAACAATTAAAAAAATTATTAAGAATAAGAACCTGACCAAGTAAATCTATATCCGTAAAATCATGTATTGAAACTTTCAATGGTAGGATTAAGGTGATAGGAAACTAGGCGTAGAACAACATGGGAATATTACTGGTGCGTGCTGTGAAATAGACAATTTATGTCTGAGAAAGTCAGATATAAAAAATGAAGTTAGTTCAAGGGAAACTAGGAAATTGAAAGGAAACCAGAAGAGGGGCATAGGAAATGAAGACAACCCAGATGATACCGAATATGGACCTGGAGCATTTATCTTGAGAAGTATTTTTCTCCTTTCCTTCGTTCTTTCTTAATCCGTTTACCCTCCAGGGTAGGTCTTTCCCTCGGACACAGCGAGGGTCCCTCCTCAAGGGCAGTGTCCTGGAACGTGAGACTTTGGGTTGGGAAATACAACTGGGGAGGAGGACCAGCACGTCGCCCACGCGGCCTCACCTGCTATGTTGAACATGGGCCTTGTGGGGGATGGGAAGATCGGAAGGGAGAAGACAAGGAAGAGGGAAGGAAGCGGCCGTGGCATTTGCCTGGAGGAGAAGTGGGAAACCATGGAAAACCACTTCGAGGATGACTGAGGTAGGAATCGAATTCCCCTCTACTCAGTTGACCACCGAAGGTTGAGTGGACCCCGTTCCAGCCCTAGTACCACACTTCAAATGTTATGGCAGAGTCCGTAATCGAACCCGAGCCTCCAGGGGTGGCAGCTAATCCCACTAACCTGTACACCACAGCGGTGGACATTTCGTTTTTTCCTAGATAAATGCTTGTCTTTTTTCAGGAAGTATTTCTTTTTCTCACCAATTCAAATAGTAGGAATAAAAGATTGGAGGTTTCCTTGTGAATTTTCCTTAAACAGTATAGTGAATATTTTATGTTTTCGCAGGGGAAAAAGTGGAAGAATTTAACTTTTGGAAGAAAATGAAATCGTTATTAACAAATATACGGTTTTCGAAAACATTTACTACACATCGAAGGTTTTCGAAGGAGAAAGTGCAGATCAAAAAGCCTGCAAAAGTTTGTTTCAATAGGTCAAATACTTACTGAGAAAAAGGAACATGAACGTCTCAAATGTAACATGGTGGAGATAGAGCTACTACTACTAAAATCGTTTCCATTCTTCCCCTGGCGGGGGAGGCGGGCCTCTTAAACGGTGACGCCGTCTCTCAGGCCGGGAGATTTGTTACGGTGAAGGAGATGCACGGAGAAGGTGAGGGGGTTGGAGGCCGTGGCCTGTACTAGGAACTAACCCGGTATTCACCTCAGTGCAGGAGTATGGAAAACCACGGAAAACCATTCTCAGGACAGCCGACGGTTGGGACCAGCCCTTTCCATCTCCCGAATCCAGAGGCGTAGAGCCACGTACCCCTCCTCTGCTCTGTTGGCCGGTCAGAGTGCAAAGCTGTGGGACCACGGACCAGCAGTGGCCACTTGTGGGCCCCGAGACCCGCTCTGCATCCACCGACCGAGGTACAGCGTACAAACCAAACCAAACCAATCCAAACACCATGGCGCAACAGCCCCGAAGGGCCATGGCCTACCAAGCGATAGCTGCTCAGCCCGGAGGCTTGTAGATTACGAGGTGTCGTGTGGTCTGCACGACGGATCCTCTCGGCCATTATTCTCGACTTTCTAGACCGGGGCCGCCATCTCACCGTCAGATAGCTCCTCAATTGTAATCACGTAGGCTGTGTGGACCTCGAACCATCTCTCAGATGCAGGTAAAAATACCTGACCTCGCCGGGAGTGGAACCCGGGGCTTCCGGGTAAGAGGCAGGCACGCTACCCCTACACCCTGGGGCCGGCGGTACAGCGTACAGCCTCCCCTTAATTCCAGCGTGAACGTACCACGCATGAAGGAGAGAAACTCTTCACAAGGTGCTGACTTCAGATCGATGTTCAAATCGCCGACCCCTGTGGCCAAAGGCCAGCACGCTAACCATTTAGCCATGGAACCGCGGCGCAGAATTAGTTGCACATCACGAGGATCGTTCCGCGAGTGGTCGGTGACCGAGTCCTGAATTCAAGAACACAAGAACCTCGTTTATCCGGATTAGGTGGGACCGGAACTGATCCGTATTATTACACTGACTGACAGTGACAATGCAACACCAAGAAGGAGTGGTTCGAAAGGGATGATGGTTGGGGAAAAAACAGGGACGGCACGGACGAATAATTGATGTTTATTTCAAACCGATATGCAGGTTACCCAATGCGCACGGCATCGACTCAGTAGGATGTAGGACCACCGCGAGCGGCGATGCACGCAGAAACACATCGAGGTACAGAGTCAATAAGAGTGCGGATGGTGTCCTGAGGGATGGTTCTCCATTCTCTGTCAACCATTTGCCACAGTTGGTCGTCCGTACGAGGCTGGGGTAGAGTTTGCAAACGGCGTCCAATGAGATCCCACACGTGTTCGATTGGTGAGAGATCCGGAGAGTACGCTGGCCACGGAAGCATCTGTACACCTCGTAGAGCCCGTTGGGAGATGCGAGCAGTGTGTGGGCGGGCATTATCCTGCTGAAACAGAGCATTGGGCAGCCCCTGAAGGTACGGGAGTGCCACCGGCCGCAGCACATGCTGCACGTAGCGGTGGGCATTTAACGTGCCTTGATTACGCACTAGAGGTGACGTGGAATCATACGCAATAGCGCCCCAAACCATGATGCCGCGTTGTCTAGCGGTAGGGCGCTCCACAGTTACTGCCGGATTTGACCTTTCTCCACGCCGACGCCACACTCGTCTGCGGTGACTATCACTGACAGAACAGAAGCGTGACTCATCGGAGAACACGACGTTCCGCCATTCCCTCATCCAAGTCGCTCTAGCCCGGCACCATGCCAGGCGTGCACGTCTATGCTGTGGAGTCAATGGTAGTCTTCTGAGCGGACGCCGGGAGTGCAGGTCTCCTTCAACCAATCGACGGGAAATTGTTCTGGTCGATATTGGAACAGCCAGGGTGTCTTGCACCTGCTGAAGAATGGCGGTTGACGTGGCGTGCGGGGCTGCCACCGCTTGGCGGCGGATGCGCCGATCCTCGCGTGCTGGCGTCACTCGGGCTGCGCCTGGACCCCTCGCACGTGCCACATGTCCCTGCGCCAACCATCTTCGCCACAGGCGCTGCACCGTGGACACATCCCTATGGGTATCGGCTGCGATTTGACGAAGCGACCAACCTGCCCTTCTCAGCCCGATCACCATACCCCTCGTAAAGTCGTCTGTCTGCTGGAAATGCCTCCGTTGACGGCGGCTGGCATTCTTAGCTATACACGTGTCCTGTGGCACAGGACAACACGTTCTACAATGACTGTCGGCTGAGAAATCACGGTACGAAGTGGGCCATTCGCCAACGCCGTGTTCCATGTATCGTTCGCTACGTGCGCAGCACAGCGGCGCATTTCACATCATGAGCATACCTCAGTGACGTCAGTCTTCCCTGCAATTGGCATAAAGTTCTGACCACTCCTTCTTGGTGTTGCATTTGCTCTGTCAGTCAGTGTATTATCCGGATAGCCCGGAAAACTAAGAAAACAAATACAGTACATGTCATATAATATATTAACGTAAGTTGTACAGTAATACTCTTTTTCAATTGTACAAAATAATATAAGAACACTTTTTTTACATTTACGACTATGTTTTATGCACTAAAATAATGTGTGAGCTTTTTCTGTATTACATTTGTATAGCGTTTGCGCTCAGTACGATCACGAAGACGTTTTACTAACAATAGTTCTGCCTGTGTGGTTTGAGTCTGGGATTCTAAATAGACCATGAGTTTGTCCAGCTGCATTGTTGCCTCTCCATTTCGAATTCACCATCACTTTCGTCATCACCTGCCGAGGAACAAGGGGAAATAATTTATTCATCAGTCATTATTCCGTAGCCTGAATTTCAGTCATTTTTCAACCAGTCATTTACATCTTTCACATCTACGTCCGAGCATCCAGGAATGCGTGCAAATATGTCGAGGAACTCAGAAGAGTCCACGGTTTCCGATTCTCAATTCCAGGCGAATGCCGGGACGGTACCTTTGATAGACCGCGGCCAACGTACTTCTAATTCCTGTCCTTAACTATCCTTGGTGGAAAAGACATTCAAGAAGAATCGACCCCGTCAAAGGAAATACTGTACATGTAAAAATATTTTTTTATTTTTATTTTCGATCCGGATAAACGGGAGACCCGGATTAATGAGAGCTGGATAAACGAGATTCTTGTGTACTCCGGAACTAGGATAACTGCTTGTTTTGACCGAGAAACAAGCAGTATTTTCTCAAACTATATTGTATAGTGATACCAATATTTAATTGCTCATTGCGGGGATCAAACCGTACCTGTCATTAACAGAGCGCTATAAACAACTACCTCGGGACCATGGCAGTTCCTTGTTATCACCACTAAAGAGTATCAAGTTTTCGTTATTATCTTCTATTCGTACCACGAATAGAATGGTACAGTATATTATGTTAACTTGAAAAATGAAAATGAAAACCTACAACCTGTTTTCCAGTCATTTACCGGGTCAGGGATGTAATGAATGAAACATATATAGGCTGTTATTACAATGGGATCGCCACTCCCGAGGTGATTTATTAATGAGTGATAAATGCTATGGAATGATAATGGAGAGTGTTGCTGGAATGAAAGATGACAGGGAAAACCGGAGTACCCGGAGAAAAACCTGTCCCACCTCCGCTTTGTCCAGCACAAATCTCACATGGAGTCACCGAGATATGAACCACGGTATCCAGCGGTGAGAGGCCGACGCGCTGCCGTATGAGCCACGGAGGCTCTTATATTAACTTACTAGCTGATGTACCCGTGCTTCGCTTACGGGATTCTCAGAAAGACTGACTAGGTGGTTTTCCTAACTGAATTCAACATAGGTCATTACAAAAACGTCAGTAGGAATTTAGTGATTGAAAGCAATGTTATCATATAAAATACTCGATCAAATGAAAAACCGCACACTTTCTCACTTTCAACGAACAGTACTACGGTGCCGATCTAACAGTCCAAAGTTCCAGAGCTGGAACAACCAGGTCGCAGACTGCCATGAACACTCTTCTGTCATTATTCCGTTAAAAATGCACACTACTCATTCCAATCAGTGCCTCAGAGTAGGGATTGAATAGCTCGAATGCTATTATGCTATTTTTTTTTAAAAAAAATTGCTATTTGCTTTACGTCGCACCGACACAAATATGTCTTATGGCGACGACGGGTTACGAAAGGCCTAGGAAGTGGAAGGAAGCGGCCGTGGCCTTAATTAAGGTACAGTCCCGGCATTTGCCTGGTGTGAAAATGGGAAACCACGGAAAACCATTTTCAGGGCTGCCGACAGTGGGGCTCGAACCCACTATCTCCCGATTACTGGATACTGGTGAATGCTATGATGAACCAGTGTGTTACGTTCCTGCAGTATCAGAAAATGTATGAACCAGAGGAATGGCATGCTAAAGAAGAAAGTTTCCCAACTCTCCAGCTATTTCCCGCCAGTGTTCAGTCAGGCTGTTATACTCGGTACGCAGTAGTAATCCCATCTATCGGAGTTGAGCGGCACGAAGAACATCACAACAAACAGTGGTCAATGTAAAGTAATTGTTGATCAGTGTTAAGCGCTTTGGATATTGTAGGCCTTCTGAAATACCACTCTTATCATAGTCGGTACAGTAAAACTGAATGAAACATAAATGATCGGAAATTGTATTGTCTATAACTTTTGTTATGTAGTACCGTACTTTTTTATAGCACCAATAACATAGGTACCGGTATTTAAAATTAAATTTTAGGCGCCTTCCCCTAAACTACCATTTCATCTCGGGGAAAATAATATTATTTACTGCCTAGACTGTAGTTTCTTATCCCCGACTCTATATAGAGGTTTTCATTAAATTCTGTTAACCCATTTTTTCGTGGCTCGGCGTTGATATGGACTTAGCAACAAAAATACAAATTCATTAATATCTGTGTTATCAGAGTCCGTACGGTAAAAATGTATAAGACATAAATGACTGGAAATTGAATTCTATATAACTTTAGTTATATAGTATTTATCGATAGGACCGCTAATAATATAAATATTCTATAATTAAATTTAAGGCCTTCCCCTAAACTACCATTTCACTCAGCGTGAATAAAATTATTTATAGCCTAGATTGTAGCGGCTCATCCTCCGACTTTACATACCGATTTTCATTAAATTCTCTTCAGCCGTTTTCTCGTGATGCGTGTACATACAGACAGACAGACAGACAGACAGACAGACAGACAGACAGACAGACAGACAGACAGACAGACAGACAGAAATTACGGAAAAGTAAAAAGTACATTTTCTTGTTATTATGGACATGACCGATACAGAAATACCATTCTTTTCAAATTCTGAGCAATGTACAGACAAAACTCTTATTTTATATATATAGATATTAACATAAATATGCAGCTAGGTAATACAATTTTGTCTACCCTTCGGTTAAGTAATCATACTATTTTCTATCTTCTGCGTGTGGTAACGTCATATACATCCCGATAAGTCATACATAAAAAGTACATTTCTATGTATAGTTTGATGATACTGCGTTGTATATTCTGATATGTAAAACCATGTAACCTGGAATTGGTAATGTTATATTTTTAAATTTAAATGTAGGCTATCTTTACAGTCATCACATACATTATTCAAGACAATGACTACACTATTTTATGCCACATGTATTATAATATCAATGTTATTATAGGCCTGGCTACCAACACAGCATTCCTAACTTCTTAAATAATTGTGATTGTGCTATACCACGTATAAATACAACATAATTTTGAAGCCTTACAACAGGTAGTCAGACTCTGAATATAACAAATACTGACAAGCCAATAAAAACCATCTTAAAACATTGAACTAGTTCATTCTTTATTGAAACAATAATAATAATATCACTCTCCTTCATTTATATGCTGATTGATTACTTGGCAAAACATGGCGGCTAGACTAGACTTCGCCACACTGTACATATACAGTCACTTCAACTGACATGTTGTTTAGAGAAAAAAGTCTAGGTACAAACAGACCCCATCATGACATATTCCTTAGATATTATGTGGGAACACCAATAGGATAACCTAGCTACACTAAAATATTGAAGGTATGCATCATTATAAAGTTCTCTTGTCTGGCAAAAAAATCCTCCTTCGAGACTAAACTACGAGCTCACAAGACAACTGTTTTCTATAGCAGAACTGCGATTAAAAATACCATGGCCTTCTACGATAGAATACCAAATTTTACATCAAGAACTGCAGGGTGAAAAAGGGAATATATGGATAGCTTTTCACTAAACAGACGGCATGATGACATCAGAATGGATGAATTCTGATTAGGAACTTTGGTATACCACAACGCGTTTCTCATTAAATGTTCATACAACCATTCAAAAAGGCAGGCAAAACAATATGACTAGATATAACGAAGCGGCACTGGTTCTCCAGTATCCATGGTAACAAAGGTTTCCAACGACGGTGTATTAAAATATTTCTTTACAGATTCAAAAATTATAACGCAGTTACATGCGTGGCTGGGGTTCCTGACAGCGTGAATTTTACAGCAAGTAGTCTTATTATCACTTCTTGCTATTATTATTATTATTATTATTATTATTATTATTATTATTATTATTATTATTATTTAATCCGTTTACCGTTCAGGGTGTCCGGCTCCATGGCTAAATGGTTAGCGTGCTGGCCTTTGGTCTCAGGGGTCCCGGGTTCGTTTCCCTATGGGTCCGGGAATTGAAACTATAATTGGTTAATTCCGAGGGTATCCGGGAGATAGTAGGTTCGAATCCCACTATCGGCAGCCCTGAAAATGGTTTTCCGTGGTTTCCCATTTTCACTCCAGGCAAATGCTGTGGCTGTACCTTAATTAAGGCCACAGCCGCTTCCTTCCAACTCCCAAGCCTTTCCTATCCCATCGTCGCCATAAGACCTATCTGTGTCGGTGCGACGTAAAGCCCCTAGCAAAAAAAAATTCCGATGGCACGGGGGCTGGGTGTATGTGTCGTCTTCATCATCATTTCATCCTCACCACGACGCGCAGCCCGCATCTGCATCGGATCTGCATCTGGCGAGCCGAACTTGTCCTCGGACACTACCGGCACTAAAAGCGATACGCCTTTTCACTTCCCATTTTACCGTCCCGGGGTTGCGATTTTTTCTCGGACTCAGCGAGGGATCCCACCTCTACCCCCTCAAGGGCAGTATCCTGGAGCGTGGGACATTTCGTCCTGCACCCAATTGGGTAGGAGGACCAGTATCTTTCCCAGGCGGCCTCACCTGCTATGCTGAACAGGGGCCGTGTGCGGGATAGGAAGATTGAAAGGGATAGCCAAGGAACAGGGAAGGAAGCGGTCGTGGCCTTAAATTAGATACCATCCCGGTATTTGCTTGGAGGAGAAGTGGAAATCTAAGGAAAGCAACTTCAAGGATGGCTGACGCGACAATCGAACCCCCTCTACTCAGCTGACCTCCCGAGTATGAGTGGACCTCGTTCTATTCCTAGTACCACTTTTCAAATTTCGTGGCATAGCCAGGAATCGAACCCGGGCCTTCGGGGACGGCAGCTAATCACATTAACGACTAAGTACACTACAGAAGTGGGCACTCCTATGGCTACGTTATTATTATTATTATTATTATTATTATTATTATTATTATTATTATTATTATTATTATTATTATTATTATTGTCCGGCTCCATGGCTGCATGGTTAGCCTGCTGGCCTTTGATCAGAGGAGTACCGCATTTCATTCTCGGCAAGGTCGGGAATTTTAACGATAATAGGTTAATTCCCCTGACACGGAGACTGGGTGTATGTACCGTCTTGATCATTATTTCATCCTCATCACGATGCGCAGGTCACCTGCGGGTGTCAAATCTAAAGAATATTTAAGTATGAAACTGTAGAAATATATGAACAGAACTATTGGTACCGGTACAGTAAACTGTAACATAAGAAGAAGCTTTATATTTCAACTGTGAGGAAAGTGGTTACAGTTATATTAAAGTTTCCTATTTTCAAACCACGCAAATGCTGGGGCTGTACCTTAATTAAGGTCATGACCGCTTCGTTCCCATTCCTAGGCCTTTCCTATCTCATCGTCGCCATAAGACTTTTCTGTGTCGGTGCGACGTAAAGCAAATAGCTATGTTTTCGTGAATGTCGTGTAGCAGTGTAAATTCTACCTTCAGTATTTAAGTCTCGTGTAAATATCTTCATTTGTGTGATTAATATTTAACTGTCTTGTTGAAACGAAATGTTACGGTCTTAGTTTAAGAAGACAAAGTAAATGAATTCTGTAAGTAGCATTTTTAGTAGTGGCGGAAATTTAAGGTTTGGAATATAGGCTAGAATTGAAACTGTGACATTTTACTCTGGAGGGGCTGTGCTGCCATCTCTTCCCCTTCCCCAATCGGTCCAGTTTCCAACGACCAGGACCACAATGATCTTATCTGAATATACAGTTCTATTACAAGAAGAAGAAGAAGAAGAAGAAGAAGAAGAAGAAGAAGAAGAAGAAGAAGAAGAAGAATACCGGGCGAGTTGGCCGTGCGTGTAGAGGCGCGCGGCTGTGAGCTTGCATCCGGGAGATAGTAGGTTCGAATCCCACTATCGGCAGCCCTGAAGATGGTTTTCCGTGGTTTCCCATTTTCACACCAGGCAAATGCTGGGGCTGTACCTTAATTAAGGCCACGGCCGCTTCCTTCCAACTCCTAGGCCTTTCCTATCCCATCGTCGCCATAAGACCTGTCTGTGTCGGTGCGACGTAAAGCCCCTAGCAAATAATAATAATAATAATAATAATAATAATAATAATAATAATAATAATAATAATAATAATAATAATAATAATAATTTTCAAATTACAGAAAATCTTACACGATCACTTGGAACAGGTACAATAAAAATCAATATCTCGCAAAACTAAACTTAGACACTACAATACAGTAATCAAACCTAAAACGTTATATGCTTCAGAAACCTTAATCATTGGTAGCGGGTCTCTAACCAAAGACATACAGAAACAGTAAAGGAAAATTTTAAGAAATATTTTGACCCAGTTTAAATAAAGGGAATATGGATGAGAAAATCATCCCAGGAAATATATTGTCATTCTGAAAAAGTATCTCACATTTTTCGGAAAAGATTATTGAAATTTTATGGACACATTATTATCAGAATGAACAGTAACAGACTAAAAGAATTCTCAACCTGGCTCTTTCATCAAAACCAAGAACTGCTGGCTTGTTGAAATTGAAACAGATCTCCATGAAATCATTATCTTGGAGGACATTGTACAGGACAGATGTAAATTCAGAACCAAAATCGACAATCTCCAGTTTGAAGACAAACCTAACACCAGAGCTACTATACCTTGGACAGAAGAACGAACGACCAAGCTCAGCGATAGGATGAAGAGATCTTGGGAGAAGAAGAAGAAGAAGAAGAAGAAGACAACAGCTAAGCTCCTAAGTAGGGCATAACGCTGTAAAAATATACCGATGACACTGGCTGAATAGAAATTTCACCAACCTACCATGGTAACTCCCTTCCCACTCCTAGCCCTTTCCTGTCCTTCGTCGCCATAAGAGCTACTTGTGTCGGGGCGACATAAAGCAAATTAATTGTTCTTGTAATAATAATATACTTCATTCGCCTATCTCAGCCTGTTCGGTTATTTCGACCTTCTTTCGCTCAGTGAAGTTTCTGAGAATTCTGGTTGTTACACTTGATGGGTTCCCCTCGTAAGAGCTAACACTTGATTTGGGTTTTGGCAGGTGTCAAGGTGAACCAGACGAAACAGATGAAGACTGTATAGAGCCTACACCATTATAGACCATTCCTTCAAACTGCTACACGTGCCGAGTACTCAGAGAGATAAGTGACAACAGTTATCTTGGGAAGAAAAAAATGTTTTTACTCCAATGAGAATGAGAACGTCAGATTCTGTTGTTTATTTAACTACATTCCCACCCATAATCTATCTCCAACCTCCTGATCATCCGTTAGATACCTGTGATAAATATGTTTACCTTACAACTCTAAATGTTTGGGAAATTTGATAGTGTGTTTTGTTGACAAGGAAGCCATTCTCCTTCAGGGTCGGGTTAAAAAATGAATGCGTATATGTTCTTTCACAGGTACACTATACACAGCCTAATCAATCAATCAACGAATCAATCAATCAATCAATGATCTGCATTTAGAGCGTTTGCCCAGGTGACAGATTCCCTATCAAATGTATACCTCATATTTACATTCATTTATAATTGTTTACCTAGCTTTTTCTAAAATATTTTCAACGAACTTGGAAATGTATGGAACATTTCTCTTCATAATGTATTCCAATCCCTTATTTCTCGTCCCATAAATGAATATTTGCCCCAATCTGTCCTTTAGAATTCTTGAATTAAAAGCTCCACTCAACCTTATACTTCTACTTGTGTCATTTCACGCCAACTCACCACTGACAGCTCGAAACATACCACATAGTCGAGCAACTCGTCTCCTTACTCTCAAGTCTTCCCAGCACAAATGGTGCTGCTTTCTTTTGAAATGTTTTTCCAGTTCTCGAATCAAGTAGTCCCATACTCAACCTGCATTCTTACCAGAGACTCATACGCCCTCTCCTTTACATCCTTGCTACAAACCCCAAATACTCTCATAACCACGTAAAGAAATCTGTAACCTTTCTTAACTACCTCGTTAATATGATTACCCCAATGAAGATCATTCATTATATTAATACCTAGGTACTTACGTTGTTCCCTATGAGGTACTATCACCCCAATGAACACAATAATTGAAATTGAGAGAATTTTTCCTCTTGCTGAAACTTACAGCTTGACTTTTCATCCCATTTACATTCATCCCATTGTCAACTGTCTATCTCAGTGCATTGTTAACGTCCCTCTCACAGTTCTGCAACTCATTTACTACTCTATACATCATCCGCAAATAACCTTATTTGTGATTACAGCTTTTTACTCATATCATTTATATATGTAAGAAAGAATAAAGGCCCTATAATAGTGCCCTGCGGGACTCCTTCCCCTATACTTTAATCATTACAGGATCAGATGGAGCTTCACGTATTCTAATTCTCTGAGTTCTATTTTCCAGAAATGCAGCCATACATTTGGTCACTCTTTTGTCTAGTCCAATTGCTCTCATTTTTGTCAGTAATCTCCCATGATCTACCTTATCAAAAGCCTTGGATAGGTCAATAGCGATCAATAATGTACGTCAACCGTTCAGGACATATTCCTCACACATAGAAGAAGAAAACATGTTGTATGAACACGGGTCGGCAAAGACTTTATCTCCATGATAGAACTCATTTTATACAACTATACATAGTACATTGGTCATGAGAAACGCACAGGAAGAGAAAGTATTCATACGAATACATCCATCAACTCGCCGGCACATGGAATCCCGGATCCGGTGATGTATCCCTGTAGCACATGTATCAATGATAACAGAGGACATTTTCAACATTTCCTCTAAGAAAGAGTTTCATGTGGTATGCTGGTACATTCTGATCCTGTTCCTTCTTCTAGGCAGTTCATCTCGAAATGTTGTGAGTTTGTTATAATAATCCTTGGAGTTGACTGTTTACCCTTTGTGGATGACATTGTCGTTCTGTCAGAGTCAATTGAGAAAGCACAGAACTAATTTGTCCACCTGCAGGAAGAAGCAAGCAAGGAAGGCCTACGGATAAGATCTCGATCAACGCAAAACTCAGACATTACGACATAGCCATCCGCCCGGAGGCTTTATATGCAGTTGAAAGTTTGAACCTGATAAAAACAGGATTGGTCCATACTGGAACCTCAAGGAACAGAGGATGAATCATACAGAAGGAAATTAAACCAAGAATTATATCTCAAGTTGGAAAAGATCTGATACCATCCGGAAGAGGAAAGCCATGTTCTTCGCACATATCTACAGAATGAACCTGGGACTGACCAATCAGATGATAACATTTTTTTGAGAACAGGAAAGCTACAGTTCTCTGGTACCAAGAGGTGACGAAGGACTTGGAAGATATCGGAATACAAGGAGCGAAAATCAGCAACAGGGATTCTTACAAGTGGATGATGAAGAAGGTTTCAAGAAAAAGTTAGATCCCGTACCGAAGCGCCGTGCACAGAAGAAGAAAGGATGAAGGAGAACTGGGCGAGGTTTAAAGACCAGAAACAGATAAAGTTGAATTCGAATTAACGTGGTCCATAGTCGGCCAAAACTAAACCCTTTGGTGAGTCTGTTGTTGCTTATTCTACACAAGCCTCCCTTGCGTACGACATTAGACAACCTTTCTGTTAGACTGTAGATGTCTGAAATTATTATTACTATTATTATTATTATTATTATTATTATTATTATTATTATTATTATTATTATTATTATTATTATTGATTCGTTGTGCCCAACTGTGGAGCGCGTTTGAACTTATTTTGCACAATGTTTCTTCTTTTCTTCCCAATACCTCTTCATTTTTTCACTGTGTTCCTTTCTGCGTGTTTCTGTCCAGCCTGTATTTTTTCTTGTTGGTTTCTCTGCAAATTTATGTTTGTTTACTAAGCTTCTAAATTTCATTCTATCTTGAATGGTTTCGTCCTCAATACCCATTTCTTGTAGATTTTCATGAATTTCTGCTAAACAATTGTTGCGGATTTTCAGGGTTAGAGCTAGATTTAGAATTTTCTTTGTCAGCCTGTTGTTATCCATTCTGTGTAGGTGTCCGCAGAATTTTAGTCGTCTCTTTCTGATGGTATCTGTGATTTTTTCTGTGAATTGAAAAATTTCGTGTGGTTTCTTTTTCATCCAAATTCCATTTTCGAACTTTGGTCCTAGGATTTTTCTGAGAATTTTCCTCTCTTGTTTCTCAATGCTTTTCATTTGTGACCTGCCACCAATGAACAGTGTTTCAGATGCATAAAGTGCCTCTGGTTTGATGACTGTATTGTAGTGTCGTAATTTTGCATTTTTTGATATACATCTTTTGTTATATCTGTTCCATGTGATTTTGTAAGCCCTTTGCAGTTTTGCAGTTCTTTCTTTGTTAGCTTCCTGATTTAACCCTGCTGGCTGAATAATTTCACCTAGATACTTGAATTTGTCTACTTGAGAATTTTTCCACATTTGATGATTAATGGTTGATTGTCGAATCTTGATTTAGTTCCTTCCATAAACTGCGTCTTTTCAAATGAAATTTGAAGTCCGGTTTTTGCGGCTATTTCATTCAATTTTTCTATGGATTGGATTGCTTCTTGTCGGTTGTTCGAAAGGATCGCAAGGTCATCTGCGAAAGCTAAGCAGTCAAGGTGAATTTTGTCTTTAAGAAGTCTGCCAATGTTTTTCAAAACTAATTTGAATAATAGTAGGGATAGTCCATCTCCCTGTCGGACACCAGTTCTGATTTCGAACGATTCAGAAATTATTTTTATTATTATTATTATTATTATTATTATTATTATTTCTTCATTATGCCCATTCAAAAAGCGCTATGTTCGTTGACCTGATGGTTTTCGCCTTCTTATCCTCCCTAAATCTCTCCATGAATGCACTGTGTTGTATCTTGTGTTCTGTGGACCACTTCAACCGGTTTTCTTTTTAGGTTTGCCCACGAATTTGTGGTTGGCTACTATTGTACTAGAGGCCCCACGATCTTCTATGATGTCTGTGATATTCATTTCTTGGAGGTCCGCCTTGGTTTCTTCTAGTCAGTTTATTTTGACCTTCATTGAGTTGATTACTTTAAATAATCTTTTGATGAGTCTGTCACTGTCATTCTATAGATATGGCCATAGAATCCCAGGCGTCTCTTGCGTACGGCATCAGTGAACCTGTCAGTAAATGAGTAGAGGTCCACTGTTCTCTTCTTCATCCATATTCCATTCTCTCTCGTGAGACCATACATTTTCTTTCCTTGTTTTTTCAATTTCTATAATTTTACAGTGACCTCCAAGGGACGGTTTCTCAGGCGTATAAAGCTTCCGACAATGTCTCAATTTTGCATTACTCTCTTGTTGTAGCAAATCCACGTTAGTCTGTACGCCTTATGGAGTTCAGTGGCTTTTTCTATGTTGGCCCTACTGTCTAGTTCCGATGGTAGTATGATTTCTCCAAAGAATTTGAAGGAGGACACCTGTAAAATTGTGCCGTTTCTGATATCGGAGGTTTTTTTTGCTATGTTGATGTAGTTTCCCGTGTACTGATATCTGGAGGCCTGCCTTCGATGTTATATTGTGTAATCTCTGTACGGTTTCATCCTTTGTCTTAGTAATGATTGCTAGATCATCAGCAAAAGCTAAACAATTCTTTGCTTCCCAAGTTTCAGATGCTCACACCTTTGACATCCCTTTTCCATTCTCTAATAACTTTGTTTAGAACTAAGTTAAACAGAACAGGGGAGATGCCGTCACCTTGACGAACACCCATACACATTTTAAAAGGCTCGGAAATTATTATTATTTATTCATTCATTCATTCATTCATTCATTCATTCATTCATTCATTCATTCATTCATTCATCGATGCGGCTATCTGTGGTCCACGTTGACCTGCCCTTCTCTTTGCACTGTCGCCAAAGGTACTTAAGGGGGACCGACACCTTTGACCGACCAAAACTGCGATTTTCAATTGTTTTAATTTAAAACTGAACTTTTCTCTTTATAACAGTGCAAACGTTTTGTTAATATCTCCTTTACTTTCGGAGTTATGACCAAAAACTTGAAGCCCTATCACCCAAGCGAGCCCTTTATCGGTATGGTTGTTGCTCATTTACATGCATGAACATTTCAGAGAGAAGAAGACGATATACTAGAATTATTGAGTTAGTTTCATTGGTTAAGTATAAAAAAATCAAATTAAATTAATGAAAGAACTGACTACTTGAAAATAACTTCATAAATAATTTATACTTAATGAACTTCACTGATTCTTTATATGTTGTAGCTATATTACTAATCGTAATACAGAAAAACATATAAAAATTATTCATGTGCTTGAAAATGATCAGGGTAACGGCAAAACAGTGGCCATGATACACCGCCATTTTGAATTCTTAATTATATATAAAATAAGAGTTTTGTCTGTACATTGCTCAGAATTTGAAAATAATTGTATTTCTGTAGCGGTCATGTCCCTAGCAACAAGGAAATGCACTTTTTACTTTTCCGTAATATCTGTCTGTCTGTCTGTCTGTCTGTCTGTCTGTCTGTCTGTCTGTCTGTCTGTCTGTCTGTCTGTCTGTCTGTCTGTCTGTCTGTCTGTCTGTCTGTCTGTCTGTCTGTCTGTCTGTCTGTCTGTCTGTCTGTCTGTCTGTCTGTCTGTCTGTCTGTACACGCATCCAGAGAAAACGGCTGAAGAGAATTTAATGAAAATCGGTATGTGAAGTCGGGGGATGAGCCTCTACAATCTAGGCTATAAATTATTTTACTCACGCTGAGTGAAATGGTAGTTTAGGGGAAGGCCTAAAATTTAATCATTAAATATTTATTTTATTAGTGGTCCTATCGATAAATACTACATAACTAAAGTTATATAGAATTAAATTTCCGATCATTTATGTTATACATTGTTGCCGCACCGGCTTTGATAACACAGATATTCATGAATTTGTATTTTTGTTGCCAAGTCCATATCGACGCCGAGCCACGAGAAAATGGGTTAACAGAATTTAATGAAAGTTGGTATATAGAGTCGGGGAATAAGAAACTACAGTCTAAACTATAAACAGTTTTATGCGCCCTGTATGAAATTGTAGTTTAGGGGAAGGCGCCTAAAATGTAATTTTTAAATACCTATGTTATTGGTCCTACTACATAACAAAAGTTATAGAGAATACAATTTCCGACCATTTATGTTTTATTCAATTTTATCGTATCGACTATGATAAGAGTGGTATTTCAGAGTCGGAAGAAAACTATATGTGAAGGCCTACAATATTGAAAGGGCGTAGCATTGATCAACAATAACATTACATTGACCATTGTTTGTTGTGGTGGGCTTTGTGTCTTCTGTTGCCATCTACGATAGTTAGGATGAAAATTGCCTTACGTCGTACCAACACAGATAGGTCTTATGGCGACGATGGGATAGGAAGGGCTAGGAGTGTGAAGGAAGCGGCCTTGACCTTAATTAAGATACAGCCCCAGCATTTGCCTGGTGTGAAAATGGGAAGCCACGGAATACCTTCTTCAGGGTTGCCGACAGTGAGGTTCGAATCCACCGGATGCAAGCTCACAGCTGCGCGCCCCTAACCACACGGCCAACTCTCCCGGTCGTACCGAGTGTAACAGCCTGCCTGAATATTAGCGGGAAGTAGCTGGGGAGTTGGATAACTTTCTTCTTTAGCATGCTATTCCTCTGGTTCATGAATGTTCTGATACTACTGGTACATAACACACTGGTTCATCATAGCATTCGAGCTGTTCAATCCGTACTCTGAGGCACTGATTGGAATGAGCAGTTTGCATATTTAAGAGAATTATGGCAGAGGAGTGATGACGGATGTCTGTGGCCTGTTCATTCCAGCTCTGGAACTTTGGACTGTTAGATCGGCACCGTAGTACTGTTCGTTAAAAGTGAGAAAATGTGCGGTTTTTCATTTGATCGAGTATTTTATAACTTTGTCCGGCTCCATGGCTAAATGGATAGCGTGCTGGTCTTTGGTCCAGAGGTCCCGGGTTCGATTCCCGGCCGGGTCGGAGATTTTAACCTTAAATGGTTAATTCCCTTGGCTCGGGGACTGGGTGTTCGTGCTGTCCCCAACATCCCTGCAACTCACACACCACACATAACACTACCCTCCAGCACAATAACACGCAGTTACCTAAACATGGCAGATGCCGCCCACCCTCTTCGGAGGGTCTACCTTACAAGGGCTGCACCCGACTAGAAATAGCCGCACGAAATTATTATTATTATTATTATTATTATTATTATTATTATTATTATTATTATTATTATTATTATTATTATTATTATTATTATAACATCGCTACTTTCCTAGTGACGTTTTTTGTAATGGCCTTTGTTTACTTCAGTTAGGAAATCCACAAGGTCAGTCTGTCTGTCTGTCTGTCTGTCTGTCTGTCTGTCTGTCTGTCTGTCTGTCTGTCTGTCTGTCTGTCTGTCTGTCTGTCTGTCTGTCTGTCTGTCTGTCTGTCTGTCTGTCTGTACATGCATCCCGAGAAAACGGCTGAAGAGAATTTAATGAATATCGGTATGTGAAGTCGGGGGATGAGCCACTACAATCTAGGCTGTGTTTGTTATACTAAGTTTTCTTTTCAGTTTTCACTTCGATTGCTGCGGAGATAATGTTAATACACCCCATTTTTCTGTGTTAAAAGGTGTAGGACCCCCTTAAGCCTGTCTTTCTCTTTCGACTCTTGCCAAAGACCCTTAAGGGGACTTGTGCATGAACACCATAGTAAATGCTCCAATATTTGCTTATATTCATGGCACTCCTGCTACTGAAATGTAAAATGCACAAGGTTATAATTATTATGATAATTTAACTAAACCGTTAGAAGTATTTTAAACCCATAAATTTTGTCCTTTCCAAAAATTACTTATGTTATAAATTTTTTAATGTGTTTTTGTAACCTTCAATAAATTTTGTCACTTCATAGGCCGGTACACGCATCTCAGCAACTATTGAAGACAGGGAGCTGAAATTTTCTACATAGCTCTCATATAGATATTAGATTAGCATAAACCATTTCAGGGTTCTAGAAGAAATAACTTCCATATTTAGTTAGGACCAACAACTAGAAATTTTTCGACATTTTTTGTTTGTAAATACCAAACTTCACACTGTAGAATACTCATACACTAGAAATGCAATACTGGTCTATGTTGAAGATCGGGTTATGGCGAACATCCATGAAGAATTTCATTCCAGTAAAGTTACGGGTTTCGACGATACGTGTATCAACCCATGATGTGACAACATTTACTGCATGTTACAAAAATCCATTAAATATTTATAATAAAATAATTTTTGGGAAAGCACAACTTTATGGGTTTAAAATACTTCTAAATGTATAGTGAAATTATAATAATAATTACAACGATGTGCATTATAAAGTTGAATAGCAGGAGTATCATAAATATAAGCAATATTGGAGCACTTTCTAGGATGTACACGTACAAGTCCCTTAAGTCCTTGGCTTCTCCTTTCTCTTTCATCCACCGTGATGTTCCGTGGCTTGACCAGTGGCTGTTCTGGTGCATCTCTCACTCCCCTAAACACTTTTCCAAAATGTTGTTCTGTCCTGTATCTCTTCCTCTTTGACAACCACTTCTGCTAGGTCTTTGTGCACCTGTATAACCCACCCAGGCTGTGTTTCCCAACTTCTATTGTAGAAGGAGCATTCTGTTGGCCAACCTCTCCTGGTTCATCCTTTTAATGTGTCCATAAAAGTTCATTCCCCTTCCCCTAATCGTAGTCGTAATTTTCTGATGCCTTTTATATAGTTACCGAGCCGATCTCTTCTAGAAATAATAATAATAATAATAATAATAATAATAATAATAATAATAATAATAATAATAATAATAATAATAATAATAATAATTTCAGAAAACCTGAGAAATGCAGCTATACAAGTCAAGAAGAAATAGCCAACAGGACAAGCTTAAGAATTTCTGTAGAAAAACAAATTTATGACAAATATAAAAAAATGCTTCAGAATTTCTCATAACAGAGAAACTGGTCGAATAAAGAAGGTAAAGAAATTCAAATACTTGGGAGAAATAATAAAATTCAAGAATTTTTTTGAAAAGGATACACAAGATGGAAAGAGCATACGGTAAAACTAGGAATATCTCATACAAAATGTGTTTATCTAAAAACCTCAAAGTACAACACTACAACACAGTAGTAAAACCAGAATGCGAGTGAATCAATCAATACTGATCTGCATTTAGGGCAGTCGCCCAGGTGGCAGATTCCCTATCTGTTGCTTTCCTAGCCTTTTCCGAAATGATTTCAAAGAAATTGGAAATTTATTGAACATCTCCCTTGGTAAGTTATTCCAATCCCTAACTCCCCTTCCTATAAATGAATATTTGCCCCTGTTTGTCCTCTTGAATTCCAACTTTATCTTCATATTGTGATCTTTCCTACTTTTATAGACGCCATTCAAACCTATTCGTCTACTAATGTCATTCCACGCCATCTCTCCGCTGACAGCTCGGAACATACCACTTAGTCGAGCAGCTCTTCTTCTTTCTCTCAATTCTTCCCAACCCAAACATTGCAACATTTTTGTAACGCTACTCTTTTGTCGGAAATCACCCAGAACAAATCGAGCTGCTTTTCTTTGGATTTTTTCCAGTTCTTGAATCAGGTAATCCTGGTGAGGGTCCCATACACTGGAACCATACTCTAGTTGGGGTCTTACCAGAGACTTATATGCACTCTCCTTTACATCCTTACTACAACCCCTAAACACCCTCATAACCATGTGCAGAGATCGGTACCCTTTATTTACAATCCCATTTATGTAATTACCCCAGTGAAGATCTTTCCTTATATTAACACCTAGATACTTACAATGATCCCCAAAAGGAACTTTCACCCCATCAACGCAGTAATTAAAACTGAGAGGACTTTTCCTATTTGTAAAACTCACAACCTGACTTTTAGCCCCGTTTATCAACATACCATTGCCTGCTGTCCATCTCACAATATTTTCGAGGTCACGTTGCAGTTGCTCACAATCTTGTAACTTATTTATCAGTCTATAGAGAATAACATCATCCGCAAAAAGCCTTACCTCCGATTCCACTCCTTTACTCATATCATTTATATATATAAGAAAACATAAAGGTCCGATAACACTGCCCTGAGGAACTCCCCTCTCAACTATTACAGGGTCAGACAAAGCTTCACCTACTCTAACTCTCTGAGATCTATTTTCTAGAAATATAGCAACCCATTCAGTCACTCTTTTGTCTAGTCCAATTGCACTCATTTTTGCCAGTAGTCTCCCATGATCCACTCTATCAAATGCTCTAGACATGTCAATCGCGATACAGTCCATTTGACCTCCAGAATCCAAGATATCTGCTATATCTTGCTGGAATCCTACAAGTTGAGCTTCAGTGGAATAACCTTTCCTAAAACCGAATTGCCTTCTATCGAACCAGTTATTAATTTCACTAACATGTCTAATATAATCAGAAAGAATGCCTTCCCAAAGCTTACATACAATGCATGTCAAACTTACTGGCCTGTAATTTTCAGCTTTATGTCTATCACCCTTTCCTTTATACACAGGGGCTACTATAGCAACTCTCCATTCATCTGGTATAGCTCCTTCGGCCAAACAATAATCAAATAAGTACTTCAGATATGGTACTATATCCCAACCCATTGTCTTTAGTATATCCCCAGAAATCTGATCAATTCCAGCCGCTTTTCTAGTTTTCAACTTTTGTATCTTATTGTAAATGTCATTGTTATCATACGTAAATTTTATTACTTCTTTGGCCTTAGTCTCTTCCTCTATCTCGACATTATCCTTGTAACCAACAATCTTTACATACTGCTGACTGAATACTTCTGCCTTTTGAAGATCCTCACATACACACTCCCCTTGTTCATTAATTATTCCTGGAATGTCCTTCTTGGAACCTGTTTCTGCCTTAAAATACCTGTACATACCCTTCCATTTTTCACTAAAATTTGTATGACTGCCAATTATGCTTGCCATCATGTTATCCTTAGCTGCCTTCTAGTACTGAATACAAGCTGAATAAATTAGAAGAACTGGAAAGAAAAATTATACGGAAAATACTCGGTCCGCTAAGAACTACAGAACTCTGTAAATAAAGGAGTAATTATGAAATATACCGGAACATAGAAAACATAAGAGATACAATGTGGAAGAGGCGATTGATATTTTTTGTACAATTATACAGAATGGATGAGAACAGGTTAATCAAACAGATCTTAAAATATCTTTGGAACAAGAAGTGAACAACAACATGGATTCATGAAGTCAAGAAAGATTTGGAAAGAAACAACATAAGGGAAGAAGAAACAACAGAGAGAGATATTTTTAGAAAGAAAGTGTTAAAAATGGAAGGATTTCAAGCTCGGGAGGGAAAGAAAACAGGCTCAGAATAGTCCGAGAAAAGGAAAAGGAGACATTGTGAGCAGATCAATGAATATTGGAGGAAGAATGAACAAGAAAAGTTGAAGCATTGAAATTGTCACGTGATACCCAGAAGACCCTAACGGAGAAATAATAATAATTATTATTTTTAAAAAATGATACATACAACAAGAAATCCCTTTTATGGGGTCCCCAAATTAAACATTCAGAGACACTAAACATGAATTCCAGAAGCCACAGATGGAGAAACTCGAGCTAAAAGAATGGAAAATTTTAAGAAAGATCATAGTACCAACATTTCGGAACAATAAAATAACATACATCAAGAATGAAACGCTCTACAAGAAAATTGAAAAACTCTCAGATAGTATGCGAAAAGGAGGATACGTTTTTACCATCATCTTCTCAGAATGAACTCTAATAGATTAACCAAACAAATCTTTGACTTCTTTCGTAAACGCAAAAAAAAAACCATCAACTGGTTTAATGAAACTGGAAAATACATAGTAGAATTAAAAATTACAGAAAATTCACTATTCGATCGAACAGCTATAGTAATAACTTGGTACGAAAATATAAGCTTCCAAGACAAATCTACATTAAAAGCCAAACATATTATCTCGGGAGACGAGAGGAAAAGAAGATCAAGAAGACTGAAGAAATACCGGGCACTAAGAAAAGAACAACACACAAAGAAGTGATTGATTCAACTACCCCTAAAGAGGGTGAAAAGAAATAATATTAATAATAATAATAGTAACAATAATAATAATAACAAAAACAACTTGAACTACTACATGAACAAGCAGAGAAAATTGGATTACAAATCTCTTTTGAAAAAACAAAATTTATGACCGACATCAAAATCGCATCAAATGAACTTAAAACTGACAATAACAATATCTAGAGTAAACAAATTTAAGTATTTAGGTGAATGGATTATAGCAAACTGTAACGTAAATAAATCTATTGAATCGACACTCCAGAAAATAGAGTTTGCTTTTCAGTTAACAAAAAATATATGCAACAAAAAGGCCCCACCTCGAACTGCAAAATCCGACATTAAGCAACTGTAATCAAACCTGAAGCACTCTATGCTTCAGAGACAATCAATCTGCCACACAAAACAGTAAAACACCAAATAGAAGTGAAAGAACGTAAAATAAAGAGAAAATCCTTGATACAAGAACCAAAGACGGTGTAAATTATCCATAGCCTAACGCAGAGATATATTAAAACATCCCAAAATCACAGACACAATGCGAATGGGAATGCAAAGAATTCAATTCATGGGACACTTAGAAAGAATGGACCCGAACAACTAATGCACAAAATACATACATTCCTAAAGAACAAGTCTACTAGACCGAATTGGTACAAGCTTACAGAAAAAGAACTGAAGACATTAGGATCACCAATCCTACTTGACCGGAATGAAATCAGGAAAATCACTCACACACGGGGGTTTCGAGGAAGAAGAGAAGAATACACAACATGCATGGTCAGAGCAACGAAAACAGATACAATCGTTGCGCATGAAGAAATACTGGGCCAACAGGAAGGCTAGAAAGTGTTGAATTCGCGTGGTCCTAAGCGACCCATTCGCAAATAATAATAATAATAATAATAATAATAATAATAATAATAATAATAATAATAATAATAATAATAATAATAATAATAATAATAATAATAATCACAAAGAAAAAGAAGAAAAGATGGGAAGAGTGCAAGAAAAATGTAATTGGGATCTATTACACTAAACTTGGGAAATATTTTACTTAGCCTAATTATGATTACAAATTACATTTTCAACAAGTAATCCGTAAAACTACAATTAATTTACAGCATGTTACTCTTAAGGAAACTACTGACTTTTTCTCATGGATGTGGAATAATATCTAAGTTTGACAGGAAAATTCATTATTCAGTTTTTGTGTGTGTATTTTTCTTAGTATAGAGACGCTCCCAAGTTGAGAAACCCGCGGCCTATTTTAGTCGCCTCTTACGACAGGCAGGGGATACCGTGGTTATTATTCTACCGCCTCCACCCACAGAAGGAAAGGAAGCAATGCCAGGAATCAGCAAACGGCCCTGCGATCGCCAACCCACGCTCCTAAGTTGAGAACATCTAGGGCCACGTTTACTCGCCTATTATGGCAGGCAGGGGATACCGTGGCTTTCATCACTAGGGGAGACTAACCTTGGAACTTGTCTGGCCCCGCGGTGTAGGGGGCAATGCGTCTGCCTGTCACCCGGCGGCCCCGGGTTTGATTCCCGGCCGGGCCAGGGAATTTTAATTGTAAATTATTAATATCCCTGGCCTGGGGACTGGGTGTTCGTGTCGTCCTTAACGTTCCTTTCTTCACATTCAACAATCTACACTTCCGCAATCCACTTAGATGCAGATTCCTCTCAAATGGTGAAAGTACTGGTAAAAGATCTATAGAGGTCGACGTGACGAAAATATATATTTTTTAAAAAAACCTTGGAACTTTCTAAATGGTCCTTTCCCACCTTGTTTATCGTAGTTAATAATGAATTTTAGCCTTTCAATTAATTTTTCATTTACTTTGAAAATAAATTAATTGATTTTTAAGACTCTCATCGCTAAGCCTATACGTCTTTTGAGGGAAAGAACATAGGTAGTTGCATTTACTAAAAATCATTGAGTCAGATTACTACATTTTTTAAACATTCAGTATTCTGAATTATTGAACCGAATGGCTTCGAATGGCACAAGAAGTTATTAAGTCAGCCTACATAGAAACGCACTGCTACGTGTAGCGGGATTGGGGTAAGGAAATCATTAAGTCAGTGACTTGCTACATTTCAATGCCGTATTCCTTACTTAATGTTGGTCGTAGGAGTCGTAAATTTTATAGATGTTTACATTCGCAGCACGTGCACGAGAAAAGGTTTCAGCTGCAAGTATCGCGATCAGTGACATTCCGCACTTTAACCAGCCCTCTCTAGAAACAGCGCTTGAGGGGAGAATCAAAGACCTATCCTGATAATGTTAAATCTAACAGATTTTCATCCCGGTTTCTTTGGAGCTGTCCAAGGTAATAAAACTAAATTTTGCTAGGATGTAGATTCATATCTCATTCATTTATTGACCTACTTTCTTGGTTCTAGCTTTATTAATATCAAGATATGGATTTTTTTAAATCAAGTTCATATATTTTTAATTTATTTAAAAATATTTACGATCAAACTATGTGTGGAATATCTACCGTTGTACATCCATATAAAAACAATAATGCTGTTAATGAGAGACAAGAATTTCAAAGCTCTATATTAAGTAGCTTCTGGGAAACATTCGTAAAACAGTAGTTTTTCGGAAACCACACTGGAAAGTGTAATGCCACTTACAAAACATGGGTGCTATCATGCTTCTTACCAGTTAAAAACCAGAAATGAAGTATATCGTCCCCGTTCTGCCAAAACGGCGAATGTAACAATGCTCTTCCTATCCATTATTTCCCTTAATACTGGTCACGCCTTTCAGCTATATATTGATATGCGGTCCATCAGAACAATTTTCGTTGAGTTCATTTTCCTATGGGCGAGTGTAAAGGAAAATGAACCTTAAATACATCACACTCTAGGAGTGAGTAAATGTCATGCAAACATACATTCCTTCAGTATGGTACAGTAAGGTTCATTTTCCTTTATACTCGCGCATAGGAAAATGAACTCAACGGAAATTGTTCCGATGGACCGCATATCAATATATAGCTGGAAGGCGTGACCAGTCTTAAGGGAAATAATGGATAGGAAGAGCATTGTTACATTCGCCGTTTTGGCAGAACAGGGACGATATCATAGCAGCCAATGTAGGCAACTTATGAAACAGGGTGTTTATTATAAATCAACATAAATCACCGCATTCTAGATCAAATAATTCCTGAGATATCTTGTCTTAAATGAAAAAGTGCTCACGAAATCTGGAGAAATGACTTGTGCAGTAATATGTTATTTTTAGATTTATAAATAGTTACAGTCATCCAAAATCAATGAAATATACTTCAAAATAAAGAGCAAACACCAAATAATAATTTTCCATATAAAACTAAAAATGACATTTTTTTATCAATACCACCTTTTGTACTCTCCTTAAACCCTTCAAGATCATGATTATATCAATTGTGACTTTTGGTCTAAATTTGATATGGGATCACCTCACCTGGAGAGACATGAAAGAAATCAAAAAGATGAAGGTAAAATATTTAAAGATACTTCTTTGCATCTCCAAATATGCACCTTTGAGGCTGGCTTATAAGTTAACGAGAGTCTTTCTTTACAAAAGATTTGAGATCCATGATCATGTGACCATCTAATTCTGAAAGTGAAGCAATATTGCGAGAAACTAAAGAGAAGAAGAAGCTCCTTTGGTTGAAGTTCTATTCCAGCCATCTTCAATCGAGAGCGACATACCTTCGGAGCCAGTTTGCTCCCCGCTCTCTAGGAACGAGAGCAGATTAGCGAGCAAGTAGGGGAAGTGCATGACGTAGTATGTACTGAAGGCCAGTGGCGCTATTACAGTACGGCCGCGGGATGCAACCCGCCTGACTGCTGCTCTCTTGTCACGTGACGAGCGGAGCAAGTAACACCGGCTCCCTAGAGTAACTACGTGATGACGTCTGTTCTATTCTACGGCGGCTGACTGCTGTTGAGGGCACGCACTCAAGATTTGAACTGAGACAGAGTGTAACATGTTTTGCAGTGCATGGATTTACCACAGAATTTGTACAAGTTTCATGAACCGTCTCACGCATTACAGTGTACAAAGAGAGCGTTATTAATTACGCAATTATGTAGTGAGTGATTCACTTGCCTTGTTAATTTAACGTTGTTTCTTTTTCACATGGCCGTTGGCTGTTATAAATATACATAAAACTTTATGCTAAGTTAATGAGAACATTGTTGCCATAGCGTTTGATTTTATGCCACTAAACACGGCAAATGAAAGCGGAGCGGTGGTGGTGGTGGTGATTATTGTTTTAAGAGGAAGTACAACTAGGCAACCATCCTCTATATAACACTAATCAGAGGGAAAAATGGAAGGGATCCGAGGCTTCGAAAAATCAAGATATCGGACAAAGAAAGACAAGGGCCACGAAGGGCGTGAAAATGAAATACTCCCTAGCTCTCGCAAACCTAATAGCGTCGGGGTCGGAAAAGAACAAGAGTTGACCAAGGGAGGTCAGATAGGATAGATGAAAGTAAGGAGCTTGGCACAAGTAAGTGGAAGAAATGCCAGGACTCAGCTGAGGGCCTCGTGATCACCAACCCACGCTCCAAAGTTCAGAGCCTTGTAACGTTTCATGTCATTAGATGTGGTGGTATTTATACCGAATATAGGCCTAGGTGTTTTTATGTTAGATAAAAAAATCATGTGAAATATTCATTATGGATTGTTTTACACCGTATAAAACGTATGAAGTCACTTTTTCAAAATTTATTTTAAACACCGTCCATTAATTTAAAATTGAGCATGCACTAGCAAATATATAACTCGAGTACCTGCTTCAAAATATTATCATCATCATCTTGGTATTCTGCCTTATGGCAGATCTTGTCATGGGATGAACCTCTTCCACTCTTGCCTGTCCTGCGCCAAGTTTTTCATGTCCGAATATTTATTTCCTTGGATATTGTCCAACATTTGATACTTTTTACTTCCTCTTCCTCGTTTGCCTTTCACCATTCCTTCTTTCAGTAAACAGTCCCTCCTCAAACAATGTCCGATCCAGTTCATTTTTCTCCTTCTAATGATTTGTAACATACTTCGTTCTTCTCCAACTCTTCGTAATACCTCCTCATTTCTTACCCGGTTTTCCCATTTCACTCGTTCTGTTCTCCTCCATACCCACACCTCTAGTGCCTCCAATCTTCTCTCATCTTTCTTTCTCAATGTCCAAGTCTCTGCGCCATACAGCGCTATGCTATAAATGTAACACTTTTCCTCAAATCTTTGTTTAGTGGTCCACAAAATAATTTTGATTTTTCTTATAGCCTTCTTTTGCTATGGCAATTCTTTTCTTAAATATCTAATATCGTGAGTTTGTTAAGTTCTATTCGAGTAATTATAACTTTTCTCTCTGCTGAAATGTAGTGAAATGCTTTCCAGCTCCGGCGGATTAATTCCTTTGTTTAATTTCAAGGACATCCTAGGGATATATTTGCAAGTACTGGAGAGGTAAATAAAGAGTATCTCGTCCAGAATTGCTGAAGTTACTAGTTCTGATGTAATAGAAAGGAACAATAAATCTTCATTATCATTCATTTTTCACCCTGACATATGAAATGAAATGAAATGATATTGGAGAGTGTTGCTGGAATGAAATATGACGGAGAAAAGCCTGTCCCGCCTCCGCTTTTTCCAGCGCAAATCTCACATGGAGTGACAGGGATTTGAACCACGGAACACTGCGGTGAGAGGCCAACGCGTTGCCGCTTGAGCCACGGAAACTTTTTGAATGAATTATTCTTTCCTTCTTTCTTTTTTCTTTCCTTATTAATGTTTACCCTCCAGGGCTGGGTTTTCCCTGGGACTCAGCGAGGGATCCCACCTCTACCACCTCAAGGGCAGTGTCCTGGAGCGTGAGACATTCGGTCGGGGGTACAACTGAGGAGGAGGACCACTATCACTCCCAGGTACCCTCACTTGCTATGCTGAACAAGGGCCTGGTGGGGGATGGAAAGATTGGAGGAGACAGTCAAAAAAGAAGGAAGAAAGCGGTCGTGGTCTTAAGGTACGAACCATCCCGGCATATGCCTGCGGATGAAGTGGGAAACCACGGGAAACTACTTCGAGAATGGCCGAGCCGAGAATCGTACACGCGTGCCTCCCGGCATGGCAGCTAATAATAATAACCACTACACCACAGAGGCGGGCGTAAATATAACACTATTATTATTTGTAGTAGTAGTAGTAGTAGTAGTGGGATGGCGCGATTAGCTCAGTGACTTAGAAGCTGGTTTCCCACCCGGAAGCCTGAGAATTGGATCCCGGTCGATCCTGGGTTGCGATTTTCATCTCAAAATTCACGTGGTGTCAGGAAGTGGAATTCCCCCTGTGGGTGGGGGTGGTAGAATAACACCCACGGTATCCCCTGCCTGTCGTAAGAGGGGATTGAGAGGGGCCTCAGAGGCTCTTAACTTGGGAGAATGGGTTGGCGACCACGGGGCCCTCAGCTGAGTCCTGACATTACTTCCACTTGCTTGTGGCAGGCTTCTCATTTTCATCTATCTTATCCGACCCCTCTTGGCCAACTCCTGTTCTTTTCCGACGCAGACGGTAATATGTTCCGAGGGCTGGGGAGTCTCTCATTTTCAAACCCTTCGTGGCCCTTGTCTTTCTTTGCCTGGTACCTTCATTTTTCAGTCGGATCCCTTCCATTTTTCTGTGATTAGTGTTATATAGAGGATGGTTGCCTAGTTGTACTTCCTCTGCCAGGCTGAGTGGCTCAGACGGTTGAGGCGCTGGCCTTCTGACCCCAACTTGGCAGGTTCGATCCTGGCTCAGTCCGGTGGTATTTGAAGGTGCTCAAATACGTCAGCCTCGTGTCGGTAGATTTACTGGCAGGTAAAAGAACTCCTGCGGGACTAAATTCAGGCACGACCTCGGCGTCTCCGAAAACCGTAAAAGAGTAATTCTTCTTCTTCTTAAGCCGTCGTCTCCAAACGGAGGTAGACGATCCATACGGCCAGCTCCGATCTTGACGTTGCAGCCATGCCATGTGGATTTATTGGAATATCTCTCAGAATCTTTAATGCAGTGGTTTCCCGTTGCCTTCTGCATCCTAATGCCGTTGACCAAACTGGTTCCTCCACCTTTGGGAACAATTTCTTGTGCCCAGGACAATAGAGTGCCCTTACCCATACCCGCTCATCCACTCTCAAAGAGACTGTTGGCACTTGGTATAGGGGATCTCCTTATACCGGGAGATAATCGGTTCCTTCATTCGTTAGCCGCCTGCATATAAAATGTTATTACATTATTATGTACTTTCTCTTATAACAATAATCACCACCAGTACAACCGCCATCACCACCTCGGGAAGGGCATCCGGTTTTAAACCGCCGGCCAAACCTAAAAGGCACTGGGCGAGTTGGCCGTGTGGTTAGGGGCGCGCTGCTGTAAGCTTGCATCCGAGAGAGAGTGGGTTCGAACCCCCACTGTCGGCAGCCCTGAAGATCTTTTCCCGTGGTTTCCCATTTTCGCACCAGGCAAATGCTGGGACCTTGCCTTAATTAAGGCCATGGTCCCTTCCTTCCGACTCCTAGCCATAGGAGCATGGGTAGCTTCAGCGAGTCCAGAAATAATGATCTGGGAAAGTTGAAGAAAAGTTTAGTAGTAGTTGTTGAGAATGTTGTTGCTATTGTAGCTGAGAGTTCGATATTCTCTTTACGAAGACCACCCATGTAAAAGACCAAATTTTGATTATTTATCATCTGATCGGTAAAAAGAGGTTTAATTCTATGTTACCCGAGTGAAATGCCTCTCCTGAGACTTGCCTAGAGAAAAGAACAAGCATTACCCTAAAATGAGCCGACGACAGAGCGAAAAAATATCACACAGGACAGCCTGATATAAATCTTCATTATAGACTGTTATGCCTTTCAGCGTTTAGTCTGCAAGCTTCTGTGAATTTACTGAACACCTCCACGACAATCTGTTTGTAACTAATCCTGTGGCCTCATATACCTCTCATAAGAAACTGAGTCCTCTTTTTTGCTATTTGCTTTACTTCGCACCAACACCGATAGGTCTTATGAAGACGGTGGGATAGGAAAGAGCTAGGACTGGGAAGGCAGCGGCCGTCGCCTTAAATAAGACACAGCCCCACCATTTGTCTGGTGTGAAAATGGGAAACCATGGAAAATCATCTTCAGGACAGTGGGGTTCGACTCCGCTATCTCTCGGATGCAAGCTCACAGCTGCGCGCCCCTAACCTCACGACCAACTCACCCGGTAAAAAAAGAAACTGAGTCTAACCTTCGTCGTCTTAATCTCCTTCTACTTCATGAGCAAGTCCATTATTCCCCTAGGTAAACTATTCTCCGCCACCGAAGCCGGTTTATGCGTACAGCTTCATCAATTGAGTTCGTTCCTAACTTCGCCTTTATCGCCTCATTCCCGAATATCCAACTCCCATTGTTCCCACCAGTTTGTACCCCGAATCATTCTCACTATTTTAATGTCTGTTACTCCTAACTTATGAATAAGATGTCCTCAGACCCTAGCTTTCACTCCCAAAAAGTTGCTGTGAAAACAGACCGGTGTAGAGATTGTTTCGCCCGGAATATTACGATCCATAATGTATTATTGGTAGTAGTGTAGTAGGACTGTGGTATTCCCTTTAAGAAGACCAGCCATCTAAGAGTCCAACATTCCTACAGAATACCGCATTATTAGCTTTGTTGCACCATGATTCAATTTCGCTTACTACACTACCATCCTGGGAGAACACACGTCCAAAATGTTTGATATTATCTACCTGCTCCACCTCTATATTAACAATCTGACAGTCATTTTTCTTGGGTTTCTTACCTACTGACATGACTTTAGTCTTGGAATCGCTAGTTTTCACATCATACTCAATACACCTATTTTCTACTTCCAAGATATTAGACTCCAAGGTTTCAGAACAATTTGCCATTCAGACCAAGTCGTCAGCAAAGGCCAGACTCCTTACTACAAGTCCACTTAATTGAATCCCTCCCTACCACTTTATATCTGTCCGCAGATGATCCATGTAAACTATGAACAACAAAGGTGAAAGATTACAGCCTTGTCTAACCCCTGTACGTACCTTGAACCAAGAACTCATTCATCTTAAAAAGCTTAGTCCAATCATCATTATTGAATGCCTTTTCTATATCTGTGCATATTGTTTGTATATAAGAAATAGATACAGGTTTCAATGAAGTATCCTCTATAGTTAAATTAATCTGTTTTACTGACAGGTTTTATACATTTTCTTTGAGGAGGCCCGATTTTTATTTTTTCACTCCTCTGCACATGATGATTTTGTTCTAGGCCCAGTTCTGTCATGCAAACCTGTCCAAGCCTGAATTTTTTATTCAAAAATCGCTCTGTTGTATATCTCTGGTTAATGTATTCCCGTTTCTTATAGTAGGTCCCTTTGTACCTCTTGGATCCAGCGTACTTTAGTTCTCTTGTTCATAAGAAACTGTATCATTTGCAGTGTTAACCTCCTCCGGCCCCGTTCTTAGGGCGTATCCGAAGAAAACTTTCCAATACATTAACATTTCTAAAAGAAATACAACTAGGCATTTTTGCTACAAAGACGAATGATAATGTGTTCCGTCAGATAAAACTATAAAAACGGAAAGTCGATGGCTGCGAACGAAAGGGTTTCTGTCCCACAAAAAAAAAAATGCATTTTTGAGATTTTATCATCAATGAATATTTTACTTCAAAAAATACACAGTATAAGACAAATATCAACGCAGCTCCTAGAAGGATGACAATAGATGGAGAGAAAATTCAGGTGGAGAGATTTAAATACCTAGGAGAATGGATAGAAACTGGGCTGACAGAAAAAGAAGCAATGGGAGCTCAAGTAAACAAAATGAATTTAGCATATAAATTAACTACGAACGTCGACAATAAGAAGAATATTCTGATGAATGCAAAATTGAGATATTATCAGACAATCATTTTCATTCATTCACAAATTCATCTATGCATTAATTCATCAACTCTTTCAATTAGGAATGCTCTCTCCTTAGTTGGTGGGTAATCGTGACTGGGAGAGAAGTGCTTATTCATTCGTCCGTGCATGAATAAAATTCACTCACGCAATAATTCACTAATTCATTCATTCATTCATTTATGCAGCCATTCATTTATTCAATTCATGCATAGTTTCTGTTGAATGTCGAAGAGAACTCTGTACAGACTTATGATAAATAAATAATTAGTATCAGGGGCGTTATGAATACGGGCCCGCTTGCCAAAATAGAAAATCGGGCCCCTGAAATAAAATTATTAATTTAATTATAAATAAGTATAAATGCAATTACAGGCGGTAGAAATATTGCAGTGTATTGTAGAGTTAAATAATCAAAGGGTTTGTTGCGGATTGGAATAACTTACCAAGGGAGATGTTCAATAAATTTTCAATTTCTTTGAAATAATTTAAGAAAACAACAGATAAGGAATCTCCCACCTGGGCGACTGCTCTAAATGCAGATCAGTAGTGACTGGTTAACTAGATCTATATTCGTTTTTGTAACATCATTATTATTAAATAATGATTAATCAGTTTAATTTGTGTGCCTTCGTTGTTTAACGGATAAGCTCCTGAACTGCCAAGCATGCACCACTTAGATGTTCGAGCTTAACTTTAATTGGTTCAATTTCTCAGTGACTACAGAAGTAGGCCTATACTACATAACGATACCGAAATTTCGGTTGTAATTATTTATTCTATTATAACACAGAAAACATTTGTGTGTTGTATGTTGTATGTTGGATCCTCTACGGCTCCACCAAGAGCTGTCATAGATGGCCTAGGTGTCACTGAAGAGGCGTACTAGGGAAATGAGGAGTGAGGTAGTTTCCCGTTGCTTTCCTCACTGAGCCAGAAGTTGCTCTTGCACATCAGTCTGCCAAGCCCACTGAAATGCCTGCACCAACCGACTCTACGAGCGACATTTTCACACCATTCATAGCAGGGACTGACTGCATAAGGAATGGCATTACTAGCGTCACTCATATCTCAGCCACTTTCATATTGTCAAAGCCAAGGATGAGACTGAGACAGGTCAATGGAAGTAACAATTTTATTCTAGCCCTTACCAGAAGACATAGTGCACTGTAAACACTACATCCTGCCAGCAAAGGCATAGAAAACATTTAGGAACCAATATTTCAGGTTCCCTATGGGAATCAATATCTTTATCATCTGATGGCCAGGCAAGCATCAATTTTTGAAAATGACACAAAGTGTCTCATAGTGCATTGGCACTGCCAGTGGCTCCAAGTAGCCTACGCAGTGTCCTCCACGGTAGCACTAGCCATGCGTCTTGATAGGTGTGCTATTTACCAACTGATGAGCTCAACTTAGCACACTGGGGCGAAACGCTGGCAACCAGGAATGAGTTAGCTGGAAAATGTATAATGTCCAATAACGGACCAACTATATTGGCATAACAAAATTAAATCATACACTATTCAAAAAGTTTGAAAATTATAAATCCTAGTGTCTTAACTTCACGCAAAGAGAGCTCGTTCCAAACTGAGTTGAGCGATTACTATTACACCAAATTCTTATTGGCCTTATACAATTTTGTGGAATAAATATATGACAGCAGTTACATATTCTGCAAAGTGTGTGCATAATACGATCTCAGCTGCACTACACAAAGGGAGGGAACATTTTCTAACTAAAATATGATATTTTGTTACAAATTTTCATTGCTCTAATTATTTTCCAATATTTTGTTGCAAGTCGCTTGAGAAGAGCGTGGTTTTTTAATGCTATTTGTTCGGGACGTCTTTTGCCCCTACTTGCACCATGTGATATGAACCTGCGTCTAATTGGAACTGCGGATGTGTAGAATGTTGAATGTGAGGAACGGAACATTATAGACGACACAAACGCCCAGGCCGGGGATATTATTAATATTAATAATATTAATAAAAAACCCTATTTTGACGGATTCTACAAAATCGCCCCGATTATTTCCATGTAGTATTTCCATCTTTCGTCAAGGGACTGCGGGATCCCTTATAGGCCCGAGCCCCCCTGCATTACGGTCCCTGCAAGACCTATGATTACGTCCCTGATTAGTACAGACAAACCCCCTGTGGGTGGGGGATGCAGACGAAGAATAGACCCACAGTATCCCCTGCCTGTCGTAAGAGGCGACTAAAAGTGGCGACCAAGGGATGATTGTATTAGAACCATGAAACTACTTGTGATTAGTACCATCAAGTGGGGAACACCATGGGTCGCCTTTACTTGCGAGTAGTACTACAAGGTTAGCTACACAATAGCTGCAGAGAGTGGTTCACTGTGGGTTTCCTGTACCAGTGATTAGTGCCCACTGTATGAGGAAGACCACGGGAATACCGGCGCCCGTGATTAGTGCACCTATGTGAGGAACACCATAAGTCTGCGTTACCTGCGCGACGTACAATACTTGTGAGTAGTACCATAATTTGAGGAACGCCGTGAATCTACGCTACTTTTGATTAGTACCGCAACAGACAAATACCATAGTTCTACTTTACTAGCGATAAAATGAAATGCCGTATGGCTTTTAGTGCCGGCATATCCCAGGACGGGTTCGGCTCACCAGGTGTAGGTTTTTCTATTTGAAGCCCGTAGGAGACCTGCGCGTCGTGATGAGGATGAAATGATGATGAAGACAACAAATATACCCAGCCCCCGTGCCACTGAATTAACCAATTAAGGTTAAAATCCCCGACCCGGCCGAGAATCGAACCCAGGACCCTCTGAACCGAAGGCAAGAACGCTGACCGTTCAGCCAACGAGTCGGACTTTACTAGCGATAAGTAGCATTATGAGGCGCCATTAACCTGGATTTTGGACCCCTTTAGAAAACAAATATCCTCGATTCAGGATTGTACTTTAGAAGCAGTCCCTTGGTCAGTAATACTGTTGTTTATGATAGTTTCTGTGTCGGATCCACTGATTGTTTTAAATTCATATCCATCCTTTCATTCTTCATCACATTTTAAAAAAAATTCTGGTCAGTGGATGAATTTGAACTTTTAAATTGTCATTATACTGTACATATTTCATACAATTAGGGGCCGATGACCTAGATGTTAGGCCCCTTTAAACAACAAGGATCATCATCATCAGTACAGACAAAACTCTTATTTTATGTACATAGAAGTAAATCACTATTAAATATTACATTTTGTGAGAAGTGACGATTACCAGCAAAAATTACTAAAAAACTTATCGTTACAAGAGATTCACTTACTTCGAAACTCTAACAGAAACCGCCGAAGTAAAGATTTTTGCTAATGTATAATGGAAACTCAGAAGCTACTCACCACCAACGTATATCTTGCGCACCACTGCATCCACTGTGAGGCTGGCCCATCCGAACCGCTTCCAGTGTTCCCTGGTGGGAGCGCAAACCTCCAGAAACCTGTGAGCATGGTCCCTGAAGCACACCATGTCTCGCCCGCAGTCGTGATCTGAAGGTAGGGGAACGGCCGCAGCACTCTTGGCCCCGGCCACAGAACAACACACATCCACAGTCCTCCACAGTATCTTGTGGACTGGCTCCTGGGGGAATCCTACTTGTCGTAACCTATTCTCACCCAGCAAAGCCCACAGCACCACTAAAATCCGACATCTGAGAGCTGTATCACTGAGAGAAAACACTACGTCTTGATCACTCACTTCAGAGTCGCCCGGATGCATCCCAGGTGATGAACTGCCTTTCAGAATCACCACAGGAGATTTTATTGTGCAAGTCCCACCGCTTTCCTTACATATCACCGAGGCATCCGGAGAAAACTCACCGAGGTCTTCCGAATGTTCACTGTTGTTCCTCATACCTAATTCCCTGTACACACCTCGAGATTTGACACTCTTCGGTTTCATTAGATCTTCTTTAAATTTGATGCGCAATTGCGAAGCGTGATTTGAAAATTCTTCTTGACTGACATCTTTCAACTGGAATGGCTGAACTTCAGAATTGTCTGACTGTTCTGGCACTGATTCGTTTCTTGCTGTCATTACTTTTCTCTCCGCTTCAACTGATTCTAGTTCCTCTGCTCTTTGGAATATCGCAAGTTCCTTCCTTTCAGAATTGTTGACAATCCTCCCTTGTTTCGTCTCGACAATGACGTACCGCCGTTTCGGTTCCTCCGATTCACTTATGCGCTCGTCATCTGCCTTCATCTTCCATAACTCCGAGGTTGAATCATCAAGCGCCTCAATTTCCGGGGGCGAAGAAGTGATCACTGCTCCCATACTGTAGTCAGCAGGTGACAGATTCTGACTCCCGCTGAACCTCTTCGAAGATGAACTGGCAGAATCCTTTCCGTTTTCCTCTTCTTCATCTTCATCATCTTCCTCTTCTTCCTCGTCGTAAAATTCAATATCCTCGTTACTTGGTTCATTGTCAAACGTTGTCTCTGCCAATCCCGGATCTGGAGCATAAGAATCCCCAACATCAATACTAGCATCAGAATCGTAATCCATATCCGTTTCCGGTGATGTATCTTCATTCGAGTTGTTGTCTGTAGATGTTGCTGTGGTTGATTCGGTTATAGTTTCGTATATAACATTATATTGCTGCGTTTCGTTGTGGCTTGATGATGTCTCTTCTGAATTCCAAGAGAATATTCGTCCTGAGTGTTTGTCAGAGAACGCCAAATAGTCTTCCATGTTTGTACATGTATGTTTTAGTTCCTTATGACTAGATTCAGTATCATCTTTGGAGATATTGCTTTCCGTTATAATTATTTCCGGTTCGAGTTCTGGCGGTGGAGGAGTTCCATCTGAGGAGGATTTAACGTTTATATCTGGAGTCGTATTATTAATTGGTTCAAGACTCGGTGGTGAACTTCTAGGAAAAAGATTATCTCTCAGATCTGGAGAACTATTAGACGGATATCTACTCGATAAAATATCTGATGGTGAGGCAGTAATGTTTTTTGGCGTTTTATTTTTGATCATTTTAACCTCTGTTATGTCCGGGGAAGAATTCACGTTGTCGTCGAACGAAATTTTCGGTGATCTTGTGGCTTCATAGGAGCTGGGTATGAATGCCGATTCGTAAAATCTGCAGGTATGAACAACGCCTCGTGGTAAGTTCTGATATACTCGTGATGTTGTTAAAGCACGCTTATGACACCACGACACCGAAGTTCCTTTCGCGATATTAACCGTGCTGTATTCTAACTCATTTCCCGTTCTTTGCGGTTCTGGAAGTTTGACATTAAAACACGTATCCTCCTTGCAATGAGTGATCCTGGAAGTGAGCAATTTCTGCTGATTACAATTCAGTGTTCGCTGTTCTTGCATTAATAACGCACCATCACTTTCCGAGAATTCCCCAGCGGATGAAGTCCGCGGTTTTGAAATGTCGGCGATCATAGTTCGAAATGGTCGCGGTGAAGTTGAAGTTTTCGACGATGAGTAAGTTAGCATGCTGTCTTTTTCATTACTCACGCATGACGGTGTGGAGTCCTTTATTTCTGGAACATAATTACTCACAATCTGATGGGTTTTTTCTTCCATGTAATGAACACACTCTTGAGGTGATGAATTATAACAAATGTCAGGCAAACGATGATTATTATTATCAATAATAATAATTTTATGAGAGGTAGAAAATGGTGTTAAATTTGAAACATCTGGTATGTAGCCCCTAGCATTCGAGATACGATGACGAACTTCCAAATGTTGTATCGACCGAACTCCAGTACTTGGTAATCTTGGTTGGGGATGTACTACCAGTGTTCTCTTATGCCGCTTGGAGTAGTCAGGTGATGGTGCGTGTTCTCTACGGACTGAAATGGAAGTTGTCCTATCACCAACATCCTGCTGCTCGCAATCTCCTGTTATCCGTGAGCGAATGAAGGACATTGTCCCCGCTGAATTCCTGATAATTCTGCTCCGCCGACAATCACTTGTCTCACCATCCTGTTGAAGACGTCTGATAAGAATAGAATCACTGCTCGAATATTGTACACCTCCCTCCACAGACTCCATTCTTTCGATGGGCGGTGACTCCGTAAAATTCTGTTTATAAATGTATTCGTTTCTCCCCATCACTCTTACATCTTCTTTATCATCGCACAGCCTTCTATACCTCACTTCATTATCGACAACTGATGAAGGCATTTCTTCCTCGTCTGCGTCTGAAGATCTTTGATAACGCTTAAAAGCTGAATGAGCTTCAATTGTTGTTGATAACATATTTCTATTACTGACGCTGTTACATTTATTGTCGTTTAATACAACTACAGAAGGGTTCATTTTATCTTTAGTTTCTTTCGGAACGCTTTGGTACTTCATTGAATGTATTTTTTGTTTCAGTTTGTAGTCCAAGGCACAGTTTGTTTTGTACACTGATTTTTTGAAGTCCAAATTGTTATTGCTCACAAAATGACAGTCAACACGTGCTACCATTTTAATATCACAAACAACTACACGAAAACTCTGGGTCGCGCCACAACACTTGATAGTCACATATTGTTAACTGAAAATAACGTAAGCTAATTTCTTTTAATCACACGCCTATACTGTTTCCTGTTTTTGCACCGATTTATCATATCACCAAATGCGGAAATTGAAATTACCATTACAGTTAGTTGTAGATAATTTTTCTTCCTCCATATAATTAGTTGACTACTTTCTGGTGGTTCGGGGGATATATCTGATGTGAGTTTTCCTGTAACAATATTAATTAAATTAGCTACGTCATTTACAATTCCTTTTTATGCTTGTTAGTTTTTAGTGACACAAAAATTATACACAGATGAATCTTAACCCTAGAATACTAACACGTCGTAATATTTACGAGACGATTTGCCTACTGCTCCAAAACTGGACGTTCCTGTGGACTGAACGCCTCGCTGCCTTCAGTTGGAAGCAAGCTGCATTTTCGGACGTATTTATCCGTGATCCCGGTAATTTTGAAAGTCGTATTTTATCAGTGTAGTTTTAAAATCTACTACACGTTAGTAATACTGCGAGTTTTTGTTGCTCGAGATTGAAATGAGATTTCCTTCACTTTTCTGTGTAGCGTCACGAATAGAATAGAATAGAGTTTTCTCGAAACCAGTGTTCAATCAACTCCATGTGGTTCCCAAGTACGCCCACCGCGTTTGAGAAGAATGTGTCCAACATCGTGCAATGTACTGTGTTTTGTGTGACGTATGAACAATCATATCAGACATATTTTAACTTCGTACTTCTTGAGAATGCTTGCATTACTTTAAGGTACAAACGTAATTAATTTGTAGCATCATAAAGTTTAATCAAAAAGAATCGTAATTTTTACGAGTGATTAGTATTTACGTAACTCCTAGATAACGTTAGTATTCTAGGGTTTAATGTTTTGTTGTTTTTTTTATGTAAATTACTTTATCTTCAGCAATGAAGTAAAAGATACACTTTCGTACACTTCAGTTCAATTCAATTCATTTTTTGCTTATTGTCTTCACAACTTTACAGTTGTCAGATAACGTCAAGCTATACGCTATATACAACAGAAAAACATATATTCTAATTTACATACAAATGAATTGGAACAGTAAAATTCGTCATTACTTAGGATCAAACTTGAAGCTCTTTATGCTTCAGAAATGCCCAATTTACAAAATACAAATTTAAAGGAACAATTAGAGACTAAAGAAAGGAAAATCTAGAGAAACATCTTGGGACCAAGAATTGAAAATGGAATACATTACCCCAAATCCAACTAGAAAACTAAACTTACTGATACAATAAGACTGCGACGAATTTAATTTTTAAGCCATTTGGAAAGAATGAATAACAAATCAAATAGACAATTTTTTGCAAATTATACGTACGAGATCATAATGGTGTAAAAAAATAATTAGAATCACCAAATCTGCAGGAATGGAATATAATCAGGAAATTGTTACTCACAGTGGGATTTGATGAAGATAAAAAGAAACCAAGAGGACGTCCTTGGTTGGAGGAACAAGAATAACAACAAACGATGATTTCGCGTGGTCCTAAGTGAACCTTTCGTGTAGAAGAAAGAAGATGCAAATGAAAACGACACATTCTGATTAACAGTTCCTTCATCGATACATTCATTAAGAGATCTTTTAATGACTTTTAAAACTTTTTACCATTCAGATTTCGTACATTCCCAGGCGGTTTATTATAGAGTAACATATCCTTCACACATGGACTATGGTTCATCTTTTTAGAGCGGTGGAAATTCATGTGGTAATCATTCCTAATTATTGTGTTAAAATTGTGGACCACTCTGTTACTTATAGTCAATGTTTTGTTGTGTTTCATAAAATAATAGATTTATAGGTATACAGTATATGGAAGAAATTTTCACAATATTATGATTTATGAAAGAATGTTTGCAAGTACTTCGATTCGGAATGCGAAAGATGCTCTTTTCAGAATAAATAACGAATGAAAGGATGAGTAGAATATTATATTCTTCTCTACCAGCCTCTAATGACTGCCAGCTGAGAGAGCATTAATCTATTGTAATGATTACTAGGAAAATACTCGTATTGAAGCAATTGAGATGTGGGTGTGGAGGAAAATGGCAACATCGAGCTGGACTGAAAGGGGGAAGAAAAAAATCAAATTTAGTTGTACCATGTTAAGAGAAGTTAAATAGGAGAGGGAGGTGTTAAAAGAAATGGAAATAAGAAAACTCAAATTTACAGGACATAGAATTAGAAGGAAAAGTACTAGAGAAGAAAAGAATAGGCCAGTCTATGAAAAAACTACTTGGAAGACATCAAGGAAAAAAATGTGGTTCTTAAATTATGTGACGATTGAAAGAACGGCGCTAGTCGGAGATAGATAGATAGATAGATAGATAGATAGATAGATATGGTTTATTTTTACTGCTATGACTGGTTATGTTATCGACAAGGCATTCATTGCCTTTAGGGAATGAATGAATGAATGAATGAATGAATGAATGAATGAATGAACTGATACCGTACTTACAGTTAGCTAAGTAACTGTTCATAATACAAAAGTGCTAGAAATAACCCAACTAACAAAATAATACAAAAATAATTAAAATATAATTTACTACATGTATTTATCTCAAAAATTCATACTGGGCGTATCTTAAATAAAAGAAAAATTAATAAAACCTTAGGCTTTTGAGGTACTTCTCAGACTTTAACTAAGTTCTGGAGGCTAGGATACCTTCTCACTACTAGTTACGTGCATCTTTTCTCTCTCTTTCCACCTTCCTTAGATTTCTTTCTCCAACATTCTTCGGATAATGTGATCTAGCTGTGATGTTCTCCCTAGTTCCTTCCATTCTCTGTTTCATAATAATACTGTAAAATTCATGTTCAATCAACACCACAAAAACTGACCAACAAATAATATTTAATTTCATACCTTCTCGATTTGTGAGGATGTTCAAAAACTGTGGACAGCCGGTGGCGAAGGATACGAAACTTAGAATCCTACCTGCACATGGTATTGCAAATTAGACGATTTTGAAAAAAGTCACCTTCAGGGACGGCCACTTTTTGTATGTTTGAGTATATATTTTCTACTTTACGTGTCCCATCCCATTTATACATTTTCCTGACAATACTAAGGCTCGGAAGTTGAGGAAAAATACTTTTTTTCCTCGATTGTTCAAAGACGAGGCCCAGCATAATATTTATGTTCATTCTGGGTCATTGTAGGCCAGAAATTTTGTTGGTCCTTTTTCTTCCTTCTTTCGGCGTTTTTGCGCGTATTGGTCTTTCATAGCCTTTTTAAGCTTTTTTTGAAACTTAACCCTCTTTTGACTACATTTTTACTGCCCATTCTCAATTCGAAAGGAGCGTCCGTGGCTCAGGCGGCAGCGCGTCGGCCTGTCACCGATGGATACCGTGGTTCAAATCCCGGTCACTCCATGTGAGATTCGTGCTGGATAAAGTGGACGCGGGACAGGCTTTTCTCCGGGTACTCCGGTTTTTTCTGTCATCTTTCATTCCAGCAACACTCTGCAATATCATTTCATTTCATCTGTCAGTCATTTATCATTGCCCCAGAGGAATGCGAAAGCTTAGGCAGCGAGCACAATTCCTATCCTCGCCGCAAGGCAGGGGCTTCATTCATTCCATCCCTGACCCGGTCACTGACTGGAAAACAGGTTGTAGGTTTACTTTTTCTCTATTTAAATCATCATTAGTTCATTACCTCTTAAACATCAATTCTCTAGTAAATAGTCTACATATATTTGAACCATATCTGACAAGAGAGAAGGTGAAATGGAAATGAAATTAAATGAAAAACAAAAATGAGTACCAGGTTAATTCATGGGGGAAAAGGCGGCCGAGCGCAGAGCTGACCACTCTGCCCCACCAAGTGCCGAGGTTAAGGATAGTGGAATTCTTTACTTTCCAGCCCTGCAGGGGCCTTCATGGCCTGTACGGAGTGCTTCAAAAAACAGGGGTATCAAATTATATGCAATATAAGTGACATATTGAAAGGAGAAAACATTGTTGTGTGTGTTTTGGAAGCGGAAGATGTAATTTCCTTCAAGTAAGAACCGTTAATATCCGTTGATGTGGAGAGATGTTTCGCAACGTGGTGTCTGAAAACCGACGGTTCTTCAACCTAAGAACCTGGAGATCACTATTGTGATGTACTGTAAAGCCAACTGAGGTAAAGTTTCCGAATTTCAGTTTCTGTAACCCTAATGTGGTACAGTCAAATATCATTCCAGTTTTACTCATTTCAATTTCTTTCTCCAGAATGCCCAATTGCGGACTCGCTGAATTCATTCTAGGTGAAAAAAACATTTCATTTTAAATTCTGTAAATTTTTTTTTACAAACCTTTTTAAAATTATATTAATCTAAAAATATGTATAATATTCGAGACTAGAATTTTACATTTTAATCATTATATTTCTTCACTAAATATGTCATTAAAACTAAATTTGTGAATTAATTGTTAAATCGTTTTTGCCAGTTTTATAGGTCCTTTTAGGTCCTTCCGAGTCGCAGTCATTATCATATATTTGTTGAATAAAAATACATTGATTTTCGTTACTTTCTTGTCTTACGGCTGTAGTCCAGTTATACCCCGTTCATCAACCAAATTATTCACCACCCCACATCTTCGTTTTAATATTTCATTCCATACTGACATTATTTTACTTGGTGTAAAGGATTCTACTTCCTATTACAATCTATCCTTAATGTTTGTCTCTCTATGTCTCTCATTCTTTGAAAAACCTTCCTTCACAAATCTCCTATCTTGTAACTTGACAAATTTCTTTCCCAGTAGTATCACATTACTGTGCATGAAAATAATGTGTGTGTATATATGCATTTATCCCTCCTAGCTCGCTAACTCCTTAAAAATCAAAGCACAAAAACAACTTTCGTTCAACACATCAGAAAAATAGGGATATAATCTTCTTTGTTTTAGTAGAGACATGATTCAATTCCTTGAATACCGGCAATAAATCACTCGCACTATAAATTAAACGCCATTAAATTTTAATTAATCATTTCAGATTTTTATTATAAATATAGTGAAATGCATTTATTTCTCCTTCCCTATTTGGGAGCTGCCAAAAAAACAAAGTCTATATGAAAAGTGGATTAAAAACTACAAAGGGAGCGTAATATATCGTCGTTGCCGGGACAAAACCTCCTATGTGAAATATTTTAGCTTAGAACTTTGGTCGGTAAGGTTCTGTCATCTAAGGTGCAATATTGTGTGACAGTTGTCAAGGCATTCTCGCTCTTCATAACGTATGTGCTGCGGGTCAGTATATCTCCAAAAACATTAACACATAGGAGGTTTCGTCCCGGCAACGACGATATATTGTTTATAAAGGATTAGTATCTCATATTATACCTATTACATATCAAGCAGTAAAGGAGAATTTTCTTTTAAAATCTCTAATGTGGAGAATTTCAAATATTTCCCCTTCTTTCGCCAAAAATGATTGTTTCCTAAATTTAATATTAAATTATTCATAACCAATATTTAGACCATAATTATTATCCGATGCTCGCACGTACGTTGAGTCAGGTCATTTAACCATTTGAAGTTTTGTGAATGGTAAATTCGTTACAGATTTTAGAAACGTGGATTTAAGATTTTACCCTCAATGAATGTTCTCATAATATTAAAAAGTTTACCACCTTGTACGTAGTGAATAATGACAGCTTGATTCTTTTTTGTATTATTGATTAAATACAAAATTTTATTGTTAAGTAATTTGTTAGCTAAATCTATTATTCCACGATTTATTTCACGTGTTAAAGGAAGTAAATCACAAACATAGTACCAATGTTTAAAAGTGGGGGGAGTATTTTTCTCCTTCTAAATTGTTCAGTTTGCTGTAGAAAATTGGTATTGGTAACAGAAAATTGTTTAAGACAGACTTAATGCCTATAGTTCCTATGCATTATTTTATGTTATTCACAAGTGTCTATTTATATATTAATTAATGGTAACCAATCATATGTAAAATTGATTAACCATTTCACATAATACTTCGATTCATTGTAAACAAACATTCCTTTGCGGAGTAAAATCGGTAGTGTCCTGTACATCAATCCTTTACATTCATACATATTTTAATAAAATTAATCCTTCTTGAATGTAAGCTGTAAAATGCACAATTATAAGAAATAAAATAAGAGTGGTCAGAATCTATAAATCCACTTCGATACTTGCATTATTTTTGTAATTAGATGCGAAACAAAAAAGGCAAGAAAAATATTTTTCAAGTATATTTTTCCCCACTTAACGAGTCATAGTGTTCGGAAAACTATTTGTATGCCTATTTGTTTAATACCAATCCAGGAATAACTTCTCCGTGTGAATTTTTGAAAATCAAACACACATGGGTGTATATTCAATCGGCGCATGCGTTAATGAACTTTCAATAGATTTATTGTAAATTATACTGTTAATTAATATTGTTATTAACTTACGTCTGAATAGAACTATGGTACATTTCTAAATATTTTTTACGTGTTACATTTGAGTAAATGTTATTTGCAATTGTGTTCTAATATTCAGTATTTACGTGCTTCTATGCATATATCACCTTTTTACATAAACTCTTTACTGGTGATTTCCAAGAAACAAATTTCATGTTAAACCCGTATTGTCACTTATATAATCATTATAAATCTTTACTGAAAATTTCCACCTTTATAGTTCAAAAGTTATTTTTATTCATTTCAAAATCACATATCGATGGCTTACTTCTAAAACCTTGTATGTCCCGATGTTCTTGCTATCCATTATTCTCCTTAAGATTGATCAAGCCTCCCAGCCACATGTGGTTATGCAGCCCATCAGACCAATTGCTGTTGTGTTCATTTTCCTATGGTGATGTGTGAAGGAAAACGAACCTTAAATACATTATACCGTAGGAGTGCGTAAATTCGCTTTCAAGCAACATCCCTACAATGCGGTATAGTAAGGTCTAATTTCCTTTACACATGAGCACAGGAAAATGAATATAACGAAAAGAATACTGATGGACTGCATATAAATATGTGGCTGAGAGGCGTGACCAGTCTTAAGAAATATAATGGGTAAGAAAAGCATTGCGACTTACGAGGTTTTAGAAGTAAGCCATCGATATATTGTACTTATTAAAGTAAGATATGTTTCGTCCACACTTGTGACATCATTAGCTAAATGGCGAAAGAAAAATTGATTGGACCGGGAATATTATAAAAAAACGTGATGAATAGAGGGTGATTCGATTGGCGAATCAGTCAATGGTAATTAGGTAACATACAGATGAATTTAAATAATATGTACTTTAAATTTGTGCAATTAGTCTTCAAGCTCTAAACAAATGTTTTAGATGTGGATTCAGTATTCATTGTATATATTTTAAACTCATCTGTATGTTAATTTTGGACAGAGTACTGTATTTTAACCTAATTACCATTGACTGATTCACCAGTCGAATCACTCTTTATTCATAAACAGGGCTAGAATTTTGATGACATGCCGTCCTTTAATATTGGTTCAAAACATACATCGCTAACTTCTACATAAATCCTCATCATAGCTCCTACATTGTAGAACTGCTAATTTATTAGGTCAATTTTTGTCATGTTTTGTCATTTTGTATTTTTAGTTCATTTTCTAAATATATTTCACAAGAACATCAGCACACATGACGACAAGGATCCCGAATTTTACAAAAAACAAAAAGCAGTCGTGGACTTAATGTTACAACTTGAAAAATAATACACACAAAAATCTGTTTGTACTTTACGGAACGCAACACATTCTCAGGGAGTTCATCACAAAAAGCGGCCTGGATTAACAATTAACGTCATTATTTGGTCATTATATGGAATTTATTAGGCTATTTCATACTTTCTGAGTCATTTTTCTTACACATTTGAGGATTTTGAAGCATTTATGTGTGTGGTACTGGATATTATCGCAACTTTAAGCGAGGATGAATACGGAGACTTCACAATGCTTTTTCAATCTGGTGACTAAAATAACTTTGTTCACCGCTTACTTCTTGGAAATGTCTACATTCGAGGAGAGACACCTCCAATTGGAGAAGTCTTCCTCGTGAAGAGTCGAGATTTACTTCTCAAGACATGGAGCAATGTTCTCTGCGAAACGTACAGGATTTAACCTTGTCTACTTGACAGCCCAAGAGCTTCTTTTAATGTCTAGAACATAAAAATAGGCTATACCAACTCGATTAGTAAATTTACTGTATTCATTTAAATTTTATGTCATTTACTAAAGTTTTTGGACCATTTTCCTGGATTTTTGCTATCATTGTATAAATCATTTTTTAAACATTTTTCGGTCATCAAAATCCAGGCTCTGTTCATCAAGTATTCTATATTATGCTTGTTTTAATCAGTATATCTTCCGCCAATTCGCTGATGATGTCCCAAATGTGCACGAAACGTGTCCTGTTTCAATAAATATATGTTATTTTTGAAATTAATAAAATAACATCTGTATTATAAAGGTGGAACTTTCCACTACATATGTATAACGTTTACTTGTAAATGTAATCATTAATGACATTTCTGCTACATATTTTTCTTGAAATTTAGAAGATCTAAATGATAACCCGAAACGGATATTGTGTCACTTATTAACACTGCTAATTAATTTTTGTTAACAAATAAAAAACAAGATGTCAAACAGTATTTTTAGTAGAAATTGTCATCGAAAATCATTTCTAAAGATGCACGGCTCCACGGCTAAGCGGTTAGCGTGCTGGCCTTTGGTCACATGGGTCCCGGGTTCGATTCCCGGCAGGGTCGGGTATTTTAACCATTATTGGTTAATTTCCCTGTCACGGGTGTATGCATTGTCTTCATCGTCATTTCATCCTCATCACGACGCGGAGGTCGCCTACAGGCGTCAAATCAAAAGACCTTACTTGGCGAGCCGAACCCGTTCTGGGATCTCCCGGCACTAAAAGCCATACGCCAATTCATTTTTTTTCTTCATTTCTAAAGATCACTTTGATTTAAATCGAGTCTTGTACTGAAACATGTAAGAAGTTCTACTATTTCGGAGTGATATTTGTTTATAAATCAGAAATAAAAATACTAACAAAACAACAAACCGTAGCTTTAGGGCAAAGAACTCTGATTTAAATTTAAATTTCTTGCGTAACTAAAAGGTATATTTATTAATAAATGCAAATATATTTTTGTTAGTAAAAAACATTCTTAATTAATTTTGTTTTCTTTTTAGGATATGATCCTTTGTGAAATTTTCTCTTGTTTTCAGAAGTATTCTAAAAATTTAATTTAGTTTTAAATTAGTTTCCACTGATTGAAGAAATCTAACAGTTATAGTTTAATAAACAAATCCTTTGGGAAACTGTCGTCAAAAATCATTTCTTAAGAACTCTGATTTAAATTTCTCACGTATTTGAAAGCTCTGTTGAACACTTTAAGAAATTTAACGATTAATTGTCCGACTCGGCTGAACGGTCTGCGTACTGGCCTTCGGTTGAGAGGGTCCCGGGTTCGATTCCCGACCGGGTCGGGGATTTTAACCTTAATTGGTTAATTCCAATGACACGGGGGCTGGGTGTATGTGTTGCCTTCATCATCATTTCATCCTCATCACGACGCGCAGGTCGCCTACGGGAGTCAAATCAAAAGACCTGCACCTGGCGAGCCGAACCCGTCCTGGGATATCCCGGCACTACAAGCCATTCGGCATTTATTTAACGATTAATTTTTTGTTAACTGTAGCAAACAAAACAAAAAATTGTGCGACTGAAAGTTCTGTTGATAAACAATGCACGAAGTGCAAGGATATTTATATCTAGGACAAATAAAAACATAATAATATTAACTCACCTTCCTTTTTGTTGTTAAAATTTCCACTCATGTAATATACGAGAGAATATGCACGCACACACACACAAACACAAGCGTTATGTTGGTTTTCTTGATCAATTCCTTGTAGTTATAAGAACTGATTATGCTTATGACTCATATTATCGCCATGATAAGTAATATTTATTATGGTCTTGATTAGGCGAGTCGTTAAAAGCCTAGCAACAGAAAAGGAACACGATTTGTAGTTCCACGTACGAACGCAGAAACGATACAATTTAGTTGTATGAGTGTTGAGGAGATGAGGTGGGGAGAGAAGGAAGAAGGAAGAGAGAGAGAGAGAGAAACAGAGAGAATGGGAGGAATATCTTGTGTGGTTGTGGAGGGGGACAAACCAAACAGAATAAACCTCACTCTAGATAAACATGAAAATGGGTGGATTTGAAGTCAGATTAAATGCCTCCAACTCTGATAACCACGTGGTTAGGCGAGGCTGTTTCGTGACGAGCCTGAACAGAGAGTGATCTCTTCTGGTGGGAAAATAAATTGAAAGAGGATGAAAACAGAGAAGTTGCATGTAACTAGTAGAAAGAATATCCTAGATTCTATGACGTAGTTAAAATCTGGGCTAAGTTTATCTAATCGTGAATTAAAGATACGTCCAACAAGTATTTATTAAATTATACTTAACTATTTTTGTGATATTTTCTTAGTTGAATTGTGTATTATAAAAGAATTAACTGAATCTATTATTAAATATTCTTCTTTCTTTTTTCCTTCTTTCTTTCATTCTTTCATTCGTTCTTTCTTTCATTTTTTCTTTCTTTTTCTTTCTTTGTTCGTTATGCCCATTCAAAAAGCGCGCTTCAGTATGTTCGTTGGCCTGATGGTTTTCGCCTTCTTATCCTCCCAAAATCTCTTCATTATTATTTCTTTCTTTTCTTTCTTTTTCTTTCTTTCTTTCATCCTTTTTTCTTTCTTAATCAGTTTACCCTCCAGGGATGATTTTCCCCTCTGATTCAGCGAGGGATCCCAACTCTACCGCCTCAAGGGCAGTGTCCTGGAGCATGAGACTTTTGAGTCGCGGGATTCAACTGAGGTTGAGACCTAGTACCTCTCTCAGGTGGCCTTACCTGCTATACTGAACAGGAGCCTTGTAGGAGATGGGAAGATTGGAAGGAATAGGAAATGAAGAGGGAAGGAAGCAGCCGTAGCCTTAAGTTAGATACAGTACCACCCGGGCATTTGCCTGAAGAAAAAGGAAGAAACCACGGAAAACTCTTCGGGGATTGCTGAAGTGGGAATCGAACTCCATCTACTCAGTTGACCTCCCGAGGCTGAGTGGACCCCGTTCCAGTCGTCGCACCATTTTTCAAATTTCGTGGCAGAGCCAGGAATCGAAACTGGGCCTCCTGGGGTGGTAGGTAATCACACTAACCACTACACTACAGAGACGAACATTATTATTATTATTATTATTATTATTATTATTATTATTATTATTATTATTATTATTATTATTATTATTCCTTTCTTTCTTTCTTTCTTTCTTTCTTAATCCGTTCGCCCTCCAGGGTCGGTTTCCCCTCGGACTCAGCGAGGGATCCCACCTCTACCTCTTCAAGGGCAGTGTCCTGGAGCGTGAGACTTTTCAGTCGGCGAGATACAACTGAGGTGGAGGCCCCTTACCTCTGCCAGGTGGTCTCACCTGCTATGCTGAACAGGGACCTTGTGAGAGAGGGATAGACAAGGGAGAGGGAAGAAAGACGCCGTGGCCTTAAGTTAGGTACCATCCCGGCATTTGCATGGAGGAGAAGTAGGAAACCACGGAAAAACACTTCGGGGATTGCTGATGTGGAAATCGAAGTCCGTCTCCTCAATTGACCTCCCGAGGCTAAGTGGACTCCATTCCCCTTCGTACCAATTTTCAAATTTTGTGGCAGAGCCAAGAATTGAACCCGGGCCTCCAAGAGTGGCAGCCTATCATACTAACCACTACACCACAGAGGCGGACATTGTTATTATTATTATTATTATTATTATTATTATTATTATTATTATTATTATTTTATATTACGAGTAGGCCCATTAAGACTACAAGAGGCGTGCATTTGCCTTTCCCTGTTCCCATATTTCTTTCATTATTTTACTGTGGGCTCCCTTTCTGTCTTTAGAGCAGGTTGTTCCAGTCTTATTATTTTGGTCTTTCCTCTCGATCAAATTGCCATTTATGAACTTTGGATCGGAATATTATCCTATTTTGGACGTCTGCTGGTGTAATTCCTGCCTGTTTCAAATCGGTTTTAATTTCGCCAATCCATTTTATTGTGTCTGTTTTAGCCTTACCCCTGTTTTCATAGAATTCGAGTATTTGTTTGGTAAGTCTGACTGGATGCATTCTTTTATTATGACCATAGAATCTTAGCCCGCGTTTTCTAATATCACTGTGAATATTTGTGTAATTTTGATTTCCTGTCTGTCACTAAGTTGGTATTGTCCGTTGGTGAGTTTTGGGCATAGAATTTTTCTTATGATTTTGCGTCCATTTTCTTCAATGTTTTCAATGTCTGATTTCCTGTTCAAAATTAGCGTCTCTGATCCAAAAAGACATTCTGGTTTAATGACTGTATTGTAGTGTCTCAGTTTTGTATGCTTGTAGATACATTTTTGTTTAGATATTTTGGGTTTGCCGATATGCAGTTTCCATCTTTTGGCTTCTAATTTCATTGGCTTTTGTTTCGAGTCCATTTTCCTCTATTGTTTCACCAAGGTAAAATTGTGATCCTCGTTTAACTTTTCCATATTTTGTTTCCATGAATTTTGGTGCATGTTTTTTGTAGGTCATGTATTTTGTCTTTTCAAAATATTATCTGAAGGCCGACTTTTTCGGCAATTTCTTTATCATTGTTATTATTATATTTTTGCGTATGGACCTTGTTATATCATGCAGCGCTTTTATGATTGGCTTTTCTGGTCTTCCATAAATGGCTTCCTCTTTTCTCCGTGGGCTCTCTCCCTTTCTTCAGTACACTTGGTTTCTGGTCTCCTTGGAACTTCATTCTCTGGCTGCACTGCCCATCTGTTTAAATTTTTACGGAACAAATTTGTGACTAGTAATTCTGATATATATATCTGGGCTTTCTCCAGGTCCTTTTTGACTTCTTGGCTCCATGGTATACTTCAATTTTCTTCTGTATGTCATGATTTTGTGCGTAAGCCTTGTTGTTGGGAATCTTTGAACGTGTCCATAAAATTTCAACCTTCATTTTCTAATATCAATTGCCAGGTTAGACAGTTTCTCTGTTGCTTTATGAGATTTCAGTCTGTATCCGTCTTAAGTTTTTTTATGGACAAAGAATTTTCCTCGTGATCTTTCTCTCTTCCTTTAGAGCAGCCATTCCTAAAGTGCAATCCGTGCACCCCCCGAAACCGAAACCGAACAAAAGGTTATTTCAATTCTTGCCCTATGCGGGCAAGCGGGGCATCAGCTGTACAGGCAGCTCTTAGACCTTTGAAACGGAAAGTTAAAATGTGGAGTGTATCTGAAATTACAGGTAGACCTCGTTATATGCAATATTTACGTTCCGCGGAATTCTCGGGCATACGAAATTCGCGCAAATCGAGAGTCATTTTATAAGTAAAATATAGGCTTAGGTTTCCATATACTCACATCGTAAGTCTAAAATAGCAGAGATGCTTAGTATTTTTACAAAAATAACCAATGCCATCTTTCTCAAACATACTTTAATGAAAAATTTATACATTTAAACATTTAGCACTGAAACACTCAATAATGAACTAAACTCCGCATACGAGCTCTTGGCTTTAGCTTGAAAAGCAGCTCCAGAGAGAGGCATGTGCTGTTGGTTGTGATGCTGAATCCACTCCATTCTTTCCATCGCTTCCGATCGGGATTTGGTCACTCTAGTCACACATAAGTTATTAGAAGATTGAGCAGTTTTTCGAATTGATTCTCACAGTGGATTCATTAAGCCCCAAAGCACGCTGAATGTCAACAATACGCTCATCTTTCTCATAGCGATCCCAAAACAACTAACTTTGTTCCAAATCTTTTAAGTGCAACTTCACAGCTCTATTGACCGAACTGACAATTCACGTCTCGAAAAACACGACAGAATATACAGGTAGAAATGCGCAGACCTCGTTTAACCTTGGCACGCGACGTAGTATACGATACCGAGTTCAGCACGCATGTCTGCCAGGGGGGAGTTCATGAAATGAGCCCAAAATGTCAATTTTCAATTTATCTTTTATTTAATAGTAGAACTCATTGACAATATATTCCCAAAGTTTCAAGGATGAAATCGCATCCGAACTGCCTGAAAAATAATAATTAAATGTATGGCGCGACCTTACTGCCACGCCCACTTTTGAAGCATTACTTCAATACTAGCTCGGTGAAGAACGATTCCATGGATTTCGTTCAAGTAAACTTGCACGGGATACATCTAGAAGGCTGTGATACATACTCTTTGGTTTTATGCATCATCTATGACTGTTCCGCATGCCGCATCTTAGAAACAATACCAAACCAGCTGCTTTGTTTACGAAGAAGCAATACATTCTTGTTTTGCCTTCAGCTACTGACGGAGATTTACGCAAGTGTTCGATTCTTTCATCATTCAATAATGCTATGGTCACAAGGAGTGTATAGAAGACTTTATAAACTGATTTTGCAGAAGTTAGTGAACGCAAGGCATGAGAAACAAACCAGGAATGAGGTTAGGTCCGAAGTAAAAACTGTATGGGATACATATTTTCACATGGTGTAAACAGATAAACAACCCATTCGTAAACTGTGCCACATTAGCTGCTGTAAATATCTACAGGCTTAGAGGGATAATAACTCCTACATCCACAAGCAGAGGTTTCCAAAATGTATCCTACACGTTGTCAAGCCCACTTACAGTTTTCTGGCCGATCCTAAACTTCTCTACAAGTGTGTTTTTGGCAAAACCCAATTCCTAATTAATCTCTAAATTGACTCGTAAGGAAACAATGCCCTAAAACCACATTTTCAGAATTGCGACATATGGTGCAGTTCTTGTATTTAATGGTGGGAACTTAGTGAGGATGTAGGTATTAAAAAGGATGGGCTTTAAGATAGAAATTTTTCCTCAAGACATCTTGAGAAAAATATATTTACAGCTCCTCTCTACAGCTGAAAAGTCAATTGAAGGCCTGATAAAGCAAAGAAGACAGAAAACAAGAAACCAAAAGATAAGTCTTGAAGGAAATGAGGACACTCAGTACAGTTCTGGAGCATTTTAATAAACAGAATTGCAAGGAAAAAGTAAGTTCAACTTTAAAGCGCATTTTCTCAGAATCACCATTTCCATTATCAAAGTACACCTTTCTCAGAAACTGGAAAAGCTAGAGCCATAATTTTTGGCATCCCCATTGCTGTGTGTATATAAACATATACACGTGGCCAAATTTTAATATCATTCCTGTACGCTGAGATATGCAAGAAATAATATAGATTTTTTATGGATGTTTTTCTGTTTACAAAATAATTAAAAATAAAAGTAATTAAATATCATTGTATTTGAAAATGCTTCTGTGGAGTTGTTATACATATTGAGGTTACACTGTACAATTTTCCTGACAATTTGTTGAAAAGTGTATGAGAAAATGGTACCTTTGTTGATCACGAGGTCATAAAATTTATAAATTGCAAAACGCTTCTATTTAATTTTGCTTAAGTTATGAAAAATAGTGAAGAGATGCATTTAACCATTCTTAACTTCTGTACTAAATTTCAGTTATGTACCTTACAAATTGTGGATTTGGTGAATGATTACATTTGCACATGTATTTCATGCACGTTCCCCCTTATATAAGGAATTAGAGCTTCCACGTACTGTTAATAGATGGCAGCACTAGATTTCAAACCAAAATCACGTAAATGCGAAATAGCGGATGAAGAATCCGCGTATAAAGGGATTTACGTGTATGTGTCGTACTTACAACAGCAACAAAAAGAGGACCCAAGAGGAGATCCGATCCCACCCCGCCATAGTCTTCCCCCCACAAACATCCCTGTTTATTTAAAAAAACGAATACAGGAAATCTTAATAACCTCACTACAAAAGTTATAATGGTGGGCAAACATAGTCCATGTATATGTCTTTGAGCAGATGTAAAATAACAGATAAAGTGTTCATCTTGATGTTAGAAAAAAATTATTATAGAATAACATCTCACGAAAAATAATTTAACAGAAATAAGTTGTTCACCTTGATGCTTCATAACAACAACACGGGAATATCGCAAAGAAAACACCTGCCTATGCTATATAAATTAAATGTTAAGCTCTTTGTTAGAATATTGTAACACAATAATAATGCAAGTAAAACATGTATTGCGAAGAGTTAAACTAGAATTGTGTCCAAGATTTGTCCAGGTAATCGTCATGTTACTTAATAAAAGAAGAAATAACAAAATACAGAGAAGTATGGTCCGCGGACCGCCGGGGGGGGGTAGGGGAGGGGCACTACGATAACCCAAGATGTCCGAAATATTAATTTGGTTGTGAATATTTAAATAGCGAAATTTTATTGTAAACGCACACAATTTATAGATCATTATTCTACATTTAGGAACACATGCCTTCATTGTTGAGTAATTTACATACAGTATATGTAATTCTTGGCTGATAAATGGTACAAGTTGTCAGTATTGTGTGAAGACCTTGTATCACTACTCCACGCATTTGATCGGAATTTTGTGTCCATGACATCCCCTAATCCCTAGAATTTCTACAAATAAAATACTGAGCTTAATACTTTTCGTGACAACATACCTTTCCTGCTCTCACACAAATAAAAAAGAAGTACGGAAAAGGAACTAATGTTGAGGCTGATCTTCGGTTTGAGTGACTACGCCTGCAAAACGCTTGGTCTTTGGAAAATAGCACATTCCGTCCTATTGATCCAACAACCGCAGCAAGTGATACTTTCTCAACTAAGTTTCCAGATCCAGATTGTTTTCATTATTAGCCAAATGTCATATTGTTTTATAATTTCTATGCATTTATAAGGTATCTTTAATTAAATGATTTTACATTTAAATTTAAGGGAAATTAAAGATTAGACCTAAATTATACGAATACAATCAAACATACAACAGTGGAACTTCGATATCTGCAATCACATCGTGAGCTGAATTAACACCCGAGAAACAGCGAGGCTTCGCCGATTTTCCGATCACTAGAAGTTTTAGTTTTTCGATTCCCGTCATATTAGTTCCTAGCATCACTGTAAACCTTTCTTTTCTTGTTAACTGCTCCTTACAAACCACAAATGCCGTATTGCACAGTTAATGTTGCGCAAAATTCGAGTTACAGAGTATTTTTTGCTTCAAAGGAGGAAATGTTTGCTTCGAGAAATTCGTGGAATCAACTTTCGAATAGTAGAGAAATAAATACACATGAAGAATAGCACAAACGGTCAGGAAATTTAACCCTAGAACACTAACCCTTCGTAAATTTTACGACGGTAGGTAGCAGAACGGTGTAGTTTATTGCCTTCCGCGCATGCGTGCCTGCCGTCATTTTGTGTAGCTGATTTTTTCGAGCAGTTCTTGACTGTGGCATGTGCGACTGTTGATATCTTTTCTCATTCTTGTAATAATTGGGTGGGTGTCGTCATACTGACGAACGGTTAGTGATAGTCTGAAGTTAAAAGTATAATGTGTCTTCATGCCTTTTTTTACATTTATGCTTATTTTATTTATTTTCTTGGTAGTTTTGGTTTCTTTGTGATGTAAATAACCCACATTCATAATTTTACGGGTTTATTTGAATATGTTGTGTTATAAAATTAATTTCTTATAAAACATGTTCATTTAATATTTTTTGCCTGTCAAGTTTTCCATATTTAATAAATAATCAAATAAATTTTTTAATATCTACGTATTTTGATTCATGTTAAGTTTACGACAGTATAGGAACCCTAAATAACCAAACTCTTGCCAAATATAAGCTGTTACATAGAAAATATAACAATTATAATTTGGAGTAGTCACATTTACGAAGCGTTAGTAATAATGTGTGGCGAAATAGGGTTAGTGTTCTAGGGTTAAGTTACTTCGAGATACTGAAAATTCGCGTAATGGAGGTTCGACTGTAACATTACAAAATTCTTTGTTCCTTGGACATGGATGCGATACGCTAAGAAGGCCTCAGACACAAGAAGTTTGAGAAACCCTGATTTACACTATTCTCTAGATTCCCTTTTCTATTGAGTACCAGCATTTCGCTCGCGTATAGAACTTCAGGTTTGATCACAGTATTGTAGTGCCGGATCTTAGTGTTTTTGGACACACGGCCGACTGGATCCCTCACTGCGCTCCTTGCTAGAGCGACGCATCAAGTCGGCCGTGGTTGACATGACATTTTTATTGTAAATATCGCATGTTCTCCAGTATACGTTCTTGAGTTTTTGTAGGGGAACTATCTGTGCTTCCTTTTCTAACCTTGTCGGTTCTATTAAATATGATTACTATAAATTAATACTCTCTACACCCCCACCCCCAGTTCATGGTCTGCCATAACTAGGAGAGAAGAGTATTATAACTAATTGTTTCGTTCATTCATTACGATTACGTCCTCACATTCATTCTTTACTTTATAGCATAGCACATGTTATAATACAACACTCTTTCATTAGCGCCGGGCTGAATGGCTCAGACGGTTGAGGCGCTGACCTTCTGACCCCAACTTGGTAGGTTCGCTCCTGGCTCAGTCTGGTAGTATTTGAAGGTGCTCAAATATATCAGCTTCGTGTCGTTATATCTACTGGCACGTAAAAAAACTCCTGCGGGAATAATTTCTGGCACCTCTGTGTGTTCGAAAATCGTAAAATGACATATTTCTCACCGACCATTTTCACCTGATGGAGCACTGACTCCAGATTGAGTATCTGTTCCAGTAGCTGTGAAATGTAGTGGAGAAAACATCCGGCTGAAACTGGGAATTATATAAATTATTAAAGCAAGAAATTTGTACAAGTCTTTTTGTCCTATCAGCTAATTATTTCTGTATTTTCTTTAATTATTAACACAATTACTAACGAAAATGCGCATAAAATATCGTTCGTCGTGGCTAACAGCAAATAGTGGAGACTTTGTATCTGCTGTGAGGAAGGGTAGTAGGGGTATGTTTTTTCTAAGTTCATGGACACTGAGGTATGATTTACCTGCTTGCTGTGCGCATTCATTAGTATGGCTGTCTCTTTAGTGTCTGTTAGTTTCTTAGTGTTTAGCAAATGCTAAACGATTTTTAATTGTATAATTGCGCCGTACTTCTATTTAATTGTAATACATATGTAATACTGTTCCTTTGGTGAGAGTTTTCTTGTATAGTATTGAATCTAAATGTCAAAAAATATATATAACCTTTACATCTCTGTTGAAATTCGCTCAGAGAGCATAAAAAATCTTACAATTGTTTACCTTTTACAGTATTGATATCTATACCACGCCCACTATATCTAACAAACCCGGGTACCTTTTGTGGTCTGTAAAAAATTTTCCTCCGCCTACCCCCTCCCCCACACACACAATGGTCGATACTAATCTGTTCAGTACAAGAGCGCCCTTTTCTGAATCCCCTTTGGTATTTTCCTAGTTGTGGATCTAGTTGGGGTTCAGTTCTATTTGATAAGGCCTTGAAGAAAATCTTGCACGTGACAGGTACCAATGAGATTCCTCGATAATTGTTCATGTCAGTCAAGTCTCCTTTCTCGTGCAAGGGATGAATCAAAGCAGAAGTCGAGTTGTAGGGAATGTCTAGTGACTGGGATTATACTGTGTACCGTCAGAGTGGAGAGAGAACAGTAGTTGACCAAGGAAGGGCGGACAGAAAAGTTGAAAGAGGTATGTCTGGCACAAATAATTGGAAGGGCCCTAGTTGTGGCAAACCACCCTCCAAGTTGGGAGCCCCGTGGTTTTCCCTCCTTTTATTTATTATTTATTTACTGTATTTATTTATTTATTTATTTATTTATTTATTTATTTATTTATTTATTTATTTATTTATTTATTTATTTAAGGAGTGGCGAACTTAGGGCTCGTGGCCCTCTCTTACACTTAACCACGTAAATTACAAGATAATATACTCATGTTCATAAAAACCAGAACACCTTGAAAGACTAGAGACAGGAAGTTCATATTCACAGGACACGAGCATTAGAATGTTCTGAAGAAATTATGATTAGCATTTGAACCATGTCGGTCCTCAGGTTCAAGGTCCACATCGGTATCTCGGCGCACCACCACCGACTGGTAAAATGTGCCTGAGGCTCTCGTTGTCGCTATAAACCGAAGGTAATGGATTAGTGTGACTTGAACAGACGTGCAGGATGCCTCGCAGACGTATGCGAGAACCGTACCATCAAATGAGTGAGTTTGAAAGAGGGCGCATTTTTGGCATGAGAGAACGTGATGCACCCATCCGGGAAATTGCTACTCGTGTGGGACGAAATGTGTCGGCAGTGCAACGGGTGTGTACAGAATGGTTCACAGAAGGCCGTAGAACACGACGAGATGAGTCTGGTCTCATCACCCAGATTTTCCCCCAAAAAGATCGACACTTCATCCGAATGGCATTGCAGGACAGATCTGCGTCCACCTCGGCTCTGGCACAACAGTGGAAAAGTGTAAGACATCGTACAAAATTAGGAGTGACAGTCCGTCGCCCTTTATTACGGTCTGGATTAACGGCGCGTCGTCCATTTCTGCGCCTAACTTTGACTAATGTGCATAAACATGCTAGACTGCAATAGTGTATGGAACAACGTCACCGGGGCAGGAATGGCAGCAGATAGTGATTTCGGACGAATCCAGGTTCTGTTTGTTTGAAAATGATGGCCGCATTTTGGTTCGCTGCAGTCAGGGGGAGAGGCATCACATTGACTGCATTCGCACAAGACATACAGCGCCAACTCAAGGCCTTATAGTGTGGGGTGCTATCGGGGAAAAATACAAATCACCGTTGGTGCGTGTCCAGGGCACTGTGACCAGTTTGACCTACGTAAATGACATCCTGCGACTCGCAGCCATACCCTTTCTGTACGACACCCCAGGCGCCGTATTTCAGTTGGACAATGCACGACCACATATTGCTGCACGAACACGTGCCTTCTTGTTGTCACAGGATTTCAGGCTGTTGCCCTGGCCCGCCCGATCACCGGACCTGTCGCCAATCGAAAATGTGTGGTATATAGTGAAACGACGGGTGCGGCGCTGTGACCCAGTGCCAACCACAAAAGATGAACTGTGTAACCAGCTGAATGCAGTATGGATGGCTATACCGCAGGAAGCCATTTGCACCTTATACGCGTCGATGCCAACACGCATGGAACAAGTTATCAGTGCCCGTGGATGACCCAGTGCGTACTAGGCAACAGGACACATGCTGAACCTAGGTGACTGAAATGCTTATCGTTTATGCAGAACATAATAAGGAACATTTCCTGTCCTCTAGTCTTTTAAGGTGTTCTGTTTTTATGAACTTGAGTGTACGTATACAATGTTATTCACCAAAGATGTTACACGGAATTAACGTCTAAACTATTAAAGGTATCGGTGTTCTGTTTTCATATTCGTAAATTATACCCAGAGGCTTGTAAAATAATGTACTACTTATTCTCACGGGGTGATCAATAACCGAGATACTGATACTAACTCTATATTTTCAAAATGGATTGGCATGAATACATACAGCTGCCCTAAAAGTTCAACTGCGTACAAGTTCAAATATGTAAGTATTTTCAAAATCGGGCAGTTACTTCTTGATATATCAATAAAACCGCATTTGGGCTTTTGCGTGCCGCATCAGACAGCATGAGGTCGGTCAAGACGTACTGGCAAGTAAGCTGTTTTCTGGCATAGATTCCAGCCACAGAATGGATACCAGGTATGTTCCGTATCCTGTGTTATGTTTATTTCTCAATTCATACAGTAGTATGTACTGTACACTCAAACCAGTGACAATATTATAGCTTTCATTATGCTTCTTTGAAGTCAAAGTAATTATTTTATTCCTTTTAAAAACATCAACCGTCCCTGTCCTCTCATGAGTTCGCCTGTCACACAACTTTGCACACCTATCACATGTGTACGATATGCTTACATTTCTGTGGTTGGAATCACACCCTGGAAACTGCTTGCGCATCAATATGTCCTTGCCCGACTACACGTCATGCGGCATGCAAAATCACGCATGCTGTTCTTATTGAGATCTCAAAAAGTAACTGTCCGATTTTCAAAATACTTACATATTTGAACTTGTATGCAGTTGAACTTTTAGGCCAGCTGTATGAATTTGTACCGTTCCATTAAAAAATATGGAGTTAGTATCAATAACTCAGTTATTAAGCACCCCATGAGAATACGTAGCGTTACAAGCCACTGGATATCATTTAAGGATATGAAAACAGAATACACATATCTTCAATGGTTTAGACGTTATTTCCGTGTAACATCTTAGGTGAATAACTCTGTATAAAAAGAGATGTGCTATTCTATTATAAAATCAAAGATAACTAAACTAAATACAAAGAAGAACCTCGAGGAACGCCAAACTGTGACACTACATGATAACCATCAGGAATGCAGCATCATATCCAACTGAGACGCTGACAATGGGCAAGAGACCATGCACACAATTTGAAAAGGAGGAAAGAAGAATTTTGAGGTATATACGACGCACCAAAAAGCAAGGTGAAATCTGGGTACACAGATCAAGGCAGGAACTATATTATGAGAGTATAAAACCAATCTCGAGTGTGATAAGAAAGAGAAGGTGGTCATCTCATGAGGATGGATGACAGTAGGCTGACGAAGAAGATATGGAATGCAACCTGCTTAACTGGAAATAAGTGGATGAAGGAAGTCAGAGAAGACTGGGAGACTATTGGCATAAAGAAAAAATATCCACTGATGACAATACAGGATAGGTCAAAATACAGAAAGCTCATGGAAGGTCACAGATGGATGGACACCAGGATCCAGATTTAGATTACGGAAGCAGAGAGAAAGAGGATGAGTGAGAGAATGAAGAGGTATTGGGAAGAAAGAAGACGTACCGAACAAGTCACTCGTGATCGTCAGGGGTCGTACCAACTGAATAGAATAGAATTAAGCTAAATAACACATGTGGAGAACTTGTAATGAAGAATGAAAGCAAATCTCAGCAATAAGAAAAAAGGAAATTCGCAGCATAAAAGTAAAAAAGAAAAGGTCATAATAAAAATTTAAAAAAAAGCGGATGGCTTTTAGTGCCGGGAGATCCCAGGACGGGTTCGGCTCGCCAGATGCAGATCTTTTCTGATTTGACTCTCGTAGGCAACCTGCGCGTCGTGATGAGGATGTAATGATGTTGAAGACAACACATACACCCAGCCCCCGTGCCAGGGAAATTAACCAATGGTGGTTAAAATTTCCGACCCTGTCGGGAATCGAACTACGTGTCCTACCCATTGCCATTTTAGTCTTGTTACTCTCTCCAGGATGTTTGTTACATTGGTTCTTCTTCTGATGTCCTCTGAACGGATCTTATCCCTAAGGCTGATCCCTAGCATCTGTCGCTTCATGGCTCGCTGCCTTCGCTGAAGCTTGCGAGCACTTTCCTTCGTCAGAGTCATCGTTTCCCGACCGTAAGTAGTAACTGGCAGCACGCACTATTATAAACCTTGGTCTTCAGGTTAACTGGAACATCCATGTTGGTCAGGATGAATCTTAGTTTTCGGAATGCTGTCCAACGCATACCTATTCTGCGAGGAATTTCTGCACGTTGGTTATCTTTTCCAAGTTTTATCTTGTGTCCAAGACAGTTGTACTCATCGACAGCTTCTATATATTGGTTTCCCGTTTTAAGTGATAGGCTGTCTTTGCTTAGTATTTTTGTTGTACTAATGTTCATTTCCAAACCATTCTTAGCAGAGGCAGTTTTTAATTATTGGATCATGCTTTCTAGCTCTTCTAGATTTTCAATTATGAACACAATGTCATCGGCAAAACTGACAGCTCGGAACATACTGATTAGTCGAGTAGAAATCACTATCTTCCTAGTAACGGTTAGTCCTATCACAAAATAATATCTAGCACTTGCACTTAAGCTACCTTTCAGATTTCTACAACCTCGTCATACGCATTTTCTTTGTAGCTCTAAAATTTCTCCAGGGAATTACAATTTCACGTGTTAAAACTCGTTTTCTGGAGCCTCTAACACTGAATCAACAAAAAAACATTGAACAGACTGACTGTTGTTAATTGAGGTGTGCCCTGTGTCTTATCCTCCGCCAGTTGCCAGTATACAACTAACACGTCAACGGTGGGTACAGCACCTAATACGAGACAAAAACAAAAATATGATACAAAAAGAAATTGAAGTTTACAGACAAAATTACAATTTTCTCGGTTAGATAGGTAGATTTCAGCTCGTTGGCTGAATGGTCGGCGAAGTGACCTATGATTTAAAGGGCCCCGAGTTCGATTCCTGACCGGGTCGGGGATTTTAATCACGTTTGGTTAATTCCTCTAGCTCGGAGATAGGATGTTTGTGGTCGTCTTAGAACACATCTTAATTTATCACACAACACATCGCAGTACTAACCATCACAGAAACAAGTAATAGCGATTACATCCTTCCGTGTAGGTGTGGCTAAACTGTGTAAAAGCAATTATTATGTTCCATTTGTGACAAATTTTACAGTGGCATTTCGTAGATAGGAATGCGCGATGTCACCAGATTAACAAACTAATTTGCACGCCTCTGGTGTGCATTACATGAACCAATGCATGTTCCACATGTGTTCCAAGATGTTTATATAATATCCTTGACCTTAGTTACTCAGGTTGGCTGTATTGTGGCCTTAGAGTAGTATATGGCAGGGATCATATAAGAGAAATAGATCCGTCACTCCTGTATAATATAGTTCACTGAGAAAACAGGTCATGGAAGCTATAGTGGCCCCTGTACCTCCGCCAACATAAGGAAATAAATACCACGATAACACCTCGTAATAAACTTGATAATAACAGTTGTTACTTTGTTAAAATTTTAATTGTGATAGAGATAATGATTGCATTTCGGTAGGAAAGTTGTATCTAAAGCTTCTCTTGTGCCTTTTACTTGAAAAGCAAATTGCAATGATCGTATTTGTATGTTGGCAATACTGCTATAATGCTAGCTTGTATCGTTGTTTCACCGTTCGCATTTTAATGTACATTTACATCTATTAAATAATAAATGCAACATTGATTACTGAAAATGTTAATGCAATTCATATAAAACCCCAAAACGCCCATATTTGCCTAAATTACGATCTAACGTAACCTCATTCTTTCGCTCGTTCGTTAAACCCTTCCCACGACTTTTATGTATGTGAATGGAAAACAGGAGAAAGAAAGGAAGAAGTAAAACACAGCATAATGCACACAGTTTATATTTTGAATTTTATTCCAAACAGCAGGTAAGAAGCACAATCACACACACGTTTACTCGCAACAGCTAGGTAGTTCAATGTGAAATACGTTCATGATCATAATACTATCTCTTCACACTAAGAACGCATATAATTGTAATTTCACTCCATACTCTCAAAAAACTGGATCAAAATTCTCGTTCAATGCGAAAGAATCTCAACAAATTTTCGTCTAACAAGCACTATTACTTACCGTACGACCAAGTTCCCTTCACGCGCAACGATAACAGTGTTGTGTTTTGAATTTGCTGTACCGCGCAACTGAATGTGTAATGCCAACCACTGCCTACTAAATTAACCCTCTATAAGAGAATTTTAGTTTTCACTAGTTGGCGGAGATTGAGGAGCCCATCTCGGAACTGCTTCGAACGCTCCCTATGAAGTGTCACCCCCTTGGTATATGGTATAAAAAGAGAGAGAGCCTACACTTCTTTGTTGCATGATGTAGTATATATGCAACATATATTAACAAATTTATTTTCACGCCTCTGGTGGGCATTTAATGAACCAGTGCACGTTCCACATGTGGTCCAAGATGTTTATAGAATATCTTTGATCTCAGTACGAACTAGTTGAATAGCAACCGTATTAAAGAGAATGTTTACTCATGATGTAGCATATACAGTATGCAACATAATTGACATTTTTTTCAATATTTTCCCCGTACTATAAACCTTATGGAAACTCCAAGAATAACTTTTAAACATAAAAATAAAAGATCACGCATTAAAGGGTTATATACATCGTCGAAGGCAAGGGTAAACAGCTTTGTAGAGATTGTGTCACCTTGGCGAACTCCTTTGCTAACTGGATTTTATTGGTGATGAGATCTTCGTCCACTCTGACTACCAATTACAGAATGCTGATTAGAGGCGGCAAACTATCGATAGTAATCGCCATCGATATTTTCCGATATTATGAGCTCTACAATCGATAGTAATCGATAGTTTTCAAAAAATGGAACAAATCATATCATTATGCCCGAAAATAGATTATATTGAACACAATCAACAAAAAGTCAGTAGAAAGCACAACTTTTTCATGCAAAGTAATTTCTAAAATTCAAATCGGAATTACTCATAAATTTCTTCAGTGGCACGACCGAGAAATTATCGTTCAGCTGCAGTGTCCATTTTGCGATCGCTTGGCATTTTCTCGGGTATTGTAATATCTTTAGAAAAAAATTACAACATTCTCAACAGATGGCAGGAGAGTTTTCAGTTGCTTTCATGAAGTCTTTGACCTAAAATGTGCCTTTTCTTCTCTCGCCTACATACAGTCTCTGACAACATATCGTCCCTGTTCTGCCAAAATGGCGAATATTACAATGCTCTTCCTATCCATTATTTCCCTTAAGATTGGTCACGCCTTCCAGCTATATATTGATATTCGGTCCATCGGAACAATTTCCGTTGAGTTCATTTTCCTATGCGCGAGTATAAAGGAAAATGAACCTTACTGTACCATACTGAAGGAATGTATGTTTGCATGACATTTACTCACTCCTAGAGTGTGATGTATTTAAGGTTCATTTTCCTTTACACTCGCGCATAGGAAAATGAACTCAACGAAAATTGTTCTGATGGACCGCATATCAATATATAGCTGGAAGGCGTGACCAGTCTTAAGGGAAATAATGGATAGGAAGAGCATTGTTACATTCGCCGTTTTGGCAGAACAGGGACGATATAAATCTCATCTTTTGCCCCGTATTGGCACCAACTCAACTAAGGTTAGGTTGAATGGAGAATCCCACCTTCCAAAATGCTAAATAGTCTTTCTGCCGGCAATGAAGTCGCAGGTACGCAGAGAAACTTAAATGCACACCTATGAATTGCAACAAACTCCTCACCAGTTAACTGAAAACAGCTGTACAATTTCTGTTAGCGCGAAAAATAAGGCAATGAGGGGAAAAAAAACTATCGTTGACTATCGATAACAGGCAACTGACTATGGATGTATGACGATAGTGGTCGCTATCGATAGTTTTCCGCCTCTAATGCTGATAGAACGTAATGAAAGTGCGTGTTTGGTGTGCGAATGCATGACTTGTCATAAGGACACTGACACAAGTGAACTATGCTGATATTCAGATTGCAGTGCGCTACAAAATATTCCAGTAAATTACAGAACGGGGCCGATGACCTTCGATGTTAGGCCCCTTAAAACAAGCACATCAAATTACAGAACAAGAACCATATGGTCAAAGTAAACAGTTTTATATCGAATACTACATGGAGGGGCAGGGAGCCTCCTTGACGGTGACGCCGTCTCTCAGGTCACAAAATTTGTACAGTAGAGTTCCATTAGTCCGGCATCCAACAGTCCGGAACGCCCGATGGTCCGGCACCATTCCAGGATTTTTTAATGTTATTATCTCTTAATAATGATCTCTCCTGAACAATTTGATTCGTTATTATTTTGTCGAAACCATTGGAAGTGTATGTTTTATTATTTCAAAGTTAATAGTGCAAATGTATCTGATATAATCCAGTTGTTATGCAGTGACTTACATAAATATCTCCATCTCTGTAAATATTCAGTCTGGAAGGCTGTGTGCTACACTGAGTACTGGAAAGCCAACCATATGATAAAAAACAGATTTCAAAAATTGAATGTATGGGCCACATTCAAAAACGTATGGGAATATGCTTTCAAAAATTAAAGCGGACAGAAGGAAAAGAGAAATTGTAGATGGAACGACTTTAAATGGTAAAGGAAGTCTTACGATAAAAACATCGATGAACTTCGTTATTATTATGGAATGGCAAAAAGAAACAACACGATTGAAAAGAGGAGTGTGTTATTAAACTAATGATTCTGCTGATCAACATTTTACTGCAAAACGCCGTGTTACAGCTGTTTTCGCTGTACGCCTTAAGCTATATCGTAGTAAGAGGTACCGCCCGATAGTCCGGCATTTTCGGTAATCCGGCACCGAGCCGGACTATCGGACTTCTACTGTATCGGAGAAGAAGAAGTGCAGAAAAGAGGAGAGGGTTGGTTGGCGACCGTGGTTTATAATTAGAAACTGTCGCGGCATTCGGTTTAGTGCAGGAGAATGGAAAACGGTGGGGAACAGCCGCTCTCCGTCTCACGAATACAGAGGCGTAGAGCCACGGTAGAACAGTGGACACTCCTCCTCTGCTCGGCTGGTCGGTCAGAGTGCAGAGCTGTTGCCCCACGGACCAGCCGTGGACACTTGTATTCCGAAGCCTGCTCTATAACTGTCGACTGGTTGGTTGCACTTTTTAAAAAGCATGTTTTCATTCCTCCCCTGAAGGGGCAGGCGGGCCTCTTAGACGGTGACGCCGTCTCTCAGGCCGGGAGATTTGTTACGGTGAAGGAGATGCTCGGAGAAGATGAGGGGTTTGGCGGCCGTTGCCTATACTAGGAACTGTCCCCGGCATTCACCTTAGTGCAGGGTAGGGTCTCGATTATTATTAAAAATATCCGGCCTTTACACCTAGATTTGAAATACAATCCTCCATGCAATTAACATCCAATGCTACCATGAATTCTAACACCTATTTTCTTGAGGAAGAAGCAAAATCAAGCATCCATATAATTGTATCGAATAGAATGTAGCGACTGGTTGCGATAAGATTGTTATGAACTCCCACGGACCGAACTGGATAAGGACCAGTGGCGCCGGATAGCGGGCGTGGGTTGTACTATCGAAGCGGAAACTCGGCGAGCGGAAGCGATACAGAATTACTGGTAGCGGATATCCTCATCGGTTAGAGTAATTATTAGAGACTGCTTCAAAGCTCAAATGTGGTCACACCATCAATTATTATTATTATTATTATTATTATTATTATTATTATTATTATTATTATTATTATTATTATTATTATTATTGGGCTGGGGATTCTATTTGCATTAAGCGTCATGAATTTCCCGCCAACATTGTAACTATGGCAAGCCAAGACCGACTCCAATCCTCAGATCGTAAAATAAAAGAAACATGGCGGCCGAAGTAGCCGGATAGCTGGTATTGGCTAACACGAAAATATCACGTACATATTACATAAACGGCGGTAATTTAACATGATAAATGTAACATAATAGGTAAAATAACGTTTTCACGTATGAAAACGCTTCGCCAACAAGTACGCACCGCATGTAACTAGAATCACATACATTCTACTCGAAAAGAGAACAACAAGGTGATTATTTAGAAATTTAAATTAGTCAAATATCGTTTTCTCTTAGATTTCACTTCATTCGATAGAGGAAAATACTTGGTAAAACTGTTAAAATGATGTTTACAACATCACTTTGAATGTTGCAAAATAAATTAAGGTGCGAAATTCCTCAATTTATTCACTCTCATGAGAACTATGAAACCTAATTTGTTGCCTTAGTTTTGTAGTGGTGGACATTTTTTTTATATTCAGCACCCAATGAAAGGAAAATACACCCGAAATGAAAATATTATTGGCTTAACATCCCACTAACTACATTTTTTACGGTTTTTGGAGACGTCGAAGTGCCGAAATTTAGTCCTGCAGTAGTTCTTTTACGTGCCAGTAAATCTACCGTCACGAGGCTGACGTATCGAACCTGCCAACTTGGGGTCAGAAGGCCAGCGCCTTAATCATCTGAGCCACTAAGCCCAAGTAAACGCGAAATGGTTATGTTAACCCAATGAACCGCCCTGGTAATGTTAATATAATGTTGATATATGGCATAGCAGTACTTCACACAATGATGGTAACCTTAGTAATGAAACGTTCACACACAATAGGTTTTTACCCATTAAAGAACCATGAGTGCAAAAACTGTATTGACTCTAAAACATTGATGTATAACCACATGGACAAGCTTCAGTTCGGTGTAGTTTGCTCGATAATAGATAACCACAGGATGAATCGAAAGGTGTTGGTAGTGTAAAAACCTACGTTACAAACCCAGTTAATCCCTCCAAGTCACTATTTCTTCTGTGTAACAGTATACAGATTGCTCCATCTGTCACAATTATAAGTTTCGTTATACTCCAAGATTCAGCCAAACATTTCCGCAGGCAAAGCACAGATTATTGTAAAATACACTTGCATGTAAATCACTCGACACTTTGAAGCACATAGACACTGACGGAATATCACAATATAAATTATATCTAAATTAATATTTTTTGAGGAACAAGAATAAGTTCACCGTGTGGAATTAGAGAAAAGTCTTCCCTAACCTGAGACTTATTCTCAACGTGGTGTATGCACACTACCATTTTGTCATCGACTTCAAAATAATCACGACGTATATTCCTAATTCATTTCCCTCTTTATGTTTTATTCCGTAGGAAACTTAAGAATAGTTGTATGAGAGGCATTGCCATAGTTACACTAAAACCTGGTCCACAACAGGATCAAAACAAGCACATTCTCACATTACTGCGTATAATTACGGATACTAGGTGTTCACTGACTCATATAAATACACTCGCACACTTATATTCTATAAATAAACTAATATTTATCATCGACTACATACGATAACAATAAACCAAAATAAACCCACTTTTCCAACATTTCCGGCTACTCGATCCGCCATCTTTGAACGATCGAGAGTAGCATTAAGGTCTGAGGATTGGAGTCGGTCCTGGGCAAGCAATGCTGTTCGTCATCTATGTACAGTCGAACCTCGATATCTCGAACCCCCATTACTCGAATTTTCAGTATCTTGAAGTAACTTAGTCCGCCTCTGTGGTGTAGTGGTCAGTGTGATTAGATGCCACCCCCGGAGGCCAGGGTTCGATTCCCGAGGGCTGGAACGAGGTCCACTCAGTCTCGGGAGGTCAACTGAGTAGAGGTTGGTTCGATTCCCACCTTAGCCATCCTGGAAGTGGCTTTCCGTGGTTTCCCACTTCTCCTTCAGGCAAATGCCGGGGTGGTAAATAACTTAAGGCCACTGCCTCTTCCTACCCTCTTCCATGTCTATCCCTTCCAGTCGTCCTATCCCCCCGCAAGGCTCCTGTTCAGCATAGCAGGTGAGGCCGCCTGGGCGAGGTACTGAACATCCTCCCCAGTTGTATCCCCCGATCCAGAGTCTGAAGCTCCAGGACACTGCCCTTGAGGCGGTAAAGTTGGGATCCCTCGCTGAGTCCGAGGAATAAACCGACCCTGGAGGGTAAACAGATAAACAAGAAGAAAGAAGAAGTAACTTAAATTTCCCGGCCCTTTGTCCTATTCTTTAAGTGAATTTATTTTTCTATTGCTCGAAATTCGGTTATACAAATTTCTCGATTTCTCGAAGCAAACATTTCCTCGCTTGAAGCAAAAATACTCTGTAACTCGAATTTTGTACAACATTGACTGTGAATACGGCATTTGTGGTTTGTGAGGTACAGTTAACAAGTAAAGAAAGGTTTACAGTGGTGTTGGGAGCTAATATGACGGGAACAGAAAACTTAAAACTTCTAGCGATCCGAAAATGGCCAACGCCTTGCTGTTTCTCGGGTGTGAATTAATAACCGTTCACGTACGAAAGCAACCCCCGAATCACGGAGGACAAGCTCCATTTTCGAATATCGGCTGCGGGAAATTGACGAGAAGTTTCAACGTGAAGGGAGGAAAGATTAACAGTAACAAACAGAAGAGACTAATAGATTTTTTTCCAAAGCTGTTAACGGAGGTATGCTTCTTGTTTCACTATTGTATGTACTGTATCCTATAATAAGTATTATAATTAATGTGATGCCGTAAAATATAAGTATTTGCTTTACGTCATACCGACACCGATAGGTCTTAGGGCGAGGACGGGATAAGAAAGGCCTAGGAGTGGGAAAGAAGCGGCGGTGGCCTTAATGAAGGTCACCATCGTCACCATAAGACATATCTGTGTCGGTGTGACGTAAAACAAAATAGAAAAAAAAACCTTTAAAATGTTCAAAGAACTTTATTTATCGAACGTTTCCCTTGATAATTTATTCCAATCTCTTTCTTCTCATTATAGAAACAAAATATTTGTCCAAATTTGTCCTGTAGAATTCCAAATTTACTTTCATATCATGATATTTCCTAGTTTTAAAAGCTCCGCTCAGGCTTACTCGTCTACTATTGTCATTCCACGTCAACTCTCTACTGACAGCTCGGAACATACCACTTAGTCGAGCATCTCGTCTCCTTACTCGCAAGTCCAAACTTCGCAACATTTTGGTAACACTGCTCTTTTGTTGGAAATCACCCAGAACAAATCAAGCTGCTTTTCTTTGGATCTTTCCCAGTTCTCGTATTAAGTAATCCTGGTGACGGTTCCATACACTGGAACCATACCCTAACTGCGGTCTTACCAGAGACCTATACGCCCTCTCCTTTACATCCTTATTCATCATCATCAATGGCCCACTCCAGTCGCCCGGGTGTGGTTAACAAGCCTCCTACACTCTTTCTCTCCTTCCACTTTTCCTGCTCCATTACTTCCGCCACATCCAATCCAGCTTCTCTAATGTCCTTTCAAATCTGATCTATCCACCTTCTTCTCGGTCTTCCAACTGGTCTCTTTCCCTTAACTTTTGTTTCCAATTCCCTTCTTGCTAGCCGTTCCATTCCCATTCCTTTATATGTCCGAACCATCTCAGTCTTGCTTTCTGTATCTTCTGTACTAACGGTTCTATATTCAGCTCTTCTCAGATTTAAAAATTTTCAATTCTATCTCTTCTTGTCTTTTTAACGGTTGTTCTTAAAAATTGTATAGCTGCTGCTTGGAACTTACTATCTTGTCTCTTATTAGTTACCAGTGTTTCTAGACCGTATGTTACAACTGGTATGAAATACTGTTCATATAATGTTAATTTCGTTGTCTTGAGTACTTTGCCATCCATAAAAGCTCTCTGACTTGACGATAATATGTTGTACCTTTACTTAGTCTGTTATTAGTTTCAGGGTTGGTTTCATTACTTCCATTAATAATGCTACCCAGATATGAAAACAGTTCTACAATCTCTAACCGTTATCCGTCTATGTTCACTTGGCTTCCCTTTTCTCTCTTTTTCACAGTTCATGACCACAGTTTTCATTTTACTAATTACTATTCCAAACTCCTTCAGATTATCATTCCAAATGTCCAGTCCCCTTTGTACTTCCTTTTCTCCTTTTCCCCAAATCACCACATCATCTGCAAATACCAAAGCATTCACGTCATCACTACTGATTCACTGTTTTATGATTTCATCCTTCAATATAATAAGCAATTATGGCGTTAAAGCACTTCATTGCTTGAGACATTCTTTTTTTTATTTTATAAAGTGCTTCAGAGTCACCACTCCCCATTTGTACACTGCTTTTACTCTCATGATACAACATTTTTTTATCTTGTTAATTAATGATTTTGGTACATTCCTTTTCAATAGATATTCCCATACATATTTTCCTTAACTGTATCATAAACTTTTTTTCCAAATCCAAAAACACGAAGGTGATATCCTTGTTCCTTTCTAGATATTTTTCCATCATCGTTCGCACTGTAAATATCAAGTCTGTTGTTGATCTATTCGGTCTAAAGCCTATTCTTCTTCCTCTAACTGTGTATTTTGTGTATGCCTTTCTCCATTATTTTTGTTTTTTGTTTTGCTAGTTGCTTTACGTCGCACCGACACTGATATGTCTTATGGCGACGATGGGACAGGAAAGGCCCAGGAGTGGGAAGGAAGCGGCCGTGGCCTTAATTAAGGTACAGCCCCAGCATTTGCCTGGTGTGAAAATGGGAAACCTCGGAAAACCATTTTCAGGGCTGCCGACAGTGGGGTTCGAACCTACTATCTCCCGAATACTGGATACTGGCCGCACTTAAGCGACTGCAGCTATCGAGCTCGGTCCATTATTTTTATCCCATATGATAATAGGTTATAACTTTCCTACATACCCCTAAATACTCTCATAACCATGAGAAGAGATATGTAACCTTTCTTGACTACCTCGTTAATATGATGACCCCAATGAAGATCATTCCTTATATTAACACCTAGGTACTTACAGTATTCCTCATGAGGTACTTTCACCCCATAAACACAATAATTAAAACTGAGAGGAATTTTCCTCTCGGTGAAACTTACAAGTTGAATTTTCATCCCATTTACCATAATATCACTGTCTGCTGTCCATCTCCCCCCACCACCACCACCACCACCACCTGCAATCGTTCACAATCCTGCAACTCATTTACTACTCTATACAGAATAATATCGCCCGCAAATAGCCTTATTCCAGTTCTTTACTCATATCATTTATATATGTAAGAAAAAGTAAAGGCCCTATAACAGTACCCTGAGGTACCCCTTCCTTTACTCTTAATAATTACAGGATCGGATGGAGCTTCACCTATTCTAATTCTCCGAGTTCTATTTTCTAGAAACCACTCTTTTGTCTAGTCCGATAACCCTCATTTTCTTCAGTAATCTCCCCTGGGCCCTGTTTCATAAAACATCTTTCACTAATATTATTAGTAAGAAACCAATAATATTAACCAATAATATTAGTATTATGTTTCATAAAATTATTAGTTAATAATATTAGTTATTAGTTTATGAGTCAAAATTATTAGTAGATGTTCCTAATAATATTAGTAAATTGTTTCATAGACAACATGACTAATAAAAGTTACTCATATTATTAGGATTATTTTCATTAGTGTATTTTGACTCATAATTCATATTATTAGTGAAACCAAAGTGAGCGGTATTTTAATATTTTGGCATAAAATCATGAAGATCACTAAAATGGTTGACTCTGATTCAAATAGTGATAAGGAACGAGTGTAGGTATTCACCGTTCAATAAATGTTACGTCAAAAAGAGCCTGTACTGACATGTAACAAACATATGAATACCGGTACAATGGGAGATTTAGATTACATTACATAACTTTTGAGCATTTGCCTGATAGGATTGGTAGGTAATAGAACGTTCCACTGCAAGGAATGAAGCATAACCTTAAAATAGCAGCTTCGCATTGCACTCCACCGGTTGATAATGATACACAGTATCATTGTTTCTCTAGTGCAGTTCTGCTCGGACACTCCAAGTATTTTAAAATCTTGGCTTATATCACCAGTAAACCAAGATGATGCTGGTGATGATTATTGTTTTAAGAGGAAGTAGGCTACAACTAGGCAACCATCATCTATAATAACACTAATCAGATAGAAAAATGGAAAGGATCCGACATTTTGAAAATGAAGGTATCGGCTAAAGAAAGAGAAGGGCCATGAAGCGCGTGATAATGAAAGACTCTCTCGGCCTCGCAACCTAATACTGTCAGGGTAGGAAAAGAACAAGAGTTGAACAAGGGAGGTCAGAAGGGTAGATGAAAATGAGCGTGGCAGAAGTAAGTTGAAGCAATGGCAGGACTCATCTCAGTGCTCCATGTTCACTAACACACGCTCCCAAGTTGAGAGCCCTGGGACCCCTTTTAGTCCCCTCTTACGACAAGCAGGGGATACCGTGGTTGTTATTCTACTGCCCCCACCAACAGGGGTAGTAAACAAAGATTTTGCTAGTCCATCTCAACAGATTTTTAAGAGCACATGAAATAAAAAGTAAAAGGAACAAGGAGAGTTATAGTGTGAAAATGGCTGCGAATAGTTGACACTTTATCTCAATCACTTTCCGCAAAGCAATTTTCTTCTCTCACATTATTTTCACTTCTTTTATCCGTTTTCATACGTATTGAAGTCACAACAACGAAAATCTCAAGTGAGCCTTTGAACATGTGGATTAATAGTCGGTTGTAGTCAAGCATTAGCCTACTGCTAGGAACAAACCCAAACCAAGAACATATGCAACAGACCGATTCTAAGCTCCATTTGTATCAGCTGATTAATGAACTAATATTATTAGTGAAGATACACTGACTGACAGTGACAATGCAACACCAAGGAGGAGTGGTTCGAAAGGGATGAAAGTTGGGGAAAAAACAGAGACGGCACGGAGGAATAATTGATGTTTATTTCAAACCGATATGCAGGTTACACAATGCGCACGGCATCGACTCAGTAGGATGTAGGACCACCGCGAGCGGCGATGCACGCAGAAACACGTCGAGGTACAGAGTCAATAAGAGTGCGGATGGTGTCCTGAGGGATGGTTCTCCATTCTCTGTCAACCATTTGCCACAGTTGGTCGTCCGTACGAGGCTCGGGCAGAGTTTGTAAACGGCGTCCAATGAGATCCCACACGTGTTCGATTGGTGAGAGATCCGGAGAGTACGCTGGCCACGGAAGCATCTGTACACCTCGTAGAGCCTGTTGGGAGATGCGAGCAGTGTGTGGGTGGGTATTATCCTGCTGAAACAGAGCATTGGGCAGCCCCTGAAGGTACGGGAGTGCCACCGGCCGCAGCACATGCTGCACGTAGCGGTGGGCATTTAACGTGCCTTGAATACGCACTAGAGGTGACGTGGAATCATACGCAATAGCGCCCCAAACCATGATGCCGTGTTGTCTAGCGGTAGGGCGCTCCACAGTTACTGCCGGATTTGACCTTTCTCCACGCCGACGCCACACTCGTCTGCGGTGACTATCACTGACAGAACAGAAGCGTGACTCATCGGAGAACACGACGTTCCGCCATTCCCTCATCCAAGTCGCTCTAGCCCGGCACCATGCCAGGCGTGCACGTCTATGCTGTGGAGTCAATGGTAGTCTTCTGAGCGGACGGCGGGAGTGCAGGCCTCCTTCAACCAATCGACGGGAAATTGTTCTGGTCGATATTGGAACAGCCAGGGTGTCTTGCACATGCTGAAGAATGGCGGTTGACGTGGCGTGCGGGGCTGTCACCGCTTGGCGGCGGATGCGCCGATCCTCGCGTGCTGACGTCACTCGGGCTGCGCCTGGACCCCTCGCACGTGCCACATGTCCCTGCGCCAACCATCTTCGCCACAGGCGCTGCACCGTGGACACATCCCTATGGGTATCGGCTGCGATTTGACGAAGCGACCAACCTGCCCTTCTCAGCCCGATCACCATACCCCTCGTAAAGTCGTCTGTCTGCTGGAAATGCCTCCGTTGACTGCGGCCTGGCATTCTTAGCTATACACGTGTCCTGTGGCACACGACAACACGTTCTACAATGACTGTCGGCTGAGAAATCACGGTACGAAGTGGGCCATTCGCCAACGCCGTGTCCCATTTATCGTTCGCTACGTGCGCAGCACAGCGGCGCATTTCACATCATGAGCATACCTCAGTGACGTCAGTCTACCCTGCAATTGGCATAAAGTTCTGACCACTCCTTCCTGGTGTTGCATTTGCTCTGTCAGTCAGTGTATTTTATTAGTCATGTGTAAATCTTTATGAAACAGAATTTGGTTAACTAATAATTATTTTTATGGGTTCTAATATTATTAGCTAATATTATTAGTTAGTTTTATGAAACAGGACCCTGATCTAACCTATCATTAATATTCCCCGTATAGCGAAAGAAGTATGCGAGTGCATTATTTCTTTATGTCCACCTAACTAGCACGATTGAACTTATTTAGCTGATGTCGTTACCTTCTCTTCTCCCAACATCTTCTCGCTGTGACTTTTCTTGCGATCTTCTGAGCAGGTTTTGTTTTTTGTAGTACTTGGATGATGTTTAAACCAGTGATTGTCGATTAATTTTCTGAACTGAGATCTGTCTAACACAATGTCATCTGTGATTCCTATTACCTGAAGATCTTCTCCAACTTCGAGCAGCCAATTGTTTTTTACTTTCATTGATAGGGCAAGGTTCAGAATTATTTTTGTCAATCTCTGATTGCTCATTCTGAGAATATGTCCATAAAATTTCAAACGTCTTTTCCTAAATGTGTCTGAGGATTTCTCTGAGTGTTGCTACAGGTCATGCGATTTCTGCTAAGTCATCAGCGAAGGCCAAATACTGTAAATTAATTTTGCTTTCACCTAATCTGCCAAAGGTTGTTCCTTTTACTTACTTTTTCCAAGTCCTAATCACCTTTTCCAAAATATGACAAAACATTATTATTATTATTATTATTATTATTATTATTATTATTATTATTATTATTATTATTATTATTATTATTATTATTATTATTATTATTATTATTGGAGGAACTGTGCTGTTCCGCAGCATTAGTTACAAATAGATCAGATAAAAATTTAACACAAATTTTCTCCATGCAATTTCCGGGTACTTAATTCTTTAACGTTTACATTTAGGTTTCAAATTACCTGTTAATTATGTGTGAAGTAATTTTTTGTAGAATACTTTGATGTGACGTTGATTGATATTTTGCCAACTTCTTTTTACAATTTGCTTTATGTCGCACCGGCACAGATAGGTCATATGGTGACATTGGGATAGGTAAGGGCTAGGGGTGGGAAGGAAACGAAAGTCGCCTTATCTGGTGTGAAAATAGGTAACCACGGGAAACCACGTTCAGAGCTGCCGACATTGGGTTTCAAACCCACAACCTCCCGACTGTAAGCTGCAACTACTTTTTGGTAAAAGCATTAAGGCAAAAACGTATTAGGAATGTACATCGTAACTATTTTGAAGTCAATGATTAAACAGTAGTGTGCACACACCATTTTGAGAATAAGTTCATAGTTAGCAAAGACGTTTTGCAAACTCAAAATGATGAACCTATTCGTGTTCATCGATAAATTCCAAAACTAAGCCACAGTTTTCCGTAATCAGCCATCATAATCTAACGGTAATGTTTAGCAAAGAAATACAGTGTCTTTCACGCAGCCCAGTGGGTTGATGGGCGAGCTGAAAGTCAGACGAGTACATGCCAACTCGCTGAGTTTCGGGCCGGGAGAGCGCCCGTATGAATCGCGCGTAAATAACAAGCACTCATAATAACGCATAATCGAAGTAAAATAATTTCTAATCTTGTCACAGAAGATGTTCATGTACAAGAATAGCCTTAATAATTTAATCTCGTGATATTTATGTTTGACTTCGTCTAGAGTGTGAGGGATGGTTCCATAAACCTTATTTTTTTCATTTTTCCCCATAAATAAAAATGCAAACCGTGAGATCTAGGGCACAATGGTTTAGTAATTACGCTGTTGTCAAAAATTTCCTCAATGAAACTTAATGACTCGTTAGCCGAATGCGCGGTGGTCGAGTCTTATTGTCGGTTAATTGTTAAAAATGGTACGAGAATGCAATTCCAGTATCTGTACCCAGTGACTGTGGTTTCAAAAACGGTAGGCCCTATTATCCTGTCAGCAGTTGCTGCCGCCAACACACCCATTTTCACACTCTAGATGAACTCAAACAAAATATCACGAGAGAAACTGAGGTAGATGAACTAATGCGTATGAATGAAAATTTCTTTAGATGAAGCCAGAAATGTGTAGATTCATGTGGAGGACATTTTCAACATCTTCTGTGACAATGTGAGAAATTATTTTACTTTGATTATGCGTTATTATGTGTGCTTGTTGTTTACATGCGATTAATTCGGTCGATCTCCTGTCCCCTCCCCCTGTGGGTGGAGGCGGTAGAATAACACCCAAGATATCCCCTGCCTGTCGTAAGAGGCGACTAAAAGGGGCCTCAGGAGCTCTAAATTTTGGAGCGTGGGTTGGCGACCACGGGGCCCTCAGCTGAGTTCTGGCATTCCTTCCACTTACTTGTGCCAGGCTCCTCACTTTCATCTATTCTAGCCGACCTCCCTTGGTCAACTCTTATTCTTTTCAGACCCCGACGGTATTACGTATGGAGGCCTAGGGAGTCTTTCATTTTCATGCCCTTCATGGCCCTTGTCTTCCTTTGGCCGAAACCTTCATTTTTCGAAGTGTCGGACCCCTTCCATTTCTTCTCTCTGATTAGTGGAAGGCCTATATAGAGGATGGTTGCCTAGTTGTACTTCCTCTTAAAACAATAATCACCGAGCTCGATAGCTGCAGTCGCTTAAGTGCGGCCAGTATCTAGTATTCGGGAGATAGTGGGTTCGAACCCCACTGTCGGCAGCCCTGAAGATGGTTTTCCGTGGTTTCCCATTTTCACACCAGGCAAATGCTGGGGCTGTACCTTAATTAAGGCCACGGATGCTTCCTTCCCAATCCTAGCCCTTTCCTGTCCATCGTCGCCGTAAGACCTATCTGTGTCGGTGCGACGTAAAGCAACTTGCACAAAAAATCACCATCACTACCATTTCCTGTCCCCAAGCTCAGCGAGTTGTTATGTGCTCGCCTCACCTTCAGTTGGCCCATCTACCCGCTGCGCTTCACCGGCCGGCCGCCCGGCCCCACTTCGAGTGAAAAACCCTGTACAATATCCTAAAGAGTGTGTACAGTGGATATTGCAGAGAGATGAGGGGAATTTTAATGAATGCTGTGAACAGGATACTATTCCAAACTTTAATTTTCCATAAGTGAAATTAAGGATAGGCAGATAATTCCATTCACAACGATTGTGAATGAAGGCTAGGCTTGGATGACCGAAACGTAGGTACACAGTTACATATACACCTTCGACATTGATGCATTCATGCAACCGGTCACTGACACTCTCACACACAAATCCCAGTTCGTTTCATTAATGTCTAATTTCAAAGTAAATTGTGCCTAATTGTGTCTAATTTCAATTTCAATTGATTGTGCCCTTTCTTTTTTAATAGGGCTGTGGTAAACGATGGCTGAAAATCTGAGCGAGGAGCAACGATGGTGGATCCTGAAGACCTACTGGAAGTACAAAAATGCTGAGACCACGCGCAGGGTGTGGGAAGAGGAATTTCATTTGCCAGCACCGTCGCTTCTTATGATGTATCGCATCAGAGACAATTTTGAGGCCATGAGTTCCGTCGCCAATGCACCGAAGTCTGGACGACCGTGTACGACATCGACTCAGGAAAATGCGATGAAAGTAGCCCTTACAATCGTAAACAGTCCAAAGAAGTCCAAGCGACGTGCAACTATGGAGGTGGGTATCCCGAGGACATCATACAACGTCTGATGCACCAGATGCACCTTAAGCTGTACCGCCCCAGACTGATGCATGGCCATCTGGAGAACGATCCAGACCGCAATCAACTGACTGAACAACCAGACTTGCTTTCGAACATCGTGTGGTCAGATGACGCCTGTTTCAAATTGTCCGGTCACGCCAACAGACGTAACTGTGAGTCACAGTGTAGGGTGGTCTATCCTGCGATGGTGTCGTAGATCCTGTCCTCTTCGATAGAAACGTTGATAGTCCCAAGTATCTGGAGATGTTGACCAACGTTGTGGTGCCACAACTGCAAGCACGGCCCGACTTCGCAAAATTGTTCTATCAACAGGACGCGAATTACCGCATTTTTCTTTGGCGGTCCGTGAGTACGTGGACGAGACATTTCCGCAGCATTGGAATGGACGATGAGGGAGCATTGAGTGGCCACCACGCTCCCCGTACTTGACTCCTCTGGATTTCTTCTTCTGGGGTGTAATGAAGGATAAGGTTTCTCCCAGAAAACCTCTCACATTACCACAGTTGAATACTTTCGTCGATAATACGTTTAATTCGTTCTAACCAGGATTTGTGTCGCAGTGTGTGTGTGAGTGTCGGGGACAGGTTACAGGAATGAATCAATGTATAGAGCTGTATACCTACTTTTGGAACAGTGTGTATATTAAAAGAGTTTACTAAAATAGCTTTGGCAAATCCATCCGTCCGTTCTACTGGACCGATTTGCTTCATTTTTGTTTTATTCTGTCCAGAATCACCTGCCGATGAATCATGAGACATTGATAGGTCTCTAAGCTCAGCCAATTTTGAATAATCATGAAATCAAATCATTAAATTATCACTTCAATAATTGCAGGCAAAGAATTACCAGGTTGCTAAGCGGCTAACACTTTCGTTAATATTCTGATATGTATGATTTTCATCATTGATGATGATGATGATGATGCTTGTTGTTTAAAGGGCCTAACATCGACGTCATCGGCCCCATTTTCATCATTAGTGATGTCACTGCATGCAGCCATGTTTGATTACTACCTGTGAAGCCAAGGAGCATACACTTCTTTTGATTATGAAAGAATACTATTCCCTGCCAGATACTCTTTGATTCTCTAACCTTTTCCAGCTTCCAAATATATTCAACAGATGACAGAGCGTTTCTAATGCTGCTACGAGAAAAAAGTCTACGTGCATACACATCATGACATACGCCTTAGAAATTATCTGGAAACATCAATGGAAGAATAACCTACCTACACTAGAAAAATTGAAAGACATGCAACTTTAAAAACGCTCCTTCGAGACTAACCTATGAGCTCACAGGACAACTGTTCTATTTGGAATATCTGCGACTAGAAATAGCATTGCCTTCTAGGACACAATACCAAGCATTACATCAAGAACTGCAAGATAATAAAGCGAATATATGGATAGATTTTTACCAAACAGACAGAATGACGACGTCGGAATGGATGAACGCTTCTTATTAAATATTTATGAAATCATTGAAAAGGGCAGGCAAAACAATATGGCTACAAGAGGCAAATAAAAACGAGTTATCTGACCTAATTTTAATTAATGCTCCGGAGCAACACAGGTCCTCTACCTTTTATTAAAATAGAAAATAATGGATATGGCGATATTCCATCATGGTCTATGTGCTTCAAAGTGTCAAGGGATTTAGATGTAGGTGTACTTTTTATAAAACTGTGCTCGCCTGCAGAAAATTTCGACTGGACATTGGAGTGCAACGAAGTGTGACAAATGGAGTAAGTTGAAGAATTTGATGAGTTGTCTTGCCTATCATGCTCAGAAACTGCATCACTCTCTCTGAAAGATTAACTTCATTGATATACATCTGCTAGCTACTTGATGATGATATGAACGTAGAGAGGGATGGAAAAATAAAATTTGCATTAGAACGATTAGAGCTTGCTTTTGCGTGTCAAATTAAATACTCAGCAGATCTTTTAATATGGACTGCAAGGGTTTCTTACTCTCATCCAGAAGATTATTAATCCTTTACAAGAACCCTAGCACGTTTATCTGAAACAATTCTTGTCCATAGTAGAAGCGAATGGTTATGGTATTAGACCTTTACATGAATATTTTTAAAACAAAAACGTAAATTCCTTAATGAGTGATTCATTCAATGCTTCGATGATTATCGGGGTAATCACCTAAATAGGATTGTAAACAAAGGATACAAATCTCTGCACATAGTTATGAGGGTGTATAGGGGTGGTAGTACGGATGTAATTTTCTGGTAAATCCCCAAATAAAGCATGGTTCCACTGTATGGGACCTTCACCAGGATTATTTGATTCCAGAACTGGAAAATATTGAAAGAAAAGCAGCTCGATTTTTTAAAGAGATTTTCGGCAAAAGAGTAGCGTTACAAAAATGCTGCAAAGTTTGGACTGAGAAAACTTGGGAGAAAGGAGACGAGCTGCTCCACCAAATGGTACGTTCCGAGCTGTCAGTAGAGAGATGGCGTGGAATGACATTAGTAGACGAACACGTTTGAGTGTGTTTTCAAAAGTAGGAACGTTCACAATGTGAAAATAAAGTTGGAATTAAAGGGGGAAAATTGAGACAAATATTCATTTATAGGAAGGGGAGTTGGGGATGTGTTCAATATATTTCCAATTTATTTTCAATCATTTAAGAAAAGGCTAGGAAAACAAGAGATAGGGAATCTAAGAAATGGACGACTGCCCTAAATGCAGATCAGTGGTTGATAGTTTTATTGAAATTTCCTGCCTTCGCTGGCGAGATGTAGCGTTTACAATGCACTCTGTCTTCTGGTACGGGCTGGAATAAATGTGTTACTTTCATTGAACTGTCTCAGGCTTATTCTTGGCTTTGACAATGTGAAAGTGACTGAGGTATGAGCGATGTTAGTAATAACATTCCTTATGCAGCCAGTCCCTGCTATGAATGGTATGAAAATATCGCTCATAGAGTCGGTTCGTGCATGCATTTCAGTGGGCTTGGCAGACTGCAGACTGCAATGCAAATAAATTACAATGGCGGCTATATTTACAATGTACAGTAATTACAAAATAAAATACAGTAAATGGATAATGTAATATGATGTAATAGATAAGATAGGACAAAGCTTCCTAAACATAATAACAGTAGTTTAAGTATTTAGTTACATTACTCTTGAAAATAGATAAAGTTGGTAACATTTTTATATTTTTTGGAAGTGATTTATACATAGTTATAGAAAAATGCCAAAAACGTTTTTGACCATAACTAGTAAATGAATCTGACTTTGGTGAATATTATAAATAATTCTTGTTTCATAATTATGAATCTGTGAATTGGTAATTATTGATGTGTTTGAGCCGACTAATTTGTTTTGAATTTTATAGATCATAATTATAGAACCCTTATGTGGAGGTTTGGAAGTGATATAATATTACAATGTTTATCGGATCTTTAGTCGGTGTCAGAATGGGCAGTTTGAAAATTATTTTTAGTGCTCACTTCCTAAGGAACCCTACCTTTCCAAATAATTCTTTACTACAGTATGTCCAGACATGTATCATATAAGAGATGTGGCTTTCAATAAGAATATAGTAAATATCCTTCAACAACCCACGAAAGAACTTATATTTCAATCTACTGAGGATACCTATTAAAGGTGTAATTTTGTTACAAATAGTCTCCATGTGATTACTCCACGACAGATTTTCATCTATAATCAGTCCTAAGAATTGAGTACTGTGCACTTTCATTACTCTATGATCGAAGAAAAGCAGATTTTTATCCAAATTTAATACATATAAAGGTTTGTGAAAAATTATGGTGTTTTTTTAGATTTATAGTTAATCGGTTGGAAGTAAGCCATGTTTCGAGTAATAGAATATTCTACTGCATATTTTATTCAAGTTCATGATTGCTAGAGCCTGCATAAAAAGTATTAGTGTCATCAGCAACAATGGATAGTCTTCCATTTAACTTAAGGTGATCAATATTATTAATGAAGGTAAGAAATAATAAAGGACCCAGCACAGAACCCTGAGGCACATCATTTGAGATCACCTGTACATAATTCTGAGTATTATTACATGTTACAAGCTGCTCCCTATTACAGAGGTAATAAACAAACCAATCACGTACATTACCTCTAATGCATGATACTTCTAATTTATGTAATAGAATTTTTTGATCAACTGTGTCAAAAGCCTTTTTAAGATCTATAAATAAACCAGCTGCTAACATACCTGGGTCATATTTTTTTTGCTATTGGCTTTACGTCGCACAGACACAGATAGGTCTTATGGCGACGATGGGAGAGGAAAGGGCTAGGATTGAGAAGGAAGCGGCCGTGGCCTTAATTAACGTACAGCCCCAGCATTTGCCATCTTCAGGGCTGCCGACAGTGGGGTTCGAACCCACTATCTCCCGAATACTGGACACTGGCCGCACTTAAGTGACTGCAGCTATCGAGCTTATACCTGAGTCTAAAGCTTGCTGTAGTTTAATAATAATATCCTCAATAGCATTACTGGTACTCGAGTGAGGTAGGAAGGCATACTGAAACTGATAAAAAATATGTATTATTTAACAAAGAATCTAATAATCTTCTTTTAAACACTTGTTCTAAAATGTTAGATAAAGGAGGTAATACCGAGATTGGTCTGTATACACTTACATAGATTGCCTTCATAGATTGGAGCAACTCTGGCGATTTTAAGTGTAGCTGATAGTTTACCCCCTGAGAGAGATTTGTTAACTAATTTTGATATGTGAGCCATAATAAATTTAGAGAGTCTATTTGTAAGAATATTACTGATACCAAAACAGTCAACACTACAGCTGTGTTTAGGATTATTAATTATTTGTTCAATTTCACTTTCATTAGTAGGGATTAAAAATAAGGAATTAGATGGGCCAGGTTCAAGGTGAGGATATTTAGATTGAGGAATGTTCTTAGCTAAAGACAAACCCACATCAGTGAAATAGTCATTAAATATAGTAGAAATTTTACTAGAATCAGTCACCAACTTATCATTTATTTTCAATTGTATTTCCTCATTTTTACAGTTATTGGTTGTTAAAATATTATTAATAACTGTCCACTGATTATTTGTGTTGTGTAACCTACTGATATACACTGACTGACAGAGCACATGCAACACCAAGAAGGAGTGGTTCGAAAGGGATGAAAGTTAGGGAAAAAACAGAGACGGCACGGACGAATAATTGATGTTTATTTCAAACCGATATGCAGGTTACACAATGCGCACGGCATCGACTCAGTAGGATGTAGGACCACCGCGAGCGGCGATGCACGCAGAAACACGTCGAGGTACAGAGTCAATAAGAGTGCGGATGGTGTCCTGAGGGATGGTTCTCCATTCTCTGTCAACCATTTGCCACAGTTGGTCGTCCGTACGAGGCTGGGGCAGAGTTTGCAAACGGCGTCCAATGAGATCCCACACGTGTTCGATTGGTGAGAGATCCGGAGAGTACGCTGGCCACGGAAGGATCTGTACATCTCGTAGAGCCTGTTGGGAGATGCGAGCAGTGTGTGGGCGGGCATTATCCTGCTGAAACAGAGCATTGGGCAGCCCCTGAAGGTACGGGAGTGCCACCGGCCGCAGCACATGCTGCACGTAGCGGTGGGCATTTAACGTGCCTTGAATACGCACTAGAGGTGACGTGGAATCATACGCAATAGCGCCCCAAACCATGATGCCGCCTTGTCTAGCGGTAGGGCGCTCCACAGTTACTGCCGGATTTGACCTTTCTCCACGCCGACGCTACACTCGTCTGCGGTGACTATCACTGACAGAACAGAAGCGTGACTCATCGGAGAACACGACGTTCCGCCATTCCCTCATCCAAGTCGCTCTAGCCCGGCACCATGCCAGGCGTGCACGTCTATGCTGTGGAGTCAATGGTAGTCTTCTGAGCGGACGGCGGGAGTGCAGGCCTCCTTCAACCAATCGATGGGAAATTGTTCTGGTCGATATTGGAACAACCAGGGTGTCTTGCACATGCTGAAGAATGGCGGTTGACGTGGCGTGCGGGGCTGCCACCGCTTGGCGGCGGATGCGCCGATCCTCGCGTGCTGACGTCACTCGGGCTGAGCCTGGACCCCTCGCACGTGCCACATGACCCTGCGCCAACCATCTTCGCCACAGGCGCTGCACCGTGGACACATCCCTATGGGTATCGGCTGCGATTTGACGAAGCGACCAACCTGCCCTTCTCAGCCCGATCACCATACCCCTCGTAAAGTCGTCTGTCTGCTGGAAATGCCTCCGTTGACGGCGGCCTGGCATTCTTAGCTATACACGTGTCCTGTGGCACACGACAACACGTTCTACAATGACTGTCGGCTGAGAAATCACGGCACGAAGTGGGCCATTCGCCAACGCCGTGTCCCATTTATCGTTCGCTACGTGCGCAGCACAGCGGCGCATTTCACATCATGAGCATACCTCAGTGACGTCAGTCTACCCTGCAATTGGCATAAAGTTCTGACCACTCCTTCTTGGTGTTGCATTTGCTCTGTCAGTCAGTGTAATTATTATTTTCTAGATCTTTCATTCTAGTCTTGAATTAACTACTGTGAAATAGAGCCACAACCCATATAAAATCTCATCTGTTGTCTTTTAATTTTATAATATAAATTATTATTTTTGTCTGATTAAATTTAACAGCTCTGAAGTGAACCAGGGTCAAAAGGGTCTAATTTTCTTATTTAGATTTAGACTTTAATTTTTAACTAAAGCAGTACTTTCTTTAAAATATTTAATTAATTTATTTGTTATGAGATCAGAGCAATCATCATCATTTATAGTTAATGGTGTTTGAAACATGTATTTTTCCATAGATGGGACTTGGTATTTTGTAGGTTGCATATCATAATTTCTTTGTGTATTCATTTTGGGTGTAATATTAATATCCAAGATTAATAAATTGTGATCACTCAGATCATTTATTATGTTATGTATTTTATGTTTGCAGACTCTGTTTACGTAAAAATGATCTATGTTGATTTCAGTTGGGAAAACTACTAAGACAGTCTTTCTGAGGATTTAAAAAGGCAGGTGGAGAGTGAGAGTCTACCATTATAATGAAAATTCCCAAACTTGATTGTGACTGATGACAGGCAAGAGGGCCTATCATTACAATAAAAATTCCTTAACTCAGTCTTCACATAAAAAATACGTTTGGTGACTTCCCCGTCGCGTTTCTAGGGTAAAGTTAAGAGCTATGCAATTTATTACAATCTTACTCACAACCTGTGCACTACCTAATGTCTGTTTTATTGATTACACAGCCAACTGCTGACCCAATATCCGTGACTAATTTATATACATCTTCACTTTGTAGCTCTAGCACACTATGAATTTCCACGTTATTACGTCGTAAGTACTGATTAAGTTAATCAATCTCGTCACAAGAGTTGGATTTCATACTTTCTAGTTCTAGTTGCAGTTCTTTTATTTTTTTATCTTTTTCATTTACCTCCTTTCTAAGATCTTCAATAATCTTCATATCGAAGTCGATGCTGTCCTTAAGCCTATCAATTACTTTATCGATTAGTCGCTCAAGGATACAATCGAAGAACGTAGAAGTACTCAGTATTTCACCAAGACCGACTCCTAGATAATAAGGCCTAACAACAGCGTGGTGACGTCACGCTACGGAGGCGATGGCAATGCAGAGAAACGCGGAACATAGTTAAACACAGACATGATTTTAATATTTTTTGCCAATGGAATAATTTATTTACTAACAAATAGCGTTTAAATTTTAAGGTATACTGAATTATACTGTCGTTATTGCCGTATTTTAGTGACTCTGCCATTAAAGAGAAACAGAAAACAGTTGTAAAACACGACAGCATCTTGCAATGTTAACTTACTTAGGCCGAATCGCTAACAGCACAACAGGATGTTACAAATATATTTCAACTTAAATAGGCATTACATGATCTTAAAAGAAAACTAGCACGTATAATATTAGCATAGGCCTAACATCTAAGCTGGCAGTATTTGCACATGAGCCTACAATGTTTCCTCCCTTGAAGTTCATGTATGGTTTAATGAGAATTTCACCTACCATCGATGTTACCAATTTGTCATTCTGTTCGAAACCTTGAACTTTATGTTTAATGTATTCCAGAAAGTATGTAAGTTTCTGTCCTAATATTGGACTACCGTTCAGACCGGAGCCTACTCTTTTAAAAGTACTGACATGTTGCAACATTAAATTGCTACTATGTCTCATAAATTTGTAAAAATCGCACGGCGCAACAGCCCTGAATGGCTTGGCCTTGGTCCTGCTCAGCCCGAAGGCCTGCATATTGCGAGGTGTTATGTGTTCGGCAGGACGAATCCTCTCGGCCGTTATTCTTGGCTTTCTAGATCGGGACCGCTATCTCACCGTACGATAGCTCGCAAATGTAATCACGTAGGCTGAGTCGACCTCGAACCAGGCCTTAGATCTAGGTAACAATCCCTGACTTGGCCGGGAATCGAACTCGGGGCTTCCGGGTAAGAGGCAGGCATTATATCCCTTCACCACGGGGTCGGCCGTAAATTTGTAAACATGAGGAGATATCAGGCAGAAGGTTGAACAAATAACAAGAAAATCATACACATACTCCTTTATGAACTAAGAAATATTTTAACTGCGACTATTAAATTAACTGTGGAGACATCATCCTCGGTGTTCAATTCACCAACTAGGACTAGAATGAACTTATTTCTTGAATCTTTCTACACATTGTTACACTCATTCCTTGTAATGCAGCTATGAAATGAAATGTCGTATGGCTTTTAGTGCCGGGATATCCCAGGATGGGTTCGGCTCGCCAAGTGCAGGTCTTTCTATATGACTCCCGTAAGCGACCTGCGCGTCATGATGAGGATGAAATGATGATGAAGACAACACATACACCCAGTCCCCGTGCCATTGGAATTAACCAATTAAGGTTAAAATCCCCGACCCGGCCGGGAATCGAGCCCGGGACCCTCTGAACCGAACGCCAGTACGCTGACCGTTCAGCCAACGAGTCGGACATGATGTTTTGTAACTAAAGAATATACCGCATTTGTATTAGTAATTTTGTTCACATATACATTGGAAATATTTTATAGTTTAATAAAACTCGTTTAGAATAAAGGCCATGTCCTATTATATGATTACATATGCTATGTAGTATGGTTGCCTTGATGTATCGACGTACAGAAAAATTACGTACGTGTTTATTGTACTTTTCAGCTGTGTAAGATTGTGGATTGAAATTCTGTGTATAATAATAATTTCGCGTGGCTATTTCTAGCCGAGTGCAGCCCATGTAAGGCAGACCCTCCGATGAGGGTGGGCGGCATCTGCCATGTGTAGGTAACTGTGTGTTATTGTGGTGGAGGATAGTGTTATTTGTGGTGTGTGATTTGCAGGGATGTTGGGGACAGCACAAACACCCAGCCCCTGGGCCACTGGAATTAACCAATGGAGGTTAAAATCCCCGACCCGGCCGGTAATCGAACCCGGGACCCTCTGAACCGAAGGCCAGATCGCTGACCATTCAGCCAACGAGTCGGACATTCTGTGTATGAGATATGTACTATCTTCACGGTTCTGTTTATTGCTTCTCTTTCTATTCTACTTTTTTGCCTGGTTCTTCTCTTCACCTGCCAGAATGTGACGATAAATATGATGAGCAGTCATGGTCTTGGAAGAGGAGTAGTTAAAAGTTTTTCCTGAGGATCAGTACCAGTTATTTCCCATAAAATATCACCGACTTTGAAATGTCTATAGCATACCTTAAAATAATGTATCACCGTGAGCGAAATTCATGCATTTACGGAGTGAATCGGCCTACACTAGCAGCTCTTGTAGGTGGTATGTTTTAATGCGTATAATAATAATAATAATAAAAATTATACCGTTGAAATAATGTACACTATGATTGTGAGCTAACATAACCTTGTATCATTGAAGAGTAAATATGCCTACATATCACCAGCTGTTGCGTGTAGTTAAATACGTCATAGGCCTATGCTCATTATGATTGTGTGAGAATGTAATAATAATAGTTACTCACCACTGAGTTATTAGTAAATCTGTATTCTTGTCTTGGAATTGCACGTAAACATATCTGCCGCATTAGCTCGTCTTTCGGAAACTTAATGCATGCACTTCGTTATCACTGTCGCATTTCTCCTTACAGTTGAGTACGCAACACATCAGTACCTTTATGTACAACGGTCTTAGCAATTGGCACCATTAAACGAATTCAAACTCTTCTAATTTCAGCGTTACATGGCCAAACTCATTGTTGTGTTATTACCGAAAAGGTTCAAGCTTGTCTGCCGGTGCTGACGTCACAGTATATTCCCAGAACGGTTGTGAGGCCTTATATCTATTTTATAGGAGGTGTTGCTCCAATCCTCAGACCGTAATATTAAAAAAAATGGCGGCCGAAGTAGCCGGATTGCTGGTATTGGTTAACACGAAAATATCACGTACAAATTATATAAACGGCGGTAATTTAACATGATAAATGTAACATCACAGGGAAAATCACTTTTACACGTATGAAAGCGCTTCGCCAGCAAGTACGCACCACATATAATCAACTAGAATCACTAGAGCCCAACACGGTGATTATTTAGAAATTTCCATTCGTCAAATAACGTTTTCTCGTAGATTTTACTTCGCTGCATAGATAAAAATACATGATAAAACTGTTAAAATGATATTTCTAACATCATTTTGAATGTTTCGAGATAAATAAATTAAGGTGCGAAATTCCTCGATTTATTCGCTCTCACCAGAACTGTGAAACATAATTTGTTACCTTAGTTTTGACCCTGGATATTCATCATGCTGCTCTTCTTGTTCTTATTATTTTGCTTATTCCGTGGCATAACCTACAATTACACTATCACAAAGCGAGAATACGAAATTATATAATTACACAGCACTTTAAAGGTTAACCAGCAGTACGCAATTTTTCCTTTTAATCGTCACTCGGAAATGTACACTACTATAACGTAGGAAACCTTCAAATTCCTTTAATTACCCGCCATAAACACTATTTTAAGAGACAACATAATGTTAGAGCCGCCATATTTCCCCGGTATGGCTCTTTCAATCACGCCTACGCTGACTATAGCAACTGTTTGGAGGAGCTGTGGAGGATCAAACCAACCTTTGGGCTGAATACCTGGCATACACACACACACACGGAAATTTAACTCTATTCACATTTTCATGCCCACACTACGCACTCTCTATCTAACGCTGGTCATCGCTGCTTGCGGTGAAATCAGTTCCTGCACGGGGCAAGTCCTTTTTAGTAGAAAAACAACAGATTAACCGTCAACTACTGTCATCATCAATTCCGCAAGTCTGGTTTTGTGGTCTGCGTTTCCCTTCTGCATAGGTTTCTTAAGAAATATTACCCAAGAGTTTTCCTGTGAATAGCCTTCTTTTCGTGCGGTAGGGAAATCCAACTTCACATGCAAGGATAGCATCCACTTAGGAAATAGTATATCCTTCGAAAGATCAGGGTTTTTAAATGGAACTGTTTGAGATAGTGGTGATTATTAGCAGAAAAAGTAGGGGTCCCCATGCTACGAAAAACGTACAATTAAGCAAGTTCCTCAATTGTGGCCGAAAGTTGAAGGGCTAAAGGGCCCGGAATTCTTTCAAATTGTGAGTCTTAGATAGCTCTATCGAAACTAAACAAGGAAGTTTCGAACAATCACTTCCAGACTAAACGCATTTCCGGAAAAACAACCTAAAATCGCTTTACAAGTTTCATTTTTTAATAAAATCCCAGCCAAATTAACTTATTTAGATAATTCTTTCTGTAATGTGTTCCTTGGTTCTATACCCTCACACCGAATGCAGTTATAAACGCTTAGGTAAAACTCTGCATTGACTCACATTAGCACTCGTAGTGGTATGAAAAGGCAAAATGCTAATCTAATCGACCGGATAAGGATGGTTAAGAAAAGGATTGTAATTTTTGGGAATAAATAAAGAATATATTCTCATACTTTATTATATTTTATTTACCTACAATTCGTAACTCATAACCCTAGGAAGTTCACAACATTGAACTGCTTGCCTGAAGGGCAGCCATCCTCTATTAACACTAATCAGAGGGAAATAATGGAAGAGGTCTGACAATTAGAAAAAGGACCCTAGCGTCAGGGTCGGAAAGGAACAAGAATTATCCAAGGAAGGTCAGTCAGAATAGATGACAGTGAGGACCCCGGCACAAGTAATAGGAAGCAATGTCAGGACTCAGCTAAGGGACCCGTGGTCACAAACCCACGCTCCCAAGTTGAAAGACTCTGGGGCCCATTTAAGTCGCCTCTTACTACAGGCAGGGGACACCATGTGTTTTATACTTCCGCCCCAATCGACAGGGGGTAAAAAAGTGTCCGAACACTATATAACCAACAGAGATGAATTAAAACACAACTGAGTGAAATTTGACCAGTACAGTTCGCGCTTCTCTTTTACCGTCAATCAATCAATCAATCAATCAATCAATCAATCAATCAAGCAATCAATCAATCAATCAATCAATCACGATTGATTTGCATTTAAGGCTCTCACCCCGGTGGCAGATTCTCTATCAATTCTTATGTCTGGCTCCAAGGCTAAATGGTTAGAGTGCTGGCCTTTAGTTCCAGAGGTCCCGATTCCAATTCCCAGCAGGATCTAAAATTTTAACCATCCTTGGTTAATTTCGCTGGCACTGGGCTGGGTGTATGTGTCGTCTTCATCATCATTCCATCCACATCATGACGCACAGGCCGCCAACGGGGGTCAGTTCAAAAGACCTGTAGCTGGCGAGCCGAACTTGTCCTCGGGCATTCCGGTACTAAAAGTCATACGCCAGTTTTTTCTTAAATGATTCCAAAGAAGTTCGAAATGAATCAACATACATCTTCATTGTAGTTCATTACGACTTTCAGCGTTCAGTCTGTAAACCTCCGAATTTACTAAACGCAGTAAACCTAGTTATGTGACCTCGTTTAGTTCTGTACCTATTTTCTTTAAAGTATTATAAACTAAGTCTAACCACCGTCGTTTGGTCCCCCTGTACTACTCTTACCATCCACAACAGAGTCCATTATTCTCCTAGGTAACCTATCCTCCTCCATTCGCCTCGCATGAGCCCCACCACTGAAGCCGGTTAATGCGTACAGCTTCATCCATCGAGTTCATTCTTAACTTAGCCTTTATCCCCTCATTCCGACTACCTTCCTGCCATAGCGCCAACGATTATTCCCGCTACTTCCATGTCTGTTACTTCTAAATTATGAATAAGATATCCTGTGTCCACCCTTTCACTCCCGTAAAGCGAAGTTGCTCTGAAAACAGGGCGGTGTAAAAATAGTTTCGTTCGGGAACTGACTTCCTTCTTGCAGAATAATGTTGATATCAACAGCGAGCTCACCTCAATAAATTTACTGCACCTTGATTCAATCTCACTTACTATATTACCATCCTGGGAGAATACATATCTTAAATACTTGAAATTATCTACCGGTCCAGATTTATATTCCGTTCTCTATGAAATTAATTTAGTCCACTCAGCATCGGGATATCAACTGAGTAGAGGTGGGTTCGATTCCCACTTCAGCCATCCTCGAAGTGGTTTTCCGTGGTTTCCCCACTTCTCCTCCAGCTAAATGCCGGGATGGTACCTAACTTAAGGCCACGGCCGCTTCCTTCTCTCCTCCTTGCCTGTCCCTTCCAATCTCCCCATCTCTCCACAAGGCCCCTGTTCAGCATAGCATGTGAAGCCACCTGGGCTAGGTATTGGTCATTCTCCCCAGTTGTATCCCCCGACCCAGAGTCTGAAGCTCCAGGACACTGCCCTTGAGGTGGTAGAGGTTGGATCCCTCGCTGAGTCCGAGCGAAAAACCGACCTTGGAGGGTAGACAGATAAAGAAGAAGAAGATACATTAGGTGGATTACCTCATTTATCTGCAATCTGTATAAATAAAATCGTAACGACCGTGTGTCTGTACAATGACGATTTTGGCCAAATTTTCGTTCAGTTATCCGTTTCACGTGTAATAATGACCATCTGCATATTTTTTGGGTTTGGTGTCGGTTTGTCTGTTTGTTTGTCTGAGTTTTTATAGCATGAAAACTACTGGATGAATTTTTACCAAACCTCATATTTAGAATCCTCCTATCCTAGAGTAGGTCTTAGGGCCAATACTGTTTCTAAATTCCTGAAATCACTGGGGGTTTATACGAAATCGCATCCATGATTTTGCATTCTCACAAAATATACACAACCAAACTTAATGGAATTCTACTTACTGCCATGCCATTATAAGGTGGATTACAGGGTTTAAGTAAAGAACAAAAAGTAAGAGAGGTTTTCTTCAACGATTAGTTTCATGAGTGTTCAGCCACTCCCAGTCTCAGATGAACAACAACATGTAACCAAGAAGTGGTGTTCCGAGCTGTCAGTGGAGAGATGGCGTGGGAGGACATCAGTTTGTGTGCTGTCTTTAAAGATAGGAAATATCACAATATGAAGATAAAGTTGAAATTCAAGAGGACAAATTGGGGCAAATATTCCTTTATAAGAAGGGGGGTTAGGAATTGGAATAACTTACCAAGGGAAATGTTCAATAATTTTCAAATTTCTTTGCGGTCATTTAAGAAAAGGCTAGGAAAACAACAGACAGTGAATCTGCCACCTGGGTGATTGAATATGGAGAATTACGCAAAGCTTTAGACCATCAACTGTGCTATTCAATAAACTTTGTGATCATCCTCATTCTGTCTCCAGTTTGTTCAATCTCAAGTTAGACTACTGTCACTTGTAGAAGAATATCAGTTTAACTTGCCGTATTAAACGGTTGAATACAGGGATGTAACTTCGCATAAATTCATGAAGGAATCATGAAATCTATTACCAATTTCCATGCAAAGAACGGGTACATATGCGTTATTATCAGTGTTGCCAACTTAGCGGAATTTCCGCTAAATTTGGCGGAATTAGAAGACTGTCGGCGGAGAAATATAACATTTAGCGGACAGCGGAATTTTTGGCGGAATTCTAGATTTATTATAGCGGAATATAGTGTTTTAACCATTTTACGTTTTTTATTGTACTCCAGTCTGCCTCCGAGCTATTCCATATTTCTTGACAGGAGCTAGCAGTCACAGGAGGAAAACATGTTATTTTGATTTGATGTTATGAGATCGTGGTATCATAAAATTGTAATGCATGGAGAGAGTGTACTTATCTCTTAGTTGACGAATGACGACAGATAATGAAACTGTGAGAGAGTAGCATTTATATTCATGCTATGAAGGAAGACCGTTTAATGAACTGGCCTGTTCTGTATGTGGCCCTTGAGGTAGGGGATTCACCTAGTTTGCATCCGGCACTTAAACGCCTACAAGTTTTAGCTTGCCGGCCTGATCCCAGTGAAACTCACAGATCAGGTGTGTGCATACATTTACTTTTATTATTGTTATTATTATTATTATTATTATTATTATTATTATTATTATTATTATTATTATTATTATTACTCATTTTTATTGCTCATTATTTGAGATCGGATTTCTTGGCGGAATTTTAGCGGATTGTTAGTAGTAATTAGCGGATGTTGAAAATATAAGTTGGCAACACTGGTTATTATAAAATATTAGGCGGTTACGACAACATTCTTCAGAACTGACCTAGTCAACACGTTATCTTCTAAACAGGATACTGTTATCAGAAGTACATGCGTGCGTCACAGAAACCTCTTCCACACTCCTCAGCTGTCCGTGCAAAAGAGTCGTCTCCTGAATATTGTGTCGAGTCTAGAATAGAGGTTGTTAACCTGTGGTTCACTGATCCCTTCACGGTCCAAGGATGATCGTTGAGTGGGTCCACGAATGTCGGTTAACATTTATAAATAAATTGCCCAATTGGCAGATTCTCTATCGGTCGTAAAAGGACTTCAGAGAAGCTGGTAATTATTGTTTTATAAGAGGAAGTATAACTAGGCAACTATCCTCTATTAACACTAATCAGAGAGGGAAAATGAAAGGGCCTAACACTTCGAAAAATAAATTTATCGGACATAGTCTGGCTTCATAACTAAAAGGTTAGCGTGCTGGCCTTTGGTCACAGGGGTCGCGAGTCCGATTCCCGGCAGGGTCGCGAATTGTAACCATCTTTGGTTAATTCCGCCGGCAAGGGGGGTGGGTGTATGTGTCGTCTTCATCACCATTTCATTCTCATCACGACACGCAGGTCACGTACGGGAGTCAAATCAAAATGACTTGCACCTGGCGAGCCGAGCATGTCCTCACACACTCCCGGCATTAAAAGAAAGACGAGGGCCACGAAGGGCGTGAAAATGAAAGGCCTCCATGCGTAATACCGTCGGGGTCGGAAAAGAACAAAAGTTGACCGAGGGAGGTCGGATAGGATAGATGAAAGTGAGGAGCCTGGCACAAGTAAGTGGAACCAATGACAGGACCCAGCTGAGGACACCGTGGTCGGTAGACACACTCCCAAGTTAAGAGGCCCTGGGGCCCTTTTAGTCGCTTCTTACGAGAGGCAAGGGATACCATGTGTGTTATTCTACACCGCTCCACCCATAGGAGGGCATTTACTGAACATCTCCCTTAGTAAAATATTCCAATCCCTTGCTTCTCTTCCAATAGGCTAGAGAATATTTACCTCAGTTCGCCTTGTTGAATTCCAACTTTATCTTTCTATTACGATCTTTCGTACTTTCAAAAACACCGCTCAAACTTATTCGTCTACTAATGTCATTCCAATCTTTCTAATAACAGCTCGGAACATACCCATTAGTCGAGCAGCTCCTCTCCTTATTCCAAAGACTTCCCCGCCTAAAACATGCAACATTTTTGGAACACTGCTCTTTTGTTTGAAACACCCAAGCACAAATCGAGCTGCTTTTCTTACGATTTTTCCAGTTCTCGAATCAAGTAATACTGGCGAGGGTTCCATAAACTGGAACCTTTACTCCAGATGGGGTCTTACCAGAAACTTATACAGCCTTACATCCTTACAGCCTTACAGCCTTTACATCCTTACAAAATCCCGTGAGTACTCTCATAATTAGAATATTTAAAATCTCATTAATTTGGCTAAACCACCTACGAAGATCTTTCCTTATATTAACACCTAGGCACTTACCAGTTTTGCCCTGAATTACTATTGCCTGCTGCCTATTTCTCAACTTTAAGAAATATATACCGGTAGATGGCGAAAGAGATGGGTAAAAGTGAAAATGAACCTGAGCTCTATACACTTGCTAGATTATTAAACAGAGAAAGGAAGGAAACATGAGGAACAGCAAAACTATATAGTCCAGTAAAACTCCTCTAAGTTAGATACCTACGGTTCCTTTAAAATGTGTCCATTCTACAAGGTGAGTATACAGTATTTCAAAAGTACACTGACAGTGCAGGAAAGGAAAGACCCTGCTAGTGGCTTTACGTCGCACCGACACAGATAGGTCTGATGGCGACGATGGGATAGGAAAGGGCTAGGAGTTGGAAGGAAGCGGCCGTGGCCTTGATTAAAGGTACAGCCCCGGCATTTGTCTGGTGTGAAAATTGGAAACCACGGAAAACCATCTTCAGGACTGCCGACAGTGGGATTCGAACCGACTATCTCCCGGATGCAAGCTCACAGCTGCGCAGCCCCAACGGCACGGCTAACTCGCCCGGTGGAAAGACTCTGAGCTAGTGTGTAATGTGTGTAGATAATAAAAACAGAGGTTCTTTGAATTCATATACAGTACAGAACAGTGCATTTCATGCCTACTAAAAGTAGACTGTTTTATTTTTCGACTTTTGTACGTGCTCATTCTTATTCAATTTTCGTACGTAATCCAAATAGAGTTTGAATAATTTCTGGTTGGTTATACGCAAAGGCATAACGTTCCAACTCACTGATACCCCCCAGAGCTTTTTGATGGGTAGATGGCTCCTTGGAGGAGAAACGGTTTCTTCTTCTGAAGAAGAAATCACTTTTTGTAACAACCCACCAATTGTTCCAGGGATATCATCGTGGACTTCCAACACATGATCGCAATCGCTAAAAACACCAACGTCTTACAATTCACTGCGAAGAACTTCAGGAAGATATCTCAATTCCTCAGTTAACACATTTCACAATTGTTTCTTTAGACACGTCCAAGCAAGCACCATGGATCCAGCAAATTGCATCGAGGACCGTCACATTGCATTGTTACATTTGTCAGCCAAATTACAGAAAGATTCTCTGCCTTCACTTCTTCTTCTTCTTCTTCTTCTTTTCTTCGTATTTATCTGATTACCTTCCAGGGTCGGTTTTTCCCTCAGACTCAGCGAGGGATCCCACCTCTATGGCTTCAAGGGCAGTGTCCTGGAGCTTCAGACTATGGATCGGGGATACAACTGGGAGGATGACCAGTACCTCGCCCAGGCGGCCTCACCTGCTATGCTGAACAGGGGACTTGCGGGAGATGGGAAGTTTGGACGGGATAGACAAGGAAGAGGGAAGGAAGCGGCCGTGGCCTTAACTTAGGTACCATCCCGGCATTTACCTGGAGGAGAAGTGGGAAAGCAGTTGACCTCCCGAGGCTGAGTGGACCCCGTTCCAGCCCTCGTACCACTTTTCAAATTTCGTGGCAGAGCCGGGAATTGAACCCGGACCTCCGGGGGTGGCAGCTAATCACACTAACCACTACACCACAAAGGCGGACTCTCTGTCTTGAAATTTTAAATGCTTTTGGAGATGCACCATTTCCAATGATAATGATAAAATTGCTTCCACAAAACCAATACTAAACACAAAAGAAAGTAGTTTTGAACGTGTCCAAACTGTCATTTAATAGCTGTCCAATGTCCAGAGTGAGGAGTGTCCAGTGTACAGAGGATATTTAACACGTAGAGGAAATTAAACGGTGCATTCAAGAGATGTCCAATCAAAAGGGGTGTCCAGGATATAGGGGTGTGCAAATTGAGGGATTTTACTGTATTATCAAAAGAATATGACACAAATGTAAAGAAGGTGAAAACAGAGAAAATTGTGTGTATTTAGGGAAGAGGTATCAAGGAAACTTAGTTACAATCTAGGAAATACCTGAGAGGGTTATTGTTGTCAAACTTCCAGGAATATTACAGTAAATAACGTTCATAGAATATGTACTGTAGCAGTAAATTATAGTTTAATCGTGTGCTATGTCAGTTTATTAATTGGAATATGTTGCGTGTGATTGCGATGATCCCGAAGTACGGATGTTGTCTCCCCCGGTCGGTGGTCATCCGTGACTGGGATGGCAGAGGAGGTCTGTTCATTGTCTTCGTCTGTTACCAGCGGCTTCGCTCTGGTGGATTTCTTAATTTGATAAAAGTAATCGTTCCTCGGTACTGCACTAAGACATAATCTGAAAATCCGTAGTAAAGTATAAAAACTCATCGAAAAATTGCGTTTCATTTACTCCAGAATTTCATTGTAAACAACGTTTCTGGTACTGCCTTTTGGGGCTGAGATGACCAGGCTACTGGCACAGCTAACTCTGGAAGATGCGGCATAGAACTATCTACCTACATTCTTGCATTTTTCTGGTAGATTCAAAATACCAACTTTTATGTCTGTAACATGTTACGTTTTGAAATACACTCATTTTAAAAATTAACAACTTTTTTCATTTCTTTTCACCCCTTACCCCTCCTTAAGTGGATTTTCAGAAAACAAAAAAATACAAAAAATAGAAGAATCCATGTAAACAAATTTAACATTTTAACATCTTCAGTTTTTTTAGATATAAATATCCTCATAATAAGGATGCAACCTCCTTTTCACTCTCCTTTTCCCTTCCGAAAACAAAAAATATGTGTTACTTTATTTCAAAAAGGAAATTCCAATTACCAATTTTCCCGCCTTTAAATTGTTACGTTTTGAGATATAGATATACTCATTTTAATAATTCAACCCCCTTTTCACCCCTTTAGCGACGGAATATCTAAAAATCCTTCCTTAGTGGAGCACTTACACTGTAATATAAAAGAATTCCCAAAATTTAATTTCTTTATGTGGAGTAGTTTTGTCTCAGCGATGGTGAATCAGTCAGTCAGGACATGTTTTATATATATATACAGGGTGAACAAAAAATGCCGCACGTGGAGATCGAGCATGCGGTTCCTCGTCGAAATTCACGACAAAAGTTTATCTTGCAAAACCTAGTTCCACCAATAGGTTTAATAGAAATGCGTGTTAGGAAACGAGGCTCTGGCAACGCTGTAACGGCGTGCAGCGTGGACAAGCACAGGTCGCTTAAACTCGGCGCTCTGCCGGAGCTGTCACATCAGTGAGACGAGATATTGCCATAAATGCCGGTTGTGCGGCTGCGCCGATGTTCGAGTCGTGTTCGCGCCAATTTATTATTTCAGTTAATGTATCAAATTGTATCCAGTGTACACCTTCACTATGCAATACACTATGTTCTGTCTTAAACATTCAAACATAACATGAACTTCTTACAGGCGTAAACGACCACTTTGTTTCGTCCATGGCACAAATAAAGCTAATACGTAGAACATAATAGTGGAAACAGTAACATCGTCTCTATCCAATGGGCTACAAGGAAATACAATACAGTACTGTAGCTAGGCTACATTGAATTGCCCATTATGCTACGCACAATAATTCTCTAGAATACGTGTAACGTCCAGTCTTATCTTCACAGAGCCGGTACGTACACTTACGAGCACCGTTCACTTCACAGCAGATGTTCAAAGCGACCATCTTGCATTTGCAAACACTTCGCCACTCGCTGGAGCATACCTTGTCGGACCCTACGCAACACACCTGCATCCGCTATTGCCGGTGCAGCCTGCACGTGAGCTGTTAGGTTTTGTACATCCAAGGGTGGAGTACAATAAACATGTTCCTTTAAGTGTCTCCACAAATAAAAATCTAGTGGATTAAGGTCCGGGGAACGTGGAGGCCAGAACATTCGATCTCCACGACCAGTCCATTTTCCTGGAAACGCTTCATTTAACCAGTTACGCACAGTCATTCCAAAGTGTGACGGTGCACCATCATGCTGAAACCATAGCTGTTACCGAATACCAAGTGGAACGTTTTCTAAAGCGTCAGGCAAAGTATTGCCCAGAAACGTACGATAGAGGGGCACATTCAACTTTTCCGGCAATAGGTAAGGGCCTAAAGGTACTCCTCCCACGATTCCAGCCTTCAGGTTTATGCTAAAGCGTGCCTGAAAGCCACGTTCACGGGTGACATGTGGGTTGTGGTCAGACCAATAATGGCTGTTGTGATGGCTGAAAATACCTTCCCGAGTGAAGGAACAATCGTCACTCCGTATCACATTCTTTATAAAATGTTCGTAATCTTCAACTTGTTACAAAAGCCATTCACAGAAGTGTACTCCTTGAATGCGCTCTTCTGGCCGCTGGTATTGAATTAACGTGCAATGATATGGATGCAGTTTTTCGTCGTGCAACACGTCAACAACCAGTGTTTGAGATACCTGGAACTGCCTTGCAATATCACGGGTACTTCGCCGAGATGAACGGCTTCAAGAATGTCGTCCTCTGTTTGTGGAGTACAACTAGTCCTTGGACGACCTCTATCCACTACTTGTGGACGAAGATTACCGGTTTCCCGCAGGCGTTGCTCAATGCGACGAAAAATATTATTATCGGAATGGCGCATTTGAGCGAACCGTGCTGCATACTCACGAGCAGAAGCAGAAGCTTGGTTATCAGATGCACCCAACACTGAAAACACTGAAAGCATATTGGCATATTCGCCGTTTGTGTACTCCATCAGGAAGCCGCCCCACATGCACTTGACAGGACCAGTTATGGTTGTGCACTGCGTGGTTAGTCGACTCATGCATTCAGTTGAATGGATCACACTGTCATGTGTTCGACTATTGTCACGTGACAACAGGATGTCATACTTATAAACGCAGTTACACGACAGGAACTAGGGACCTGACGTTATCCACACAAAAGAAACAACATGACGTAGATTCGAGCCGTAGCTCCATGGTGCATATGGGTTTGATAACCCAGTCGTCTACTCAGTGAGACGCGACGGTGGGTACGGTAGAGCGGGATGATGCACGTTTCTCTATTACATTCCGATGCGCTGAAGGATGTGACAGTGTTGCCAGCTTCTCGTTTTCGACTTGTATCCCAACAGCACCAGATCCGATTTGGCTATAGAAACTTTTGTCTCACAATGAGTGAGGAATCGTATGCCGACCTCCAAGTGCGGCATATTTTGTTCACCCTGCATATACAACCTGTATCAATAAAGTTCCGTGAATAGTCCAGTACTATCAACATAGATGAACAATACACGACAGTGACGTTACTGTCCTTCGAAATAGTCCCTTCCCATAACTATGCACTGCTGAGATCGGCGACACATGTCCTGGAAACTTTGCAAGAAGGCTTCCTTTGGGATGGTGTTCAAATGCCTCGTCACGTTTTGTTGGATGCCAGGAATATCGTCAAATCTCTTTCCTTTCAAACGGAGTTTGAGTCGTGGGAATAGGAAGAAGTCTGGAAGATTGATATCTGGCGAGTATGGGGGATGATCAAGTTGCATCCTTTTTTTTGCCAGGAAGTGTTTGACGATATCGGCTGTGTGTGGGCGAGCGTTGTCATGGACAAAAACCCATGAAACTTGTTGTGCGTACTGGGGTCGTACCCTGCGTAGACGTTTCATGAAACGGGTCAAAATTTCAATGTACCGTGCAGCACTCAACGCCGTTCCCTCGGGTAGAAATTCCTTGTGGATAATGCCTTGACTATCGAAAAAGGTGATGAGCATTGTTTTGATGCGTGACTTTTCGGCTCTGACCTTTTTCTGACGGAGAACGCCACTCCATGCTTTGCCGTTTCGTTTCAGCGCCGTACCTGAGACACCAGGTTTCATCCTCAGTGACAACACAAAAAGCAAAACTAAAAAGCAAAGTCATCTCCGTACAGGCCATGAAGGCCCTTGGAGGGGTGGAAGGTAAAGGCTTCCACTATCCGTAACCTCGGCACTTGATGGAGTAGAATGGTTAGCTCTACGCCCGGCCGCCTTTGCCCCCAGGAATTAACCTGGTACTCATTTTTGGTATAAGCTGAGTGAACCTCAGGGCCATGTGCATCTCCGGAAGTTGAAATCTCGTTTCTTAAATCTTACGACTTCCTGACCGGGAGTCGAACCCACGTCCCGCGGGCGAACCGAGCACGCCTTTACCGCCTCGGCCAAGCATCAGTGACAATACAGTTCAAGAAATTTGGTGTCGCATCCGCCGTTTCGACAAAATCCTGTGAAGCATGTAAACGTGTCTGCTTCTGATCGTCAGTCAAGTGATGTGGAACAAGACGAGAACACGTTTACCTCTTCCCTAACCTCTGGGTAACCATTTGTCGCACGGATTCACGGTTAATCTGCAGGTCATCCGCTATCAGGAGCACAGTTAATCGCCGACCGTTCGTGAATAATGCCCTCACCTTCTCAATGTTTTCGTCACTGACAGCGGTCGTCGGTCTTCCGCTACGGGAGTTGTCAGAAACACTTTCCCGACCTCCTGGAAAACGGGTGAACCACTCGTACACACACTTCAAGGTCTGTGCTTGATCTTTATAAACACGTACCAGCATCGCATGCGTTTCATTCGGTGTCTTGCCAAGCTGAAAACAAAACTGTACATTGAGCCTTTTGGTCCTTCATGTTCCTTTCAGAACCAACGCACGAACACGCACTGAGTTAAACAGCTCTTACACGGCACACACACGATGCTCAACTGAAAAACGGGAGCAGCTGGTCAAAATCTGCAGCGTTGCGTGTCTCTAGTGTTGCCGGATCGACCGTTTTGTCTTCATTCACAGAGCTGTATTGTCACAGGTTGTATATATATACAGTGGTCACGTTCGAAAGGTTGAAGCTTTCAAATATTTAGGAGAGTGGTTAGATATGAAGTACAATGAGAAACAAGGTGTGGAGGCGATATTAATTAAAATGAAGTCAGCATACATGAAGACTCTTGCGACATACAATAAGACAACAATTTTGTGGGTAGCTAAGTTCCGACACTACCAGACAGTTGTAAGACCACAAGTTGTATGTGCATCAGAAACACTGAGCTTGAGAATTAAAACATCGAAACGAGATCTGTAGAAACTAGATCGAAGGACAGGGAGAAAGATCTTAGTACCCATTAAAAAGGAAGGAACATGGAAGCTCAGAAAAAATGAGCAATTTCAAAACAAGGTGGGCAAAGTAGCGGACGTTATCAGGAAAAACAGGCTGACTTTCTTCGTTCAAGTGTTCCATGTGCCTGAAAATAGACTGAAGAAACATGTTTGGATTCTCAAAGGTAAATCCAGATGGCACCAAGGAGTGGCTGGAGATTTGAGGATGAGCGAGATAACGGAACAAAATATCCAGATAGATGCATCTTTTAAAACATCCACACTTCTAGACATTCAGAGCAAGGAATCGAACCCAGGCCCCGGGGGTGTGGCAGCTGATCACATGAACCAACTACACCACAGAGGACTGGGCCAGTTTTCCGGGCGGTTAGGGTCACGCAGCTCTGAACTTGCATCCGGGAGATAGAGGGTTCGAACCCCGCTGTTGGCAGCCCTGAACATGGTTTTCCGTGGTTTCCCATTTTCACATTAATTAAGGTCACGGTCGCTTCCTTCCCACTCCTAGGCCTTTCCTATCCCATCGTCGTCATAAGACCTATCTGTGTCGGTGCGACTTAAAGCAAATCATAAAGAAAAAGAGAAACCACCACAGAGGCGAACAATGTAATCACTACGGATATTTCCAGGTAATATTGGTATTGTTGATATAGTTATTATATCTCGCTTCAACATGTATTTCAAAGCAAATAGAACTATAAACCCCAACACGTTCCACAATGAAACAATATTAATAAAGAACTGAAATCAAAGATATGGCTTTTTTGCAGACAATGATAACCTTTATATTGCTGAATTCTTGGACAGTTTGGTATGACCCCAGTGCTGAATTATTTCAGCCAACGACCTCAATATATATTGTACCGGTTGGTACACCTATACGCCGCACATTTGAACTTTCCGCCTTAAAGTACTCCTCTACTGGAGAAACTCTGAACCTTATAAACTGAATTAATTCAACCATTTATCTGAAGATGTCACTGTGTTAATTTAGAATTGTTTTGTTTACTAATTATCAAGAAGTGTGGACATTCTCTCACAGATGTCTCTACCAAAAACTATGATCATGCACCCTGGTGCGAAGTGAAGGAACTTTTCTTGAAGAAATTTTGTATTCATAAGTTGTTGTATTTACTAAATTTCGTTCTTTCCTTAGAGGGTTGGCAATATTAATCCTTTCTTTCCGCCTGGTTTGAATTTACCCTATCAAGAATTTCTGTAATTAATTTCCCTCCAATCACAGGTTTCTTCCTCATTTTTGACTTGTAACTTTTAGCCGACCAATAAACGTCTGTGGGTGTGTCTTAATTATTCATGAAAGGTCTCGAATCTTCCACGAGGGTATAAAAACTGCTGATTTTCTTGTCTCCCGGCCACTTCAACAACATCTAGCTTAGTGTATGGAAGTATAGCAGGGGGCGAGTTGCGCCTCTTTCTTCGGGCAGCAGCTCTTCAACAAGGTAATGGCCGTTTAACATATTTCTTTTTTCCTTGCTAGCTCAGCAGTTTAACCCGCGGGGCAGGTCCGAAACCTTTAATATGTAACCTTTAAACTTAAAACATGTAAATCTTTTTCCATCTTTGTAAAACTTCATATATCCTTAAATGTAAATCGGGGATAGAGAGTGCTTTACCCTCTCGAGCTCCCCTTCGTTTTGACTTGAGGTGACTATGTTTTCGTAACTGATTTTCTAATCTTTCCTAATGTGTTAAAAGTTTCTTATACAAGTCACCTATATAGTGTGGGAATAGCCCCTGTGTATCGGCTTGGCGCCACTTAGGTTTTAACAAGCTTTAATGTAGGAGTGCAAGTACTCGCCTCCATTCAATCTTGTATTTTGGGCCATTAATTTAACCCGTTTCTGTTTACCGTCCTGAGAAGGCCCAGTAGATTCGGAACGAGATACCCCCCTTCCATTATAAGTTGTGCCTTGATGGCAGTTAAGTGTAATAGTCTGTTATTGCCTTTAATGGGCTTGAAGGATTGAGAGCGGATCAGCTCTTTCTGGTATTTTGAAAGGTGCCTCGGGGAGGCGTGACATTTTGATTACTGGGAGCAAGTGCTCCATTGTATTGAGGGAATTTCTGCCCTTTTCTAAAATATGTGGTTGTGAGCTGAGAGCTCAGATTGTTAAACTTTGGGGCTCGTAGCCCAGGATTTGTAAATACCCCTTAACTTGTACTTTCGTTTGTAAAATTACATTCTACCTGGTATTTTTATTTCACCTAGTGAAAATTGTTAAACCTTGTTGTCTATTGAAAATATAACCTTTATTTAAATTTTAAATTTATCTTTCGGACGTGTAGTTAGACCCATTCCAGCCCGCACCTTCTTTCACCTCTGCTGATCCACCAAAACACGGTAACATATATTATCACCAATTTGAACGTAAAATACAAGCACTCAGTACAGAATAATATTTTAAGACGATAATAAGGGTTTTTCCACACGAGGTGGTAAAAATTTCGTCTCTTAGGAAGGTGCTTAGAAATTTTTATTTGCATTGTGGGGTGTGTCTACTATATATACAGTATATAGGGGCCGATGACCTTAGATGTTAGGCCCCTTTACACAACAAGCATCATCATCATCAAGCTAGTACACTGGTCAAAACAATTAGGGAATCAATTGAGATATCTAGGTTCTGAAGTATTGTCATCGGCAGATTGAACTAAAATGGTTCGACGTCTTGCTGTCGGTTATACGGAGTGGTGACAACATTACGGTAACCGGTATAGTGGTAATGACAGGAAGTTGCTGCAGAGGGGGTCGGTGTTGACTTGTGTTTACTCTATCAAACGAATTACACAAGTAGTTGGGTTTAGATAGTGTAGTGAGCAGGTAGTGCAATGCAACAACAACGTGACTTACCCGAAACTATGGCATGGAGAGCCATAGGAAGCTTGGAAGCGGGACAGACACAAAGGGAGTTGGCTGCAGCTATTGGAGTGACCCAAAATGTAATTTCCAGGACATGGACGCGATTTCAGACAACAGGAACCGTTTAAAAGAAGGCAAAGCCAAGGTCGTCCACGGGTAACATCAGCAAGAGATGACCGTTATCTCCGGTTAACAGCCCGTCGAGATAGGAGGCTGAATGCAACTCAGCTGCAACGCACCCTCCAGACAGCAACAGGAAACGTAATATCAACACACAAACAGTCCGAAGTCGCCTTCGAGAATGTGGCCTCAGCGCACGGAGGCCTATGGTGTGTGTCCCATTAAAACCACGACACCGTGTAACCCGCAGAAACTGGGCGGAGGAACATCAGGATTGGAGTCGTAACGAATGGCGCCGGGTTCTGTTCACAGATGAGTCAAGATTTTATATTCAGCCGGACAAGCGCCGTTCCCACATCTGGAGAGATCGTGGAACTCGGAACAATCCTGCTTATGTGCAAGAAAATCCCCATATTATGGTGTGGACGAATACAGTGGGCAGGAGTGAGTATTTGCGGACATACGGACGTTTATGTAGTTCAGAATGGCGCCTTGACTGCTCAGAAGTATAGAGACGAGATCCTTCGACCTTTCGTTGTGCCTTACGCTGGTGCCATAGGAGATTGGTTCCTTCGGGTGGACGATAACGCTCGTCCCCTCAGAGCTGCACTGGTGGACAACATGCTTGAAGCTGAGAGAATTGAACGAATGGAGTGGCCAGCTTGTTCATCGGACTTGAACCCGATTGAGCATGTCTGGGATACACTTGGCAGACGCATTGCAGCCAGACCAGCACCTCCCACAACCGTTGCAGAGCTGGATATTGCACTCATGGAAGAATGGCCAAATGTCCATCAAGAGGTGATTGATAACCTCCTACTGTCCATGCCACGCAGGTGTGCAACTGTACTGGCCGTCCGAGGTGATCACACACCATATCAGAGGACAACGAGAATGCCTTTTTCACTATTATTGTAGCCCCATGGTGCCGCGCTCTAAATAAACGCCATGTAAACCTCAGGTAAAGAGTTGAGACAGCAAAATATCGTACTGTATCACAAACAAATTACAATTGTAACCGATATCTGAATAAAATGCCTTACCATACGTATACTGTGTATGATATCTCACCTGATCCCCTAATTGTTTTGAGCAGTATATATATACGCATAATACCAATCCATACACACGATTAACAGCATAAATATTAAAATAAACACATAATATTTATAAAGTGGAGCGGAACTTGTCATGAACTAAGCATCATCTGTCTGTTTGTAAAGTATGTTTGTTTCGTCCGCCACCTTCGTCACAAATACCTCCAAATAATCAATTTCAGGGCATTAAGCGATCACATAGCTAGATTTTGTGCTTGCATTGCGTGTGCGTTCGGCGCAAACTCGTCGTCCGACAACGTGGGCAGGCCTGTATCAGCGTCATTTCTTCCTCACTCTGGCAGCAAATCATCACCACGATCATCATCACTATCACTCCCTATCATTTAAACAATATCTTCAATATCACTACCACCACTATCGAAATCCACATTGGACTCAATCTCCTTTAAAAGTGTAAGGTTTCGTCCGGACGAATCTTACGTTCGTACGCGGTAGCCATCATTCCAACACAATGTTTACAACTGTGTGATAAAAAAACTAAAACACGTTTTCCCACAGAACTAACAATCTATATATATAAAGTAACTTGTCCTGACTGACTGACTGACTGATTGATTCATCATCGCCGAGCCAAAACTACTGGACATAAAGAAATGAAATTTTGGGGATACACTCATATTAAGATGTAGGTGCTCGCTAAGAGAGGATTTTTAGATATTCCGTCGCTAAGGGGGTGAAAGGCGGGGTGAAATTTTAAAATGAGTGTATCTATATCTAAAAACTTTAAAAGTTTACAGATGTAAAAATTGGTATTTAAAATCTTTAAAAATAAGGAAACACGTATTTTTTTGTTTTCAGAAAGTCCCAATAGGAGGGGTGAAAAAGGGTGAAAAAAGGGTTGAATGCCTTCAATCAGGATAACGGTACTTATATCTCAGAAACTGAAGATATTACAGACCTGAAAATTGGTACTTTTGATCTCTTTTAAAAATCAAGGAACACGTATTTTTTTGTTTTTGGAAAATCCAATTAGTGGGAGGGTGAAAAGGGGGTGAATTTTTAAAATGAGTGTATCTATATCTCAAAACTTTGAAAGTTTACAGATGTAAAAATTGGTATTTAGAATCTTCATTAAAAATAAAGAAACACGCATTTTTTGTTTTCGGAAAGTCCCAATAGGAGGGGTGAAAAGGGGGTGAAAAAGGGGTTGAATGCCTTTAATGAGGATACTTATATCTCAGAAACTGAAGATATTACAGACCTAAAAATTGGTGTTTGGGATCGCCTTTAAAAATAAAGAAACACGTATTTTTTTGTACTTGGAAAAACCAATTTATGAGGTTTGAAAAGGGGGTGAATTTTTAAAATGTGTGTACCTATATCTCAAAACTTTTACAGTTTATAGATGTAAAAATTGTATTCAGAATCTCCTTAAATAAAGAAACAGATATTTTTTGTTTTCGGAAAATCCCGATAGGAGGGGTGAAAAGGGGTGGAAAAAGGGATGAATGCCTTGAATGAGGATACTTACATCTCAGAAACTGAAGACATTACAGAACTGAAAATTGGTGTTTGGGATCTCCTTTAAAAATAAAGAAACACGTATTTTTTTGTTTCTTGAAAATCCAATTTATGGGGGGTGAAAAGGGGGTGAATTTTTAAAATGAGTGTATCTATATCTCAAAACTTTTAAAGTTTATTGATGTAAAAATTGGTATTCAGAATCTCCTTTAAGAATAAAGAAACACGTATTTTTTTGTTTTCGGAAAATCCTAATAGGAACGGTGGAAAAGGGTGAAACATGGGTTGAATGCATTTTAATGAGGCTTCAGAACCTGAAGATATTACAAACCTGAACATTGGTATTTGGGATCTACCTCGAAAATAAAGAAACAGGTATTTTTTCGTTTTCGGAAAATCCAAATAATGGAAGGATGAAAAGGGGGAGTGAATTTTTAAAATATGTGTATCTACATCTTAAAACTTTAAAAGTTTACAGATGTAAAAATTGGTATTTAGAATCTCCTTTAAAAATAAGGAAACATGTATTTTTTTGTTTTCGGAAAATCCCAATAGGAGGGGTGAAAAAGGGGTTGAATGCCTTTTATGAGGATACTTACATCTCAGAAACTGAAGACATTACAGAACTGAAAATTTGTATAAGGGATCTCATTTAAAAATAAAGAAACACGTATTTTGTTGTTTTTGGAAAATCCAATTAATGGCGGTTAAACAGAAGTGACAATTTGGGGTGAATTTTTTGAAAGACTATATTTACAGAACATCTGAGCAACGTAAAATGTTACAGATGTAAAAAATGGTATTCGGAATCTCCTGTAAATATAATGAAACATAGATGATTTGTTTTTGGAAACTCCACTTAAGGGGAACTAAAAAGGGGGTGAAATTTTAAAATGAGAATTTCTACAGTTTATCTCAAAAACCTTAACATGTTACAGAAGTGAAAAATGATATTTTTTTCTCTATTAAAAATAAAGAAACGTGTATTTTTAGTTTTCGGAAATACCACTTGGATGTAGGGGGGGGGTAAAAGTGACTGAAAATGGTGTTGAATTCTGTTAATTAGGCTAATGATATCTCAAAAATGAAGATGTTGCCGACGTGAAATTTGATATTACGAATCTGTTTAAAAGTAAAGAAACACGTATTCTCGGAAAATCCAATGAAGGGGGTGCGGGTGGGTGAACGAATTGAAAAATTAATTGACTTAATTTTATGAGAATACTTAGATCTAATAAAAACTAAAGTTGTTACAGACGTGAAAATTGGTATTTGGATCTCCTTTAAAAACAAAGAAAAACGCGTTTTTTGGGGGGGGGGGATCATCTTGGGGCGGGAGTGAAATGGAGTTGAATTCCTTTCATGAGGACACATAAATCAAAAACTGAAGAAGTTAGAGTCGTGATAATTGGTATTTAGAAGATCCTTTACTATTAAAGAAACAAGTATGTTTTACCGGAAAATTCACTTAGGAGGGAAGGGAGTGAAAATGAAGTGAGAAAAAAGTGAATTATTTTTATGGGGATACTTATATCTAAAAACTGAGGGTAACAGACGTGAACGTTGGTGTTTGGAATCTCCTTTAAACATAAAGAAACACGCCTTCTTTTAATTTTTTTGGGGGGGGTGTTAAAAAAATTTAATGGCGGTGGGGTGTAAGAGGAGGTGAGACCAATTGATTTTACTGTTCATAATGTACTTATAAGGAGCCTCCAGTTGCTCAGGCGGCAGCGCGCCGGCCTCTCACAGCTGAGTTCCGTGGTTCAAATCCCTGTTACTCCATGTGACATTCGTGCTGGACAAAACGGAGGCGGGACAGGTATTTCTCAGGATGCTCCGGTTTTCCCTGTCATCATTAATTCCAGCAGCACTGTCCAATATTTCATTTCATTTGTCATTCATCGATCATTGCCCCAGAGGAGTGCTTCGGCAGCCGGCACAATTCCTATTGTTGCCGCTAGATGGGGTTTTATTCATTCCATTCCTAACCCTGTCGAATGACTGGAAACAGGCCGTAGATTTTCGATGTACTTATTCTGACCATAAACCGATCATTGTTAATGTTTCCTGGGTTCGTTTTCAAGAGACATCTTTTCCTTCCGAGAACGTTCTTAGATTACAGTAGATTCTCCTGGTATATAAATAAAAATTTTAACACATTTGAAATAAACGATAGGAATGAGATTGACAGTCAAATTGTTCAACTCTATAACAAGGTCAATAATGCACGAAGTATGTCATTCGTATCGCCAGAAATCCCGCACACTTGCCTACGCGCGACAATGGTGCTGGTCACATTGTCAACAATGACAATTGCAGCAGATGTAGTTTACCGCCAAGTAGCGGTCTTGCATCTTGCTGTGGGGTATAGAACATCTATAATAATAATAATAATAATAATAATAATAATAATAATAATAATAATAATAATAATAATAAGTTTCTGGACCGTCGTCAAATGTGCGGACCGCGCTGGAAACGGTTCCTGGACGGGGAATGACTAAGAATGCAGTCCGGCCGCGGGTTCAGTACCGCCAAGGCATCCAAGACGACACCACGCCGGATCACCTCAAGGATTTGATCCATATTAAAAATGTTTATAGGAAAAATGACAAAGATTTAGGGACACAACTGACCGGGTGGAATACCTGGATCTAGCCCTGGAAGTACGAAATCGATTGCTAGAAAGAAACATTAAAAAATGGGAGGAAACTTGCCGTAATCTTTTAGAAAACGAGTCAGATCGCGAATAATAACGGATTCTCTCAGAAAACGAGTCAGATTACGAATTTCGATGGATTATATATAAAACAATAAGCATTCCATTATAAATGTCAGTATAATACCGTAGCGAAGCACGGGTATCTTGCTAGAATAAACATAAAGTAATGGGTTTAAAGTGTGGCTAATAGATGGCAGAAACATATAATGCAGTTAAAAGGCAGATCGGGTATCTTCGATCACAACACTGGCAGCGCCAAGTCCTCATCCAGTACATTCGATCGCAGCACTGGCGGCGCCAAGTCCTCCTAGAGTATCGTCTATCGCAGCACTGGCAGCGCCAAGTCCTCCTAGAGTATCGTCTATCGCAGCACTGGCAGCGCCAAGTCCTGCTCGAGTATCTTCGATCACAACACTGGCAGCGCCAAGTCCTCCTAGAGTATCTTCGATCGCAGCACTGGCAGCGCCAAGTCCTCCTAGAGTATCTTCGATCGCAGCACTGGCAGCGCCAAGTCCTCCTAGAGTATCTTCGATCGCAGCACTGGTGGCGCCAAGTCCTCCTCGAGTACCTTCGATCACAACACTGGCAGCGCCAAGTCCTCCTAGAGTATCTTCGATCGCAGCACTGGCAGCGCCAAGTCCTCCTAGAGTATCTTCGATCGCAGCACTGGCAGCGCCAAGTCCTCCTAGAGTATCTTCGATCGCAGCACTGGTGGCGCCAAGTCCTCCTCGAGTACCTTCGATCACAACACTGGCAGCGCCAAATCCTCCTAGAGTATCTTCGATCGCAGCACTGGCAGCGCCAAGTCCTCCTCGAGTATCTTCGATCGCAGCACTGGGGCGCCAAGTCCTCCTCGAGTATCTTCGATCGCAGCACTGGCGGCGCCAAGTCCTGCTCGAGTATCTTCGATCGCAGCACTGGCCGCGCCAAGTCCTCCTCGAGTATCTTCGATCGCAGCACTGAGGCGCCAAGTCCTCCTCGAGTATCTTCGATCGCAGCACTGGCAGGGCCAAGTCCTGCTCGAGTATCTTCGATCACAACACTGGCAGCGCCAAGTCCTGCTCGAGTATCTTCGATCGCAGCACTGGCAGCGCCAAGTCCTGCTCGAGTATATTCGATCGCAGCACTGGCAGCGCCAAGTCCTGCTCGAGTATCTTCGATCGCAGCACTGGCAGCGCCAAGTCCTGCTCGAGTATATTCGATCGTAGCACTTGCAGCGCCAAGTCCTGCTCGAGTATCTTCGATCGCAGCACTGGCAGCGCCAAGTCCTGCTCGAGTATCTTCGATCGCAGCACTGGCAGTGCCAAGTCTTCGTCGAGTATCTTCGATCGCAGCACTGGCTGCACCAAGTCCTGCTCGAGCATATTCTATCGCAGCACTGGCGGCGTCAAGTACTGCTCGAGTATCTTTGATCACAGCGCTGGCAGCGCCAAGTCCTCCTCGAGTATCTTCGATCACAGCACTGGCGGTGCCAAGTCCTGCTCGAGTATCTTCGATCGCAGCACTGGCGGCACCAAGTCCTGCTCGAGTATCTTCGATCGCAGCACTGGCGGCACCAAGTCCTCCTCGAGTATCTTCGATCGCAGCACTGGTGCCGCCAAGTCCTGTTCGAGTATCTTCGATCACAACACTGGCGGCACCAAGTCCTCCTCGAGTATCTTCGATCGCAGCACTGGCGCCGCCAAGTCCTGTTCGAGTATCTTCGATCACAGCACTGGCGGTGCCAAGTCCTGCTCGAGTATCTTCGATCACAACACTGGCAGCGCCAAGTCCTGCTCGAGTATCTTCGATCGCAGCACTGGCAGTGCCAAGTCTTCGTCGAGTATCTTCGATCGCAGCACTGGCTGCACCAAGTCCTGCTCGAGCATATTCTATCGCAGCACTGGCGGCGTCAAGTACTGCTCGAGTATCTTTGATCACAGCGCTGGCAGCGCCAAGTCCTCCTCGAGTATCTTCGATCACAGCACTGGCGGTGCCAAGTCCTGCTCGAGTATCTTCGATCGCAGCACTGGCGGCACCAAGTCCTGCTCGAGTATCTTCGATCGCAGCACTGGCGGCACCAAGTCCTGCTCGAGTATCTTCGATCGCAGCACTGGCGGTGCCAAGTCCTCCTCGAGTATCTTCGATCACAGCACTGGCGGTGCCAAGTCCTCCTCGAGTATCTTCGATCACAGCACTGGCGGCACCAAGTCCTCCTCGAGTATCTTCGATCGCAGCACTGGTGCCGCCAAGTCCTGTTCGAGTATCTTCGATCACAACACTGGCGGCACCAAGTCCTCCTCGAGTATCTTCGATCGCAGCACTGGCGGCACCAAGTCCTGTTCGAGTATCTTCGATCACAGCACTGGCGGTGCCAAGTCCTGCTCGAGTATCTTCGATCGCAGCACTGGCGGCACCAAGTCCTGCTCGAGTATCTTCGATCGCAGCACTGGCGGTGCCAAGTCCTCCTCGAGTATCTTCGATCACAGCACTGGCGGTGCCAAGTCCTCCTCGAGTATCTTCGATCACAGCACTGGCGGCACCAAGTCCTCCTCGAGTATCTTCGATCGCAGCACTGGCGGCACCAAGTCCTGCTCGAGTATCTTCTATCACAGCACTGGCAGCGCCAAGTCCTCCTCGAGTATCTTCGATCACAGCACTGGCGGTGCCAAGTCCTGTTCGAGTATCTTCGATCGCAGCACTGGCGGTGCCAAGTCCTGCTCGAGTATCTTCGATCGCAGCAGAAAAATGGTTAATAGAGGAGTAAATGTTGCAGGATTGTGAGTGGTTGCAAAATGAGGCTACGACAATGTTGTGAGATGTTGGTAAACGGGATGAAATATCAGGTTGTAAGTTTCACAAAGACGAAAATTCCTCTCAGTATAATTACTCCGTCGATGGGGTAATAGTACCTTATGGGGATCACTGTAAGTACCTAAGTATTATATAAGGAATATAAGGAATGATCTTCATTGGGATGTGCCCGCCTGGCAGCCACGGCCTTTAAGGCGTCCAGGTTATATGGTTTGGTTTCGTGGTTAGCGTGTTTGAGTCCCGTTGGTCGAGAAAAATGTCCACCATCAGAATGTCGGCCGGCAGGGTAAGAGAGGTGTTGGTATACAACTTCTTATCACTAGAATGCGTGCCAAATGACTGGTTTAAATTGCAAACCTCTCCGCAGTGCTCACATGGAGTGAGGGCATATAACGCTGGCCATGAGTATTCGTCCGTCGGATGGAGACGTTAACCCTTGAATAGGCCCTTTAGTGCTATTCGGGAGGAGTAGGCCATGTGACGGTGCCAGGTTTTATCCTCTGCATTCCTGCTATCATATATCACGTCATTCATTTCATCTCATTAGCTCCTCTGATTAGGTTCACGTCAAGAAGGGCATCCGGTCGTAGAAGCTAGCTACCAAGATTCCCTTCATACCCAACAACGTAGAGAAACTGAACAAGCGTTGGAGATGCATACATGCATACACATCTTCATTGCGGTAATCACTTTAACGAGGTTTTTAATGAACGTTTATCGATCTCTTCTCATGGTAGTGAGGGTATTTAGGGGTCTCAGTAAGAATGTAAGGGACAGGGTGTATAAGTCTGGAAAGACCACAATTGGAGTACCGGTATGGTTCCAGTGTTTCTGACCCATACGAGGATTTCTTGATACGAGAACTGGAGAATATCCAAAGGAGATTTGTTCGGTGTGATTTCCGACAAAAGAGTATTGTTACGTACATATTGCAAACTTTCGTCAGGGAAGACTTGGAAGTAAGGAGACAAGCTGTTCGACTAAGTGGTATGTTCCGAGCTGACAGTGGAGAGATAAGTTGGCGACCATTAGTAGACATTAGTTGACATTAGAAGACGAATAAGTTTGAGTGGAGTTTTTTAAAGTAGGAGAGGTCATAATATGAATTTGGAATTCAAGAGGACAAATTGGCGCAAATATTCGTTTATACAAAGAGGAGTTAGGGTTTGGAATAACTTACCAAGGGAGATGTTCAATAAATTTCCAAAATCTTTGAACCCTTTAAGGAAAGACTAGGTAAAAAATTGATACGGAATCTGCTACCTGGACGGCAGTCCTAAATACAGATAATTTGATTGATTGATTGATTGATTGATTGATTGATTGATTGTTTGATTGATTGATTGATTGATTGATTGATTGATTGATTGATTGATTGATTGATTGATTGATTGATTGATCGATTGATTGATTGATTGATTGATTGATTGATTGATTGATTGATTGATTGATTGATTGATTGATTGATTGATTGATTGATTGATTGATTGATTGATTGATTGATTGATTGATTGATTGATTGATTGATTGATTGATTGATTGATTGATTGAAGCAACTGTCTCCTCTAAACCAAGCACTCAGTGTGGCAAGAAGTATACATTGTTAGTAGATTGTGGTGGTGCTACATTATTGGTTTAAGAGGAAGTACAACTTAGCAACTCTCTATTAACACTAGGCCCTAATCAGAAAAGAAAAAGGGCTCTGAAACTTCGAAAAATGAAGATAACTTATCGGCTAAAGAAAGACATTGTCCAGGAAGGGCGTGAAAATGAAGGACTCCCTACCCGTCGTATACATTCGGGGTTGGAGAAAAGCAAGAGTTAACCAACGGAGGTCAGATAGGTTAGATGGAAGTGAGTAGCCTAGCACACGTAAGTTGAAGCAATGGCAGGTCTCGGCTAAGGAACCCATGGTCGCCAACTGACGCTCCCAATTTGAAAACCCCTGGGGTCCCTTTTAGTCGCCTCTTATGACAGCAGGGGATACCGTGGGTGTTATCCTACCACAGGGGAACCCACGCCAGAATTACTTGATATGAGAACTGGGAAAAATCCAAAGGAAAGCAGCCCGGTTTTTTGGATGTTTTACGAAACATTGCAAACTTTAGGCTGGGAAGACTTCGGAGTAAGGGGACAAGCTGATCGACTAAGTGGTATGTTCAGAGCTGTCAGTGGAAATAAACCGTAGAATAACATTAGTAAACGAATAAGCTTGAGTGGAATTTTCAAAAGTAGGAAGGATCATAAAATAAGGATAAAGCTGGAATTCAAGAGAACAAATTGGAGCAAATATGAATTTATAGGACGAGGAATAAGAGATAAATCTCCAAATTCTTTGAAGTAATTTAATGAAAGCCTGGGTAAACAACGGATAGGGATCCGCCGTAATAGGGACAGTCCGAAATGCATATCAATGATTGATTGATTGATTGATTGATTGATTGATTGATTGATTGATTGATTGCTTGATTGATTGATTGATTGATTGATTGATTGATTGATTGATTGATTGATTGATTGATTGATTGATTGATTGATTGATTGATTGATTATAGAAACTGCCTCCTCTGAATCAAGCTCTCATTGTGAGAAGAAGTATACATTGTTAGTTTAAGAATTAACTTTCAGCGTGAAGATAGCGGTAAATTAAGGTAGAACAGGTGGTCCTGATACAACTGACTGAGAAACCTACACATTCTGATGAAATGGTATTGTACATTACGATGGTAAGCTGTTCCCAGTAAACAATCAGCGAGATAAGATAGATGCGAACCAACACACATTCGAGTGAATCAAGAAGAACTCTTGTGAACTGAAGAAATAATATTTAAGAGAGAAAAAATTGATTTGACAGTTGACGTAAATTTCCAAATAAAACACGTAGCGTACGGTAAACTAAATACAAGATAAGAAACTACTATGACTGTTTGTGTTAGTTGATAAGATAACATCAACACAACAATGATGTGGAAAGTTTTAAGATTTGAGCAGCGCCACACATTAGAATAAAAGGATTATAATAAATTAATAATAATACAATAATTAATAATAATAAAGACATAACAGTGATCAAGCTCTTCATGCTCCAGAAATCCTCAATTTACATCATAAAAATTTAAAGGAACAATTAAAGATTAAAAAGGAAAATCCTAAAAAAAAAATTTGGGCGAAGAATTAAAAATGGAATACATTACCCCAAACCCAACTCAGAAATGCAATTTAAAATATCTAAACTTGTCCGCCTCTGTGTTGTAGTGGTTAGTGTGATTAGCTGCCACCCCCAGAGGCCCGGGTTCGATTCCCGGCTCTGCCACGAGATTTGAAAAGTGGTACGAGGGCTTGAACGGGGTCCACTCAGCCTTGTGAAGTCAACTGAGTAGAGGGGGGTTCGATTCCCTCCTCAGCCATCCTCGCAGTGGTTTTCCGCGGTTTCCCACTTCTCCTCCAGGCAAATGCCGGGATGGTACAAAACTTAAGGCCACGGCCGCTTCCTTCCCTCTTCCTTGTCTATGCCTTCCAATCCTCCCATCCCCCCACAAGGCCCCTGTTCAGTATAGCAGGTAAGGCCACCTGGGCGAGGTGGGTCCTGGTCATCCTCCCCAATTGTATCCCCGACCCAGAATCTCACAGTCCAGGACACTGGCCTTGAGGCGGGAGAGGTGGGATCCCTCGCTGAGTCCTAGGGAAAAGCCAACCCTGGAGGGTAAAAAGATTAAGAAGAAGAAGATATCTAAACTTACTGATACAATGAGATTGCAACGAATTCAATTTATGAGCCATTTGAAAAGAATGAACAACAACAGACTTACTTATAGAATACGCAATTTTTTTGCAAATCAAACGCACGATATCAAAATATTATGTGCAAGTAGAGAGAGACCTCTCTGAATTAAGATCACGAAATCTGCAGGATAGAAATTATATTACCAGGAAAATTGTTCACACAAGGGATTTGAGGAAGATAAGAAGAAACCAACACGGCGTACTTGGTCGGAGGAACAGAAGATACAATCTATGAAAATGAAGAACTGTTGGGCAAGGAGCAAAAGCTCAACAAATGTTGATTCCGCGTGGTCCTAAGTGACCCATTCACGCAGAAGAAGAAGAATTAATTTCGTTTCACAAATGCTTCTCTTTAGGTACAGTTTCCCATAAATTACAAATCTACATGTACTAAACTTTTAGACTGAACATGTGTTAACTGCAGCTAACCCGGCAGAGGTAGTCCGATTTTTGAAAGGCAGAAAAAAGTCAATTCGACACTCCATGTCGTACGATGTTGGCATGTAAAAGATCTCTGGTGACACATTTGGTCGTTACCCGACAAAATTCATTAAATCTCAGCCACAGACACCCAAGAGTTTCGGTTTACTCGGTCTGCCATCTAGTGGGCCTAGAGTACATCGGAACGTCGAAATTGACGAGCAGACAGCCACATGGCGTTAAATTGAAATGTCTGCACTCAGTAGCTGAGGCCATACGGTTATTATTATTATTATTATTATTATTATTATTATTATTATTATTATTATTATTATTATTATTATTATCATTATCATTATTATAGCTGCAGTTAACCTAACCCTCAAAATACCAAATAAAAAATCCACCTTCTACAATAATAATTATTTTGTTGTCAGTACAATTCAAACATGGAATTCGTTGCCCAATGACCTGAGGTACAACCTATCTGAACCGGTATTTAAAAAGAAATGTTCGCAGCGGTATTTGGACGGATCAAGTTGAGTGTAAATACATGAATTTTGTTTTCATGTTTTGTCATTTCATTACGTGTGTCAGTAAGTTTTACTAAATTTGTTTTTATTGATGCATTTAAGACAATTTTATTTATTCTGGATTACTTTACGTACGTTTACTTTTCTTCCTTTGAAGTGTTTTTATGATCATGTGTACAGTTTTGTATTGTGTGTGTGTAATATATTGTTAAACTCCATTTACATTATCAGGCATAATTTGTCAGAATAGCAGGCTTCATAGCCTGAGTCACGCCGTATAAAAAAATAAGAAGAACAGCAGCACATTCTTAACCTCGATACCATCCTACAAATTCGTAAAAGCAGGCAAACGGCGATTACTTTTGTGGACTTCAGAAAAGGCATACAACTCGATAGACAGACCGACATTCTTCCGTGTACTGGAAGAATTCAAAGTAGGCAGGGAAACAAGAGAATTAATCATGCAAACACTAACAAGCACCACTTCTTAGGGGAATATTGCCTGAACCATTTAATGTGAAAACAGGAGTCCGACAAGGAGATGGGTTGTCCCCTTTTCATTTAATCTTGTTTTGGAAAAAGCGATTAGTATTTGTGAAAAAGAAGTTAAAGGAATAAACTTTGGAAGATTACGTGAAAACAACAGCTACTACTAAAAACGTTTTCGATCCTCCCCTGAAGGGGGAGGCGGGCCTCGTAAACGGTGACACCGTCTCTCAGGCCGGGAGATTTGTAACGGTGAAGGAGATGTGCGGAGAAGGTGAGAGGTTTGGCGGCCGTGGCCTATGCTAGGAACTGTCCCGATATTCCCCTTAGTGCAGGATAATGGAAACACGGAAAATCATTCTCAGGACAGCCGACGGTTGGGGCCAGCTGTGAGGTCCAACCCTGTCCCGTCTCCCGAATTCAGAGGTATTGAGCCACGGTAGAGCCGTGACCACCCCTCCTCTGCTCGGTTGGCCGGTCAGGAGCTGTTGGAACACGGACCAGCCGTGGCCACTTAACGGCCGAAACCCACTCTGCATCTACCGACGGTGAAAACAATACAAAATTACTCGTAATTTACAGTGTCTGTCAGGGGAAGGAAGAGTACAGGCGGGTGTAAGCGCTGAACGGCGGATTCTTCAGCAAATCGCCAAGCACTTTACAATGTACCTAGGCATTTCCCCCCCATGTGTTATATTAATTGTTGTTAGAGATTAATTGCAAAGCATTTTACAAAACAATGAATTTCATCGAGAGCCTCCGTGGCTCAGACGGCAGCGCGTCGGCCTCTCACCGCTGGATACCGTGGTTCAAATCCCCGTCGCTCCATTTGAGATTTGTGCTGGACAAAGCGGAGGCGGGACAGGTTTTTCTCCGGGTACTCCGGTTTTCCCTGTCATCTTTCATTCCAGCAACACTCTCCATTCTCATTTCATAGCATCTATCACTCATTAATAAATCACTTTGGCAGTGGCGACCCCATCGTACTAACAGCCTATATCTGCTTCATTCATTCCATCCCTGACCCGGTCAATGACTGGAAAACAGGTTGTAGGTTTCCATTTTCAAAGAATTCCATTATAGTGACTATTTAAACAATTCAGTTCTGTAAAGAAGCTAAAATAAAGATTCAAAATGTAACCGTAACGTGACGACACTATTTGTAGTGTGATCAAATTTTTAAATACGTTGTCAGAATGTAAAGATTGTTAGTTACAAGGATAATGTCCAGATAGAGGAGGAGACTAATGCTAAAGCAGTATTAAAATTTACATATGATAACAATGATATTTACAATAAGATACAAAAGTTGAAAATTAGAAAAACGGTTGAAATTGATAAGATTTCTGGGGATATACTAAAGACAATGGATTGGGATATAGTACCATATCTGAAGTACTTATTTGATTATTGTTTGGTCGAAGGAGCTATACCAGATGAATGGAGAGTTGCTATAGTAGCCCCTGTGTATAAAGGAAAGGGTGATAGACATAAAGCTGAAAATTACAGGCCAGTAAGTTTGACATGCATTGTATGTAAGCTTTGGGAAGGCATTCTTTCTGATTATGTTAGACATGTTTGCGAAATTAATAACTGGTTCGATGGAAGGCAGTTAGGTTCTAGGAAAGGTTATTCCACTGAAGCTCAACTTGTAGGATTCCAGCAAGATATAGCAGATATCTGTTTCGCGATTGACCTGTCTAAAGAATTTGATAGGGTGGATCATGGGAGACTACTGGCAAGAATGAGTGCAATTGGACTAGACAAAAGAGTGACTGAATGGGTCGCTATATTTCAAAAAAAATAGATCTCAGAGAATTAGAGTAGGCGAAGCTTTATCTGACCCTGTAATAATTAAGAGGGGAATTTCTCAAGGCAGTATCATTGGACCTTTATGTTTTCTTATATATATATAAATAATATGAGTAAAGGAGTGAAATCAGAGGTAAGGCTTTTTGCGGATTTATTCTGTACAGAGTAATAAATAAGTTACAAGATTTCTATTCAGCTAGTGCCATCGGATTATTATTATTGGTATTATAATAATTATTATTATTCATCTAGAAGTATCGTGGTGTTGGTCAGTGAAAACTCGACCGATTGGGGAAAGGAAAGAAACGGCGGCACAGCTCTGCCAGAGTAAAATGTCACTAACCACCACTGGTTTAATATATATATACTAGATTTTGAATTGTATTCACAAGGCGAACCTTGACATAATTAATAAGAGTGTACCTGAGTGACTACGCTTTGTAAAACAGTTGGTCTTTGGGAAACAGCACTATTAGGCCTAGTCCTAAATTATACAAATAAAATAGAACATGGTGTCATTACAAAATTGTGTTTTTTGTTTAACTTACTGAATGCAGTGTTATGTTCGTTGGCTAAGGGGTTCTCAGGGACATTGGATAACCCTTCTATACAGTAGCGGCGACAAAAGGGGGTTAAGGGGGGGGGACAGTTCCCCCCCCCACTTTGTGGAGAAAATATTATTCAATTTTAGCCGTCTGAAACTAGGAATATAGGAGTAATTTTTTTATATAAGCACTTTGTACAAACCTGTTTTCTTATCAGCTAATTCTTTACTTTATTTTCGTTGATTATTAGCGGAAATACGCACAAAATGTCGCTCGTCGCGGCTAACTGATTTGCATAGCGCCACAGCAAGTAGTGGGGACTTTGAATATGCTGTGGGAAAGGATACCAGGGGTATAACTTTTTGCCAAGATCATGGACACTGAGGTATGATTCACCGACTTGCCGCGCACATTCGTCCGTCTAGCAGTCTCTTTACTGTCTATTAGTTTCTTAGTGTATAGGCCTAGTCAAATATGATTTTAATTGCATAATCAAGCCGTACTTCTATTTAATTGTAATAGATGTATATATTGTTCCTTCGGCGCAATTTTTTATCTAATAGTCTACTATTGAATCAGAATCTCAAATTATTGCCACACTTAAGTTGGTAAAACATTTACCTCTCTGTAGAAATTAGCTCAGAGACCATATATAATTCCCACTTTGGAGTTTTTATTTTCAGTTTACACGCATATACCACGCCGTCAGTAGTATAATGGGAGAGTTCGGGCGCCTCCTCCTCCTCCCGCCGCCTCCTCCGCCGCCTCCTCCGCCGCCTCCTCCGCCGCCGCCTCCGCCGCCCGCGGGAAATTTGAATTTTGGCGGGAAATTTGAATTTTGGCGCGAGATTTGAATTTGTAAACAAAGCCACGTGCTTTTTGACAGCTGTCATCGACAACAACGCAACGCTAACCTCACTGCTGCCATCTTGACGGGCCTAAACCTCACTAGTGCCAACTTAACCTAACTAGCATGAGGTAAACAAAGCCACGTGTTTTTTGACAGCCACGTGCTTTTTGACAGACAACAACGCATCGCTAACCTCAGTACTGCCATCTTGACGGGTCTAACCTTAGTGGTACCAACTTAACCTAACTAGCATGAGGTAAACAAAGCCATGTGCTTTTTGACAGCCACGTGCTTTTTGACAGATTTGTAAACAAAGCCACGTGCTTTTTGACAGACAACAACACATCGCTAACCTCAGTACTGCCATCTTGACGGGCCTAAACCTTAGTGGTACCAACTTAACCTAACTAGCATGAGGTAAACAAAGCCACGTGCTTTTTGACAGCTACCATCCGCCATCTTTAAACTACAGAGCGCTGTGCTGCCCTCTTGCGTCACCTGTCATCGGCAGTGCTGCCATCTTGGCGGGCCTAAACCTTAGTGCTACCAACTTAACCTCACTAGCTCGAGATAAACAAATCCACGTGCTTTTTGACAGCCACGTGCTTTTTTTTTGACAGCTGTCATCAGCCATCTTTGAGCACCGTGCTGCCCTCATGCGGGGCAATTTCGTCAGCTGTCATCCGCCATCTTTAATCCAGAGAGAACAGTGCTGCACTCTATGTGGTGGCGGCAATTTGAAAAATTCTATGTGCTCTTGTTGGGAAACAAAGCCACGTGCAGCTGTCATCGGCCATCTTTGAGCGCTGTGCTGCGGGCAATTTCGTCAGCTGTCATCCGCCATCTTTAATCCAGAGAGAACAGTGCTGCACTCTATGTGGTGGCGGCAATTTGAAAAATTCTATGTGCTCTTGTTGGGAAACAAAGCCACGTGCAGCTGTCATTCGCCATCTTTGAGCGCTGTGCTGCGGGCAATTTCGTCGGCTGTTATCCGCCATCTTTGAGAACAGTGCTGCACTCTATGTGGCGGTAGCAAATTCCACGTGCTCTACAAAGCCACATGCTCTTTTGACAGCTGTCACCCGCCATCTTTGAGCACTATGCTGCGGGCAATTTCGTTAGCCGTCATCCACCATCTTTAATGAACAGAGCACCGTGCTGCCCTCATGCGGGGCAATTTCGTTAGCTGTCATCCGCCATCTTTTAATGAACAGAGCACCATGCTGCTCTCTGTAGTAGCGGGTAATTTGAAAAGTTCTGTTAGCTGTCATCCGCCATCTTTAATCACCGTGCTGCCCCGGTGACGGCAAATTCCACGTGCTCTTGTTTGGAAACAAAGCCATGTGCAGCTGTCATCCACCATCTTTAATCACCGTGCTGCCCGGTGACGGTAAAATCCACGTGCTCTTGTTTGGAAACAAAGCTATGTGCAGCTGTCATCCGCCATCTTTAATCACCGTGCTGCCCTCTATGTGGTGGCGGTTAATTCTATGTGCTTTACAAACCTATATGCTTTTCTGACAGCTGTCATCCGCCATCTTTAAGCTGTAAATCCCCGATTCTCGTGTTAGAAGTTGTAAAACAGATTCTTAATCCGAGTTGTCAGGAAGGGCAACCGGTCGAAACAATAGTGTATGACGTGAGAGGCTAGATACTGCCAGTTTTGCATCAGGAAGGGCGACTAGTCTTAAAACAAATTCTTGTGATTTAAAAATCTTAGTTTTGCGTCAGGAAGGGCATCCGGCCGTAAAACAATAGTTCGTGATTTAAAATCTAAGAAGTGCATCCAGCTGTAAATCCCCGATTCCCCGTGTTAGACGTTGTAAAACAGATTCTTAATCCGAGTTGCCAGGAAGGGGCAACCGGTTGAAAACTATAGTGTATGAGGTTAGATACTGCTAGTTTTGCATCAGGAAGGACAACTCAACAAATTCATGCGATTTAAACAGATTTTTATTCCCAAGAGAATCGAACCCGAGACTACCGGGTGAGAGGCATGCATACTGTAGGCTATAGATTTGTTCTACAGTCCTTGAAGCATCGGCACAGTCATTCTGAGCGAGTTGTGTGGAATGCGTGTGTTAGCTGAAATTGTACACGTATCTTCCGGCTCGACCTTGAACGAGGACACTGCGTGCTTGTAACTCGCGAACGTCTTCTTAGCTGAGTCCCATGTAAGCTCTTAAAACACAGTACTAATTAAGGTTGTAAAATATTCTGAAATAGTACTCCTCTGTGGTGTAGTAGTTAGCTGCTACCCTCGGAGGTCCGAGTTCGATTCCTGGCTCTGCCACGGAATGTGTAGCATTTAGCCTATGTAAGTTCCTAACGTAAAATATCATGATTGTACGGAGAGGTTAAAACACACACACAGTGCCTACTCCTATCGAAAGAACCTGCACGGTACCGGCATGTAGGCTTCTCCTGGTGAAGGAGCCTGCACATAGTTTAACGCCCCCATCAACAGCCCTTACTTAATGCTGGCTTTCTTGCACACCCCGCCTCACACCATAGTTTTACGACCGGCTGCCCTTCCTGACTAGGATTTTAAATCGCAGTATACGTGATAAATTTGTTGTAGCGGGTTTTATAACTAGATATCCCGGTACCGACACATAGCCTACTCCCGCTGAAGAAGCCTGCACAAGGCTTATTGCCTCCATCCGACAAATGAATCACCGTCAAGTCTTGTACTCAAACAATCATTTTCGAAGGAGTCTGCACAAGGTTTAACGTCCCCATCAACAGCCCTTACTTAATGCTGGCTTTCTTGCACACCCCGCCTCACACCATAGTTTTACGACCGGCTGCCCTTCCTGACTAGGATTTTAAATCGCAGTATACGTGATAAATTTGTTGTAGCCGGTTTTATAACTAGATATCCCGGTACCGACACATAGCCTACTCCCGCTGAAGAAGCCTGCACAAGGCTTATTGCCTCCATCCGACAAATGAATCACCGTCAAGTCTTGTACTCAAAAAATCATTTTCGAAGGAGTCTGCACAAGGTTTAACGTCCTCACACCATAGTTTTATACGACCGGTTGCCCCTCCTGACTAGGATTTTAAATCGATATCCCGACATAGCCTACTCCTACCGAAGAAGCCAGCTTAACACCTCCATCCGACAAATGAATCACCCTCAAACACTCTTCAATCATTCTCGCTACTTCGGAAGATAGCGGGTTCGAACTGGAAGCCGTAAATGTTAGGCGAGGGACCTGTGCGATCGTCATAACATGATCTAGCTAGATGCCCTTCCCGACGGTATAAGTTGCCAGGATTTGAATCGCGTACCCCGACTAGAAGAAGCCTGCACATAGCTTAACGCCTCCATCCGACGAATGAATCACCCTCAACACTCTTCAATCATTCTCGCTACTTCGGAAGATAGCGGGTTCGAACTGTAAGCCGTAAATGCTAGGCGAGGGGCCTGCGCGATCGTCATTACATGATCTAGCTTTAGCTCGATACCTACAGGTAAGGAATACCGCGGATGTACCCTCGAGAAGTCGAGGATCACACGCTAACTTTCCAAGGCTCGAACTCTTAAATTCTGACACCTCGGCATCAACAGGAGGTTCGAATACGTCAGCCTGCAGGTGGGTGCTCTTGTTGCATTCGTTCCGACTGTACCGCAGTTGTCAGCTCAGCGATTTTTCCACATCCGCTTGGTAACAAGCAGAATATTTAGCCGCTGCAGTCTGCGCGAAGTGCTTACAGTTCTCTGTATGCGTTTATTACGTACACACACATCTCCCGTCTGCTGTGAATATTATTCTTCAGCCTTTATCTTAAGGTAAGGTAGAACTGTTAGTTACTTTTTTTATTTGCAAAGCAACTTCTACGCTAGACATCTACATTCATATATGTTTATTCTTTTTAGGTACCGTTCGAAAGTACACAATTTTATTCATCCGAGTAACAGTCTGCAGCACGTGCATTTTTTTAAAGGTATGTTTTCGAACTTTGAGTTGTAAAGATAATTAGGTTAGATGATGCATCCTACACTACATTCATATATGTTTCTTCTTTTTTTTAGGTACGACCAGAATATTATCATTCGAGTTTCAGGCTTGAACGCACGCATTTTATTCATCCGAGTAACAGTTTGCAGCGCGAAGATTTTAAGGTATGTCTGACTTCTATTCGTTGAAACTTGGTTTCTTCTAAAACATCGTAACTTTAGTCTATTGATAAATAGTTGTTCTCTTTAATCCTCACGCGGGGTACGTACATAGCTATGTCCGCCCTCAACAGGCTGAAACTTGGTTTCTTCTAAAACATCATAACTTTAAGCAATTGATAAATAGTTGTTCTCTTCAACCCGCGTACTATAGACGTGGTATAATTTCAAACACGTACACATAGCTATGTCTGACCTCAACGGGTTGAAACTTGGTTTCTTCTAAAACATCATAACTTTAGTCTATTGATAAATAGTTGTTCTCTTTAATCCTCACGCTATAGACGGGGTATAATTTCAAACAGGCACACATGGCTATGTCTGACCTCAACGGGTTGAAACTCTGTTTCTGCTAAAACATTGTAACTTTAAGCTATTCATAAACAGTTGTTCTCTTCAACCTGCATACTATAGACGAGGAATAATTTCAAACACGCGCACATAGCTATGTCTGCCCTCAACAGGTTGAAACTTGGTTTCTTCTAAAACATCATAACTTTAAGCAATTGATAAATAGTTGTTCTCTTCAACCCGCATACTATAGACGTGGTATAATTTCAAACACGCGCACACATAGCTGTGTCTGCCCTCAACAGGCTGAAACTTGGTTTCTTCTAAAACATCGTAACTTTAGTCTATTGATAAATAGTTGTTCTCTTTAATCCTCACGCTATAGACGGGGTATAATTTCAAACAGGCACACATGGATATGTCTGACCTCAACGGGTTGAAACTTGGTTTCTTCTAAAACATTGTAACTTTAAGCTATTCATAAACAGTTGTTCTCTTCAACCTGCATACTATAGACGAGGAATAATTTCAAACACGCGCACATAGCTATGTCTGCCCTCAACAGGTTGAAACTTGGTTTCTTCTAAAACATCATAACTTTAAGCAATTGATAAATAGTTGTTCTCTTCAACCCGCATACTATAGACGTGGTATAATTTCAAACACGCGCACACATAGCTGTGTCTGCCCTCAACAGGCTGAAACTTGGTTTCTTCTAAAACATCGTAACTTTAGAGTATTGATAAATAGTTGTTCTCTTCAACCCGCATACTGTAGACGTGGTATAATTTCAAACACGCGCACATAGCTATGTCTGCCCTCAACAGGCTGAAAATTGGTTTCTTCTAAAACATTGTAACTTTAGAGTATTGATAAATAGTTGTTCTCTTCAACCCGCATACTGTAGACGTGGTATAATTTCAAACACGCGCACATAGCTATGTCTGCCCTCAACAGGCTGAAAATTGGTTTCTTCTAAAACATTGTAACTTTAATCTATTGATAAATAGTTGTTCTCTTCAACCCGCGTACTATAGACGTGGTATAATTTCAAACACGTACACATAGCTATGTCTGACCTCAACGGGTTGAAACTTGGTTTCTTCTAAAACATCATAACTTTAGTCTATTGATAAATAGTTGTTCTCTTTAATCCTCACGCTATAGACGGGGTATAATTTCAAACAGGCACACATGGATATGTCTGACCTCAACGGGTTGAAACTTGGTTTCTTCTAAAACATTGTAACTTTAAGCTATTCATAAACAGTTGTTCTCTTCAACCTGCATACTATAGACGAGGTATAGCTATGTCTGCCCTCAACAGGTTGAAACTTGGTTTCTTCTAAAACATCATAACTTTAAGCAATTGATAAATAGTTGTTCTCTTCAACCCGCATACTATAGACGTGGTATAATTTCAAACACGCGCACACATAGCTGTGTCTGCCCTCAGCAGGCTGAAACTTGGTTTCTTCTAAAACATCGTAACTTTAGAGTATTGATAAATAGTTGTTCTCTTCAACCCGCATACTGTAGACGTGGTATAATTTCAAACACGCGCACATAGCTATGTCTGCCCTCAACAGGCTGAAAATTGGTTTCTTCTAAAACATCGTAACTTTAGTCTATTGATAAATAGTTGTTCTCTTTAATCCTCACGCGGGGTACGTACATAGCTATGTCTACCCTCAACGGGCTGAAACTTGGTTTCTTCCGTAACTTTAGAGTATTGATAAATAGTTGTTCTCTTCAATCCTCATACTATAGACGTGGTATAATTTCAAACACGTATACATAGCCATGTCTAGTCTCAACGGGCTGAAACTTGGTTTCTTCCGAACATCGTAACTTTAGTTGTTCTCTTCAATCCTCATGCTATAGGCCTAACTCACAGCCATGTCCAACCTCTATACGCTGAAACTTGGTTTCTTCCGTAACTTTCACCTAATCTCTATCGGTCGTTCTCTTTTCAGATGTTCCCCTGCTGCGAGGAATGTAATGTAACGTTTGCAAGGCGTGATAACTTCATGCGCCATATGAAATCAAAACACCCTAGCATAACATCTGCTTTATGTAAAGTTTGTAGTGTGTATTTCGCTAACGTAGAGCGATATGAGGATCACTTAGCAGAGGTACATCAAATATCTACTCGCCCTCAGGTAGTAGTAGGGAAAAAGCGTGCAGCTACTGATGTAGCTGTAGAAAGTACTAGTAGTAAAAAACCTAGAAAAAATCATGAACAGATGTCCCCCTGCTGCGAGGAATGTAATGTAACGTTTTCAAGGCGTGATAACTTCATGCGCCATATGAAATCAAAACACCCTAGCATAACATCTGCTTTATGTAAAGTTTGTAGTGTGTATTTCGCTAACGTAGAGCGATATGAGGACCACTTAGCAGAGGTACATCAAATATCTACTTGCCCTCAGGTAGTAGTAGGGAAAAAGCGTGCAGCTACTGATGTAGCTGTAGAAAGTACTAGTAGTAAAAAACCTAGAAAAAATCATGAACTTCAAACTATTCACTGCGAGCACTGTAACACTGATGTACCATCTTCGCATTTTCAGGGGCACTTACGGAGTAATGCGCATAAAAATAATGCGTGTAGAAGTGGTAGTAACGCAAACATCGAGGAAATTAATACAGCATTTAAAAGTAGGATTGCTAGTTACCGAATTCGCACCAGTCAAAAGTTTCAGAGCACTTCAAACTTTTTAAATTGCGTTCAACCGGATGTACAACAGCTTCTTGCTAAATCTTTGTCCAATCATAGTTTATTTAAAGTTAATTTTGAACTTTTCGCCTTGTACATTAAAAGCACGGATGAATCCGAAATAACGGACATTAAATCATTTAATACGAAGAATTTTATCATAAGTCAGTCGACTAATTTTGGTGATGTACTTAGGGATGTCTCTAACATTATTTCAACTAAGAGCGAGGAATTTCAGGAAAAGGAATCAGGGTGGGCTTTAGTTGAAATAATGTATCTAGAAGTTAACATCAATAAGTACAATCCCATGCGAGGTTCATCGTACATTGAGCTGCCGACATGGATTCAGCGAAAAGAAGCTGTTGTAAACATCCAAAACAATGACGAAGCATGTTTTGCATGGGCGGTGATGTCAGCTTTAAATCCTGTGAAACGGAATGTAGCGAATAGAACATCATCGTATCCACACTATTCAACGCAGCTAAATTTCGATAGTATAGAATTTCCTGTACAGATAAAGGATATTAAGCACTTTGAGGAACTAAATAACATTAGTATTAATGTATATGGTGTAGAGAAAAAGTCTGTAGTAGGTCCTCTGTATTATACATGTCATAAGAAGAGTACTCACGTTAATTTACTCTATATTGAAAACAGTGAGAATAGCCACTTTTGCTGGATTAAAAATCTGAGTAGACTTGTTGGCAGTCAGTTGTCAAAACGTAATGGTAAAAAGTGGCTATGTTATGGATGCTTGCAGTATTTTAAAACTGAAGATCAGTTAACGAAGCACTCCAAGAATGACTGCAATCATGTACGTACAGAGATACCTACTACAGGTAATAATGTTTTAAAATTTACAAATTTTCACAAGCAGATGTGGGTACCGTTCGTGATTTATGCAGACTTTGAAGCCATCCTCACGCCATGCAACACATGCTCACCTAATCCTGACAACTCTTTCACTAATACTACGCACATGCATGTCCCGTATAGCTTCGCGTATTACATCAAGTGTAGTTACGATAGTACGCTTAACAAGTTAGAGCTGTATCGAGGACATGATGCTGCTAAAGTATTTTTAGAAAGACTTGAAAGTGATGCAGTTCGTCTCGGTCGTATTCTGAATAGTAATATTCCTATGAAGCCACTCACCGAAATTCAGTTAAATGATCATGAACGTGCTACAAAGTGTAGCATTTGTGATGGGGAATTTTCCGAAAATGACCCTAAAGTTTTTGATCATGATCATTTAACTGGTTTCTACAGATGTGCCGCTCATTATAGCTGTAATCTTAAGTATAGAGTTCCTAAATTTATCCCTGTAATTTTTCATAACTTATCTGGTTACGACTCTCATTTCATCATTTCACAATTTGGAGCTTCGGATGAAAAAGTAGATATAATCCCTCAGAATAAAGAGCGGTACATTGCGTTTGCAAAGTCTGTAAAAGTAGATGCTGAGCATTCTATAAAACTGAGATTCCGTGACTCGTTTCGCTTTATGGCGAGTAGCCTCGATAAACTTTCTAGTCATTTACAGCCTGAACAATTTACAGAAATTCGACGCGTTTTCCCTGAAGAAGCGCAGTTTAATTTACTTCGGCGTAAGGGTGTTTTTTGTTATGAATATCTCGACTGCTTAGACCGCCTCGAAGAACGTGCCTTACCATCGAAACAATCCTTTTACAGCTCGCTGAATTCAGCAGATATTAGTGATGATGACTATTTACATGCGCAACATATCTGGGAGCAGTTCCACATTCAAACGCTGGGTGAATACTCCGATTTATATTTAAAGACAGATGTACTTTTGTTAGCTGATGTTTTTGAAAATTTTCGCTGTGTTTGCATGAACACCTACAGCCTTGACCCATGTCAGTATTTTACTGCACCTGGGTTAAGTTGGGACGCGATGTTAAAATACACGCGTGTGAATTTGGAACTGCTGTCCGATATCGATATGGTGCACTTTATAAAAGCATCCATTCGAGGCGGTCTGAGTCAGTGCAGCGGCCGGTATTCGAGTGCTAATAATAAGTACATGCCGAGTTTCGATTCCAGTCAGGAATCTCGGTATATCGTTTACCTCGATGCTAATAATCAGTATGGGTGGGCGATGAGTCAGCATCTACCGGTGAGTGGTTTCCGCTGGCTGACGCAGTGCGAAATTGATGCTTTACAGCTACACGCCCTAGGTGATGAAGCTGATAAAGGTTATTTCCTCGAAGTTGACTTACAGTATCCTAAAGAGTTACACACTTCTCATAATGACCTACCGTTCTGCCCTGAAAATATGAAGTCCCCGTACATTGCATCAACGACGAAAATGCTCATTGCTAATTTATGCGATAAATCTAAGTATATCATTCATTACCGAAATTTAAAACAGTGTTTGCAGCATGGTTTGAAGTTATCCAAAATTCATCGCGTACTAGAATTTAATCAGTCACCGTGGCTAAAGCCATATATCGATCTGAACAATAATTTAAGAACGAATGCGGTTAACGAGTTTGAAAAAGATTTCTACAAGCTCATGAATAACAGTGTGTTTGGTAAGACTATGGAGAATGTTGACAAACGCGTTGATGTAAAATTGATTACAAACTGGGATAATATTAAGAAAAGGTATGGTGCTAACTATTTAATAAGTAAACCAATTTTCCACAGCTGCACCATCATACATGAGAATTTAGTTATTATACAGATGAATCGTGTCAAGGTTAAGTATGACAAACCTACCTACATCGGCTTCACAGTACTTGAATTGGCTAAAACACTCATGTATGAATTCCATTACGATTATATGATGAAGAAGTACGCGCATAATGCGCAATTGCTCTACACAGATACCGATTCGTTTATTTATCAAATCAAAACTGATGACTATTACAATGATATAAAGCCTGACTTGGGTAGGTTTGATACGAGTAACTATCCTGCAGATAATCAATATCATCTGCCGCTAGTGAACAAAAAGGTTCTAGGTAAAATGAAAGATGAATGTGCTGGGAATATTATCGATTCATTTGTAGGTACTAAATCCAAGTCATATTGCATTTAAACTCTTAAATGAATTACAAATAAAGAGATTGAAGGGGGTTAAAAAGAATGTCGTTCAGAATCAGCTAAGTTTTGAAAACTAAAACAATTGCATTAAAAGTAATCCACCTGTTTTGCATAAGCAAATGTCTGTCATTAGAAGCAAGAAGCACCAGTTGTACACACATTTAATTAGTAAGGTAGCCCTTAATAGCGATGATTGTAAACGGTTTGTCATCCCAAATTCTACCAACACGCTAGCCTGGGGGCATAGTAGTATTGATAAGTACTACTTTACATAAACATTATGCTAGAGGTGTGTGTGTACTTACGTTACGCTGTCTTACATCACAATTCGGGAGAGGAACGCTGGTACGGCAAGTCTAAACTTGTACATTAAAGAATTGCATCGAGAAGTACGCTAGGGTAAAATGATTCGAGATAAAACTTGTACATACAAGATGTAAATAAATAATGTAGAATTGGCATATTCTTTTATTTTAGGTTAGGTATCACCTTCCTCCCGCTCCTTATTTGCAGGATAGAGTTTTTGTTTATTACTCATGGAAGAAAGAAGGTGATGAGCAGTTTCGTAAGTATAGTTCGGTAAATATCTCGAGAGCAGAATTTTTTTTTTTTTTTGTCAAAAAAGCACATAGCTTTGTAAAGCACGTAGAATTTGCTACCACCGGGGCAGCACTGTTCTCTCTGGATTAAAAGCTTTGTTTCCAAACAAGAGCACGTGGAATTTGCCGTCACCGGGGCAGCACGGTGATTAAAGATGGCGGATGACAGCTAACAGAACTTTTCAAATTACCCGCTACTACAGAGAGCAGCATGGTGCTCTGTTCATTAAAAGATGGCGGATGACAGCTAACGAAATTGCCCCGCATGAGGGCAGCACGGTGCTCTGTTCATTAAAGATGGTGGATGACGGCTAACGAAATTGCCTGCAGCATAGTGCTCAAAGATGGCGGGTGACAGCTGTCAAAAGAGCATGTGGCTTTGTAGAGCACGTGGAATTTGCTACCGCCACATAGAGTGCAGCACTGTTCTCAAAGATGGCGGATGACAGCTGTCAGAAAAGCGCATAGGTTTGTAAAGCACGTGGAATTTACCGCCACCACATAGAGTGCAGCACTGTTCTCAAAGATGGCGGATAACAGCCGACGAAATTGCCCGCAGCACAGCGCTCAAAGATGGCGAATGACAGCTGCACGTGGCTTTGTTTCCCAACAAGAGCACATAGAATTTTTCAAATTGCCGCCACCACATAGAGTGCAGCACTGTTCTCTCTGGATTAAAGATGGCGGATGACAGCTGACGAAATTGCCCGCAGCACAGCGCTCAAAGATGGCCGATGACAGCTGCACGTGGCTTTGTTTCCCAACAAGAGCACATAGAATTTTTCAAATTGCCGCCACCACATAGAGTGCAGCACTGTTCTCTCTGGATTAAAGATGGCGGATGACAGCTGACGAAATTGCCCCGCATGAGGGCAGCACGGTGCTCAAAGATGGCTGATGACAGCTGTCAAAAAAAAAAGCACGTGGCTGTCAAAAAGCACGTGGATTTGTTTATCTCGAGCTAGTGAGGTTAAGTTGGTAGCACTAAGGTTTAGGCCCGCCAAGATGGCAGCACTGCCGATGACAGGTGACGCAAGAGGGCAGCACAGCGCTCTGTAGTTTAAAGATGGCGGATGGTAGCTGTCAAAAAGCACGTGGCTTTGTTTACCTCATGCTAGTTAGGTTAAGTTGGTACCACTAAGGTTTAGGCCCGTCAAGATGGCAGTACTGAGGTTAGCGATGTGTTGTTGTCTGTCAAAAAGCACGTGGCTTTGTTTACAAATCTGTCAAAAAGCACGTGGCTGTTAAAAAGCACATGGCTTTGTTTACCTCATGCTAGTTAGGTTAAGTTGGTACCACTAAGGTTAGACCCGTCAAGATGGCAGTACTGAGGTTAGCGATGCGTTGTTGTCTGTCAAAAAGCACGTGGCTGTCAAAAAACACGTGGCTTTGTTTACCTCATGCTAGTTAGGTTAAGTTGGCACTAGTGAGGTTTAGGCCCGTCAAGATGGCAGCAGTGAGGTTAGCGTTGCGTTGTTGTCGATGACAGCTGTCAAAAAGCACGTGGCTTTGTTTACAAATTCAAATCTTGCGCCAAAATTCAAATTTCCCGCCAAAATTCAAATTTCCCGCGGGCGGCGGAGGCGGAGGCGGCGGCGGAGGAGGCGGCGGGAGGAGGAGGAGGCGCCCGAACTCTCCCATTATACTACTGCCGTCTTCCTCCCTTCCCCCACCCCCGCTATATCCCACTAACCCATGTACTTTTTGTTGTCTGTACATTTTTGCCCCCCCACCCCCACTTTTAATTCCCAATTGCCGCTACTGCTTCTATAAAGGGTTAACCGTCTCTCTACGGCTTAGGAATTTTACGCACATGTGGACGAGAAGCCTTTTAAATCTGTCTGTATGACTTACATAACTTTGTCGTATTGTTAACTCCTACACTGTTTTATCTTTACGGTTTTCACGAGACGTTTGATAAAATAGTGAGTGACGACTAAAGCCCATTCTGTTGGATAATGCTAAATAGGAGATAACAATCACAATAATTATCTCTAGCACTTGATTAATGATAGTTCAAGAAATAAATAACATAATCTTATGCAACTCATCTGTGTTATCGTTCCCTAATACAATTTTATACCTTGGGATTCTACAGCTTGCAAGCTGTGGGATATGCAGTCCCTGTCTTGTAAGCTAATACACGAACGACGAATGGTACAACCTTACTCTTTCTCCTCTGTTTTTTTTTTCTAGTTGCTTTACGTCGCACCGACACAGATAGGTCTTATGGTGACGATGGGACAGGGAAGGGCTAGGAGTGGGAAGGAAGCGGCCGTGGCCTTAATTAAGGTACAGCCCCAGCATTTGCCTGGTGTGAAAATGGGAAACCATGGAAAACCATCTTCACGGGTGCCGACAGTGGGATTCGAACCTCCTATCTCCTCTGTTAATACTAAAACAAATACAATAGAGACAATACGCGACACTTATGGATTTAGCCCAATGGGAGAAAATTCGACGGTGGCGCTTCTAGTGACTTGACCTGAAAAGTCGCCCTAAATTCAAATATCAATGGAAATTAATATATGAAAAATGGATAAATAAATTTCGTCTAGAAAGAAAGTATTATTGAAATATTAACTTCAAAGTTGCTAAAGCAATTCTGTATAAACGAATGAAGAATTATTTAAAAGGTTATTATTTAAAGACTGAAATTAGACATAAACAAGATGTGAAATGGACTGCTGTGAAATGGCTTGATCTTTCATTTATGCATTACTTGTTTTGCTTTAGCATTCCTGCCTGAACTTTTATCATCACATTAAGACACTTGTCAATAAAAATATCGGCACATTCCTTACACACATGATGCAATGAATTAACATTTAAAAGCTGGACAGTTTTCCTCTTAACATGAAGCCTACCAACAGAAAGAACATCTGTAAAATCCCGGCTTTAATCTGAGAAGAGGGATAAAAGAAAGAAAAATATGAAAATATTGTCGACAGTGATGCTTTGAATAATATTTACGTACAATTAAAGTAAAAATGTAACATACCCTTGGCTGTATAGTCGAGGATTTTTAAAGTCGCTGGCCTGGAAATGATCTGAACAGATCTTATAATTCTTATATAAGCGTAACGTCCCTTCTTTCTTGTACACCTTATCCAAATCACTTCTGTGACATTTCAAAACCCACAGATCAGACCTACAACACCACATCGGTATTGAAGGTTAAATGCTGCACTATACAATAAAATATGCGTATTATATTTTAAGCCAGTTAAAAATATGGGTCGAGCAGGTCAGAAAATTATGAAGTACTATAAAAATCTCTTTGTCACTGGAAGAATATAATACAAACACAATATTACTTACATTTTCTTGTCACGAGGCAAACGGAAGAAAGACCGCGCATTCTTCTCTACTTCACAGTTACTGCAGCCAAACACAGCACATATCTTTCCCCTCATGTCGAGAGGAGATATCAAGGAATGACACACGCTACTATTTAATTATGTCAACTCACTGAAAACGCATAAATAACACCAAAAACTTCACACACAAATGCACGTGCTCTTAAGACAGAATCAGTAGTTCTCAGGTCTACCCGCTAGAGAGAGCTCTAATAGCTGTCCCTCGATATCTCGCTGAGTGTCGCGTATTGTCTGTACTGTATTTGACTAAAAGTTGTGATTTATAGTTATTTTCTAGTTATTGGGTTCCATTCAGTGTTACTAGCCATATAGTTTAGGGAGCGTTCTTGCCGATATGACGTCTTACAGTACCTGTTAATCTTGCAAGTTGGCACTATGTAGTCATGATTTTTTCGTGACTTGTGAGATTATACGTACCGATACATACTGCCTTGTTAAAAACAATAATGTTACATTTGCGGGAGTAAGTACAGCATTCTTTTTTTCTTTTTCTGTAGGATTATAAATCTGTTTGGGTAATACCAGGTCAGTAGAATTGTGGCATGTTCAAATAATGTATTTAATAATGTAGATAGTGTTAAATGACGAACGCAGGTTTTCATTAATAAGGTCTTATATCGTATGTATAGAATTCAACTAGGATGTATAAAAAGCAAGAAAAGTCTGCAAGAACTCCTCCGAAAAGGAAAGAAATATTACCTCCTCTATCAAGACCAGTTCAGTTAAAATGGAAAGAAATTTTATCAACCAAACCTAACCTAACCTAACCTAACCTATCCTAACCTAGCCTAACCTAACCTAACCTAACCTGACCTGACCTGACCTGACCTAACCTAACCTAACCTGACCTGACCTGACCTAACCTAACCCAACCTAACCTAATCTAACCAAACCTAACCTAATCTAACCTAACCTAACCTAACCTAACCTAACCTGACCTGACCTGACCTAACCTAACCTAACCTAACCTAATCCAACCAAACCTAACCTAACCTAATCTAACCTAACCTAACCTAACCTAACCTAACCTAACCTAACCTGACCTAACCTAACCCAACCTAACCTAACCTAACCTAACCAAACCTTGTTATGTCACGATTTTCGTACGGTTTGCAGACTTAGCTTCTGTATATTCTTATTGACTTACGTAATATATTTGCTTGTGTATATTATTACAGCGTGTTTCATTTCAATCCGACAAGTACAGCGGAACATCGATATCTAGAATCACCTCGTGAGCTAAATTTTATTTCGAGTTATCGAAAATTCGAGATATAGAGAATACCATTTTTGAGCACGTACAGCACATAATTGAATCATATCCACAGCTTATACTGAATACATTATTTTTAACAGTATTTAAAAATATACAAACAAACTATTTTACAACTTTAATTATAACCTTTATTATAGTCACTTTTGAGAATACAGGATACAGTACACACAGTAGTGAAACAAGAAGCATACCTCGGTTAACACCTTTGGAAAAAAACCGTTAGTCTCTTTTATTTGTAACTGTTAACCTTTCCTCCGGGCTGAGTAGCTCAGACGGTTGAGGCGCAGGCCTTCTGACCCCTACTTGGCAGGTTCGATCCTGGCTCAGTCCGGTGGTATTTGAAGGTGCTCAAATACGTCAGGCTCGTGTCGGTAGATTTACTGGCACGTAAAAGAACTCCTGCGGGACTAAATTCCGGCACCTCGGCGTCTCCGAAAACCGTAAAAGAGTAGTTAGTGAGACGTAAAGCAAATAACATTATTACTGTTAACCTTTCCTCCATTCACGTTGAAAGTTCTCGTCAGTACCACGTAGCCGAGATTCCTAAAGGGAGCTTGTCATCCGCGACTTCAGGGGGTTGCTTTCGTACGTGACCGGCAATTAATTCTCATCCGAGAAACAGGACTTTGCCGATTTTCCGATCATTAGAAGTTTTAGTTTCTCGGTTCCCGTCATATTAGCTCCCAGCATCACTGTAAACCTTTCTTTATTGTTAACTGATCCTCACAAACCAAAAATGCCGTATTGCACAATGAATGTTGCACAAAATTAGAGTTACAGAATATTTTTTGCTTCAAGGGAAGAAATGTTCACTTCGAGAAATCGAGTAAATCGTGAAACCGAATTTCGAGTAATAGGAAAATAAATACACGTTAAGAATAGGACAAAGGGCAGGAAAATTTAAGTTACTTCGTGGTACTGAAAATTTTCGAATAATGGAGGTTCGAGGTTCGACTGTAAAAGAAAATTTCAAGAAGGGAGCTGAATTATTTACACAAGGCTAATACCGAAGAATACGGTTATAGTAACGCGTATATCAAAATAAAGGCAGAGGTATGTAACATTAAATCAGGGCCTCTGAAACTCTCAAAATCTCACGCGTGCAAACCGAGGCGCAGAGGTTTTGTGGTTCGGGTCGGACCAGCGTTCTGTCTCGGGGCGACTCGGCTAAGCTCGACTTAAGTCGGCTCGGATGGCGGAGCGCTGCGAAGCAAGTCAGGAAGGGGGGGGGGGGGGACATCCTCATCACGACGCGCAGGTCGCCTACGGGAATCAAATCAAAAGACCTGCATCTGGCGAGCCGAACTTCTCCTCGGACACTCTCGGCACTAAAAGCCATACGTCATTTCTTTGTGCGTTAACATTTTTTTTGTTTAGCTTCCGTAGATTCAATCTCGTCCCACTGCAGAAAACAGCTTTATTATCTTCATTAACATCAACGCACATTGTGGAAGCAATGCCAATGTACGTTATTTGGTCACCTATCAACCTGTTCACAACCTGTTGGTTGATGTATGTTAACTTGTTCGTTTCTTGGGCAAAAAAAGAATATAATGTTACTTTGGAAAACATTGTACTCTGACTTGGATGAAAAGAAGAACCAAGTGAATAATGTAAAATATTATTTCAATTACTATTTTATTGAATCTCAATAGTGCCATTTGTAATAGTTCACCGTTTCCTAGGTTTAGAAGCCGTTCAGTGAAATTAAATCTGAATTTTGGGCCAAAAAATTGAATTTTTTAAAAACTTGATTAGATAACACCTGTTCTGTAACAGTGAGGAATTATTGCCAGGCACTGTCTGAAGTCTGCCCTAAGCAAGGACACCTTTCTAGGTGATTTGTTGTTCAATATACAGGCGTCTCTCTAATTAACTCAGACCGTCCAGCGGCGTTTTTACTCTCGGAGACGTAAGCAGTTGTACAGGAGGCGCGGGCATAGTAAGGAGCGTGCACGTGTTCGACCTGGCAAGCATCAGTCGCCAGTCTGGATCTTGGCTGTTAACATGGTGAGACAGTTATCATTGCAACACCGTATTGTGAAAGTTATTTTAACTACGAACCGGTTCAACGTGTACGCGATGCATTTGTTCAGCAATCTCCTGGTGAAGTGCTACCTTCATGAACACAGATTCACGTAACTGTAAATAAATTTGAAACTATTGGCTCAGTACTCAATAAAAAAAAACATGCGCGCACAAGAACAGTTTTAACAGAGAAAAAGCTAGAAGACGTTGGTGCGAATCTTGAAAGGTCACCGAATAAATCACTCGCAAAATTAGTACAAGTAGGAGTTTCGGTTTCTTTTGGACACAGAGCTACAAAGCTATTACACATCAAATCGTACAGGTTTACACACGCCCATTGTTTAAAACCTGCTGATCCAGGCACAAGAGTGAGATATTGTGAGTGGTATCTTGATCAATGAATGATCGTTTATTCGACGCACAGCTTGAGGCCTGGTTCACCTTAATGGTCGTGTGAACAGTCATAACTCTCGCTATTGGTGTGCAGAAAATACTAATGGTGTTTATTAAGTCCATCATTATATAGGATGACACTTCCAGCATCTTTTATAAGGTAGCGTTCATACACGCCTTAAGCACGGCGAGCACGCGAGACGTAAGTTGGGCTGAAGCAGCCGCTGTAGCGCAGAAGTACAAATACCGTGCACTCGGTCTGACTTTATAAGAGACATCCTATAAGTAGCTGACCTACAGTACCGGTCAAATTTTAGGATCACATTAAAAAATCATGAAGTTCCATTTAGAACCTAAAATTGTGCTACTAGACCTCTGAGCTCTCGCATGTAATATGATACAGCCTACGTTACCTGATTTCAGTGATTTACGCCAAGTATTGTATTACATTTTTAACTGTTGGAAGTTCACATCCAAATGTCAACATTTTTGGAAATATTATGTACAATGTACTCTACTTGATTTCAAGTATCACCACCAAGATTCTTTTATAGGCTTAGCAATAATTGAGGGTCATTTTAATATAAATATACAAATTACAAAAAAATGCGGCTCCAATTTTTGTGCGTTTATTTTTTTTCAAGTCAGCGCAAAATAGTCACCTTTCCTTGCTCTTGTCACAGGTCTCAGAGTGAGCTCTCGGCATCAGAAATGTGTCTTTGGATGTCTTCCGCAGGGTGCAAATGAAACTGTCAGGGTACATAAGTCTGACGCCGATAGCTCGTCATGAGACCTGGGGCCATACATGATAAAGGCAAAGAAAAATCAAACCATTTTGGCCAAAGTAAAACGCGCTAAAAAAAAAAAAACTGTGCCACATGTTTTCGGAATGTTTACATTTTCTCTCTGGTCCAGTGAGGAAAGCAACGGCAAATCGCATCACTCCTCATCTCGCCTAGTACGCCTCAGTTTGGTGCTACCATTGTTTTTTTGCAGTTTCCTTATAACCACATAACCTTTAGCGGTTCTACTTGAGAATCCAACCAGTCTCTGGGCAGATTACCTGATAGACAGACAGACAGAGAAACATACTAAAGTGGCCCCCACCTATTGCTAAGTCTACAAAAAAATATTGGTGGCGATACTTGCAACCAATTAGAGTATACAATACATTATATTACCAAAATTTTTGATTTTTGGGTGTGACCTACCAAAAGTTAAAAATTCAAAACTTCTACAATATTTGGCCTAAAACAATGAAATCAGGCGACTTATATCCTATTAGATGTAACAACTTATAAAGAAAATTACAGACGTCTAGTGGCATAATTTTAGGTTCTAGATGACATTTCGTGATTTCTTTATGTGGTCCTAAACTTTTGATCGGTACTGTACTGCTGAAAAAGCATAAAGCGGAGCCATGGTTGACTTAACCTGTCTCATTCACTCCGCATCTTCCGAGTTTCTTATATTAGACGTAGGGGTCTTGCGAATTACTGTCTCCTGTGACTTACCTTTTTTTTTTTCTTGTCGGTCTGATTGGGTCAGACGGTTGAGGCGCTGGCCTTCTGCTCCCAACTTGCCAGGTTCGATCCTGGCTCAGGATGGTGCTCAATTACGTCAGCCTCGTATCGGTAGATTTACTGCCACGTAAAAGAACACCGGCGGGACTAAATTCCGGCACCTCGGCGTCTCCGAAAACCGAAAAAGTAGTTAGTGGGACGTCAAGTCAATAACAGTATTATTAACTTTTTTCAATTTATCTTTCTCGAAACGTATAGTTTTAGCTTCCGTTCTTTGCCTCTGCAACTGCGTATTTTATCTTTGCCACTTCTGCCTTGAGTATGTTTTTCTGGAGACAATAATCATGAAAAAATTAATTAACATAATCTCCCGGTAAATAATCACCAGATTATAATTCACTCATTAAAACTGCCATTATACTGGGAGCAAATGGAGATGATGTCTACTACCCAAACACTTAAATGCAGAGAATAAAAATATATTGAATATTGAATTACAGGTATTGCAGTTTGCTAATACGAAGACATCAAACGGACAGCAAGACTTGGTTCAGTCTACAGTAATGCCATTAGATTGCCTTAAAATGACAACCTCGCTGCACTGAAGGAGAAGCACCAACGGTTGTTGTCTGTTATCCCAGAAATAAGCGAGAACTCAAAGCAGTTCAATAAATAACGTTAATGTTATTGAGTGCAACTATCTGGCAATCTCGCCTCGTTTAATGAGAATGTTTTATGGAGAAAGAACCAAAAAATACGAAATTTCATCTCAACGGAATCATATCTCTACCATAGAAATACCTACAATGTAGCATCCAAGATCACCATTATTGTTAAGCGTGATTACCTGCCACCCTCGGAGGCCCGAGTTCGATTCGCGGCTCTGCCACGAAATTTGAAAAGTGGTACCAGGGCTGGAACGGTGTCCACTCAGTCTCGGCAGGTCAACTGAGTAGAAGTGGGTTCGATTCCCTCCTCAGCCATCCTGGAAGTGGTTTTCCGTGGTTTCGCACTTCTCCTCCAGGTAAATGCCGGGATGGTACCTAACTTAAGGCCACGGCCGCTTCCTTCCCTCTTCCTTGTCTATCCCTTCCAAAATTCTCATCTCTTCACAAGGCTCCTGTTCAACATAGCAGGTGAGGCCGCCTTGCGAGGTACTGGTCTCCCTCCACAGTTGTATACCCCGAGCCAAAGTCTCACGTTCCAGTACACTGCCCTTGAGGCGGTGGAGGTGGGATCCCTCGCTGGAGGGTAACAGATTAAGAAAGAAAGAAAGAAAGAAAGAAAGAAAGAAAGAAAGAAAGAAATTTGCTTTACATCGCACCGACACAGATAGGTCTTATGGCGATGATGGGATACTGGATACTGGCCGCACTTAAGCGACTGCAGCCTTCGAGCTCGGTAAAGAAAGAAAGAAAGAAAGAAAGAAAGAAAGAAAGAAAGAACATTATGCCTCAAACTCAGTGGAAGGCTTTCTATCTTATGCTTGTATACCCAACATTTGTACTCGCATTTGTCCCGTTTCTCTGCGGCGATAGGTATGAAGTGAGATGAATCTTCGTAGCTAGTTTTTACGATTGGATGCTCTTCCTGACGCCAACCTCATCAGAGGAGTTTATGAGATGAAATGAATGGCGTTATATAAGATGTAATGGAGTTTCGGGTCGCGTGGCTCAGACGGATGAGGCGCTGGCCAACTGAACCCAACCTGGTAGATTCGATCCTGGCTCAGTCCGGTAGTATTTGAAGGTGATCAAATACGTCAGCCTCGTGTCGGTAGATTTACTGGCACGTTAATGAACTCCTGCGGGAATAAATTTCGGTACCTCGGCGTCTCCGAAAACCCTTAAATGTAGTAAGTGGGATATAAAGACAATAACATCATTATTATTCCTGTGGAATAGAACCAAGGGGTCTGTATAAGGCTTTACATCTCCACCCGACAGACGAATCACCATCAACAGCGCCATATGTCCTCACTCCATAAGAGGTTTGGAATTTAAACCAGGATTTTGGCACGCATTCTAGTGATTAGAAATAATTATACACTACCACCTCCCCTACCCTGCCAGCCAACATTCTGAAAGTAAAAAATGTTCAGTGAATGGAACTCAAACCAATCCTTTCCCTAAAAGATAGTATTTTTCATTGAACAGTTCAAGTGAGATGGTCCCCCAATTACATGGTCGGACTCCATGGCTAAATGGTTAGCTTGCTGGCCTTTGGTCACAGGGGTCCCGGATTCGATTCCAGGCAGGGTCGGGTTTTTAAACACCATTGGTTAATTTCGCTGACACGGGTGCTGGGTGTATGTGTCGTCTTCATCATCATTTCATGCTCATCACGATGCACAGGTCGCCTACGGGTGTCAAATCAAAAGACCTGCACCTGGCGAGCGGAACATGTCTTCGAACACTCCCGGCACTAAAAGCCATACACCATTTCATTTTTTTTTTTTTCATTACAATTGGATTGTTCTGAAACACATACGGAAGGTAAAAGAAGCCAGGATGTACGCAGTTCGACATCATGCCGATGGATATATCTGTGTACCTACGCCATCATAACGAATATGCAACAACGACTTCAAGAAAGTAAAAATTTTTGGTCGTGAGAGTTTTTTGTAAAGAAGATACAGGAATCGATAACTGTACTAATTTCAGCTGTTGAAACCTCGTTTTCTCTATATCGCTGTGAATGACAGACAGAATTAAGGATTTTATATATATATATATATATATAGATGGCGAGCGTTTTTCTGGGTATCACCATAAGGGTTGTTTCCCAAGTAAGGTAGACAGATGCAGCATGGGTCTCGGCCCGCAAATGGCCGCAGCTGGTCCGTGAACTCCGAAGCAGAGGAGGAGTCGCCACTGCTCTACCGTGCCTCTACGCCTCTGTATTCGGGAGAGGGGAAAGGGCTGGCCCCAACCGTCGGCTGTCCTGAGAATGGTTTTCCGTGGCTTTTCATTCTCCTGCACTAAGGTGAATGCCGAGACAGTTCCCAGTATAGGCCACGGCCACCAACCCGCTCATCATCTCCTTCACCGTAACAAATCTCCCGGCCTGAGAGATGGCGTTACCGTCTAAGTGGCCCGTCTCCCCTTTCACGACAGGAATGGACACATTTTAGTAGCAGTACTAGCTTGCCAAGACGTGGCCCAGCATTTAATGGTTAGTCCACACCAAAGTTAATAAACAATGTTAACGAAACAAAGTTAATGAACAATGTTAACGAAAACATTTCTCAAGATGTTAATAAACTTTTGTTAACAAACCTTTTTAACATTGTGTCCACACCAAATAAACTTTTGTTAACAAACTTCTTTAACATTGTGTCCACACCAAATAAACTTTTGTTAACAAACTTCTTTAACATTGTGTCCACACCAAAATATCTGTTTGTGAGGTTACAATGGATAGGGTCAGGAAGAAGAAAATACAGCTGCAGCTTTCACTATTTTAATGAGTGCAATTAGAGAAAAATGCAGACGCAAAGTGTGGCAAAGAAAAATATTGGAAAAGTGTTTAAAATTAAGTTTGGAGAGGACACTTAGGCCTATGTCAGAACTTTCAATTCATGATGCAGCAGGCTTTCAAAACTTTCTGAGAATGTCCCCACAAGACTTTCAGTTCTTGTTGACGGTAATTGAGTCTGAAATTGCAAGAAATGATACAAATTTGTTGGAATGCCATCTGCATTAATGTTAGACTAAGTATAACTTGAAGATTCCTAGCGACTGGTGATTCCTAGCAAGGATCATGTAAGAGTGTAAGAGAAATACTCCTACACTTCACTTATGTATTTGTATGGTGTATGTGAGTTGCTTGCGATTCGACAGTCTATTTCGAAAAATTAATAAAAGAATTGTATTCCGCGCTACGAATTTGCGTGTTCTAATTGCGTCTTTGCGCATGTGCGAACCGAAATGTTAACGAAAACACGAAATGTTAATGAAAAGTTTCATTCACAAAAGTTATAGAAATGTTGTTTATCAACATGCTCGAAAAGTTAATGAACACGCTATTTTGTTTATTAACAGACAGAAATGTTCATGAACATTGTTCATTAACAATGTTTATTAACAAAGTTAACGAAAACATCTTGGTGTGGACGCACCTTTATTCTCTCTGTCTCATCTGCTGCGTTGATATTTGATATTTACCGGGGATACTTATAAATGAGGAAATATGAGTTGTCATTTGCATTGCCTCACGCCGATCGCTACATGTGTAAGATTTTGATGGTGTTTGGCCCAGATATTGGCAGGAGTGTGTTTTTATACAGCTCTACTTCCGGTCTCGTTTGACTACTACTAATACTCAATATTGTCATTCCAGACTTGAAAGGGGAGGTGAGCCTCTTGGAGGTACTGATGGTGGTGATTATTATTTTGAGAAGAAGTACAACTAGGCAACCTTCCTCAATATAACACTAATCAGAGAGAAACAATGGAAGGCATCTGACACATCGAAAAATGAAGGTATCGGCCAAAGGAAGACAAGGGCCACGAAGGGCGTGAAAATGAAAGAATCCCTAGGCCTCGAGTGCTCTAATACCGTCGGGAGCGGAAAAGTTAACTAAGGGAAGTCGGATAGGATAGATGAAAGTGAGGAGCCTGGCACAAGTCAGTGGAAGCAATGCCAGGACGCAGCTAAGTGCCCCGTGGTCTTCAAAAAACGCTCCCAAATGAAGAGCCTCTGGGGCCCTTTTTAGATGACTCTTACGACAGGCAGAGGATACCGTAGGTGTTATTTCGCACCCACAGAGGGGGTCCTCTTAGACGGTAACACCGTTTCTCAGGCCACAAGATTTGTATCGGAGAAGGTGAAGGTGAGGGGGTTGGCAGCCGTGGCCTATACTAGAAACTGTCCCGGTATTCACCTTAGTGCAGGAGAATGGAAAACCACAGAGAGCCATTCTCAGGACAGCCGACAGTGGAAACCAGCCCCTCTCCGTCTCCCGAATGCTGAGGCGTAGAGCCCCGGTAGAGCCGTGGTGACGCCTCCTCTGCTCGGTTGGCCGGTCAGAGTGCAGAGCTGTCGGATCACGGGCCGGGCCGAGATCCGCTCTGCATCTACCGACTCCCGTTTTGAGGTAATCTACACCACTTAACAAATTCCCACCGAGTGAGCTGGCCGTGCGGTTAGGGGGCGCAGCTGTGAGCTTGCATCTAGGAGATAGTGGCTTTGAACTTATCTGTGTCGGCGCGACGAAAAGCCAAATGTTTGTGTGTGTTCAGTCTTCAGCCCTAAGGCTGGTTGGATCCTCAAAAGCTCTGCCATCAGCTGTCATAGATGGCCTAGGCATCACTGAAGAGGTGTACTAGGGAAATGAGGAGTGAGGTAGTTTCCCGTTGCTTTCCTCACCGAGCCAGATGTTGCTATTACATATCAGCCTGCCAAGCCCACTGAAATGCATGCACTGACCGACCCTATGAGGAGGATTTTCATACTATTCACAGCAGGGACTGGCTGTACAATGATTGGCATTACTAGCATCGCTCATACCTGAGTCACTTTCATATTGTCAAAGCCAAGGATAAGACAGAGACAGATCTATGAAAGTAACAAAATTGCTCTAGCCTATACCAGAAGACATAGTGCACCGTAAACACTAGGTCCTGCCAGCAAGGCATAAGCCAAATGTAAGAAGAAAAAAATTCTCCCTCTCTGACCTGGCTGCATATTATTTTTTAATTTGGCGTTATGCTGTTGCTGATCCTGTATAAATAAATAAATAAATAAATAAATAAATAAATAAATAAATAAATAAATAAATAAATAAATAAATAAATAAATAAATAAATAAATCAGAAAGGTTGGTTTTTCTGATTTTGACTGGTGACCTATATGTTTGGTCTCATTAATCAACAAGCATCATGTTTTCTGATTTAATACGGGATCAAGATGCCAAGTGTGTTGAATCTTTCTGTTGCATTCATAAAGCCTTATGCATCTTTCTGATGTTGTGCCATTAAGGCGTCCTGCGTACTAATTTCTCAGTTCCGATTGCTGTCATCTGTCAGCGAAGCGGAACTTCACTGGCCGTAGTTCCGAAGGCCGAGCTTATTTTGTCGAGTACGCCATTACATGCCAACAATTATGTCACCAAGTGCCAAGATTCCTTTGCCGCCATTCAAAAGTCGGTTACCACGACCGGGAATAATTGGAGAACGTGAATAGAATACGTTACCCATTATTATTTTTATTATTTTACAATCTGCTTCACGTCGCACTGACAGACATGGGTATTTTGGTGATGTTGGTGGTGGTGATTACTGTTTTAAGAGGAAGTACAACTAGGCAAACATCCTCTATATAACACTAATCAGAGGGAAATATGGAAGGGATCTGACACTTCGGAAAATGAAGGTATCGGCCAAAGAAAGACGGGGCCACGAAGGGCGTGAATATGAAAGACTCCCTAGCCCTCGCAAACCTAATAGCGTCGGGGTCGGAAAAGAACAAGAGTTGACAAAGGGAGGTCGGATTGGATAGATGAAAGTGAGCAGCTTGGCACAACTAAGTGGAAGCAATACCAGGACTCAGCTAAGGGCCCCGTGGTTGCCAACCCACGCTACAAAGTTCAAAGTCCCTGGGGGCCCTTTTAGTCGCCTCTTACGACAGGCAGGGGATACCGTGGGTGTTATTCTACCGCCCCCACCCACAGAGGGACTTTTGGTGACGATGCGATAGGAAAGGGCTAGAAGTGGGAAGGGAGTGGCTTTGGTCTGAATTTAGGTACTGCCCCAGCATTTTCCTGGTGTGAAAATGGGAAACCACGGAAAACCGTCCACAGGACTGCCAACAGTGGGATTCGAACCCACTGTCTCCCGAATGCAAGGTGATAGCTACGTGTCCCAAACCGTACAGCCACTTGCTTATTATTATTATTATTATTATTATTATTATTATTATTATTATTATTATTATTATTATTATTAGTTGCTTCACGTCGCACCGACACAGATAGGTCTTTTGGCGACGATGGGACAGGAAAGGGCTAGGAGTGGGAAGGAAGTGGCCGTGGCCTTAATTAAGGTACAGCCCCAGCATTTGCCTGGTGTGAAAATGGGAAACCACGGAAAACCACCTTCAGGGATGCCGACAGTCGGGTTCGAACCCTCTATCTCCCGAATACTGGATACTGGCCGCACTTAAGCGACTGCAGCTATCGAGCTGGGTATTTATTATTATTATTATTATTATTATTATTATTATTATTATTATTATTATTATTACCTTCTTCTCTTTCTGTCATGACCTGCTAGACTCCACGTGCCAATTTCATTTCCTCAGCCTTTCATGATTTCTCTCCCTTCCTTTTCATTACTTCTTCATACTATCGCTGTGTTTCTTCTTCGTCTCATTCGCACCAGTTTTCTTTTCCCTTTTGTCTTACTATTTTCCCCTTTGGGTGTGGGCGGTAGAATAACACCCACGCTATTCCCTGCCTGTGATAAGATTTGGTGATGATTATTGTTTTAAGAGGAAGTACGACTAGGCAAACAACCTCTATATAACATTAATTAGAGGGAAAAATGAAAGTATTCAGACAACATACGACACTACCGACCTCCACAGAAATACGCAATAGTGATTACATCCCTCCATATCGGGTTGGCGTCAGGAAGGGCATCCGGCCTTAAAACAGGGCCAAGTCCACATGTGTGACACACTTCGCACCCGCGACCCCACAGGTGTGGGAAAAGCGGTAGAAAAAGATTTAGAAGAAGGAAAAATGGAAGGGATCGGTCAATTCAAAAAATGAAGGTATCGGCCAAAGAAAGACAAGAGCCACGTAGGGCGTGAAAATGGAAGACTCCCTAGGCAGGAGGTCGAATACGATAGATGAAAGTGTGGAGCCTGGCACAAGTGGAAGCAATGCCAGGACTTAGCTAAGAGGCCGATGGTTGTCAATCCACCCCTGTGGGTGGGTGCTGTTTTAAGAAGTGACTAAAAGGGGCCCCAGGGTCTCTTCACTTGGGAGCGTAGGTTGATGACCATGAGGCCCTTAGCTGAGTCCTGGCACAACTTCCACTTACTTGTGCCAGGCTCGTCACTTTCATCTATCCTATCCCACCTCACTTGGTCTTTTCTGACCCCGACACTATTAGGTTTCCTAGGCCTAGGGTGTCTCATTCTTACGCCATTCGCACCCCTTGTATTTTCTTCACGGAGACCTTCCTTTCTCGTAGTGTCGTATGGATGGTTGCCCAGTTGTGGCCTACTTACTAGTAAAACAATAATCACGGCCAACAATTTAGAACCCTTCCATTATTATTGTACCGGGCGGTACACCTCCGCTCCGCTAATTCAAACATTGCGCCAGTTGAAACTCCTCTACTGGAGGAAGCCTGAACTTTAACTACCGTGTTAAGTCTCAAGTTTCTCAGAAGATGTCCCTACTTGTAAATTTTAAAGTGTTCTGAACTGTGCCGTTTCCGATGTATTTTTGTTTTCCCTGTAGCAAGAAGTGTGAACATTCTCTTCTAGATGGCACCTCTTATGAACTACAATTGTGCACTCTAGTGCGAAGTGTAGGAACCTTTTTTTTGAAGAAATTTAGTATTTATAAGTTTGTTCTTTATTAAATTTCTTTCTGCCATTTTTTTTAAGTTGGCAACGTTAACCCTTTCTTTCCGCCAGTTGTGAAATTGGCCAATCATAAATTTTGTAATTAATTTTCCACCAATCCTAGATGTCTTCTTCAGTTTTGACTTGTAATCTTTTGGCCGTCCAATAAAATGCTTGTGGGCGGGTGTTATCATTCATGAAAGGTCTCGAATGTTCCGCGAGGGTATATAAACTGCTGATTTTCGGGTCTCTGCGCCACTTCAGTAACATCTATCATTGTGTAAATTATGTAGCAGGGGGCGGGAAGCGCCTCGATCGTCGGGCAGCAGTTCTTCAATAAGGTAATGGCCTTTTAATAACTTCTTTTCTTGCTAGCTCAGCAGTTTAACTCTCGGGGCAGGCTCGATACCTCTTGCCATGTAACTTTCCTCTAAAATGTAAAAGACTCTTGGTATAAATTCTCTCTCTTTAAACTACAAATTGGGATAGAGAGTGCCTAACCCTCTCGAGCTCCCTTTCATATTGTTTTTGAGGTGACTACGTTTTCTCAACCAGTTTTCTTCGTCTCGTAATGTAAATAGTTTTCCTATCGTGTCACCTCTTTAGTATGGGATTAGCCCTTGCATATGCGGCCTAGTGCCAAATAGGTTTTAAATAAAGTGTATTAGGAGTGCAAGGACGCCTCCTCTCAAGTTGGTATTTTGGAGGCCATGTAATTGTCCTGTTTCTTTATTGGGTAGGCCTCAGTAGGTTGGGTATTTTTACCCCTGTTTTCATGTGCTTGGAGGTCAACTTGAAGGTGGAGTTTGGTGTGGCCTTTGATAGTCTGGAACTTTGAGAGCGGGTTGCTCTTCCCAAAAAAAATTGTTTCTGCGTGCCTCGAGGAGGCTTTACTGTGTAATTGGGAGCAATAGCTCCTGGGCATGATTGGGGTTCTCTGCCCCTTTGTCAAACCTGGTATCTGGCTACAGTTGGGCTAATTGCTCAAGAATTATGTGTCTGGCTCTCGGAGCCCAAATCCTGTAACACTGTAATTGTACATGCTCGATTTGTTGCTAGGCTACTGAGTACCTGTTATATTTGTTATTTCTTGATCTTAAAAAGAAAATATAACCTTGTTAAATTTTAAATTAACTTTAATTTTGTAGATTGAGACCTATTCATCCCAGCACCTTCTTTCACCTCTAACTACCACGGATAACTCCGTAACAATTATTATTGATTTAAACCCACTAAAGAGCGCTGATGACTAGTTCTTCCTCAATGCTCTTCTCCATTCCCAATATCTCTTGAGCCCTGCTGATAATTTCTCCTTTCTCTCCTGTGAAAGGGGGTTCCGACTTCTAGGGACTCTAGGTGGTGGGGTCCAAGACTGTACCATAGCACAAAATTTGGAACGGTCTTCTAAATCAATGTCTGAAATCCCAGCCGAATCCAAGTCCTTCTGTACTTCATTAAGCCACAAGCTTCCAGTCTTGTAGCTTTTAACCAAAGAGAAGATCTTCTTGGTAAGCCTGTTGCTGTCTATTCGTTGTAGGTGTTCGTAGAACTTAAGCATCCTACGTCGTCTTCTCCTCTTATTATAATTCGTTACAAATCTGTGTTAACCTCTTGAATCCAGATTTTTTTTTTTTTACTTTTCTCCCATTTTTGAAGGTGGTGGTAGTGGGTGGTGGTGGTGATTATTGTTTTAATAGGAAGTAAAACTGGGCAACCATCCTCTATTAACATTAATCAGAGGGAAAACTGGAAGAGTCCAACAGTTCAAAAAATGAAGATATCAGCCAGTGAAAGCCAAGGGGCACAAAGGGTGTGAAAATGAAGACTCCCTAGGGTCAGAAAAGAACAAGAGTTGACCTAGGAAGGTCGGATAAGATAGATGAACGTGCGGAGCTTACGTTTTCCGACTGTGGATAGTAAATTTCATTGTGTAAGTTAAGTTGGCAGTGGTCCTAGTATTGGGACAGTTGAAGGAAAATAAATAAGCTATTATGCTCTGTTTCTACAGGAGTCATCATCTTGAACCAGCTCCAGTTTCCCAGGTGCGGCGAATGAGCGCTCTCCTTTTACTTCCGTCCACGTAGAGGTTTTCTTCCATAACCTGCTGCAAATCCAGAGCTCGTCGAGTTAGAAATCAGGACCTCTCAGGTGCATGCGCCTGGTGCATGCACTGTGCACGGTGCAAAAGACGACTTCGCTTGGTTGACCAGAGTGCACACCCCCACTCCTCGATTTGGAGCAATAGCGCTGTTCCTCTCTCTCCCCACGCCTGCCTCGCTCGCTCCGCCTGTCTCCCTCTTCCTCGCTTGCTCCGTAACGCTCCAAATCCGAGCCGAGTTCAGCCGAGTTGAGCCGAGTAGCCCAGAGACGAAGCGTTGGTCCGAGCCGATCCGAGTGAAACCGATGCACTGTGCTCAGGAACTCTGCGCCGCTGTTTGCACGCGTGAGATTTTGGGCGTTTGAGAGGCCCTGAGTTAGATCACCTGCACCTGGCGAACCGAACATGCCTTCGGACACTCCCGGTACAAAAAGCCATACGCCATTTCATTTCATTTCATTTCTAATTTGATTGATCCATATCTTCTTTGGCTGACCTCTTGAACTTTTACCCTCGCTTTCCTTCTCAAACCAGTTCTTTGCGGGTCCATTCTTTTGAGACGATCAAACCATATCAGCCCGGCTTCAACACAGATCTTCTTCTGTCTTCTTCTTTATAATTTAATGGGCTTCGCTGATAGCAGTTCACCCAGACACTAGCCCTATACCTAACACCAATTACGGAGGAGACTTTAAAACATAGGGCACACAATTAATCACAGAGGAATATAAATCTACCACAAATATGCTGCCGTATACACAGGAATTTCCCGAGGATATAAGGTGCAAAGCTTCACGCCGGAGCGATTCTCCTCGGCAACTTACTACCACACGAAGATAACCGGATCAATATACAAAGGGAAATGATAATAAAAGTGTTGGTTTCAGAAAGGAAGGTTGAGGAAGCCACCACCGTGCTGGACTTTGGATTTATTAACCAACATGAGATTTGAGTAGGTAAAGAGAAGTGCTTCCGAAAAAGCGGCTTCAACCATTTTAATCTGCTAGCTTCGAGCAGCGGACATTAAAACAATATTATGGCTAATTTTAACAACCGGAGTATTACACTTACATAGATTAGATTTTACTAACTTCATGGGATATAATTTGTCAGGAGTGGACATATGATTGAGACGCAATCGAATAATATTCGTAATATGACGTCGAGAATAACAATGCATGGTGATTTAGGGACAGTTGGAAGAAGAGTAAACAAACTCCGACCCGTTTTACAAGAGGGATTACTCCAATTATGTTACCACAGTTGTCTAATCGTATCTCTACAACTGCTCCAAAAATCATTATAAGGTAGTGCCAAATAGTATGCAACTCCTTGTCCTTTAGCCGCAGCATTGGCCGGGGCATCGGCCTGTTCATTCCCTTCAATATTCGAATGACCTGGAATACAAAGTAAGGTAACCAAAATTCCTAACTGATGAATATCAGAACAAATTTTTCGAATATTTTTATATACCAATGTTTTCTGAAACTGGGATTATTTAAAGCCTGTAAGACACTCAGAGTCACAGATCCACTTATGATTTTTTTCACTTGGATACGGAGTCAAAGGGTGAAAAGAAGAATATTCGTTCGTTACTTATGTATTGACTTGCAAGTAACGTTTTGAAGATAAGTGATAATTTCGGGTAGAAATAGTCCCTTCCCAACAGCCACTCTCCATTCAATAATGAAACCGTCTATACTTAAGAGAAACATAAGATAAGAAGACTAGTCAGTTCAGGTCCGTAAGAGATGGATCGAGACGGCAACATATCACTTGGCATAACACCTCTACCCAGCTGTTGGTCATCCATGACTGCAAGAGAAGAGTATTCCATTCACGCATTCATTCAGTATTCTTTACGCGCGTTTGTAATCGCCTGCCGTGTGAACTTTTGTGTCTTACGCAATAATTGTATCCGTCAGTTAATAGATCTATTCTTGCATTTATTCCATGACTCAGAGTCACCAACAGATGAGGTGGCCATGATACCAAACTCGTCACAATCCAAGAAATCCCCATTTTTAAGCCAGGATCTGAAATGATAACAATCATTCTACAATAAGATCGCTTCTTGGAATGATGTTGATCTTTACATTCTCTCTACGCTTGCATCATTTTTAGATAACATTTATTGATAGCCGTGAAGATTGAACATCCGTGATGCGTTACTTTGTTTGTGTGGCCAACTAGCGATGAATTTTGTAACACAAGTGAAGAAATATAATGTTTTGAATATTATCTTTATCAATAGAACCTTGCAAGAGGAAATGATTCAGTTAGTTTTATTTACCGTAGGACAAGCACCGCTGATTAAAGTCCAGTTTTAATGAAAGGAAAACATGTCCAATATACGCTGGTAGATCGTTGATGATGATAATAATAACAATAATAATAACAAAAATCCTTATCTTTGAACTCAAAACTCAGACATTATAACATTGCCATATGACCTGAGGATTTGTACGCAGCATAATGTCTTGTTACGTACAAGAATGGCATTATAGAAAAATTGAAAATAGGAGGAAAGAAATAAAGATCTAAGGAAAATTCTTGGCCTTATTAAAGACAAAGATAAATATAGACGTCGGCATAACCATGAACTATATACGCATGTCTAGAAAATCTCTGATTGAATGCGGAGAAGGAAAATTGCATTTTATGGTCACTTGCTAAGAATGAAATCTACACGATTATCGAACTAGATCTGTTTTTCTTAATCTGGTTACCCTCCAGGGTTGGTTTCTCCTTCGGACTCAGCGAGGGATCCCACCTCTACCGCCTCAAGGGCAGTGTCCTGGAGCTTCAGACTCTGAGTCGGAGGATACAACTGGGCAGGATGACCGGTACCTCGCCCAGGCGGCCTCACCTGCTATGCTGAACAGGGGCCTTGCGGGGGAATGGGGTGATTGAAAGGGGCAGGCAAGGAAGAGGGAAGGAAGCGGCCGTGGCTTTAAGTTAGGTACCATCGCGGCATTTGCCTGGAGGAGAAGTGGGAAACCACTTGCAGGATGGCTGAGGTGGGAATCGAACCCACCTTTACTCAGTTGACCTCCCGAGACTGAGTGGATCCCGTTCCAGCCCTCGTACCACTTTTCAAATTTCGTGGCAGAGCCGAGAATCGAACCCGGGCCTCCGGGGTTGGCAGCTAATCACACTAACCACTACACCACAGAGGCGGACGAAATACCTATTTTAAAGATAAGAAGAACTTGGTTCAAGGAGGTGGAAAGGGACCTACAGGAGATGGGGATCACTACTGAAGATATACAAGAACGCAACCCACTCAGGAGGAAACTAAAAGACCACCAAGGTTTTCAAGAAAGGCCAAAGTTGAAGACGGGAAAGACGTGGATGGAGGAAAGAAAAGAGCAACACCGGCAACGAATGAAGGAGGACTGGGTAAATACAAAGCCTAGAGAAAACAACCGAAATAACGTGGCCCTTAGTAGGCCGATACGAACAAATAAATAATAATAATAATAATAATAATACGCAGCAGAAACTCTTAACCTAGTAAGAACAGGAATGCTTAAGAGATTAGAAATGGTGGAACGAAAGATTCTCAGGGAAATATTGGGAGCGCGAAGAACAGAGGATGGTCAATTTAGAAGACGAGCGAACAAAGAACTATATACCAAGATAGAGAAAATTTCGTACGCTGTACGGAAAAAGAAGGAGCGAGTTCTTCGGACATCCTGAGAATAGACCAGGGGAGGTTAACACTGCAAACAATACAATTATTTCTTGTGAACAAGTGAACCAAATTACGCTGGATCCAAGCGGTACAAAGGGATCTGGAAGAAATAGGAATACAAGAACCAGACATATACAACAGAGCGGTTTTTAAATCAAAACTTCGGGCTTGCACAAGCTTTCAGGACAGAACTAGACCTGGAACAAAATCGTCATGGACAGAAGAGTGAAGAAGGTTTGCAAAATATGAAAATGAAATAACATTGACCAAGGAGAAAGACCAGAAAAGTCCGGCCCCGCGGTGTAGGGGGCAACGTGTCCGCCTGTCACCCGGCCGGGTCGGGGTTTTTAATTGTAATGATTAATATCGCTGGCCTGGGGACTGGGTGTTTGTGACGTTCTTAATCTTCATTTCCTCACACACAACATTCCACACTACCGCCATTCCAATTACACGCAGGTTCATACAATATGGTACTAGTAGGGGCAAACGATCCACATGGGTCGACGACCCGAACAAATAGTAAAAACGGGAAGAAGAAGAAGAAGAAGAAGAAGAAGAAAAATAACTTTTTTTTTTTTTTTTTTTTTTTTTCAAATGACCTTGCCATCTTAGGTAAAAACCGAGAAGACACTCATGCAGATGCTGCTGAGCCTGCATGAAATCGCGGGGAAAAAAAACGGGTCTTAAAGTATTTTATAAAAACATGGAATATATGGAGTACAATCACCAAAGTGATAGGTATATTATGTGGGTAAAACATGGGAAGGTTAAAAGGACAGAAAAGTTCAAGTATATGGGAGAATGAATCCACACACATCATACACACCGGACTGAATAAAGAGGCAAACACGGTCAGAGTTGTGACGAGACTATCGGATGAAAATTACCGAATTATTCAATAATCGTCAACTACCGTTACAACCGATTGTTTCCGTTTGCATTCTGTTTATCATCCGGATCGCAAATTGCAATTGTATACACTTGTCGGCGCTGAAATCAGCCTCCTCTTGTAATTTGTTTACTTCCTCCCTGTTATGCTCAACCGAACTTGGCGTAAACAGGTTTTAATACAAAACTACATTTTTTTCCAGGTTTGCTTCTCGGATGGGTCATCAATACATATCCTTGATGACAGATCTGTATTTGTGAGGAGGCGCAAGGGTGAGAAATACAATAGTGACTGCATTGTCAAGACCAAAGATGATAGAATAGATTAGAGATGAAACTCAATAATAAATTTCGGTTCCAGGCCACTTGGCGCTAGTAGTTTTAGTCTCTTTTCCGAGATAGCGCCACAATGTGCATTCTGGTGCAATACCTTAGTATTACTATCAACAGATAGCGCGGAGAATTAACATCCGGCGCAGTGACGCACATCCGGGTATGCTTACGGCTCCTCCCCCCCCCCCTCCTTTCCCTGCCCCGCGCCGACCCTGACCCTAACCCCCCCCCCCCTCAAACGGCGATAATATTGCAGTTCTACTGGTTCTACTACTTCCATGCCCAATACATTGTAATTCATATATTTTTATTTCCAAGTACTTACTACGTTGTAAATAATGATCTGATACCCCTAGTTCGTATGGCATACTATGTTACTGAGAACATAATCACACACCTCAAAGCAGCTTTAACTTCAAATGAATGATTAACACAAAGCTGATAGTATAACAATTAAGAAATCCCTTCGAAAGCAAGACAAGAGAGCACACCATATGCAAGACAATGGGGTATCACATCAATATCCAAGTACCACATGAAAATAAAAATAACAGAATTAAATGCACTGAGACAGGAAATATATAGAACTACATTAATAGAACCATTCAGCTTTCAGCCCCTGATGTGTACTCAAACAGGAAATACAGGATTTCAGGAGGACTGGCGAAGATATATTTCAAATAAACAAGCACAAGGAACAAAGATTTACAGCACAAGCACTTGAGCACTTGGAATTCAAACAACACAAATACTGTAGCATCATGGGAACTATCGATTAAAATCGATATAAGTTCGAATAAGGTTAATCGATTGGGTAAAGTCGAATTCGATGCAATTCAGCAATATTATCTACACAATGCTTGACATTATATAATTAATTTGTTAGAAGGGCCCGCTGATTGAGGTTAGACTTGAAATACTTGAAATACTTGAAATACTTCACTTTGAGACAAACTGCCTTTAATTATTAACAACGCTCATTTCATGCTTACTTGCGTGCCATCTACAGAACGTGTATATAACTATTTACACGTTATGAATGACCTCCAGCTCCATCTAGAAAAAGAGACTGAAACTACCTGAAGCTAGCTACAGATTGGAACCAAAAGCCCTATTAGAGTTTCACCCCCCTGGTCAAGACCGTGAAGCACCCGTTAGGTGTCATGGTGTGGTCCGTCATCAGTAGTAATGGAACCGGCCACCTGTATATTGTCGAAGGAACCATGAACCAACACCAGTACATTAAGGTTCTGGAGAAACGGCTACTTCCACAAGTTCGTGAATGGTTCCCAGATGGCAAATTTGTGTTTAAGCATGACTCTGCACCTTGTCACAAGGCTAAAACTGTGACAAAGTTCCTTCTGGACAACAAAGTGAAGGTTCTGGACTGGCCTGGCAATTCTCCTGACCTCAACCCGATCGAGAACCTTTGGGGGCTAATGAAGAGGAAACTTTGTGCTCATAATGTCACGAATAAGATCCAACTGATCGAAAGACTAATCAATGTGTGGCATCATGATGATGAAATTAAAAGAAGCTGCCTCAGATGGATTTGTAGTATGCCAGATAGAGTCGAAGCGGTAATTGCTGCGAAGGGAGGTGTTACAAAATATTAGATTTTCCTAGTTTCCTTAGTTTTTCATGATTTTCATTAATTTTTCAAATGTAAAATTGTGTAATATATTTGTCAAAAGTCCATTTTAGATTAATTAAATGTACATAAGTGATGTTTAATTGTGTATGTCTTATCAAGTTTGAAAAGTACAACTTTCACCTAGTGGCCCTAATAATATGATCAACCAGTGTAAGTCAGAGTTGATAGTAGACTCTATACTCTTTGACACGAACCCCTTGACTGGCGCGAATTATGATGTAAACTAATAAAGCGAATAATATGTTCAGATTTATTTCTCCCTGGCAGAACTGAGAAAACTTGGCTCATTTATTATGAATCAATACATATCTGACTTAAAATTCGTCTGAAATTACCTAACATTTGTTAGTTTTTGAATAGACGATCTTACAATCATTAACTTGTGGAAAAATTCATTTTATTTAAAATGAAACGTAATGACCACAATTACTTTAATCGGAAATTATTTTATAGACCAACGTATTTCGGTTTCCAATTCCTTCACTCGAACATTGTGTAACGTTTGTTACTAGTCCCTAAATTTTCGCTTATATCACTACCAGCAAAAGAAACACAACATAAAAATCGGGAGTATAATACAACAATCCACTTTTCAAAATTCGATCTTTGTAGTTCCTAGCAAATGACTTATTACTATCAGCCGAGCACCGCAATACAAAACGTATTTTACTACTTCATAACAAATTTCAAACCGAATGAAAAATATCGAATGTTTTTAAAGACATGATACCCTATAGGCTTTTGGGGTTAGGTTATGCCGTGCCAAGAAAATGAGGTGAAATTCTTAACGTTTCGCAAAGAACTGTGCTCTGCGACCTCAGAAGAAATCTCGACTGTCCACGAGAAAGGCTTCTTATACAATGACACTTTTAAATGTGGACGTTATTATAGGAGTGGAAATGATACGTTCATTCGCCACCAGATGGCCCCCAGGACATGGCACAACCTAGCGTTCGAAGCGAAAGCTGACCGAACCATCACAATCAGTCTAAAATCGAATGTTTTTATTCGATAGTCACGTTTCACAAACGGTAGTCTATCGATAGTTAAAAATACTCGATATTCCCATCACTAGGTCAGAGACAGAAAATTGGATCTGGCCTACAGAACAGGTATAACAAACGGGCAATATCTTACAAGGACAAAATTCGACATTATAATTCGGTAATAAAACCGAAAAGGTTGAACGCTTCAGAAATCATACTTTAAATATTTAAAAAAAAAAGAAGGGAGCTGCACAAAATCGAGGAAAATTCTGCGACCGCAGAAGACTTGGAATGAAAGGAGAAATTATTAGCACTACAAGTACATTGAACAGATCACGGATACAAAGCGGAAACGAAGATTGAAATTCTACGGACACCTCGTAAGAATCGATGACGAATGACTGACCAATGAGATCTTCAGATACAATCAATCAATCAATCAAACAAACCATCAATCAATCAATCAATCAAATAAACAAACAATCAATCAATCAATCAATCAACATTCTAAAGGCCAATGCCTTGTCGATGCAACCAAACTTTTCTTTCATCGGCTGTTCGTTTCAGTTCCATGCAATTGACACAACCTAACCTCTTCTTGATGTCGTCCTAATACTTCATCTTCCTGTCCCTTTCTATCCCAGCACTTTCCCTTCAAGAATGTTAGTGATGAAAGTATTGTGTCTGATGACATGTCCAATAAATTTTAATATCCTGTTTTCCATTTTGTTTAAAGATCATCTCTCTTCTTTAACTTCCCTTAAGAATTCCAGGTTGGTTTTTCTTTCCGTCCAGCTCGTTCTGGTCATTTTCCGCCATATCCACATTTCAGCAGCTTCAAGTCGATTCCTTTCTAATTTATCCAGAGTCCAACTCTCACATACTGAAGTGTACTCCATACAAATGATTTTGCAAAGGATTTTCTGACATCTATATTTATGTGTGTGCTGGTTAAAATATTTTTCTTGCTCATAAATGCCTGTTTTGCCAACGCTATTCTTTTCTTTACTTCCAGGAAGCATCTATTATCCTCTGTCATCATACTACTAAGATAACAGAATTGTTTCACCTGATCAATTCTGACGTCATCAATTTTCATATTGGTTTTAATTTCTTCCATACTTTTCCGTACTACCATTTCTTTCGTTTTCCGTTGGTTTACTTTTAATTTCCATAGTTTAAGAGTGCCTGTGAGGACTCAGCATCATGGGGTTAAAGGCCACCTTCAAGTGGGTAGAAGAGGTCAACAGGGATGCGGAAGGAGTTGGAATTACATTAGAGATGATACACAGTAGAAGAGAGTTCCGAAGAAATGTCTGCAGTCTAAAATCATTTGAAGAAAAACCACTAAAAAGAAGATCCAAACAGATCATTTCCGAAGAGGAGAGATAGATGAGAATCGAAAGAATGAAGAGGTTCTGGGAAGATCTATTCGGCCCACACCTGGGAAAATTCGGAAACAAAAAAATAATAATCTATATATTAAGAGAGTTTACTAAAAACAGCTTTGGCTACTCTGTACGTCCGTTCTACTTGAGCGATTTCCTTCATTTTTGCTTTATTCTCCTCGGAATTACCTGCTGGTGAATCATAAGACATTGGTAGGTCTCTAATTTCAGCCATTATAAAATCAAATCATTAAATAACTCCAATCATTGCAGGCGAAGACTTATCCTAACCCGCAATACATTCTGTACTTAGCAGGTAGCTAAGCGATTTACACTTTCATTAATATTCTGATATTTGAGATTTTCATCCTTAGTAATGTCATCGCATGTGAGCATGTTTGAATACTACCTGTCAAGCCAGAGAGTATACACTTCTTCTGATCATGGAAGAATACTATTCCCTGCTAGATATGATTTTATTCTCTAAACTTTCCCAGCTTTTAAATATACTCAACAGATGACAGAACTTTCCTAATGACTTACATGCTGTTAAGAAAACAGTTGACGTACGAACAGACGGGAAGGTCTTCTGTACACCGAGCTCCATAGCTGCAGTCGCATAAGTGCTGACAGTATCCAGTATTCGGGAGATTGTAGGTTCGAACCCCACTGTCGGCAGCCCTGAAGATGGTTTTCCGTGGCTTCCCATTTTCACACCAGGCAAATGCTGCTGCTGTATCTTCATTACGGCCACGGCCGCTCCCTTCCCACTCCTAGCCCTTTCCTGTTCCATCGTCGCCATAAAACCTATCTGTATCGGTGCGATGTAAAGCAACTAGCAAAAAAAAAAAAAAAAAAAAGTCTTCTGTACGATCATTAATAAGGGGAGGGACAAACTCTTGAAAAAGTGGGTGCCTACTTACCCGAACCAACATTCAGCCACGGCCAATTGTATGTTCCGCTATATCGGAAAAGGCGTTTGAAAATGTTAAGATCCACATACGGCAGAATGATCAATGCACAGTGAATATTGTATACAAGGAAGTGTTATAAACAACATTACGAATTAATCAGCTATTATGTAAAAAAAAAGTCAAAGTCATCTCAGTACAGTCCATGATAGCCTTTGGAGGGGTGGAAGGTAAAGGCTTCCACTATCCGTAACCTCGGCACTTGGTGGGGTAGAGTGGTTAGCTCTACGACCGCCCGCCTTTGCCGTCAGGAATTAACCTGGTACTCATTTTTGGTATAGGCTGAGTGAACCTCAGAACCATATGCACCTCCGAAAGTGGAAATATCGTTTCTTAAACTTTTCGGCTTCCTGACGGAGAATGAACCCAGTTCCTTCCGAGTGATCAGTTATTATGTACTAATATGAAATGTTCGTAAAACTATTCACAAGAGCAGGCAAAACAATATGACTACAATAGGCATATCAAGAAGAGTTAACTGGCCTATTTAAAACGAATGATACGCTGCAGCATGGGTCCTATAATAATAATAATAATAATAATAATAATAATAATAACCTGACAAAAACAAGGTTGAAAAATTTTGGTCACTACTCGAACGGGCACTTACCAAGATCCCTCAGCATCATGTAAAAATTCTCCTTGGAGATTTTAATGCGCAAATCGGCAGAGAAAGGGAACACAGGCATATTACTGGATGTTTCTCAGCACACAAGAAGACTAACGCAAATGGACACCGTTTAATCAACGTATGTGGAATGGCAAACCTCCAGCTGATGTCCACACACTTTAAGAAACCTCCACAAAAAATGACCACATGGAAATCGCCGATCAGTCACCTAGGCGAATACCAGATCGACCATGTAGCAATTACCAGAAAATTTTCCCCTGAAATTATGAACATCAGGGTACGCAAAGGTTATGTAGAGTCAGACCACCACCTCTCACAAATCAAAATCCGTTTCAGACCCAACCGAAGGAAATACCAAAAACCTACAATCCCACGCATTGACCCAGGTTATCTGCAAGAACATGCACATGAGTTTGCCCAGTCGTTGCGTGCAAATGCAAAAACATGGGATGCACTCCTTGAGACTATCCAAGAATCATCTACGAAACTTGGCCAACCACCCCGTAAACGGAAACATAGATGGTGGACTTCGGATTGTGACAGAGCACTGGAAACACGTATGCGAGCCTGGAAGAATTGGCACAGTCATCAAACACCAGAGAATTGGCATATATTTTCAGAAACTCAGAAACAAACGTCCAAAAGACTCAGACGAATTAAACGTGCATACCATAACAAGAGATTAGAGGAGATCGATAATGACTTCAAACGGAATAACACGAGAAATTTCTACAAAACCTTTCGCGAAGAACTGACCAGCTACAAGCCACCCACTCTTTCTTTTCGGCGCCCTGACGGAACTCTCGAAACAAATACAAAGGCTAACTGTGACATCCTGAAACAACACTTCGAAAAGTTACACAACTGCGAATCACCAACTGAGAAACTTCAATTCCACATACCCACTCCAAACACAGATTCCCTTCCACCGACCCATGAGGAGATAAGGAGCATCATATTACATCTCAAAAACAATAAAGCACCAGGAGAAGATGGTGTAATCGCCGAGATGCTTAAGATTGGAGGGGATCAAATGATCGACCAATTACAGGTCATCATTGCGAACATATGGGAAAGTGAAGTCATACCTGTAGATTGGAAAACTGCCCTGATCCATCCACTGCATAAGAAAGGTGACAAGATGGATCCAAACAACTACCGAGGTATTTCTCTTCTGTCAATAGCATACAAAATTCTTTCACGTGCTCTGCTTACCAGATTGGAACAACAGACAGAAGATAAGATCGGCGAATATCAGGCGGGCTTCCGTCCACATCGATCGTGCGTGGAACAGATCTGGAACCTGAAGATGATACTCCAACACCGCCAGTCAAACCGCACAGTAGTCACTTTCGTAGATTTTAAAAAAGCATACGACTCAATAGACCGTGGTACCCTGTTCAATGTTCTTCGAGAATACGGTGTTGATAACAAAACACTCACGTTAATCCAACAAACCTTAACAGATACAACCTCTAAGGTGAAGTTCATGGGTGAAATCTCTGCACCCTTTGAAATAAAAACAGGCGTTAGACAAGGTGATGGATTGTCCCCACTTCTGTTCAACCTAGTACTGGATAAGGTCATTAAAACATGGGAGAAAGAAGTACCCGGAATAAACATGGGAACGAAAAGTAAACGGATTAACATTAAATGCCTTGCCTTTGCTGACGATCTAGCAATAATTACCCGGACTCCCGAAGAAGCCAGGCACGCCATCGAGAAGCTTCACGAGATTGCAATAAAAACTGGTCTCCACATCTCTTATGAAAAAACGCAATACATGGACTCCAAGTGCACACACCTAACATCACTAGCGACCAAATATGGCAACATTTTACAAGTCAAACAATTCCAGTACTTGGGTGAAATTATTGGTGATTCAGGCAATGAAAAAGCAGCCAACAAAATGCGCGCAGAAAAACTACGTAAAGCATACCTAATCACCTACAAGTTCTACAATAAGAAATCAATATCCACAAAAGCCAAACTCCGACACTACCACACCGTTGTCCTCCCTGAGGCACTCTACGCAACTGAGACATCAGCACTTACCATTAACATCAAGGACATTGAGAAAATTGAACGACAGGTACTGAGGAAGATATTCGGGCCCAAGTTTCAAGAGGGTAAATGGATGCGAAGAAGCTCGGAAGAACTCTATGCATTAACTGAGCGATTCTCTTCAGTCGCACGCAAACGGCGTATGAAATTTTATGGACATCTAGCACGAATGGATGACTCACGACTGACTAAGAAGATATTTCTTATTATCAATGGAAACCGACAATCCAAAGCTCGCTGGCTAGTGGATGCACAAAAGGACCTCGCAGAAGTCGACGTTGATCCAATGGCAACCACAAGGAATACATACAGACAAAAGATCAACAGCCATAAATTTGCACCCAAGAATCCATCTGAGAAAAGCTTGAAACTCAAAAACTCGTGGACACAAGAAAGACGGCAGGCCCATAGTGAAAGGATGAGGAAGTTTTGGGAAGATAAGAAGAACAAGAAGATGAAGAATACCAGTGCTATTTAATGGTTCCACGTGCTCCTTAAGGGGCTAAACGAATGTATATATATATATATATAATAATAATAATGAAAAAATGAAATGGCGTATGGCTTTTAGTGCCGGGAGTGTCCGAGGACAAGTTCGGCTCGCCAGATGCAGGTCTTTTGATTTGACTCCCGTAGGCGACCTGCGCGTCGTGATGAGGATGAAATGATGATGAAGACGATACATATACCCAGCCCCCGTGCCAGCGAAATTAACCAATCAAGGTTAAAATTCCCGACCCTGCCGGGAATCGAACCCAAGACCCCTGTGACCAAATGCCAGCACGCTAACCATTTAGGCATGGAGCCGGACATAATAATAATAATAACAATGATAATAAGGTAGATAGACACTGTACAGTACACGAGCGGGATGAAGCGATTTGGCCACGCGGTTAACGTAGTTGTCAGCTTGCATTCGAGAGATCGTGCGTTCGAATCGCACCGTTGGCAGTCCTCAAGATGGTTTTCCGTGGTTTCCCATTTTCATACCAGGCAAAGCCAATACCTTTCCCATCTTTACGTTGCCGGAAACCTTCGATGTGTTGGTGCGACGTAAAACCACTAGATAATCTCACTAATTATTGTAAACGTAACAAGACACTAAACACTGTGTTGATTGAGGACGTCACCTTGTCGATTATGTTTAATGCTCTATTTATGTGTGTATGCTTCTGGCGCCACAACTTTCATTGTGGTTAACGCTTCGGTGTGATTCTCTGAAAATATTTTTTTACCACTTAGTTTACAATCTAATTAAATTGCTTCATGACATGTAGTATATAGTGGAGTCTCAAATGTGCCAGCTTGATCCCTCCCCATGTGACGACAATGAGATGATAGAGGAAAACACAATTGGAAGGAGAGTAAGGCAAAGCTGTTGTCTGTCCCAATACTTTAACATGTATTTGGAACATATTATTCAGAAATCTATGGAAGGGAAAAGAGGAGCGCGGTGTGGTGGTAGGAGGATAGAATGTATTCAATTTTCTGATGATATGATGTTATTGGAAAAGAGTGAAAGAGCTATGCTTGGAATGATAGAAGATGTAAATAAGACCTGTAAGGAATTCGGAATGAGAATCAATAAGAACAAGACAATGTGTATGGTGATGCATGTCGGGGATTCAGCCCCAAGGCTGGTTTGATCCTCCACAGCTGCGCCAAAAGCTGTCATAATTGGACTAGGCATCACTAGGGAAATGAGAAGTGAGGTAGTCTCCTGTTATTTTCCTCAATGTGCCAGAAGTTGCTATCAGTCTGCCAAGCCCAGTAAAATGCCCACACCAACCGACCCTATGAGCGATATTTTCACAGCATTCTTAACAGAGACTGGCTGCATAAGACATGGTATTACTAGCATCGCTCATACATCAGTCACTTTTATATTATCAAAGCCAAGGATGAGACTGAGACAGGTCAATGAAAGTAATAAATTGCTCTAGCTCATACCAGGGGCCTGTTCCACGAACGAACTTTGCAACTTTTCAGCTTTTCACTTTTCAATTCTTGCAAAGTGCAAAGTCTTTCTGTTCCACCATGATCTAGGCTGTACTTTTCAATTTCTTCGCAAAGTGAAAAGTCTGATCCGATAAAGTTTATTCCATGGGCAAACTGTATAGGCCTAATCCTCTATGATTTTAATGCTATATTTTTCGCGGCGAATTTGATGGTATAATTGTGGTACCGGCAGTTTTAATGTTTTGATCATGGGAAAGAAAGATGATTACAAGAAGCTAGCTGTGCCTTAAGTTGACAAGGTGAAACGGGACAGCCTTTTTGGCAACTTTACAAATAACCTCTCAAATGATGACACGCATCAATATTTACGAGAGTACCATCAACACACTCACACACATTGAAGGAAATTCACCTTCATAGAAATTGCGTCGCTATATTATGTGGATTATCAGGCCAACGTAGTATGTTAGGAAATATTACATTTACTATAACGTCTACAACTTTGGTAACAGTTCTGAAAAGAATTGATTTTGAAGTCCCATGTGTTGCTGCTACACCGTGCAGTTGGGCACCATTTACTAACCAATGTAAGCATATAAGAATTTGTTCTTTTTCGGAAAGAGATTGACTTCCTTTCGTTGCATGTTTCTATAAATTGCCGATCATTAAATGAATATAGTCAGCCTGTGTTGGGGTAATACGAAATCACTCGTGGAATTCCGTTGAAGTGAGGTTATGAAAATTAATTCTGTCTTTGCGCGTTTTCTTGTTGGATTTTTCATCACTGTCCTCACTTGATGCTAACAGAAGCTCTCGTCGTAACGTGTTTATTTAACTAAACCAAATTCTACGCCGAGAAACTCGTGTACATACTTGTTAATTAAGAGATGAAAAGGGTATCATCTCTTTGCACGCTAAATCTGAAACGCAGTAGGCTCGTATCTTCTTTCTCCCTGCCTAAATGCATCTGTGTACACAGTGGTGCTCAGATATGTGCCACCCGGGTTCCTGGAACACATCCACTTGCCCTTTGTCAACGAATATGGTTCCAACATGATGGAGTCTCACCGCATTTTGGACTGAGTGTTCGTAAACACCTGGATCAGACATTCCCTGCAAAGTGTATAGGAAGAGGAGGTCCTGTTCAGTGGCCGGCTCTTTTACCTGATCTCACTCCACTTGATTTCTTCCTGTGGGGCCATGCGAAAAGCCTTGTGTATGAGACACCTGTCGAGACTAAAGAGGATCTCTTGCAACGCTGCTCACACGACATCGGGGATATTCGAACGGGTACAATAGAACTTTGCATTGGCACAGGGGGAGGCCATTTCGAACCTTTGTTGTAAATGGAGCAGGTTGTGAAACTTGTACATTAAAACGGACATAAATGAGGAGTATTTTGCTTAACTTCTGAATCGATCGTTTGCGGAGTATGGTTTCTTATCTCAAATTGATCCATTTACCATCCTCCATGATCCCTGTAGAACAAGTAAGCGCTTTCAAATATCTGGGAAGAAATATAAGGAAGACATGAGATGCAAACAGGAGGTAAAAACTCGTATCGCAATTGCCAAGAAGGCATTTAATAAAAAGAGGAGGGTTTTCTTGGGTGCATGGACAGGGACTTGAGGAAGAAAGAAAACTAGAAGCATTTGAGATGTGGTTTTGGACAAAGATGGAGGGGGTAAAATGCTGAGAAGAGTTGGAGAAGGGAGAGAAATATTGAAGGTGATCAGGAGGAGGAAATACAATTATTGGCTTGGACATTGGATGAGAAGAGATTGTTTACTGGTGGAACGAAAGGTGAACGGAAGGAAGAAGAAGAGGAAGCACAAGATACCAGATGGTTGATAGTATAAGGATAGATACCAATTGAGTCCCTTATTTGCAAAGCGGGCGAAATGGCCAAAATCTAAAAATAAAAAGAGTGTTGGCACTACTAGGCATAGTTTCTTACTGGCTGTCAAGGGGATTATTTTTCGGGCGGAAAATTCGGCTAAAAGCCCTTTAAAACGCGTTTAAAAAACGCATGCGGCTGTAAAGTGGAACAAGTGACTGCAGGCTCAGGGTGTAAAACGGACTATGTTCGCGTCAAAACATGGCCACGGAGTCCGGCTCCATGGCTAAATGGATAGCGTGCTGGCCTTTAGTCACAGGGGTCCCGGGTTCGATTCCCGGCAGGGTCGGGAATTTTAACCGTAACAGGTTAATTTAGCTGGCACGGGGGCTGGATGTATATGTCGTCTTCATCATCATTTCATACTCATCACGGCGCGCAGGTCGCCTACGGGTGTCAAATCAAAAGACCTGCACCTGGCGAGCCGAACTTGTCCTCGGACAATCCCGGCACTAAAAGCCATACGACATTTCATTTCATGGCCACGGAAAAGGTGTGCGGGTACAAAACGGGCTATCTTTCCATCGTGTAGTCGAGGTCCTCTTTTCAGGAAATAAAATGCAAATGTGAGCGCTGTGATTGTAGACATTTAAGTTATCAAACAAGAAGGCATGCCTTGAGCAGGGAGAGCCATTCTACAATTTTCAATGTGGAGAACCCAAAACTTTTATCAAAAGAGGCAAACCTTTCCAGAAAGATGTTATTCCTGATCTCATTCCAAAGATGGTCAAACATAAGCCAGCTAAAATAAAGGACACTAAGAAACTCCTAAAATAGCACTTTGGGGAATCACGGCCTCAACTGGAGCAGTTGGATTTCTTCAATGAATTATTTCTTCATCAAGAAAGCTTGCAGTTAGACGTAGCACTAAATGAAGATCATGATTATGAACTTACGGATGTTAACAATCAATCAATCAATCAGTACTGATCTGCATTTAGGGCAGTCGCCCAGGTGGCAGATTCCCTATTTGTTGTTTTCCTAGCCTTTTCCTAAATGATTTCAAAGAAATTGGAAATTTATTGAACATCCCTCTCGGTAAGTTATTCCAATCCCTAACTCCCCTTCCTATAAATGAATATTTGCCCCAGTTTGTCCTCTTGAATTCCAACTTTATCTTCATATTGTGATCTTTCCTACTTTTATAAACGCCATTCAAACTTATTCGTCTACTAATGTCATTCCACGCCATCTCTCCGCTGACAGCCCGGAACATACCACTTAGTCGAGCAGCTCTTCTTCTTTCCCTCAATTCTTCCCAACCCAAACATTGCAACATTTTTGTAACGCTACTCTTTTGTCGGAAATCGCCCAGAACAAATCGAGCTGCTTTTCTTTGGATTTTTTCCAGTTCTTGAATCAGGTAATCCTGGTGAGGGTCCCATACACTGGAACCATACTCTAGTTGGGGTCTTACCAGAGACTTATATGCCCTCTCCTTTACATCCTTACTACAACCCCTAAACACCCTCGTAACCATGTGCGGAGATCTGTACCCTTTATTTACAATCCCATTTATGTGATGACCCCAATGAAGATCTTTCCTTATATTAACACCTAGATACTTACAATGATCCCCAAAAGGAACTTTCACCCCATCAACGCAGTAATTAAAACTGAGAGGACTTTTCCTACTTGTAAAACTCACAACCTGACTTTTAACCCCGTTTATCAACATACCATTGCCTGCTGTCCATCTCACAACATTTTCGAGGTCACGTTGCAGTTGCTCACAATCTTGTAACTTATTTATCACTCTATAGAGAATAACATCATCCGCAAAAAGCCTTACCTCCGATTCCACTCCTTTACTCATATCATTTATATATATAAGAAAACATAAAGGTCCGATAACACTGCCTTGAGGAATTCCCCTCTTAATTATTACAGGGTCAGATAAAGCTTTGCCTACTCTAATTCTCTGAGATCTATTTTCTAGAATTATAGCAACCCATTCGGTCACTCTTTTGTCTAGTCCAATTGCACTCATTTTTGCCAGTAGTCTCCCATGATCCACGATACGATACAGAGGCTACTTCTATTTGTAAACACTTTAAATATTTTTTATTGATTCTCCGACATTGACTTCGTGGACATTTTTTCTTGCGAGCAATGTTCATTACTGACTTTTGCTTTGCGAAATCGTTGTGCAATCCTAAAGTTTCTCTTATTTTAACATGGGAACTTGACCATCATTTGTGCTTGAGACTGTGTCACAATAACATTAAAATAGAAATACAAAGTCTCAGTTAATAACATCCTATTTTTTATTTTTATTACATTTTCCCCATATACTTCTCGACCTAATAGAAGCAGAATGGGCCGATGACCTAGATGTTAGGCCCCTTTAAACAACAAGCAAGCATCAGAAGCAAACTGGAACGTTCCTGACATGGCCGGTTTTGTAGCTGATTTCGCACCCGTTATGGCCATCCAGACGTTTGCAAAGTGGGCTAACTCCATTCTTCGGCTACAATAATAATAATAATAATGCTATTTGTTTTACGTCCCACTAACTCCTTTTTCGGTCTTCGGAGACGCCGAGGTGACGGAACTTAGTCCCGCAGGAGTTCTTTTTACGTGCCAGTAAATCTACCGACACGAGGCTGACGTATTTGAGCACCTTCAAATACCACCGGACTGAGCCAGGATCGAACCGGCCAGGTTTGGCTCAGAAGGCCAGCGCCTCAACCGTCTGAGCCACTCAGCCCGGCTTCTTCGGCTGCAAAACGGGCAAATTTCGAATAAAAATATTAAGCTAATCTTTGACCACAAATTTCAAAGCTTCAACTATTTAAACCACTTATTTGTTAGCTATTGTCTTTAAAAAAAGTACTATTTTAGGTTAGCTGTGGTTGTAGAAATCAGTTTTTCCTCATTTACCAACATTCTGTTAAAATAGAGTTGGCCCATTTTTGCAAATGGGCGATGAGAAAACTAAAGAGGGTAGCAGGTGACAGGATTGCATGAAGAGCTGGCCTGGGACAGAGCACTAATGATGATGTCGTAAGTGTCAGCTAAGTGGGGAGCCGATAGGTATAGGCGACCAAGAGTGATGGTGATGATTATTGTTTTAAGAGGAAGTAGAACTAAGCATTTCTTTCATAACACGAATCAGGGGAAGAAATATGAGGCTATGAACAAAACATGAGAGTTCCTGTAGTCTTGAGTCACTTGCTACTACACGTGAGGATAACGTGGGCATATTCTATCGCCCCTCCCCACACACACAGGGCGAAGTTCTCGTCCGACCCCGATCATCTGAAATACACTGTATCACATATGAGAACATTAAAGTCACTTATGTATGTAATACTTGTGTATTATCACTGTTCGGGTCAAGATCGTTGCCCTTGGTGGAGATAAGACCCAAGGAAAACAAGGAATTAATACTGGACATATGGTAAATGATACTGTGCTGCAGCAGTCGAGGAAATTATGTTGATAACACTGTTGCTGAGTGGAAGGGAAGTTGTTAAAACTGTGACAGTGGAGTCATATGAATTTCGCGTTAATTTAATACTATAAACTAGAAGACTAATGCTGTTCCGCAACGTTTGTTATAGATATGTGAGATCAAAAAAAATGAGTGCAGGTCCAAATTTAATTACTGTAACGCCCTTGGGCCCAAATTATTTTGTGCCCCCCTTTCCTTAAATGTACGGGCTGCCTGACCGAGGCAGTAAAGGCGTGCTCGGTTCGCCCGGAAGGACATGGGTTCGAATCCCCGTCAGGAAGTCGTAAAATTTAAGAAACGAGATTTCCACTTCCGGAGGTGCATATGGCCCTGAGGTTCACTCAGCCTACACCAAAAATGAGTACCAGGTTAATTCCTGAGGGCAAAGGAGGCCGGGCGTAGAGCTAACCACTCTACCCCATCACGTGCCGAGGTTAACAATGGTGGAAGCCTTTACCTTCCACTCCTACAAGGGCCTTCATGGCCTGTACGGAGGTGACTTTGCTTTGCTTTTCCTTGAATGTGATATTATTCATGAAGTATATTTTGGACTTATGCCGTGCAATTAATTATAAACACACTCTACGTGTTTCAAAAGGAACCTTGCCTTTCTTCATCAGGAGACAACAGAAAAATGAAACGACGCATTAAAGGTTGCTAGGAGAAAGCAACAAGGAACTTAAAATGGTGTCCTAAGATGTAAAAGAGAGGCCATTTTAGCCCCATGCTAGAGACAACGAATGGTAACAGTAAAGCATCATTCTCTAATGGTTCTGATAATAGATAGCCATGATTCTCTGAGGTTGTAGCCTGTATCGCGATTGAAATTATCTGGGTGTAAAAGCTGTTGCTGATCATGATCATGATGTCTTGTTCCAAGAAGTAGATGGTCTTGCCCGTATAAAGCAATATCGCCCAAGAATCATCAGGGAGGCAGTAGAAATACGTAAACACCCAGCTAATTTCAACTGCAATACGGGCTACAACCTCAGTGAATCATGGTTACCTATTAACCATTAGAGAATAATGCTTTACTGTTACCATTCGTTGTCTCTAGTATGGGGCTAAAATATCGTCCCTTTTACATCTTAGGGCACCATTTTAAGTTACTGGCCCCAGGGGTTCTTAACTTGGGAGCGTGAGATGGCGACCACGGGCCCCTTAGCTGAGTTCTGGCATTGTTTCCACTTACTTGTGCCAGGCTCTTCACTTTCATCTATTCTATCCGACCTCCCTTGGTCAGCTCTTGTTATTTTCCGACCCCGACGATATTACGTATGGAGGCCTAGGGAGTCTTCCATTTCCATGCCCTTCGCGGCCCTTGCCTTCCTTTGACCCATACCTTCATTTTTCGAAGAGTCGGACCCCTTCCATTTTTTCTCTCTGATTAGTGTTATATAGAGGATGGTTGCCTAGTTGTACTTCCTCTTAAAACAATAATCACTACCACCACCTTTTAAATTCCTTGTTGCTTTCCCCTAGCAACCTTTAATGCGTCATTTAATTTCTCTGTTGTCTCCTGATGAAGAAAGGCAAGGTTCCGTTTCAAACTCGTAATGTGCTTACACAGCATAAGCCCAAAATATACTTCATGAATAATTACACGGGCCGTGAAAGTCTAAATGATGAAATTGGTGTTACTATTATTTTTGTATAAATGATAAAGTAATTCATTAGAATTCCTCCAAGGTAAAATATCAAACATTAATACCATTAAGTAAGTCCGACTCGTTGGCTGAATGGTCAGCGTACTGGCCTTCGGTTCAGAAGATCCCGGGTTCGATTCCCGGCCGGGTCGGGACTTTTAACCTTCATTGGTTAATTCCAATGGCTTGTGCTGTCCCCATCATCCCTGCAACTCACACACCACACATAACACTATCCTCCACCACAATAACACGCAGTTACCTACACATGGCAGATGCTGCCACCCTCATCGGAGGGTCTGCCTACAAGGGCTGCACTAGGCTAGAAATAGCTACACGAAATTACTTTACCAATAAATAATAATAATAATAAATCACCACGTTAAAATTAGTTATGGCATATTACTGAAAACAAAACAAACCTCTCGCAATAACGTTCGTAGACTTTAAGAAGGCATATGACTGTACTCATAGACCTTCAATATTGAACATATTAAGAAATTTTGGACTGCACCCGAAACTAATCAAACTGATTGTACTCACCTTAACCAACATGCAATCAAAGGTCAAGTTCAGAGGAGAATTTTCTAAGCCATTCCTCATAAAAACTTGTTTTAGACAGGGAGATTCTTTGTCACCACTGCTATTCAACTGTGCTTTGGAATATATGAGGGACTGGTATAAGGATAACCCAAAAAATTGGAAGATCAAAAGCAAACATAACCGTAAATTGTCTGGGATTTGCTGATGACCTTGCTCTCCTATCTAACATTGTTCAGAAAACTCGACAACAAATTAAATTACTACAGGAAATAACACAAAAAAGTTGTCTCAAAATATCCTTTGAGAAAATAGAGATCATGTTAACCGACCCACCAATCGCAAATAAAATCGAAGTAAGAGAACAGGGAATCAAAATCGTAGATAATTTTAAATACTTAGGTAATAATAATAATTTCGTGTGGGTATTTCTAGCGTACGCCTTTGTTGACATGACCTAGTGTTTACAGTGCACTTTGTCTTCTGGTATAGGCTAGAGCAATTTTGTTACTTTCAAAGATCTGTCTCAGTCTTATCCTTGGCTTTGACAACATGAAAGTGACTGAGGTATGAGCGATGTTAGTAATGCCAATCCTTATGCAGCCAGTCCCTGCTATGAATGGTGTGAAAAAGTTGTTCCTGCCATGTGTAGGTAAATGCGTGTTTTTGTGGCGGAGTATAGTGTTTTATGAGGTGTGTGAGTTGCAGGTATGTTGGGGACATCACAAACATCCAGCCCCCGGGCCATTGGAATTAACCAATGAAGGTTAAAATCCGCGACCCGGTCGAGAATCGAATCCGGGACCCTCTGAACCGAAGGCCAGTACGCTGACCATTCAGCCAACGAGTCGGACAATACTTAGGTGAAATTAGAACATATAACCTTAACGAAAACAAACATGGCATAACAGACTAAACAAATTAACCAACGCTCAATATGTCACCAAGAACACATACAACAAAAAGGACCTCTCAATAGACACAAAATTAAAGCATTATAAACCAGAAATAACACACGCTAGTGAAACCATTTTCAAAACAACTAATACTTCAGCAATAGACAGAATACTCAAAATAGAAAGAACAATAATCAGAACATGTAGAAACAAAAAATACCAAGTAAAATGGACACTGGAAACTAGTTTCTAACGAAACAGTCTACAAAGAAATAAAACCGGTAATGAGCACTATCAGAAAAAAACTAATCTCATTCTTTGATCACCTAATTAGAACACCCGAAAATAGAATGAGCAGGATAATAATAGAAAATAAATCAAACTGACTGAACTCACCTTAACCAACACGCTATCAAAGGTCAAGTTCAGAGGGGAATTTTCTAAGCCATTCCTCATAAAAACTGGTTTAAGACAGGGAGATTGTTTGTCACCACCGCTATTCAAAGAAGATATGAAGGAAGTACAAATCACAGTAGAGGATTTTAAAAACAAGATCCACAGAATCAAGACACTCACAAACATAGACACCAGACTACGGACCAAGATCAACAGACAAACTATGGGAAGAGGGATTTCAGATGTGGAGAGAAAATCAAGATAGGAGAGAAAAAATCGAAAAATCCGCTGTATAATTTACTAAAGCGATCCAATGAAGGCCATCAATGTAAAAATAAATAAATAAATAAATAAATAAATAAATAAATAAATAATACCAACTGAGAGAGCAGACGTTCTTCATCTCTGCAATTTATTTTTTTCAAAAGGTTATTTTCAACTCCTAACCCAAGAGGGTTAGGCGGGCCATCGGCCGAACGGGCGGCTCTTAGGCCATAGAAATAGAGAAAAAAAATGTAAAATATGAAAGTGTAGGAGTATGCGATGTGCATACCTGTAAGAAAGAATGTAAACCGGCACAGAGCCCAGCGTAAACATTTACAGCCACAAAGAACATAGAAATGAAGAGAATACAACTAATATGAGTAATAAATCAGTACACGTATTAAAGACTCTTAACTAAACAGAGTTTAACAGGGGAAGAAACGAAGTGTGGACCGCCGCCGTCTTAGAGATCGAGACGGCAGTGGTGTGGACCCGATTGTCAAGAGCGACGCATCAAGTCGGCCGTGATTGTTTAGAAGACACGTCGTTGGTGTACAACTTGTGGGTTATCTGTCGGTAGTATACTATATCAGATTATCCCCATATGTACGAAATAAATGTTAACTTTGGAAAGTTAAAATGGTCAGAAAGTCCACTGAGAATATGTAATGGTGACTCTGAGGAATGTAGGTAATCACTTTTATTACCCATAGCATTTAGATACGTAGTAGAACTTACCACAAGGATATTGTTGATGTTAATTTTGAGATTAAGCGTCATTGTTCAAATAGAGTTTTAAAATTTTTCAAGTGCTGCTGTCAAGAAGGGAGTGTGGTCGAAACATAAAATACATTTTCCCCTACTTAAATATTCACTGTATGGGTAAGAGAAATATGTGCTGCTCCGCAGGTCAGATAATTCGCCTTGATATGCCGTCATCGTCATATTGTCTTGCCTGCCCTTTTCAACGATTTACGAACTTTTAATAGGAAGCGCGTTATGGTATGCCGCAGTTAGTAGTTAGAATTCATTCATTCTGACATCATCATGTCGTCCGTTTAGTAAAAAATCTACCCATATATTCGCTTTTTTATCCTGCAGTTCTTGATGAAAAGCTTGGTATTGTGTCGTAGAAGGCAATTACATTTTTTATCGCAGCTTTTGTACATAGAACGGTTGTCTTGTGAGCTCATAGGTTTGTCTCGAAGGAGCATGTATTGTCAGGCAGATAACTTTTTTAAGATACATCACCTTCACTCCTTCTAGAGTAGCTAGGTTATCCTTTGATAGGTGTTCTCAGATAATGTCTAAGGCCTATGTAATGATAGGGTCCGTTTGTACGTAGACAGTTTTTATCTCAGCAGCATAAAAATTATTCGGAAGCTGCGAAAGGTTAGAGAATCAAAGAGTATCTTGCAGGGAATAGTGTTCTTCCGCGATCAGAGCAATGCCAGGACTCAGCTAAGGGCCCCGTAGTCGCCAGCCCACGCTCCAAAGTTCAGAGCCCCTGAGGCCCCTTTTAGTCGCCTCTTACGACAGGCAGGAGATACCGTGGGTGTTATTCTACTCACAGGGGGTGGACGGTTTCGGCTCGCCAGGTGCAGGTCTTTCTATTTGACACCCGTAGGCGACCTGCGCGTCGTGATGAGGATGAGATGATGATGAAGACAACACATACACCCAGCCCCCGTGCCATTGGAATTAACCAATTAAGGTTAAAATCCCCGACCCGGCCGGGAATCGAACTCGGGACCCTCTGAACCGAAGGCCAGTACGCTGACCGTTCACCCAACGAATCGGACTGTTATTGAGATATAAACTTCGAAGTTGCTAAAGCAATTCTCGATAAATTAATGAAGAATTATTTAAAAGGTTATTATTTAAAGACTATAAACAAAAGATGTGAAATGGACTGCTGTGAAATGGCTTGATCTCTCATTTATGCATTACTTTTTTTGCTTTAGCATTCCTGCCTGAACTTTTACGGTTAGATTTATCTTTCTTCTTATTTAAAAACATTGTATCATCACATTAAGACACTTGTCAATACAAATATCGGCACATTCCTTACACATATGATGCAATGAATTAACATTTAAAAGCTGGACAATTTTCCTCTTAACATGAAGCCTGCTAACAGAAAGAAAATCTATAAAATCCCGGCTTTAATCTGAGAAGAAAAGTATGAAAATGTTGTCGATAGTGATGCTTTGAGGAATATTTACGTACAATTAGAGTAAAAATGTAACATACCCTTGGCTGTATAGTCGAGGATTTATAAAGTCGCTGGCCTGGAAATGATCTGAACATATCTTATAATTCTTATATAAGCGTAACGTCCCTTCTTCCTTGTACACCTTATCCAAATCACTTCTGTGACATTTCAAAACCCACAGATCACACCTACAACAACACATCGGTATTGAAGGTTAACTGCTGCACTATACAATAAAATATGCGTATTATATTTTAAGCCAGTTAAAATATGGGTCGAACAGGTCAGAAGATTATGAAGTACTATAAAAATCTCTTTGTCACTGTTAGAATATATATGCAAACACAATATTACTTACATTTTTTTTCACGAGGGAAACTGAAGAAAGACCGCGCATTCTTCTCTACTTCATAGTTACTGCAGCCAAACACAGCACATACCTTTCCCTTCATGTTGAGAGGAGATATCAAGGAATGACACACGCTACTATTTAATTATGTCAACTCACTTAAGACACATAAATAAAAATAAACTTCACACACAAATACACGTGCTCTTATGACAGAATCAGTAGTTCTCAGGTCTACCCGCCAGAGAGAGCTCTAATAGCTGTCCCTCGATATCTCGCTGAGTGTCGCGTATTGTCTGTACTGTATTTGGTTGAAGTCTGGCGTTTAGCGCCACGGACGAGAAAAAGTTGACTAACGCTGCTCAAAAATGTTCTGTTGCTATGGAAACAATAACAGAGATGCCACTATCGTAACGTGGGTTGGCTTACTCTCAGTCGTTTGTATGATATTCTGTGTTAGCTGCGTTAATTGTTGCTGGTTTATGTAATTATTGACATGTTTGTTTCCTGAATATTATTTTCGTTGTTATTTTATTTTTCTGTAAGTTAATCAGTGGCTAGTTTTACAGTTCTATTCTCTATTTAATATGTACATTTGCTGAGGTTATTGTCAGGTTAGTGAATATGAAATCTCATATTTATCGGCAATGACGTGTTCTGTCATAAATGCCGGAATCATTAACACGAGTTCAGGAACGGGTCAAAGTTTATTCAATTGCTTTAGGCCAACATAGTTGATTAAATATTCAGCCTGTATTAAAGGGTGATATGCCGCAGATCGAGGTAACTATGACAACGCAGCTTACTTCGTAGTTACTGCTTTCGCCGCTCAAATGTCAGGCTTCAACTCTCGTTGGCCCAACTATAGGCACCGTGCAGATAGATCGAAATGCTACTACTAGCGCTACATAGTGGCCCGTTCTGAAACAAGAGGTGAGGTGTAGTGCGAGAGTCTCAGTACAACATGTGTGAGATTCGAACAAGTTGCCGGTTTAAAGCGATTCAATTCGCGGATCTAAGTGAATCATCATGCAATAAAGGAAGAAACCTTGTTGTCAGTGGCCACGTGAATGGTTTCGGATACATCACAGGAAAAGTCACCCGGCAAACGTCTGTCAGTTTGCCGCCTTATATCGTGAAACTTGAGGTAGGCAGCGTGTAGTTAGGTAACAATTTATTAAGTTTATTTAGTAACGATTACTTAATGCATGTTTGCTAAATTGTACGCATTTTTATTTTGTGTTCAGGTTGACCAGAATCGCAATGTCTCTACCAGCGAATGTTCCTGTCCTGCCGGCGCCAGAGGAACTTGCAAACATGTGGCTGCGGTAGTGTATTATATAAATAATGAAAGTGTTGTCTCCAAAACAGACCGTCCGCAACAATGGGGAAAACCGAGCCCGAAAACAATGTCAACAGAAAAATATCGAAAAGGCAAACGAGTAGAAGAACTGTTCGGTAAAAAGACTTTGAGGACATCTCTTCCCCCCTTCGAATTAACTGAGAATATTTTAAAACACATCCCTTGCAGTCTTCGTGCAGGGCCGTAGTCATCTCATTGATAGACAGGGTAGTGAATGATGTGGAGAGAGGAGAATGTGAGGAAAATGTGACACAGCTATTACAAGTCTCTAACGACGTGCGCTTGCCAGACAAATACACCTTTCGCACTGTGAGTGACGAAATGTTTTTTTTTTTTTTTTTTACCAGCAAGTGCAGGTTGATACAGATCATATAATTAAAATCTCCCCGGGCACTCTATCTCAATCAGGAAGCTCTCTGTGGTTTCAAGAAAGAAAGATACGAATATCTGCTAGCACGAAAGCACATCGGATCAAAACTAGGCGACATAACTTTGATACTTTAGCTCTCGCATTTGTAACTGAATCTCCAATTGGGAGAGCTGCTTTGAACAACTTCTTAAGGAAGTGAAATGGAAAGTGAAGCTATAGAACGCTATGGAAGTTCATTTGGTGTTCGTGTTATTCAATGTGGGTTAATAATCCACAAGAAACAACCTTGGATTTGTGGATCTCCAGATGGCATAGTTCTCAGAGGAAATGTAGCTGACAGAGTGTTAGAAGTTAAGTGTCCATCTTCGTGTAAAGATAAACCAATAGTAGATGAGTCAGGAAATGTGCGAGTACGTTATCTTTACTTTGACGAGCAAAATAACATACAGTTAAAAACAAGTCATATGTATTACACACAAATACAAATACTGATGTACGTAACTGGCTTGGAAAAATGTGATCAATATGTATATAGAAAAGCACAACAGTTGACAATACCTATTTATCAGGACAATAAGTATGTCGAGGAATGTCTCTCCAAAATGACAAAGTTCTATTTTAATTATTACTTGCCAAACATTAGCGGTATTCCTAATAATAATAATAATGATAAAAATAATTAAGTATTTATTTGTCAATTCTTGTTTTTTGAACGTTGAACAGATCAAAATGTAAACAAAGAATATATAAAACAAACTGATGGTAGGACAATTCTTAAACTATTCTTTTATTATTGGAGGTTGCAAATTTGTTAACACACGACACATATGCACGATGTCATCCACGTGTGGAAAAAGTTCTGTTGGCAATTTCTGTAATATATTGTATATCTTAATTCTTTGAATACACCTTTCTACGTGAATTCTAACACTCGCAATATTGTAAGTACTCTCAACTTCCTCAGCTGTTAATCTCCCGTCATGTAAGAACAGTGGTGTCACGGTTACGACACCGCGGCCAGGTAAGTTAGTTCTGATGCCAGAAAATCCTTTATCAGTCACGAACTCATCGCCAGGTTGAAGGAAAGTTAATAAACCACTGTCGGTTGTTATGAATGAGTCGCTAGCTCTTCCACCGTAACAACATTTAGACTTAAAGGCGATCATACCACTAGGCGTGATTACAATTAAAACTTTTGCAGTGTAGCAACCCTTGTATTGAGTATAGAAATACACTCTCTGATCTACTTGGGGAGGCTGTTTAACCCTAAATTCCGTGCAGTCAATAATGACTCGACAATTACCGTAATTTCTCTTAAATGCTGGAGGCATTGTTTCTTGAACACTTTCCTTACTAGGCCAGAATATGAAATGTTTCGTACGCAGTGTCAGTTGCATAAGCACGGTCGTATAAATACGTGAAATTGTTGTCCTGTGAACACCGAACAGCACTCTCAAAGCAGAATAGGACAGTCCGGTTTTCATTTTCACTAGGAAAAACAGTAATCTGGTTTCTTTACATAATTTCGAAACGTTACAGTTTGGTAATAACGCAAGCAGCAAGGCAAGTTCACACATGTTAAATCACGCATGTGTGTATTGTTCCTTATGGAACTGTAGCCTTGGAAACCTGGACCCTGATCGTCTTCCGTTCCACACAGTTTATCACGTTTCGCAATGTCCCCTCCCAGACCGAAATTAAGTGGAATAGGACAGTATATTTATGTCGTTTTCATTTATTGAACAAGAAAACATGAAGTCTGAACAATGAAAATCAGATGCCTCTGTTCCCACGGATGCGTCCTTGGTTATATTACTTGGGCAAACTGTTCTCGAAAATTTTCCGTCTGATTCTTCCTTTTTAATCGCTTGAGTTGTCTGTGAAAGCGCTGTAAGCTGGGTCGCAGCGACACATTCTTCTTCTTGTATTCATCCGGAAATATTGTCGGAACATAGGCTGGACTTAGTGGGTGTCCAAATCTTCTGTTTCCGATGAAATGTGCACTACATATTCTTGAATAAGTCGTAGGTTGCCAAAGTGATCCATCAGTAAACCAAAATGAAATTAAATCGCATCAATTGAACTTATTGCAAACATGTGCAGTACGTATGTGTAGACCTACTTACTTCGTTCGGTTAACTACTTGTATCCATCGCCTCCTTCGGTCCACTTCTATCGCTCGTTTTGGAAAACAATAAAATTGTACTTCACTTCCTGTATTTGCGTAAGTATTGGAACATCCGACAACACAACGATTGCGTTTACTTGATCTCCTTTTCTCTGCCATTTTCATCGGAGTAACTACACGCTCACTCATAACAGAACAGCTACTGCGAGTCTGGAGTCTGCCTCACGTGTTGTTCTCCGCCCGGCCGCTAGAGCGACACGCACGGTGCCTATAGGGTAAGGGACATTATTGATGCTTTCATTGAAGTTAATTTGTTGATGTTTATGTCTTGTGATTTCATTATGTAACTAGTCAAGTTGGCAACAATGATGCTCCATTAAAAAAAAAAAAGAAAGTGAATAGGGCGGCGAAAATTGCCAATTACTATATCGAGAGTGCCGTTTCAAACTATCCCGGAGACTGAACATTTAAAAAAAGAATATCATTTCTTGCCTTAACTTACCTTAAATACGGCATTCTGTTCAGATCATATTCGCCCAGCAGGATCGAAATACACACTTTGACTGTTGCGGCCGGAGAAACTGAGCTAGCGATAAACCAGAAGGACCTTGTCAGCGACTGACGGGCCAGAGGCTATCAGTTGTGACAAGAAGGAAAAAGTAGTTGCGTTTCTTCCGCTCATCTGCATTATCGATCAGCGTCTATGTGTATGGAATTGACTGACAGGATCGTGATTAAAGGTTTTTTAACACAATATGATTAAAATAAGATTCATCTCAGCTAAAATGTATCTTAATAATTCTTACGTGACGTTATCTTGCTGCTTTCATCATATCTTGTTTGATCTTATCAGTATTATCTTTATCAGCGTTCAACTCGTGGCGCCAAACCTAGGATTGGAAAAATGTTTACTTCCGAAATATATTATTTTTTTACCTACAACTATATAAATAAAGTTGTAGGGGGTCCGCTGTCTGCAATTTCGTTTGTTTTGCCAATTTTTCAGATATTTATCTGGTTTAGGTCAACTCAGGACTGTATCAGTGGGGTTTTTTTTTTTTTGCTAGTTGCTTTACGTCGCACCGACACAGATAGGTCTTATGGCGACGATGGGACAGGGAAGGGCTGGTGTGAAAATGGGAAACCACGGAAAATCATTTTCAGGGCTGCCGACAGTGGGGTTCGAACCTACTATCTCCCGAATACTGGATACTGGCCGCATTTAAGCGACTGCAGCTATCGAGCTCAGTTCAGTGGGTTTTAGCTTTCGTGTTTGTTTGTCCAGTTATTCCACCAACACGACCAAATTTCATATTTAAAGTATACACATTCAGGGGAAGGTTTAGATATGCATATAATTTAACAATCACTGAACAGACTTGGGGTTTACCGGAAAACCACAAGAATTTTCTTTCATTTTCTCTTGTACTATTGATTTTCTGTAAAATCCGTGGGCTATATGTTAAACTACCCTTCTTATAAACAACTTCTGCTATGTAGATAATTCCGCTTGGTCACTGGACACTCTTTCCTTTGAGGGAAAATTGTAAGGTGCTCAAGTATACAACATTTTGGTTCCAGAAGATATCGAAATATGGAGGCAAAATCAGTGGTGGTGCAGACCTTCGTTTCGGGGTAACTGATTTCTAAACGGTAAGTCAATTCACAAAACAATTCAAGTTGTTCAATTTGGAGAGATCTTCATCTTAGGTCCTATGATTTATTGTCGTATCCCGATTCGTTTTATACGTTAGATAGAGCTGCATTTCTCGATTATAATCAAATCTCTCCAACACGATGGTGACTGTCATTAGGAAATGTGGCCTGCCATTATCATCGAAACTTCCCCATCGGGCACATTACATCGGAAACAACGTGTGGGGTGCTCCCCGTTTTGTTTCTAGGATAGCGCTAAGAGTTATGCAGCTTCATATAATCTTACTCACTGCGTGTACAGTAATTTACGTAGAAATCCGTATACAAAGTACAATACCGTAGTAATAATAATAATAATCGTATGGCCTCAGCTACCGTTTGCAGACATTTCGATTTGACGCCATCTGGCTGTCTGCTCGTCAATTTCGACGTTCCGCTAGATGGCAGACAGAGTAAACCGGATCTCTCTTGGGCGTCTATGGCTAAGATTTAATTAATTTTGTCGGGTAAATACCAAATGTATCACCGGAGATCTTTTACATGCCGACATCGTACGACATGGAGTGTCGATTGGACTTTTTTCCGCCCTTCAAAAATCCGACTACCTCTGCCGGGTTTGAACCCGCTATCTTGGGATCCGAAGGCCGACACTCTACCACGGATCCACACAAATACCGTAGTGAAGCACGGCTATATTTGCTAGTTGTTTGAATAAAACAAGAAAGGTTAACTTTATTGAACTTGGATGGTGCAACGTATCGGTTGGCGAAAGAGTGCTGTAGCGTTCGCATTTGTATATTCGTAATATTGAAAGGTGAGTTCTAACATTTCTTGGAGGGAGATCCGTGTACTGCCTGCCTGGGTGGGGGAGAAGGGAGTAGGAGTTTTGGTTGCCATGGAAGCGTGAGTGGACTCACTGCGGTTGCCATGGGGATCTCGTGTTACTTGGAGTTGCCAAACCTCTCACTGGTGGTGATTATTGTTTTAAGAGGAAGTACAACTAGGCAACCATCCTCTACATAACACTAATCAGAGAGAAAAAATGGAAGGGGTCCAACACTTCGAAAAATGAAGATATCGGCCAAAGGAAGACAAGGGCCACGAAGGGCGTGAAAATGAAAGACTCCCTAGCCCTCGCAAACCTAATAGCGTAGGGGTCAGAAAAGAACAAGAGTTGACCAAGAGAGGTCGGATAGGATAGATGAAAGTGAGGAGCCTGGCACAAGTAAGTGGAAGCAATGCCAGGACTCGGCTGAGGGCCCCGTGGTCGCCAACCCACGCTCCAAAGTTCAGAGCCCCTGGGGCCCCTTTTAGTCGCCTCTTACGACAGGCAGGGGATACCGTGGGTGTTATTTTACCACCCCCACCCACAGGGGGACAAACCTCTCACTTCTGAGTTGTGTACAACAGAACACAGCGGTCTGAACGAACGAACAAGTGAGTCGGAAGCGAAGGGAAGGAGAAAGAAATGTGGCAACACCGTGTAATGCTCCTCCCTCTAGCTCTGTCTATCAAATTTCTTATTTCAATATTACAAGTATAGTTGTATTTCTGCTTCTATGAAGATAGTAATTCCTTACTTCAGTGCGATTCCAAAAATGATAATAATGGACTCCAGCAAGTTGGCGGTGCAAGGGACGTCTCCCCCTTCGCACACCCAGATTGTTAATGGCCAGACGGGAAATAGCTAGGGGAAACATTGCCACCAACCTAACTGAGAACATCGGGTGTCCCTCCGAAGCACCTCTTATGACAGGCGTGCATGTATTCTACCGCCCCCACTCACACGGGGAATACGATTTTTAATTTTAGTATTTTAGGCCGTAAGTTATTGGCACCAGAATAATATGTATTGCGTATTTCGAAGGGGAGTTGGGTCAGGTCAGTACGTTTGAGATAAAAGTTGAGATAAAAAAGTGTGTGATGATGCGAAAGATATGTTTTGCACGAGTATGAATTTGGTCGTCCGCCTCTGTGGTGTAGTAGTTAGTATGAATAGCTGCCACCCCCGGAGGCCCGGGTTCGATTCCCAGCTCTGCCATGAAATTTGAAAAGTGGTACGAGGGCTGGAACGGGGTCCACTCAGCCTCGGGAGGTCAGCTGAGTAGAGGTGGGTTTGATTCCCACCTCAGCCATCCTGGAAGTGGTTTTCCGTGGTTTCCCACTTCTCCTCCAGGCAATGGCACCTAACTTAAGGCCACGGCCGCTTCCTTCCCTCTTCCTTGTCTGTCCCTTCCAATCTTCCCATCGCACCCCCCCCCCCCCACGCAAGGCCCCTGTTCAGCATAGCAGGTGAGGTCGCATGGGCGAGGTGCTGGTCATCCTCCCCAATTGTATCCCCCAACCCGATGTCTGAAGTTCTAGGACACTGCCCTTGAGGGTAAGCAGATTAAGAAAGAAAAGAAAAGAAAGAATGATTTTGGTCTCGAACCGCCTGTTTATCAAACTCAGTTTTAGATTACGGTTGTCATTGGCTGTGGCAGTGACGGAATATATTCGTAATTAATGATGTTTTCCGTCCCCGTGGTGTAGGGGGCAATGCGTCCGCCTGTCACCCGGCGGCCCTGAGTTCGATTCCCGTCCAGGACAGGGATTTTTACTTGTAAATGATTAATATCCCTGGCCTGGGGACTGGGTGTTTGTGTCGTCTTTAATGTTCCTTTCCTCACATTTAGCACTTTACACTTCCACCATTTTCAAGTACACGCAGGTTCACAACATATGGTGCAAAGTAGGGGCAGGGCAAAAGATCTTCTTAGGTCGACGCCCCGAATAAACAGCATTTAAAAAATAGTGATGTTCGGGTAAGGGAAATACGAAACAGGAAAACATAATTCCGCTGTCCTAGTATATCTTTATCTGATCAGTTTATCCACTTTACTTCCAAGTTCTTCTGTGGCAACACATTTGTAAATTGTGTTAGTTGTATCAATAAAATTACAATTTTTTGTGTTTAACTCACTTTTAGTTTTTATCTCAGATAAAGCATTCGAAGGTTGAAAGTGTGTTCAATCTAATATTTTGGTAGTCTGTTGGGATGTTTTTGTGAACATCACGGGGAAATGGCAGGACAGAACTTCTTAGAACTCGTTATTCGTTATTTAAGTTCAGTGATAGCCAAAGAGTGCACAGGGCTATATAACATTTGATTAGAATACAGCGCCGTAGCGGTACTAAGGAGACAAAAACAGGCAGCATAAAAACCAACAAGCTGATAGGAAATACGCAGATAAACAGCGTGACAAGCAAGTAGCATCTATCGGTACACATTTGTGACAATACTAACTCATTTGATAGAAGGCAGTTCGGGTTTCGGAAAAGGATTCCAGCAAACTACAGCAGATATTTCAGATTCAGGAGGTCAAACGGACTGTGTCGCTATTGACCTATGCAAGGCCTTTGACATGCTGGGTCATGGCCGTTTATTAACAAAAATGACAGCTATCGGGCTAGATAATACAGTAGTTCAATGGTTTGCTTAATTTCTAGAGAATTAGAGTAGATGATCGTATAATGATTAACAGCAGTGTTCCGCAAGGAACTATCATAGGACCATTATTTTGCCTTTCTTTTATTTTTCTGCCGCTCTTCCCACATTTGTGGGGTCGCGGGTGCGAACTATGTCTCACCAGTTGACTTCACCCAGTTTTACAACCGGATGCTCTTCCTGACGCTAACCCCATGTAGAGAGATGTAATCACTATTGCGTGTTTCTGTGGTGTTTGGTGGTGTGGTGTGTGAATATGAAGAGGAGAGTGTTGGGACAAACACGAACAGCCAGTCCCCGACCCGGCCGAGAATCGAACCTGTAATCCACTGAACCGAAGGCCTCAACAATGATCGTTCAGCCAAGGAGTGAAAGCTGGAATCACAAATAAGGATTTTCGCAGGTGATGTTGTACTATATAGAGTACCGTAGTTAATAAATTACAGGATTATGTGCACCTGCAAAAAAAATAAAAAATAAAAAAACAATCTCGACAACAAGGTGAGATGGGCAGCAGAGAATGGTGAGATGGCAAATGGGATGAACATTCAGGATGTAAATTTCACCAAGAGCAAAATTCCTCTCAGTTTTAAGTACGGTGTTGATGAGGTGATAGTACCTCATGGGGGTGACTGTAAGTATCTAGGTGCTAACATAAAGCTTTTGGGCATTTTCTGTGTTGGAAAAGAAATTGAAATTCTTTACGTTTCACAGAGAACTTTGCATCACGTCTTCAGAAGAAAATCTCGTCTGCTCACGAGCAAGACTTCCCTAACAGTGAAGGTTTGAGTATAAGAATTATTTACCGTTGGTCTATAGACGGCCGGCTGGATCCCTCGTTCCGCTCCTTATAGCTAGCAGAAGCGACGCATCAACTCGGCCGTCGTCTATACACGGCCGACTTGATGCGTCGCTCTAGCTAGCTCCTTACCGGCCTTGACAATCGGGTCCACGCACTGTAATCGGAGTAGTTACACAACTCGACACGTGGCGCTGGCGGCCGACCTATTCACGGTAGAAATGCATACTTCTTTATGGAAAATATATTGACTTTGGTTGCCGATTTATCGTAATTTAGAGCTATGGAGAATATTACATGGGTTAATACTGTTAAAATGATTAATCTTAAAGGTTACTTTCGTTGATATTTGCCAAAATGATGTCGTGAAATGAAACTGCGGGGAGATGACTTAGTCCAGCTGACGTTCTGATATTGACTCTGATTGCCGATGTATCTTAATTTAGGGAATAAAATAGTATGTTACATTGACTAATATTGTTAAAATTATTAATCCTAAAGGCTACTTTCATTGATATGTGCCAAAACAACGTCGTGAAATGAAACTGCGGAGGATGGAGTAGTCCAACTGACGTTCCTTAATTGTGAGGAATAATAGTAATCGTTTTTATTATCATGGCATTTAGATACATAGCAGAACTTACCACAATGCTTTTGTCTTCTGATGTTAATATTGAGATTAAGAGTCATTGTTCAATTAGAGTTTTAAAATTCTTCAAGCGCTGCTCTCAGGAAGGGGGCTGGACAAAACATAAGAGTCTTACTTTTTCCATATTGGTTGTATGCAGAACATAAATATTTTGACTCAAACATGTTTAAATGTTAATTTCAATGTATATAGTTTCAGATTATATTTCATTCATACCTTTCACTAGAATATTAAATACCGGGCAAGCTGGCCATGCTAAATTCAGAAAATAAATTTTACTTGAAATGCAGTAGGGTGGAACAAGTTGGCCGCGCGGCGTGGAGCTGTGAGCTTGCATCCGGGAGACAGTGGGTTCGAACCCCACTGTCGGCAGCTCTGGAGATGGTTTTCCGTGGTTTCCCATTTTCACATCAGGCTGTACCTCAATTAAGGCCACGGCCGATTCCTTCCCACTGCTAGCCCTTTCCTATTCCACCGGCGTCATAAGACCTACCTGTGTCGGTGCGACGTAAAACAAAAGGCGAAAGAAGAAGAAGAATTTTAAATAAAAATTCAGTGAGAGAAAAGTATTTTGAGTAAATAAAATGTAAACTGTTCTCTGCTCGATGATGATGATAATGCTTGTTGTCTAAAGGGGCCTAACATCTAGGTCATCGGCCCCACTGCTCAGGTAACAACACTTCATACGCTGGCCTTACCGTCATAGCAGTAGTGATTCTTACTTGTCAGTGTTTAAATGTTAAAGTTCAGATTATCTTGAACAAAAATGTGTTGTGTTGCTGTCATATGGCAAATACGACACCGCCTAAAGGATTATTCTATGAAAGAAAATTCATGGGTAAAAATACCTGATTAGTGTGATTAGCGGCCACTCACGGAGGCTCGGGTTCGATTTCTGGCCCTGCCACGAAATTTCAAAAGTGGTGCGAAGTGTCCCTTTGCTTTTTTTTTCCCTGTTCGGAATACAAAAAAGGCACACAGCAATATATATTCGAATATTTCCTAACACAGTTAAAGAAAAGCAAATCAACACACCATTAAAAAACGAATTAGCACATAAATTAAAATCCTTGTTCAGGACGAAGTTACAGCGAGAAATCACTTTGTTCTTGTTTCCATAAAATTTCTGCTCGAAGTACGAAAAGGTGCACAAGAATGTCTCAAATTCCAGGATTTGTAAACACAATTTAAAAAATTTAATCCACAAACTACACAATAAAAAATAAACTCACTAGCGCATAACTATCAGATTTCATTATCAAGCCAACAAGCACCTCATTGCGAACACATTGCCAACATTTACGACAACAAAACCAAAATATAAAACTGGAAATGCGGCAATTTGCGGTATACAGCATCCTGTCAATGGGTAGTAGGCCAGCGCTCCAGCGGCATCACGGTGAAACTTTCCAATTACAGCTTTATGCTGGGCTTCACAAGCCATTGTCAAGGCCGGTATAAGGAGCGCAGCGAGGTATCCAGTCGGCCGTGGTCTATAGTAAGTGATATTCTCGTTGGCCACTAGATGGCTCAGTATGCGGTAGCCTTCCGCAAGATCTATATCATTGCCTACGTTATAATCACCGCCGTCTCAATCTCTATATCCACGGCCGACTGGATCGCTCGCTGCGCTCCTTATACCGGCCTTGACAATCGCTTGTGAAGCCTAGCATAAAGCTGTAATTGGAAAGTTTCACCGTATTGCCGCTGGAGCGCTGGCCTACTACCCACTGACAGGAAGCTGTATAACCGCAAATTGCCGCATTTTCAGTTTTATTTATATGGTTTAGCTAGAGCGACGCATCAAGTCGGCCGTGCTATATCCTGCCTGTTCTGTGCGTTTACAGCGACATTCCAGATGGCAGCACTTACCGAACCCAGAGAACATGTTGGTTAAATGAGAGTTGGTCCGTAATACCAATATAAAATGTAAAATAATCTCTAACATGTTACTAATTGGGAAGATAATGGACATACAGAAACTAACATTTGACATTTGAGCTTGGCTTAAGATACATAAACGTAAAATAATAAAATCTCACCAGTTACAGTAGATATTATATTAGGATCATCCCATGCTGCATGATACATACCAATTTCAGAATTTTCTCGACACGAGTAACGGAGCACCTTTTCCGTACTTTTCTTACTGTTATTTACCAGCAGTGGGCGCAAAAAAATTATCATTATTTCGCTGACCCTTTGTTTATGACCAGTTTTCAGGATACGTTTTATAGTACATAATGCAGTGCGTGGGTTCGTCATGTCATTAAATCCACCACCCAATCTCACTGAACTAAATAGAGCTTCTATTGCGTCTCCAGAAAATCATCTAGTGAGAACATACCGGTAAAATAACCGATTTTGTAACAGATAGGACACACATTTCACTGTAGATTTCACAGTTAGCGAGACAGCATCTGCTGTCCCATTAGTCAGACACTTCAGTGTTTCACGTTTTGATTCCAACTGAATTATTTTAACGTACTTGATGAAATTATCATTCAACCATTGTATGTATTTTATCTGCTGGTGAATGGAAATGCAAAAAATCTGGATTGTTTTTCCGAAAGGCATTACAGTAATCATTTCTTAACTGCAAGGGATTGATCGGAAACTTCTAAGCCTTTAACGAGGAAGTAGGCAGCAGGACTAGATAACTTCTTTGAAAGTCGGATTACAAGAAAACACAACAGTTTATTCGCGATAGCGGGAGATTTTACAATATCTGCGCCGCATACACTGTCAACATTGACCACGCAAACGAACTTGTCACTGGTTCGGTTGTAGAGGAGCCGTACCTAATTAGCCATTTAATCAGCGATCACTGTTACACTCCTCTCTGTTGGTCTGAGAGTTTTACATTCAGCTCTAAGTCTTTCCTTCACTAAGTGGGAAATCCCGACAAACACAATCAACATTTCCCATTTAGGCTACCTGTCCAGAGTACTTTGTGACGGAGCTGACACTAGACCAGGAGTCCTGCCATATTCGTAACCGTTTGGGATACTATTCCCCACGCCACATAGTACCGCGTGATTTTGTCTTGCGAAAATTATGGATTTGATTTTTTTAAATGGTCGTTTTTCCATTATATTTGGCTGCTTCCTTTACTTTATTCAAACGATCAATTTCTGAATTGTCTTCGAATTGTCTCTGTAGTCTTTTAACTTCATTATGGTTAGTCATAAGCTGTTATCGCAGCGTCAGAATTCTTGATCATAGCCTCTAATGTCTGATTTTCTGATCACTGCTGTCATTCTTACTCGTTGTTCAAATGAATTTCATACTCGTCATCCAATGTATTTCCTGCGGTTGAAGAGCATGTTTCATCACAGATTTCTTCCGAAGAAATATCTTGTCGATGTCTGGTCTTTCGTGGAGCTATTTTTCTGATTTGAAGGTAATGGGGATAATTTGAAGACCGACTAGGCACGCTCTCTGGATTCAATATATTTTATTTCAGTTTTATCTTTTACCTCCATCTCTAAAATTCAGGTTTCAAACACGGGAATAATCGGATGGAATCCATTGATTGCCCTTGGTTGATCCTTGACTTGATATAGCATTAAGTCAATTTTCTCAAAGTTCTTTACTTGGGGGATAACAGGAATCCTCACACCCGAAGAATTTGGATTTCCTACTTTGATATACAGAGATGAACACAACAATTAAGCATTTTACAACCAGAGACACACATATAAATGCTCGATGCAAACGCACTGGAACACAATAACGTGGCTACCGTACGGAGATAGGCCTAAGTTGGGTGCGTTAGTTGGCGCTCCTAGCGGAGGTTCGTCACACTAAAGGGCCCCATACACGCGCAGACGTCTGGAATACTTACCTGCACAGACTTGCCTCTGGGAGGTAAGTCGGAAGTATGCAGTTGCCCACACACGCTCAGACTAAATGATTATTTACCGAAGAGGTTGAATACGACGCGCTCAGCTGTTTTCTGTTTAAGATTATGCACTTCGGATGGTTAAAAAATATATATACGGATTGAAATTAATTAGATAGTCGGTATAGAAGATGAGTTGTTATTTGGACATAATGTAGCGCTCTGCACGAAGAAGACGCGCAAAAAATGATTTCAATTTTCATATTTGTAGGTTACCACGTTTACATTTATTGCCGCAACTCTGAGATAGCGCTTTCGTCGCAAAGTCTCCAGCTGAATTCAAGCAGTGCCAGAATGTCAGAGACTTGCCTGCAGACTTTTTGTCGGCAGACTTATCGGCCATACACACAGAGCCATGTCTGAAGAGACTGGTTTGCGCAGACTTACCTCCGACTAAGTCTGCGCGTGTATGGGGCCCTTAAGAGTTCACGCTGAGGAGCATGTTAACCACATAGCATAGAGCAGGCAGTATATAGGATTGAGACGGCGATGGTTATAATACAAGGCTTTGAAACAGAGCTCGTTAGACGCTATCGAAGTAGTCACACCGGTGGGTCACACTGAAGTTCAATGCCGGGCCGCTAGGATCGCCTTCTTGCTTCTGCTGGACGGTTCGCGCCTTGAAACGTGTTTATTAAGCGAGTTGGTTGTGAATGTATGTATTCGTCTGATGTTAAGCACTTGCCGTTCCAGTCATGGTTTATTCACGAGAAATTAAAGGTAGTGGAATTTCTTTTCACAAGATTCCCGTGGATGTTCACTGGTCAAAACATTATGCAGAAGAAGCATTGCGCATGAGATACGACTTCCAGCTGATAAAACTAGGCCTCTGTTCTTAAGTTTTGATCCCAGTTACGTCATAAAAAACGTGCGATCCCCAAATTTGTCACTGGACTTTTTTTTTTTTGTAATCAATGCTACCGTGACCGGCGATCATTTGAAAGGCCTCTCCAAACACATAAATTATTAAACCGGTAGGGAAATTAACCTGAAAAGTAATTGGTCCAACAAATTTGGAAGCAATTAATGTAGCAAGAGCGAAAAATATTGTATTTTCCCCTGTAAAACATCTGTTTTGAGAAGTATGGAGCTGGTTTGTCCCGAGAGCATTAAAGACAAAGACTGTTTAAACTAAACCATTTGTTTTATGGAGCATTGTAAGCAATGGTTCGATGCGCATGACCGTATACAGCACATCACATGCTATATATTCCAGGAATGAGAAGAAACGAGCATTTTTCAGCACTGAAGATGAACGCCTCAGTTGGTTAATTAATGATTTCCTGTCATATGTTAAGAAAACTCAAATGCATTCAGAGGAAGTGAAAATACTCACGAGAGAAATTATCAGGCATTTATCTTGACTACCCAATCCGCTGTGGCCTACATAAAATACCTCATAAGTATACATTTGCATTATGTATTGACGAGGAACGCAATCGAAACAATGCTCCATACTACGATTAATGTGGCATCAAAACATGGAAATGTTGAGCTGAGGGATGAAGAGAAGACCACCACTGTATGGACCAGTTTACTACAATCAAGAGAGTCCCAGATGGATGAAAAAGTTAGAACGCATGGAAGTCGCGAATATGTACAAATTCCGCAGCTTCCTGGGCACATAATACGTATCATTACAAAACCCTTGCAAGGTAAATTACACCAAATCTGCTTGAACAATACATGATTGTAAAGAGTAGACTACTACTAGATAAATATGATTAATTTGTTTCAAGATCAGCAACTAAAATGCCTGGTATTTTTTGTAGCTATGGTAGCATTATATTTAATGCGTGTGGTAGCAAAACAAACGGACTGTGAAGGCTGTTTAGAACATATCTCTTCTCCAGCTACTTAAAGTCCAACATTGTGTCTTATTCGTTTTCAAGACCGAGGAGCCCTCAGATACCCGAAATCATCGTCTGTGGCACTTTTGCAGTGCACGACGGAATTTTTCACCTCTGCTGTGCAGTACTTGCCCCGAAAGGAGTCACTAAACACTGTACGGTTTTTTTTTCTAAAGACATGTTCATCAGTGAAATTAAGTGTAGAAATTGTAAAGACGATAAATCTCCTATTTTTCTATTCCAAAAATTCGTGAGACCTCTAGTAGACAACATTGCTTCGAGCCACTCTACTAGAAAAGAGAAAGTTTTAAAACTTGATAAGAAGCCTCTCAAAAAGAAAGTTTTGAAACTGCAGAGACGTGTCCAAGCCAATGCAGCACCGCTCTATAAATAAAGTACTGTCAATACTCGCAAAATCACTCATCTCTGTTTATTTACGATATAATTTACTTATTGACATATACGGCCATGCGAACACAAGGGGGTAAGAACGCGATCCTAGTGGCGGAATGTTGAACTAGGATGCCAACCGTTTCCATGAGTGCATTTCATGGCGAATTTGAGAACAGTTTCCACGATATACAGATTTTATAAAGTGACTTGCAATTGTTCGCTACACACTTCTCAGTGGATGTTCAAACTGTTAGACCAGAACTGCAGAGCTGATTGACTTACAGTATACGTAAATGAAAGGTAAGTCTGCAAACATAAACAGTTCGACTGAATTATATGCTCGTTTTCCACGGTAGAGATTTGCTAGATTGCACAGACGTAATGCACGTAATTTACATACATTCGGATGAACTTATTTATGCGCACAGCTGTTTTCATTAATGAAGATTTGTAAATTTAGACACAGAAGTAGGGTCATCAATCAAAATTTGAAATATGCTTTGCGTTGCCAGTACGCAAACGATGCTACGAAACATTCACACAGTACTACTTGAACGAGCCGAAGGTCGCGTGGATGAGCAGTAAACTAGTGACATGTTCCAGTTTAGTTGTCACAGTCATAAATATCGTATTGAAATTTTGCTTAATGCGAGTGCAAAGAATGTGTACAATTATCATCAATTATATTTTCTTTCAATAAATCTACGTATCCCAAAACTCTAGTTACTTAATCGTGAAAATTTATTTATTCAGGATGTATCGTACACTGTTGTGATTTTCCTTCGACGCTTGTCCTGCTATATTCTACAATATGTTTCGTGTTTGTTCCGCTCGATCCATGATCCAAATTATTATTACTAGCTGATCTGTGGCTCTCCACAGTATTCCTTATAAATAGGTCAGATAACTCGCCTTGATATTCCCGTCGCAGTCAGATTGTTTTGTCTGCCCTTTTCAATAGTTTAGTTTTATGACCATTTAATGCCGGTAATATAGTTTATAACAGTTCTTTTTAATATTTACAATATTCTCTATGCTTCGACCATTCGGTCGTATTTGGATCTTAACATTTTCAACCGATCTCACTCGAGATCGTGCAACACGCAATTGGCCGTGGCTGAATACTGATTCGGGAAAGTAGATTACCGAATCCTTCAAAAGTTTGTTCCTGCGCTTTATTAACGATCATACAGGAGGCTAGTCGACATGATACCTTCCCGCCTGTACCTACGTAGACTGTTTTCTCTCAGCTGCATGTCTGTTAAGAGGAACGTTCTGCCATCTGTTGAGTATATTCAGAAGCTGGGGAAAGTCAGAGAACCAGAGTATCCAGAATAGTATTCTTCCGTGATCAGAGGAAGTGTATACTCTCTGGCTTGACAGGTAATAATCAAACATGGTTGCATGCAATGATATTACTACGGATTGAAATCACATATCAGAATATTAATGAAAGTGTTTGTCGCTTAGCAACCTGCTTAGTATAGAATGTATTGCGGGTTAGGGTAAGCCTTTGCCTACAGTTATTGGAGTGATCATTTAATGATTTCATTTTATGACTACTCAAAGTTGGCTGAACTTAAGAGATCTATACATGTCTCATGATTCACCGGTATGTAATTCCAAGATAATAAAACAGAAGTGAAACAAATCGGTCCACTAGAACGGACGGACGGATTTGCCAAAGCTGTTTTAGTAATACTTTGAGTATATTGCACCCATATCCTGACCTGCAAAGGTGCAATATAGATTATTATTCGCTAATCGGCCAACTAGGGAGCACGGTAAGTTTCATTACACATTGTGGCGTTTACCAAGTTTACGATTGATCCTGCAGTTTTTCATTAGTTCGCTGTGTCGAGTATGGCGTTCATCCGACCACTTTGCATCAGTTGACCACTTCATATCCCGGAAGGTCCCAAAAGACAATGCTTTTCCTGAAGAAGTCTCGTATGTGCGGGTCATCTGGTCGTAGGACCATTTCTTCGAGGTCTTCCTTGATGTTAACGTACCAGGGAACTGTTGTTTTTGGTTTTGAAACAAAATTATTTAAAAAGCCCATCGACAGCCGTCCATCCGTCGTAAGTGACCTTAAAAGCGAGCCCTGCGTTTGTGCATTGTGTCCGTGATCTTCTCTATCTTAGAGTAGATTTTTGTCTGGATTTTCTTAAGTACATATCTTTTTTTTTTTTTTTTTTTGGCCAAGAATGTTGTGGAGAATCTTTCTCTCTTTTCCCTCCAACTTAGCGAGTGCACATTTCTGAAAGAGGATAAAGCATTCTGACGCTTAGACGCGTAGAGAGACACCGGTTTGACGACAGTTTTATGACGGTGAATGTTGTTATTTATAGAAAATCACATTTTGTTATATATCTTCCTGGTGGTTTGAAAATCTACCTCCACTTTCCTTGTTCTGGCCGCTAGGGTCTCTCTATCTAGTCCGTTTGATTGGATCCACTCACCAACTCACTAAGGTATATAAACTTATACACGAGGTTTATTGTTCCATATTTGGTGTTCAGTTGGGTCGTGTTATCTATGATGTTTGACATTACTTCCGGCTTTCAGCACATTCATTTTTTCTGTTGCAATTTCAAAATTTTCTGTCATTATTGCTATATCATCTGCAAAAGCTAAGCAATCAATTTCCACTCCATTCTTCTTCGTCCCAATCCGTAAAGGTCTGAACAAATTTTTACCTTGTAGGATCTGACGCCATTCCTGTATTACTTTATCCAGTACGCAGTTTAACAAGAGTGGTGAGAGTCCATCTCCCAGCCTAACGTCAGTTTTAACTTCAAAGGGGCAGGTTAGCATCCTTGGAATTTTACTTTGGAGATGGTATTAGTGAGAGTTGCTCGTATTATTACTAGCAGTTTTTGGTCGACACACATTTTCTGCGATTATCTGAAGCAACACATTGTGGTCAATGGAGCTATATGCCTTTCTGAAGTCTACAAATGTGCACACGTATGTTCGGCCGCTCAATATAATGGTATTTTATTATCCTTTTTAAGATTGTGGATTTGTTCCGCTGCTGATCGGCCTTTCCGAAAACCTCCTTGGTATTCTCCAAGCGAGCGCTCAACTTGCTGTTCTAGTCATTGTAGGATGGATAACGATAGAATCTTATATGATACTGGAAGTAAGGAGATAGCACGTTAGTTGTTAACATTTTTGATATTTCCTTTCTTATGCCAACGGCCGTAGCCGTGTTGAAACACCGGATCCCGTGAGATCTCCGAAGTTAAGCAACATTGGGCGTGGTCAAGATTTGGATGGGTTGCCACGCGCTGTTGATGGCGGTAAGGGAATGGAGGAGTGGAAAGGAGCTGGCCACCCTACCGCACGTAAACTCCAGCTTAGGCACACCCCTGCGGAGGTTCGGACCTGCCTTCGGGCAGAATATACCCTCACCTTACCTCCTTTCTTATGTAAATGATGGATTAAAGCTACCTTCCAGTCCTCCGGTAGTTGTTCTTACCATATGTCAATGGTAGTTTTATGGAAGACGTCCATTACTTCTTCCTGGGCGTATTTCCATAGTTCTGCTATCATGGGGTCTTCACCAGAGGCCTTATTGTATTTTAGTCTCCCTACGTGGCGTCTGGTCTCATCGCGGTCCGGGAGAGAAGACGGCTGGTTTTGGCATGTTGATTTTTGGTTCTGATGGGGTTAACTGGTCTTTGACAATTTAGAAGATTGCCGAAATATTCAGCAAGGACTTCACAGTGTTCTTCATTTGATGTCGGGGTAGAAATTGGCTGATTATATATAAAAATAGACGTGTATAGTATGACTATCAATAAGGTTCCGGGTCAAACGTGCCACTATTGTGGAGTTAAATTGAAAGATTCCTGTTTCCCACGTGGTCAGCCCTACGTTGCTGAACATCTGAGTGCGCATGCGCTAGACAACAAGACAATACATGTACTATATAAGAATGTAATTTGATGAAATGGCTTAGTATGTAAGAAATTTATATAAAAGAAGAAACAGAAAAAGAGTGATCTCCGAATGCACATCTTTCGTATCATATAGAGAAAACTGCACACATGTAAAAATAAAAAACAGTGAAGCGGGATATCGTCAGCAAGTTTAAAATATAATTGATCTAAAATGTTGTTTGTTTCTGAATGTGTTGTATTTAAACATTCCACTAGTTGAAATTAAACAATCCACGAAGATACAGTGCTAATCAAGTAATTATGACTGCGTCAAACTTCAAATAGACTTGAACGACAATCAGTTTCACTCGACGAAAACATAGCGTCAGCTATCAATACGAAATCGATGGTAAACCACTACGCTTAGTTAGAAAAGTATGTGATCTAGGGGATACATTAACCTACGACCTAAATTTTGAAACTCATGTAGAGAATATCCCCAGCAAAGCACACAAATGTATGGAATTTGTTATCAGGAATTCCTTAAGTTTTTCTTATAAGAGCTTGATAATATTGTATAATACTCTTGTAAGATCAAGACTAGGATGTGCCTTAATTATTTGAAATCCGTACACAGTGAAGTATGTCCAAAGAAAATTTCTCAGATATATTTATTAAAAGAGGTTTTATTATTATTATCCCTACTATGAATCGAACCCCCTAATACCAAAAGCTGTTGATGCTAGTGAACTATCGCACAGAAGGCATTGTCAAGTTATTTCATAAAGTAATAAATAACAAAAATGACGATAGTAAAATCAGAGAAAGAATTGACATACTGTACCCTACAGGGCACAAACAACACTGCATAATCGATCTTACCTTCTTACCTGTTATTTGATGAATGCGCCAGCCCAACTGCAGTCGGCAGGAAAAGGTCGTTTACAGGGTTCTTGTGAACGAGAGTAGGGAGATTAAAAAAAATTGTTCTAGACGTATGCTTAAGAAATGAGGAACACAAACGCATTTACTAACATTTTGAGCTAAAGTTGTGTATTCTTAAACCAACATTTTCTTTTCTTTTATTTTACAATTGATTGCACTAATAGTGCTAAAATGGATGCCCCAAAGGCTCACATCATAAATCCAAAGATAAACATCGAAAAATATAAAATAGCTGGTTGATGTCGTGCGGGAGACGATAAGTGAACCAAAGAAACAAATCTGTCCTTACACGGAACAGCATCGCTGTACCTACAAATAAAGTATATGACGCCAGGGTGAAAAATTGTCCTGCAGAAATAAAGCCACAAAAAAGGTCCCCACTCATATTTGGGAAAATGCACACAACAAAATAGTAAGTTTGAACCTACAACTACAGGCATATCCTTTCTAATCTCGCATGAAATATATATTTTATGGATATGAACCAAGGTCCATTAAAACAAACGTTATATTTACAAAATGTACTGATTAAGCTAGTTTCCTTAGTGCCCAGTTCCTACCTGTCTCAATTAACAAAAAAATAAAGAAAGAAAGAAAGAAAGAAAAAGAAAGAAAGAATGAATGAATGAAAGAGCCATGGCAGCTTGTCTCGCCTATAAGAGAATTCCTCGCACCAGCGGTCCATTTAAAAATGGCGTCGAGCCTCCCTGCCGTGCAGGCTGGGGGGAAATGACCTCCAAGACTCGACCGTGAAACCCCTCACAACAAAAAAGAAGATAAAAAACATAGCCTAGTTTCCAAGCATGCAGAGACCTTTGCCCCTGCTCCTACCCTCTTCTACACATGACGAAAAATAGCCATATAAATGAGTGAGGAATCATCTACTTTTTTCTAACTGTCCAACACCCGTGGCAGACCGCCCTGGGTCTCAATTATAACATATGAAGTATAACATTCCGTTATTCACATCAAACTCGCCGTCAACCCATGCGACGAGTTCCAGCTACCCTCAAGTCTAGGATTCAATCCCGTACTTGGCAGAGTATGAGGGATCGCAAATATTCGTGACATAGCCTACGGTGTAGCTTCATTACACTCACAGTTAATCAAAATCAATACAAACACGAAGTAAACAATTAAGTCCAGGCCGCATACGTGCTCTACAATTATGCAGACAGATTCCCTTCCCAATATGAAGAAATGGTACACTATCATTAATAACCCATCATTACAAGCAGATATCGTCTGATGCCAGGCACTAAGAAACATTGATCTAAGCTCGTAATTAAGCTTCCCTACGACTATGTGTACAGCAACACTATCACCTAAGCTACCTTAATCCTTGCTTTCTATAAAAATAAAATAAAAATGTATATGCCTTACCCTAAAATATATAAAGAAAATACCTCAATAAATGGCCTAATGGGCCGTAATCATATTCCCTACTAATTTTTACAAATTAATCACCTATTTCTGCATAACAACCCCCCGACCCTACACATATATATTCATTATAGTTCACTTATCTATCATCTTGGAGACCTCTTCCTCACCGTCCGGGTTGACTGCGAATGCTTAAGCAGTCATGGCGGCAGCGTTGTCCCAGATCGATCCCTTAGGTCCAGTCTTCCAGCGTACCATGTTCATGATGTCTTCTTCCGCCTGGGTGGCCCGTTGGTCGTCTTCTTGGGGTCGTGGACGGCAGTTCGTAACACCAGTCTCCTGCACACCTCACCGCTCTTCACTAAAATGAAATACTCAGTTTATTCACAGCACACCACCTCCCGATCTATTTATTCCCTTTGACATGGGAATCAGTCCAGGATATCTGGAATCTCGAACCTGACTTTACTATTCATTCTCCACTAATCTAGTCTTCTACGTCTGACCGGAATAATACCAACTATCCTAGCTTATTGTTATTGGCGTTCCTTCGCCCGTCGCCAGTCCTCTCTCATCGCCTCATAATGAAAGTCTACACAGGTAGCACTCTTTGCGTCAAATACTAAAACACTCGTGGTCTCACTGCACACGTCTACATATTGTCATTTACTTAAATTGCTACCGGGAATTTTGCAAATCTCGAAGCTACTGAATCAAATTATCGCCACAACACTTATTAGTCACAATCTTTGTCTTAAACAAAGGTTTCTGGCGCGAATATCAGCAGAGACGCGACGCGCACGGACAGCGATCTTATCATGGACTGAATACCTCCTTCCACCTTTCTCTGCTCTTATAGAATCCAGGAACCCACGCGACGCGTGGCCTCGAAAAATTTTCTCACGGTAGTCGGCCTCCCACGTAGCTATTTATTCGATCATATATTAATAGACTTTGATGTACCTATGGCTTCGTAAAATTCTGGCACTGATTTCCCTTCTTTTACTTTCCTGGGAAACCTTCAAATATAGGAATTACGACTCAATTTCCGTAATGTGGTGAGCCTGTCTGTTCCCGGCTGAAAATCTCTGTTAAGATGGCAGGTCTCTCCCCCAGACAAAATCCCATCTCTCTTTCTTTCTTCCTCACATATTCTTTCTTCGTCACACATGACCACGCCTTGCCTCGGGAATCCCCTTCTGTTCCCGCGCTTGGTATAGCATCACGCCTTTGCAGTTAGCGTCCTGCTGCGCATTATTTTATCAGCGTTAAATATCCATTCTTATAATTAACAGAATGGTACATTTGCTTCCCCGCACACCAAAGAAAAATATGAAAAATTCTATTATTTTTTTGTATTTTTCTTTGCGTCTGATATTTAACGCTCATGTGGCCCTTTCCTTCATTCCGAGCCGTCCTGTGGCGTTTTCGAAACTTGCTCCAGTAGTTCCTCACGTTCCCTCCTAATTTCAAAATATGTATCCAACAAAGCCAAGAATTTTCTATGATTCCCCGAACATTCATTGCACTCCACTGCAGCCATTCCTTTTATTGCGCTTCTCTGCGGCGAAACTTCTTCTACCTCTCCTACATTGAGGGATACTTCATTCGGATTGTGGTCGAGGTCTCCATTTCCAGTATCTCGTGTCTCCACTGATTCGTCTGCTCCTACCACGTCTTCTTCCTCTTCTTCTTCTTCTCATTCTACTTCATCGTCCTCTTCTCCCTCCATCTCTTCATTCTCGATGTTGTCCTCGATTGGCATTTGTCCTCTGGGAATGTAAATTTTGAGGTTGCCTGCATTGAATACCTTCTCAGTCCTACCATCTAAGCTTCGTACCCTGTAGGCATTGTTATCGTAACACTGAACTATACGATAAGGTCCCACATATAGTTCGGCAAACTTGTGATAAAATCGAGCTGACGGTTGAGTGGGAGCAGGGCGACGAATGAGCACTAATTCATTCACTCGTAATGGACGGTGAAAACGCCTCCTTCTGGTTCTCCTCATTCTCCGTTCTGCCTGCGCTCTCATCTGTTCAGCCGCCTTCCTCACACACATTTCTTGTGACATTCTTGTGTCGGTGGGGCACGGAATAACATCTTGCCACGGTCGACAGAGGTAGATGTTGTGGTGTAAAACTGAAGGAATTTGTGACGTGGATTCGTGTCGTGTTGAATTGATGGACACGGTGATAATAGGTATCACATTCAACCACTTATAATGTTCTCGCGGACAGTAGATACGACAGTACTTAGCGATCTCTCGCATTATTCTTTCACTTGGATTTGCTTCAGGATGCCGTATGCTGGATAGCACGTGTTTGATTCCCAAGCGTTCCAATTCCCTTTTAAAAGCCTCTAAGTGAACTGCGCACCGTGGTCCGATAATAAGCTCTCAGGTTTCCCCATGGAAGGAATTATCTTGTTTTTCAACTGATTCAGCGCCGTTCGGGTATTTGCCTTCCGTACTGGACACAGTGTTACATATTTACTGAAAACATCCATACATACTAATATGTACTTCAAACCTCTACTCGCTGCGGGAATTGGCCCATACCAATCTATTGCGAAAAGTTTTCTTGGCTCCGTAGGGAGTAACGGTTTCGGTTTCTGCTTTAATAGGTAGGGGTTTGGTTTCACCCGCTGGCATATATCGCAGGTCTTAAGTAGCTGCTGAACTGTAGTTCTCAACTTAGGCTAAACGAAAGTTTCTTGTAGGGTCGCAGTAACCTTATCAATACCTGCATGTCCTGTAGCATGGTGTGTAAGCCAAATTAAACCTGTCTGTAAATTAGAAGGTACAACTATTCGTAACCGGGTGTGTTCTTCATCCACAAACTTATGTAACATTCCGTTAAGGAAATGGTAAGATGCAGTCTTCTTCTCTGCCTCAATGTATTCTGGGGTTCCTTGTTGTAATTCTTTCTTAAAATACTTCACCATGAGACTAGTGACAGGGTCTTCTAATTGCTCTTGCCCTCTGTTTCGCAGCTGGCCTAAGACTTCCTGATCTTCCTGTTCCAATGTTGTCAAGTTTATCTAAACTTCTTCCAGATTCGGATTACGGCTCAACGCATCTGCCAGCACATTCATTCTCCCCGGGCAGTGCTCAAAAGTTAAATCAAACTGCTGGACATAAAGCGCCCATCTAGTAACTCGGCCGCTGGCCAGATTTGTCTTTAATACAAAAGTGAGAGCCTTATGGTCTGTTCGGATTCTGACAGGAAAACCATAAACATATTTCCTCCAATAATTCAGAGCAGTAACTATCGACAACATCTCTAGTTCAGTCGTAGTATATTTACATTCATGAGATCGTAATTTTCGACTCATGATGGAGAGATACGTTATTGGGTTTTCTTGCATTCAATTCTATACTATTTACAAGCAGTTATGTCTAGGGTGAAAATTATTTACATATGATACAACTTAGCCTCGACCCCAATACTCTTGGTCTAATCTGTTTTCGATTCTCCTTGTGGCCATTGTAGTCTATAATGAGGGATACACTTTACTATCCCTAGCTCCGTTTTCTTGAGTAGTATAATTGGACAGTTTGGCGGGAAATTTGAATTTTGGCGGGAGATTTGAATTTGTAAAAAAAGCCACGTGCTTTTTGACAGCTGTCATCGACAACAACGCACCGCTAACCTCACTGCTGCCATCTTGACGGGCCTAAAACTCATTGGTACCAACTTAACCTAACTACCATGAGGTAAACAAAGCCACGTGCTTTTTGACAGCCACGTGCTTTTTGACAGACAACAACGCATCGCTAACCTCAGTACTTTCATCTTGACGGGCCTAAACCTTAGTGGTACCAACTTAACCTAACTAGCGCGTGGTAAACAAAGCCACGTGCTTTTTGACAGCCACGTGCTTTTTGACAGACAACAACGCATCGCTAACCTCAGTACTACCATCTTGACGGGCCTAAACCTTAGTGGTACCAACTTAACCTAACTAGCGTGTGGTAAACAAAGCCACGTGCTTTTTTGACAGCTGTCATCCGCCATCTTTAAACCACAGAGCACTGTGCTGCCCTCTTTATCGTAGTAGATGTAAAATTCGTCACCTGTCATCGGCAGTGCTGCCATCTTGGCGGGCCTAAACCTTAGTGCTACCAACTTAACCTCACTAGCGTGAGATAAACAAATCCACGTGCTTTTCTGACAGCTGTCATCCACCATCTTTAATCCATAGAGCACAGTGCTGCCCTCTTTGTGGTAGCGGATAATTTTAAAAATGCTTTTTGACAGCAACCATCTTTGAGCACCGTGCTGCCCTCTTTAGCTACTTACCTTTGAAATGTGGTGGCGGTAAATTCCACGTGCTTTACAAACCTATATGCTCTTCTGACAGCTGTCTTACGCCATCTTTAATCCAGAGAGAACAGTGCTGCCCTCTATGTGGTGGCGGCAAATACCACGTGCTCTTGTTTGGAAACAAATCAACATGCTTTGTTGACAGCTGTCATCCGCCATCTTTAATCACCGTGCTGCCCTCTTTAGCTACTTACCTTTGAAATGTGGTGGCGGTAAATTCCACGTGCTTTACAAACCTATATGCTTTTCTGACAGCTGTCATCCGCCATCTTTAATCGAGAGAGAACAGTGCTGCAATCTTTAGTTGAAATGTGGTGGCGGCAAATTCCACGTGCTCTTGTTTGTAAACAAAGCCATGTGCTTTTTTTTGACAGGTGTCATCCGCCATCTTTAATCAACAGAGCACCATGCTGCTATCATGCGGGCAATTTCCTCAGCTGTTATCCGCCATTTTTTAATCCACAGAACACCGTGCTGCCCTCTTTATGGCTACTACCTTAAGCACGTAGTAGCGGGCAATTTGAAAAGTTCTGTTAGCTATCATCCGCCATCTTTAATCAAGAGAGCACCGTGCTGCCCTCTTTAGCTAGATACCTTTGAAATGTGGTGGTGGCAAATTGAAAAATTTCACGCGCTCTTGTTTGGAAACAAACTCACGTGCTTTTTTGACAGCCATCATCCGCCATCATTAAGCAACAGAGTACAGTGATGCCCTCTTTGTTGTGGCGGTAAATTCCACGTGCTCTCGTTTGGAAGCAAAGCCATGTGCTTTTTTTTGACAGGTGTCATCTGCCATCTTTAACCAACAGATCACTATGCTGCTATCATGCGGGCAATTTCGTTAGCTGTCATCCGCCATCTTTTAATGAACAGAGCACCGTGCTGCCACAGATTCTTAATCCCAGATATTTGACGTCAGGAAGGGCAACCGGTCGAAAATAATAGTGTATGATGTAAGAGGCTAGATACTGGTAGTTTTGTATCAGGAAGGGCAACTAGTCTTAAAACAAATTCTTGCGATTTAAAATCTTAGTTTTGCGTCAGGAAGGGCATCCGGCTGTAAAACATTAGTTCGTGATACAGCGATTTAAAATCTAAGAAGAGCATCTAGCTGTAAATCCCCGATTCTCGTGTTAGAAGTTGTAAAACAGATTCTTATTCCGAGTTCTTTGACGTCAGGAAGGGCAACCGGTCGAAAACAATAGTGTATGATGTAAGAGGTTAGATACTGCCAGTTTTGAGTCAGGAAGGGCGTCCGGCTGTAAAACAATAGTTCGTGATACAGCGATTTAAAATCTAATAAGAGCATCTAGCTGTAAAACCCCGATTCTCATGTTAGAAGTTGTAAAACAGATTCTTAATCCCAGTTCTTTGACGTCAGGAAGGGCAACCGGTCGAAAACAATACTGTATGATGTAAGAGGTTAGATACTGCTATTTAAATCCTAGGAGGGTATCCAGTTATAAGACAGATTCTTGTGATTTAAAATCTCGCGTCAGGAAGGGCAACCGGTCGAAAACAATAGCGTATGATGTAAGAGGCTAGATACTGCTTTTTAAAATCCTAGAAGGGCATCCTGTTGTAAAACGGATTCTTGTTATTTAAAATCTCGCGTCAGGAAGGGCAACCGGTCGTAAAACAAATTCTTGCGATTTAAACTCCTGCGTCAGGAGGAGGCACTCGGCTTTAAAACATATTTTTTAATCCCGGCCCTGCTACGTTAGGAACCACATCTAGCTGTAAAAACAGGAGCTTCAAACATTTACAGTTTTAAGCTTTAGGAACGGGTTATAGGTTACATTTTCTGTTCTACTGCATAGAATACTATCTTTGAAGTTGTATCGGCGCAGTCATTCAGATCGGAATGCATGTGTTAGCTGAAATTGTACACGTATCTTCCGGCTACACTAACCTTGAACGAAGACACGGTGTGCTGATAAGCGACTTGTAACTCACCGTGTAAGCTCCTAACATAAATTATCATGATTGTACGGAGAGGTTAAAACACACAGTGCCAGCATATAAGCCACTCCTATCGAAAGAGCCTGCACGACGCCGGCATGTGGGCTTCTCCTGTTGAAGGAGCCTGTACAAGGTTTAACAACTGCCATCAACAGCCCTTACTTAACGCTAGCTTTTTTTTTTGCACACCCGCCTCTTAGATCATACACCATAGTTTTACGACCAGTTACCCTTCCTGACTAGGATTTTATATCGCAGTATACGTGATAAATTTTTTGTAGCGGGTTTTATAACTAGATGTCCCGGTACCAGCACATAGCCTACTCCTACCGAAGAAGCCTGCACAAGCTTTATTGCCTCCATCCGACAAATGAATCACCCTCAACGTCTTGTACTCAAAATCATTTTCGAAGGAGTCTACACAAGGTTTAACGCCCCTATCAACAGCCCTTACTTAATGCTGGCTTTTTACACACCCGCCTCTTAGATCATACACCATAGTTTTACGACCGGTTACCCCTCCTGACTAGGATTTTAAATCGCAGTATACGTGATAAATTTTTTATAGCGGGTTTTATAACTAGATGTCCCGGTACCAGCACATAGCCTACTCCTACCGAAGAAGCCTGCACAAGCTTTATTGCCTCCATCCGACAAATGAATCACCATCAACGTCTTGTACTCAAAATCATTTTCGAAGGAGTCTGCACAAGGTTTAACGCCCCCTATCAACAGCCCTTACTTAATGCTGGTTTTTTTGCACACCCCGCCTCTTAGATCATACACCATACTTTTACGACCGGTTGCCCTTCCTGACTAGGATTTTAAATCGCAGTATACGCGATAAATTTGTTATAGCGGGTTTTATAACTAGATATCCCGGTACCGGCACATAGCCTACTCCTACCGAAGAAGCCTGCACAAGGCTTATTGCCTCCATCCGACAGATGAATCACCATCAAAGTCTTGTACTCAAAATAATTTTCGAAGGAGCCTGCACAAGGTTTAACGCCCCCCTATCAACAGCCCTTACTTAATGCTGGCTTTTTTGCACACCCCGCCTCTTAGATCATACACCATAGTTTTACGACCGGTTGCCCTTCCTGATTAGGATTTTAAATCGCAGTATACGCGATAAATTTGTTATAGCGGGTTTTATAACTAGATATCCCGCTACCGGCACATAGCCTACTCCTACTGAAGAAGCCTGCACAAGGCTTATTACCTCCATCCGACAGATGAATCACCATCAACGTCTTGTACTCAAAATCAATTTCGAAGGAGGCTGCACAAGGTTTAACGCCCCCCCTATCAACAGCCCTTACTTAATGCTGGCTTTTTTGCACACCCCGCCTCTTAGATGATACACCATAGTTTTACGACCGGTTACCCTTCCTGACTAGGATTTTAAATCGATAACTAGATGTCCCGGTACCGGTACATAGCCTACTCCTACCGAAGAAGCTTGCACACAGCTTAACGCCTCCATCCGACAAATGAATCACCCTCAACACTCTTCAATCATTCTCGCTACTTCGGAAGATAGCGGGTTCGAACTCCTACTGTTGGAAGCTGTAAAAAATAGCAAATGCTAGGCGAGGGGCCTGCGCGATCGTCATAACGTGTAATTACATGATCTAGCTAAATGTAGTTTTAGCTCAATACCTTTAAGTGCCTACAGGTAAGGAATACCGCGGATGTAGCTTAGTACCCTCCCGTTTAAGTCCAGAAGTCGAGGATCGCGCGCTAACATTCCAAGGCTCGATCCGCTGCAGAACTCTTAAATTCTGACACCTCGGCATCAACAGCAGGTTCGATCCCGGCTTAAATACGTCAGCCTGCGGGACTTCAGGAGAGCTCTTGTTGCATAAACACTTCGTTCCGACTGTACTGCAGTTGTCAGCGATTTTCACATCCGCTTGGTAACAAGCAGAATATTTAATCGCTGCAGTCTTTGTGAAGCGCTCACAGTTCTCTGCATGCGTTTATTACGTACGCATCTCCCGTCTAAGTACTGTCTGCTGTGAATATTATTCTTCAGCCTTTATCTTAAGGTAAGCTAGAACTGTTAGTTACTGTTTGCAAAGCAACTTCTACGCTAGGTAATAGACATCTACATTCATATATGTTTGTTCTTTACTTTTTTAGGTACCGTTCGAGTTACAGGCTTGAAAGTACGCATTTTATTCATCCGAGTAACAGTCTGCAGCTCATGCATTTTTAAGGTATGTTTTCGAACTTTGAGTTGTAAAGATAGCTAGGTTAACTGATGTACCCTACACTACATTCATATATGTTTGTTCTCTTCTTTTAGGTACGACCAGAATATTATCATTCGAGTTACAGGCTTGAAAGTACGCATTTTATTCATCCGAGTAACAGTCTGCAGTGCGAAGATTTTAAGGTATGTCTGACCTCTATTCGTTGAAACTTGGTTTCTTCCGAACATCGTAACTTTAAGCTAATCATAAATAGTTGTTCTCTTCAATCCTCATGCTATACACGAGGTTAATCTTATAATTTCAAACACGCACACATAGGTATGTCTGTCCTCAACAGGCTGAAACTTGGTTTCTTCTAAAACATCGTAACTTTAAGCTAATCATAAATAGTTGTTCTCTTCAATCCTCATGCTGTAGACGAGGTTAATCTTATAATTTCAAACACGCACACATAGCTATGTCTATACTCAACAGGCTGAAACTTGGTTTCTTCTAAAACATCGTAACTTTAGTCTATTGATAAATAGTCGTTCTCTTCAATCCTCATGCTATAGACGAGGTTAATCTTATAATTTCAAACACGCACACATAGCTATGTCTGTCCTCAACAGGCTGAAACTTGGTTTCTTCTAAATCATCGTAACTTTCGTCTATTGATAAATAGTCGTTCTCTTCAATCCTCATGCTATAGACGAGGTTAATTTTATAATTTCAAACACACACATAGCTATGTCTGACCTCAACAGGCTGAAACTTGGTTTCTTCTAAAACATCGTAACTTCAGACTATTGATAAATAGTCGTTCTCTTCAATCCTCATACTATGGACGAGGTTAATCTTATAATTCCAAACACGCACACATAGCTATGTCTGTCCTCAACAGGCTGAAACTTGGTTTCTTCTAAAAGATCGTAACTTTAGTCTATTGATAAATAGTCGTTCTCTTCAATCCTCATGCTATAGACGAGGTTAATTTTATAATTTCAAACACACACATAGCTATGTCTGGCCTCAACAGGCTGAAACTTGGTTTCTTCTAAAACATCGTAACTTTAGACTATTGATAAATAGTAGTTCTCTTCAATCCTCATACTATAGACGTGGTTAATCTTATAATTTCAAACAAGCACACATAGCTATGTCTGTCCGCAACAGGGCGAAACTTGGTTTCTTCCGAACATCGCAACTTTAAGCTAATCATAAATAGTTGTTCTCTTCAATCCTCATGCTATACACGAGGTTAATCTTATAATTTCAAACACGCACACATAGCTATGTCTGTCCTCAACAGGCTGAAACTTGGTTTCTTCTAAAACATCGTAACTTTAAGCTAATCATAAATAGTTGTTCTCTTCAATCCTCATGCTATACACGAGGTTAATCTTATAATTTCAAACACGCACACATAGCTACAGTATGTCTGTCCTCAACAGGCTGAAACTTGGTTTCTTCTAAAACATCGTAACTTTAAGCTAATCATAAATAGTTGTTCTCTTCAATCCTCACGCTATAGACGAGGTTAATCTTCTAATTTCAAACACACACATAGCTATGTCTGACCTCAACAGGCTGAAACTTGGTTTCTTCTAAAACATCGTAACTTTAGTCTATTGATAAATAGTTATTTTCTTTAATCTGCATGTCATAGAAGAGGTTAATCTTATAATTTCAAACTCACAGCAATGTCCGACCTCTATACGTTGAAACTTGGTTTCTTCCGAACATCTTAACTTTAAGCTAATCATAAATAGTTGTTCTCTTCAATCCTCATGCTATAGACGAGGTTAATCTTATAATTTCAAACTCACAGCAATGTCCGACCTCTATACATTGAAACTTGGTTTCTTCCGAACATCGTAACTTTAGTCTATTGATAAATAGTTATTTTCTTTAATCTGCATGCCATAGAAGAGGTTAATCTTATAATATCAAACTTACAGCAATGTCTAACCTCTATAGGTTGAAACTTGGTTTCACCCGAACGTTATAACATTAGTCTAATGATAAATAGTTGTTCTCTTCAATCCTCATGTTATAGAAGATGTTAATCTTATAATTTCAAACTTACAGCAATGTCTGACCTGTACAGGTTCAAACTTGGTTTCTTCCGAACATCGTGACTTTAGTCTATTGATAAATATTTATTTTCTTTAATCTGCGTGCTATAGAAGAGGATAATCTTATAATTTCAAACTCACAGCAATGTCTGACCTGTACAGATTCAAACTTGGTTTCTTCTGAACATCGTAACTTTAGTATATTGGTAAATAGTTATTCTCTTCAATCCTCATGCCATAGAAGAGGTTAATCTTATAATTTCAAACTTACAGCAATGTCTAACCTCTATAGGTTGAAACTTGGTTTATTCCGAACACCGTAATTTAGTCTATTGATAAATAGTTAATTTCTTTAGTCTGCATGCCATAGAAGAGGTTAATCTTATAATTTCAAACTTACAGCAATGTCTAATCTCTATAGGTTGAAACTTGGTTTCTTCCGAACGTCATAACATTAGTCTAATGATAATTCAAACTCACAGCAATGTCTGACCTGTACAGGTTCAAACTTGGTTTCTTCCGAACATTGCAACTTTGGTCTATTGATAAATAGTTGTTCTTTTCAATCTTTCATGCTGTAGAAGAGGTTAATCTTATAATTTCAAACTTTCAGCAATGTCTGACCTCTATAGGTTGAAACTTGGTTTCTTCCGAACATAGCAACTTTAGACTATTGATAAATAGTTATTTTCTTTAATCTGCATGCCATAGAAGAGGTTAATCTTATAATATCAAACTTACAGCAATGTCTAACCTCTATAGGTTGAAACTTAGTTTCTCCCGAACGTTATAACATTAGTCTAATGATAAATAGTTGTTCTCTTCAATCCTCATGCTATAGAAGATGTTAATCTTATAATATCAAACTTACAGCAATGTCTGACCTGTACAGGTTCGAACTTGGTTTATTCCGAACATCGTAACTTTAGTCTATTGATAAATAGTTATTTTCTTTAATCTGCGTGCTATAGAAGAGGATAATCTTATAATTTCAAACTCACAGCAATGTCTGACCTGTACAGGTTCAAACTTGGTTTCTTTTGAACATCGTAACTTTAGTCTATTGGTAAATAGTTATTCTCTTCAATCCTCATGCCATAGAAGAGGTTAATCTTATAATTTCAAACTTACAGCAATGTCTAACCTCTATAGGTTGAAACTTGGTTCCTTCCGTAACATCGTAACTTTAGTCTATTGATAAATAGTTATTTTCTTTAATCTGCATGCCATAGAAGAGGTTAATCTTATAATTTCAAACTTACAGCAATGTCTAATCTCTGTAGGTTGAAACTTGGTTTCTTCCGAACGTCGTAACATTAGTCTAATGATAAATAGTTGTTCTCTTCAATCTTTCATGCTGTAGAAGAGGTTAATCTTATAATTTCAAACTCACAGCAATGTCTAACCTGTACAGGTTCAAACTTGGTTTCTTCCGAACATAGCAACTTTAGTCTATTGATAAATAGTTGTTCTCTTCAATCTTTCATGCTGTAGAAGAGGTTAATCTTATAATTTCAAACTCACAGCAATGTCTGACCTGTACAGGTTCAAACTTGGTTTCTTCCGAACATAGCAACTTTAGTCTATTGATAAATAGTTATTCTCTTCAATCTTTCAAGCTGTAGAAGAGGTTAATCTTATAATTTCAAATTCACAGCCATGTCTGACCTCTATAGGTTGAAACGTGGTTTCTTCCGAACATCGTAACTCTAGGCTAGCACACTTACCCTTTTATATCCTATTATTACTATGTGTGATGCAAGTGCTAACGCTACATTTATATATTTGTTCTTTTTAGAAAAACCATTGAGAAGATTAACCAGCTAGGTCATATTTCAACTCCAACTACCAAGCCGTTAACAAGTCTACCGCTAAATGAGCAATTTAAAGTAATTTCACTACGAAGATTAAAAACGAAATTTGGAGAAAGGATTTTATGTCTCTGCAAAGACTTTCAAGTTTTTTTACCTAATAGATTTAGCATGCTAACTGATTTAGAAATAGAAGAACTAAATCAACGTTCTATTTTCATTATATATCGCGGCATAGAGAACAAATCTTGTGTTATTAGTTTTACTGATGTGTAAAAGCATGTTCATACATGAATTACATCGAGAAAGCAAAAGTATGCAAACATCACTACAAGTAAAATCATTCATGATAAAACTAGTACATACAAGATGTGAATAAATACTATAGAATTGGCATATTCTTTTTTTTTAGATTAGGTATTACCTTCTCCTCCTACTCCTTCCTCTCGAAGAAGAATAAGAGCAAGAAAGAAGATGTTGATTAAATTCGTATGTATGTTATCGTCTAGCACAGTAAGTATTTTGAGAAGAGATTTCTTTCCTAAACAGTGCTTGATTCTAGTCTTGTAATATAGCGTACTACAACATCGCACTATAGTATGTGTATATATGTTTTTTTGAACGGTAGTATGTATTCAAGTCTAAACTTGCACACTCTCGCTTTGCGATGCATGTTCGATAAAGATGTACCTTGGCAGAGTAACTAAAGGTAAAGGAAGTTATACACATCAATTAATGTTCTGATCACATGTTAAGGTTAACTACATCGAGTGCAGTGTTCGATTCTAGTCTTGATCACTTATCTAGTGTTTTGAGCACATCAATTAATGTTCTGATTACATGTTAAGGTTAACAACATCGAGTGCAGTGTTCGATTCCAGTCTTGCTATGTTTTAATCTCATTTCATGTTCTAATCACATGTTGAAGTTAACAACATCGAGTGCAGTGTTTGATTCTAGTCTTGTTATGTTTACAATCTTGTTTTTTTGCAATGCATATTCGATAGAGGTGTACCTTGAAAGAGTAGGAAGAGTTCGATTCTAGTCTTGCTATGTTTGAACCTGATTTAATGTTCTAATCACATGTTGAAGTTAACATCAAGTGCAGTGTTCGATTCTAGTCTTGTTATGTTTTACAATCTTGCTTTTGCAATGCAAGTTCAATAGAGATGTACCTTCACTGAGCAGGAAGAGCAACTCAGTAAGTATGTTGAGAAGAGAACTTTTTGTTTTTCTAAACAGCGCTTGATTCTAGTCTCGCAATGCTGTGTTCTGCAACATCGAACACTAGTATGCAGTTCAAGTTGTAATAAGTTTTGAACAGTAGTATGTGTGTGTTCAAGTCTAAACATGCGTCACTGCGGGTATGCGAGCGGATGACAGCTGACGAAATTGCCCCGCATAGGGCAGCACGGTGCTCTGTTCATTAAAAGATGGCGGATGACAGCTAACGAAATTGCCCGCATGATAGCAGCATAGTGCTCTGTTGGTTAAAGATGGCAGATGACACCTGTCAAAAAAAAGCACATGGCTTTGCTTCCAAACGAGAGCACGTGGAATTTACCGCCACAAAAAAGAGGGCAGCACTGTACTCTGTTGCTTAATGATGGCGGATGATGGCTGTCAAAAAAAGCACGTGAGTTTGTTTCCAAACAAGAGCGCGTGAAATTTTTCAATTTGCCACCACCATATTTCAAAGGTATCTAGCTAAAGAGGGCAGCACGGTGCTCTCTTGATTAAAGATGGCGGATGATAGCTAACAGAACTTTTCAAATTGCCCGCTACTACGTGCTTAAGGTAGTAGCCATAAAGAGGGCAGCACGGTGTTCTGTGGATTAAAGATGGCGGATAACAGCTGACGAAATTGCCCGCATGATAGCAGCATGGTGCTCTGTTGATTAAAGATGGCGGATGACACCTGTCAAAAAAAGCACATGGCTTTGTTTCCAAACAAGAGCACGTGGAATTTGCTGTCACCACATTTCAAACAAAAGATTGCAGCACTGTTCTCTCTGGATTAAAGATGCTAAAGAGGGCGGCACGGTGCTCTCTTGATTAAAGATGGCGGATGATAGCTAACAGAACTTTTCAAATTGCCCGCTACTACGTGCTTAAGGTAGTAGCCATAAAGAGGGCAGCACGGTGTTCTGTGGATTAAGGATGGCGGATAACAGCTGAGGAAATTGCCCTCATGATAGCAGCATGGTGCTCTGTTGATAAAAGATGGCGGATGACACCTGTCAAAAAAAGCACATGGCTTTGTTTACAAACAAGAGCACGTGGAATTTGCCGCCACCACATTTCAACTAAAGATTGCAGCACTGTTCTCTCTCGATTAAAGATGGCGGATGACAGCTGTCAGAAAAGCATATAGGTTTGTAAAGCACGTGGAATTTACCGCCACCACATTTCAAAGGTAAGTAGCTAAAGAGGGCAGCACGGTGATTAAAGATGGCGGATGACAGCTGTCAACAAAGCATGTTGATTTGTTTCCAAACAAGAGCACGTGGAATTTGCCGCCACCACATAGAGGGCAGCACTGTTCTCTCTGGATTAAAGATGGCGGATGACAGCTGTCAGAAGAGCATATAGGTTTGCAAAGCACGTGGAATTTACCGCCACCACATTTCAAAGGTAAGTAGATAAAGAGGGCAGCACGGTGCTCAAAAATGGTTGCTGTCAAAAAGCATTTTTCAAATTATCCGCTACCACAAAGAGGGCAGCACTGTGCTCTATGGATTAAAGATGGTGGATGACAGCTGTCTAAAAAGCACGTGGCTTGGTTTACCACACGCTAGTCAGATTAAGTTAGTACCACTAAGGTTTAGGCCCGCCAAGATGGTAGTACTGAGGTTAGCGATGCGTTGTTGTCTGTCAAAAAGCACGTGGCTGTCAAAAAGCACGTGGCTTTGTTTACCACGCGCTAGTTAGGTTAAGTTGGTACCACTAAGGTTTAGGCCCGTCAAGATGGCAGTACTGAGGTTAGCGATGCGTTGTTGTCTGTCAAAAAGCACGTGGCTGTCAAAAAACACGTGGCTTTGTTTACCTCATGCTAGTTAGGTTAAGTTGGTACCACTGAGGTTTAGGCCCGTCAAGATGGCAGCAGTGAGGTTAGCGATGCGTTGTTGTCGATGACAGCTGTCAAAAAGCACGTGGCTTGTTTTACAAATTCAAATCTCCCGCCAAAATTCCAATTTCCCGCCAAAAATTCAAATTTCCCGCCAAAATTCAAATTTATCGCGGGAGGAGGCCGCAGAACTGTCCAATTATACTACTTTCTTGAGCTTAGAGTTCAAAGTTTCCTTTTTCTTCTTCCGCTTTCTACCGGCCTTCCCATAATAATACCGGTCCTTCTCGTACCGTAATTTGTTCTTACGCCTCGCGCTCGGTACCAGTAGCCATCTTATCCTTCTTCCATACAGCCGGTTTCCTCTTCTTTGTCGTCCCCTCTTCTTACTTGACCCTCGGTACCATTTAAAGTAGCATCCTTTCAACGTAAATTGCAGATTATTTTTCTTCTTTTTCCGTCGGCTAGCATTTTTGTGTAGTGTGGGTTGTTTTGGATTCGCTATAAAACCTGCCGTCATCTGTTGGGTACGCTGTTCCGCTGGACTTCTTTCACGCCTTAAATCAACTCTGTCGGCCTTCAACTTCCCTTCCAATTCTGCTCCTTGGAGGCTGTCACCTTCATCTGTCCTCGTTGCAGCATCAGTCGGCTCAGACATACTGGCGCTATTCTCCCCCTCGTTAGTTAACTGAGAAGCTAGGGTCGCTCCGCCTTGCCTTTCCATCTCAACTGTGTTCTATACGTCCTCCAAACTAGCTATGTAGCTGGGGTGTGTATTTTCAACTTTCTGACCTGCTGGTAGTTCTGATCCTGACGTCCTGGCAGTTGTCTTCATCTCATTTTGTTCGACCTGAGCTTTCAAACTATCCACCTCTGCCTTAGTCCCTTCAATTACAATCTCATTATTCATCGTCCGTTCCTCTTACATATCGACCGCATTCTTTAACGTAACAACTTGCTCTCCTGTTTCCTCTTTCAAGTTTGACACTTGCCTCTTGAACTCCTCTGTATTTTTCCGGCAGCAAATGCGTAGATTCTCTAATTTCTCATTTAATTTTCCGAGCCGCGTCTGCGTCTGCTGATTGTCCGCCATCAACCGATCTAATTTAGCATTAGTGTGTTCTTCTAAAGCCGTTAATTGTTCTTTCGTACGGGCCTCTAATCCTACTAACTGTTCCTAAGTTTTACTCATCTGTTTTTCACTTACATCATTAACCTGTGCCTTTACAGCAGCTATCTGCGCCCTGATTTCGGACATCTGTGTCTCTAATCCTGCCTTCAATATCTCGCTTATCTCCTCTAATGTCAACGACATTTTATTATACTGTGAATACGCCAACCCTTCCGGAGAGAAATCTGAGGTCTTCCTCCGCACGACATCATAACTACAAGTTTCATTAAATTTCTATCCATCAACTTATGCTCTGTCACTTCACATATGAACCACAAAAATGACAAATTTTGAACAAATGCAAATAACACGTTGTTTAATTTAACCGAAATAACGGTGTAATCTGGTAAAAATGGTTTATCTCAAAGAAATCATCCTCACAAAGATCAATAAAACCTATCATTATATTTCACAACAATTTCCTGTACCTATATTCGCCATTGCTAAATATGCACTAAGATTCGGACAGATTCAATGCCAAACTCTAGCTTCTCTGTCCTAGTACCTCATTTATCAAAGAAAACTCGTAATTAATAATCCACTCTCATTCAGCCACGTTTTGTATCCTAACTTGGATATTCGTAGCGTCTGCATCTACTACTCTCGTCACACACAATTAAAAGCAATTTAGTATGTTACCGTCGATATTATTATCCTCCCTCACGGTACTCTCACCACACGCCATTGGAAGCCATTTTAATGTGGCCCAATAAACCGCGACAGCTGCCCATAAGTTAGGCGCCATTTTAATCTACCCTATAGGGCATAAACAACACTGCATAATCGATCTTACCTTCTTACCTGTTATTTGATGAATGCGCCAGCCCAACTGCAGTCGGCAGGAAAAGGTCGTTTACAGGGTTCTTGTGAACGAGAGTAGGGAGATTAAAAAAAATGTTCTATACGTATGCTTAAGAAATGAGGAACACAAACGCATTTACTAACATTTTGAGCTAAAGTTGTGTATTCTTAAACCAACATTTTCTTTTCTTTTATTTTAAAATTGATTGCACTAATAGTGCTAAAATGGATGCCCCAAAGGCTCACATCATAAATCCAAAGATAAACATCGAAAAATATAAAATAGCTGGTTGATGTCGTGCGGGAGACGATAAGTGAACCAAAGAAACAAATGTGTCCTTACACGGAACAGCATCGCTGTACCTACAAATAAAGTATATGACGCCAGGGTGAAAAATTGTCCTGCAGAAATAAAGCCACAAAAAAGGTCCCCACTCATATTTGGGAAAATGCACACAACAAAATAGTAAGTTTGAACCTACAACTACAGGCATATCCTTTCTAATCTCGCATGAAATATATATTTTATGGATATGAACCAAGGTCCATTAAAACAAACGTTATATTTACAAAATGTACTGATTAAGCTAGTTTCCTTAGTGCCCAGTTCCTACCTGTCTCAATTAACAAAAAAATAAATAAAGAAAGAAAGAAAGAAAGAAAGAAAGAAAGAAAGAAAGAAAAAGAAAGAAAGAATGAATGAATGAAAGAGCCATGGCAGCTTGTCTCGCCTATAAGAGAATTCCTCGCACCAGCGGTCCATTTAAAAATGGCGTCGAGCCTCCCTGCCGTGCAGGCTGGGGGGAAATGACTTCCAAGACTCGACCGTGAAACCCCTCACAACAAAAAAAGAAGATAAAAAACATAGCCTAGTTTCCAAGCATGCAGAGACCTTTGCCCCTGCTCCTACCCTCTTCTACACATGACGAAAAATAGCCATATGAATGAGTGAGGAATCATCTACTTTTTTCTAACTGTCCAACACCCGTGGCAGACCGCCCTGGGTCTCAATTATAACATATGAAGTATAACATTCCGTTATTCACATCAACCTCGCCGTCAACCCATGCGACGAGTTCCAGCTACCCTCAAGTCTAGGGTTCAATCCCGTACTTGGCAGAGTATGAGGGGTCGCAAATATTCGTGACATAGCCTACGGTGTAGCTTCATTACACTCACAGTTAATCAAAATCAATACAAACACGAAGTAAACAATTAAGTCCAGGCCGCATACGTGCTCTACAATTATGCAGACAGATTCCCTTCCCAATATGAAGAAATGGTACACTATCATTAATAACCCATCATTACAAGCAGATATCGTCTGATGCCAGGCACTAAGAAACATTGATCTAAGCTCGTAATTAAGCTTTCCTACGACTATGTGTACAGCAACACTATCACCTAAGCTACCTTAATCCTTGCTTTCTATAAAAATAAAATAAAAATGTATATGCCTTACCCTAAAATATATAAAGAAAATACCTCAATAAATGGCCTAATGGGCCGTAATCATATTCCCTACTAATTTTTACAAATTAATCACCGTATTTCTGCATAACAACCCCCCGACCCTACACATATATATTAATTATAGTTCACTTATCTATCATCTTGGAGACCTCTTCCTCACCGTCCGGGTTGACTGCGAATGCTTAAGCAGTCAAGGCGGCAGCGTTGTCCCAGATCGATCCCTTAGGTCCAGTCTTCCAGTGTACCATGTTCATGATGTCTTCTTCCGCCTGGGTGGCCCGTTGGTCGTCTTTTTGGGGTCGTGGACGGCAGTTCGTAACACCAGTCTCCTGCACACCTCACCGCTCTTCACTAAAATGAAATACTCAGTTTATTCACAGCACACCACCTCCCGATCTATTTATTCCCTTTGACATGGGAATCAGTGCAGGATATCTGGAATCTCGAACCTGACTTTACTATTCATTCTCCACTAATCTAGTCTTCTACGTCTGACCGGAATAATACCAACTATCCTAGCTTATTGTTATTGGCGTTCCTTCGCCCGTCGCCAGTCCACTCTCATCGCCTCATAATGAAAGTCTACACAGGTAGCACTCTTTGTCAAACACTAAAACACTCGCGGTCTCACTGCACACGTCTACATATTGTCATATACTTAAATTGCTACCGGGAATTTTACAAATCTCGAAGCTACTGAATCAAATTATCGCCACAACACTTATTAGTCACAATCTTTGTCTTAGACAAAGGTTTCTGGCGCGAATATCAGCAGAGACGCGAGGTGCACGGACAGCGATCTTATCATGGACTGAATACCTCCTTCCACCTTTCTCTGCTCTTATAGAATCCAGGAACCCACGCGACGCGTGGCCTCGAAAAATTTTCTCACGGTAGTCGGCCTCCCACGTAGCTATTTATTCGATTATATATTAATAGACTTTGATGTACCTATGGCTTCGTAAAATTCTGGCACTGATTTCCCTTCTTTTACTTTCCTGGGAAACCTTCAAATATAGGAATTACGACTCAATTTCCGTAATGTGGTGAGCCTGTCTGTTCCCGGCTGAAAATCTCTGTTAAGATGGCAGGTCTCTCCCCCAGACAAAATCCCATCTCTCTTTCTTTCTTCCTCACATATTCTTTCTTCGTCACACATGACCACGCCTTGCCTCGGGAATCCCCTTCAGTTCCCGCGCTTTGTATAGCATCACGCCTTTGCAGTTAGCGTCCTGCTGCGCATTATTTTATCAGCGTTAAATATCCATTCTTATAATTAACAGAATGCTACAATACATGTTCCAAATATAACTCCCAGTAGATTCCGGATCATATTCTTCATACTGAAAACTAAACACAGACTCACACAAAAACTTCCTTTTTCACAGAATGATGACTCAGTATAATCTAGTACACCATATAGATCTTTAGTTTCCTACATCCTGCTACTCTTTGTAAGATAGATGACGTCTTGATGTAATTGAACGCATCCAATATTAATATAATTTCCTCTTCCTCTGTCTCTTGTAATATCTGAGAAATTTTCTTTGGACTTTCTTAGTTATAGTGCTATTAAAACAATGTGCGTGTTCTGACAGCTCTCAGCGTGGTAATAGGAGGTGGCAGTTACTATGGCAACCGGTACACGCCTCCTGTTTCAGCCAATCCCAGCTCGGCATGCGCTCTCCCTTTTCCTACCCCCGCTGTCTGAAAGCTTCGTGAGGCGGTCGGTCCGAGTTCCACGTTGCCAATATAGTATACCGTAACACATGTGGCTGGGCTATATAACAATGTCTACTTTGAGAGATATCATTGTCTGTATAGTGTGTTTTTTAAATCAACTAAATATTATAGTGCTATTGTGTTCATGTTAATAAGTGTATCGTTATCGAGGCTGGCATACTAGTGTAGTGTAAATTATAGTATTGTGTAGTATAGTGTAATTTTAACACCGTCTCATTTACTGAATTCAAAATGTTGCAACCCGTTCAGAGCGCCGCTAAACACCGAGGGCGACCTAGAATTCATTCACCTAGAAAAAAGGCAAGCGTAATGGAGAGGCATGGCTTCGCTACACGTGGTCAAGTTCGCGATATGGTATGTGCCTTACGGGAATATTTTGAGGCTGAAGGGAAAAATGGAGGCCCACTGATAGACGTTAACAAAGTTGTAGAAAGAACAGCAGCAGCTTTAAAATTTCTCAAGCTACAGTAATTAGAATAGGGAAAGAAAAAGAAGAGAAAGAAAAGGAGCCTTGGGAAGAAGGTGAAGGGGAAAGAGAGGGAGTGGATATAATTGGACCATCACATGACAGGTTATCAACACCGGGCAAAACCCGACTCATTAAAGCCTATGAGGAAGGCGAATGAGGAGTTTGTCTTACGATATTTGAGCTGATAAAATTACTGCTGAGCCATCTTGGAATAATAGCAACGATATTTAACGTTTTTCTAACTCTTTCATGATCGCCGTTAATGGATATTATTTTCCGCAGAGCCTAGCGCAGAACGAGAGCTGTTGACTGTGATGTAGTAACTCATGCCGGATCATGTGGCAACACAGCGCTCCCACTCCTTTGTTCGGCGCCACGTGCTGCGAACTGTCAGAACACGCACGTTGTTTTAATAGCACTATAGATCGATATATTTCACTGTTAGTTCTGTTATTAGTTCCAACCATTGATTTACTGTATTACTTGCTTATAATAAAAAGCAGTGAACAATGTAACTGGGGAAACTTGTATTGTCCACAACAATGCTTCAATAAATAAATAAACGCTGTTTTCATTTTTCCTCTAATTATTATACAGAGTAACCGATCACCGTACGCAAAATCAGAAACTGTTTTCCTTAACGAAATATTTAGCCTCCCGGAAACTCCTTTATCTGCAATTTTTCCATCAGTACTAACCCCAGGAAAAATAATTGAGGTCCCCAGATATATATCTTTAATAATAAAAATAAGTGTGATACCGAGCTCGATAGCTGCATAAGTGCGGCCAGTATCCAGTATTCGGGAGATAGTAGGTTCGAACCCCACTGTCGGCAGCCCTGAAAATGGTTTTCCGTGGTTTCCCATTTTCATACCAGGCAAATGCTGGGGCTGTACTTTAATTAAGGCTACGGCCGCTTCCTTCCCACTCCTAACCCTTTCCTGTCCCATCGTCACCATTAGACCTATCTGTGTCGGTGCGACGTAAAGCAACTAAACAAAAAGAAAAGGAAGTGTGTCTGTCTGTCTACCTGTGCAAAATGCCCAGCCAAATCTACGTCACGCAGAGGTCTAAAATTCTTAACACAAAGTGGTCCAAATACACCTCGAAGACGGATTTTTAACTTTTGCTTTCGTGGTGAGTTATGAACGAAAAACCAGCGGTAAAAGTGTATTGGGAAATGACAATCCATCGTGCTGTCACCAGGATTAAATACATAGATTCACTGTCGCTAGGCAACGTGCATAATATAACAATACATAAGACAAGTCACGGAGCAATTTTAAGTCCAATGCATAGGAAGATATATTATTGGCCGCTGACATGAGGAGCCATATTCAAGAGGTAATATCCGGAACTGTTTGTCGGTGTTTATGTCTGCGATGCCCAGCTCAGTCTACAGCAAGCAGAGATCTGAAATTATTAACAGAGGCGTGTTCTTACAGTAGATGAATCTTCATAGGCCAACCGATAAAACTGCTTTCAGTCAATCAGTCAGCCTCTACTGATCTGCATATAGGGCAGTCACCCAGGTGGCAGATTCTCTATCTCTTATTTTTCTAGCCTTTTCTTAAATGACTGCAAAGAAATTGGAAATTTATTGAACATCTCCCTTGGTTAGTTATTCCATTCCCTAACTCCCCTTCCTATAAACGAATATTTGCACCAATTTGTCCTCTTGAATTCCAACTTTACCTTCATATTGTGATCTTTCCTACTTTTAAAGACACCACTCTCACTTATTCGCCTATTAATGTCATTCCACGCCATCTCTACACTGACTTCTAGGCCCAAAGTTTGCAACATTTTTGTAACACTACTCTTTTGTCGGAAATCATCCAGAACAAATAAAGCTGCTTTCCTTTGGATTATTCCAGTTCTTGAATCAAGTAATCCTGATAAGGGTCCCATATTCTCGAACCATACTCTAGTTGGGGTCTTACCAGAGATTTATATGCCCTCTCCTTTACATCCTTACTGCAACCCCTAAAAACCCTCATAACCATGTGCAGAGATCTGTATCCTTTATTTACAGTCCCATTTATGAGATTACCCCAATGAAGATCTTTTCTTATATTAACAGCTAGGTACTTACAGTGATCCCCAAAAAGAACTTTCACCCCATCAACGCAGTAACTAAAACTGAGAGGACTTTTCCTATTTGTGAAACTCACAACCTGACTTTTAATCACGTTTATCAACATACCATTGCCTGCTGTCCATCTCACAACATTATTGAGATCATTTTGCTGTTGCTCACAATCTTGTAACTTATCTATTACTCCATACAATATAACATCATCCGCAAAAAGCCTTATCTCTGATCCACTTCTTTACTCATAGGCCTATAAAGATCCATTAATACTGCCTTGAGAATTATTATCATTATTAATTAATTTTTATCGTTTAATTATTTATTTCATATTGTCTCGATAATCATTTCACTCACTTGCAGTAGCATTTCCGCGCATGGCTGTGCCAAAAAGTAATTCTTGCTCCATGAAATTAAGCTGCTTTTATAAAAGTTTCCCAGTATTCTACAAATTTACATGTCTCACGATACGACATGTAATACAGATGAGGCTGTTAACTACAGGACAGAGCTTTTGAACAATTTGGAGTCACCTGAAGTACTCTCGAACATCTTCGAGCGGACGATTGTAGCACCGATTATCCTTTTCAGGAACACGTGTCTCAGTCAATAATCTGATACCGAATGTTATTGAAGCCACCGACTGAACATGCCACGGGCGAAGTAGTACTGTATTTATTCCTCCGATTCAGATCATCCCATCGGATATACCGTTTCAATTTAGACGTCTGCATTCCCCGTTCGCTTGAGTTTCGCTATGAGCATCAACAACGCACAGGAATAAGCGCTGCATGTTGTAGGACTCGATCTTCGGAAACCGTGCTTCTCTCAGTGTCAACTGTACTTGGGTTGTTTAAGTATTGGAAAGGGCATCACACCATACATCTTTGCTCCACACTTAGTACAATCGTTGTTCATCCGAAAGCTCTATAAGAAAATAAATAGTTTGATTTTATATAATATGGTCTTCTATATTGTTTAATATTAGTTTTGATTTTTTTTTTCATCTACCGGCATTTTAAGCATATAAAGTAGATAAAAATATAATTAAAAATAATGTCATTCATGCAATTTATGTAAAGACGATATGTGTTAATAAATATAATGTTTTTATTTTGCTTTTAAATAAATTGTTTAAAAATATCTAACGGTTGAATTAATAAACGCGGGCGAAGCCGCTGGTAAATGCTAATAGATAATAGAATCAGAGATAAGGCTTTTTTCGGATGATGTCATTCTGTATAGAGAAATGAATAAGTTACAAGATTGTGAGCAACTGCAAAATGACCTCGACAATGTTGTGAGATGGACAGTAGGCACTGGTATGATGATAAGCGGGGTTAAAAGACAGGTTGTGGGTTTCATTAATAAGAAAAGTACTCTCAGTTTTAATTACTGCACTGATGGGGTGAAAGTTCCTTATGGGGATCACTGTATGTACCTAGGTGTTAATATAAGGAAAAATCTTCATTGGGGTAATCACATAAATGGGATTGTAAACGAAGGGTACAGATCTCTGCGCATTGTTATGAGAGTGTTTAGGGGTTGTAGTAAGGACGTAAAGGACAGGACGTTTAAGTCTCTGGCAAGACACCAACTAGAGTATGGTTCCAGTGTATGAGACTCTCACCACGATTACTTGATTCAAGAACTGGAAAAAAATCCAAAGGAAAGCAGCTCGATTTGTTCTGGGTGATTTCCGACAAAAGAGTAGCGTTACAAAAATGTTGTAAAATTTGGGCTGGGAAGACTTGGGAGAAAGGATACGAACTGTTCGTCTAAGTGGTATGTTCCGAGCTGTCAGAGAAAAGACGGCGTGGAATGACATTAGTAGACGAATAAGTTTGTGTGGTGTTTTTAAAAGTAGGAAAGATCACAATATGAAGATAAAGTTGGAATTCAAGAGGACAACTTGGGGGAAATATTCGTTTATAGGAATAAGAGTTAGCGATTGGAATAACTTACCAAGAGAGAAGTTCAATAAATTTCCAAACTTTTTGCAATCATTTAAGAAAATACTAAGAAAACAATAGAGCCTCCGTGGCTCAGCCGGCAGCGCGTCGGCCTCTCACCGCTGGATACCGTGGTTCAAATCCCGGTCACTCCATGTGAGATTTGTGCTGGACAAAGAGGTGGCGGGACAGGTTTTTCTCCGGGTATTCCGGTTTTCCCTGTCGTCTTTCATTCCAGCAAAACTCTCCATTATCATTTCATAGCATTTATCAGTCATTACTAATCACCTTGGGAGTGGCGACCCCATTGTAATAACAGCCTATATCTAGTTCATTAATGACATCCTTGACCCGGCCAAATATGGGAAATCAGATTGTAGGTTTTCATTTTCACCAAGAAAACAATATTTAAGGAATCTGTCATCTGGGGCCATTTCCACGAACGAACTTTACAACTTTCCAACTTTGCACTTTTCACTTTTAAATTCTTGCAAAGTGCAAAGTCTTCCTGTTCCAACATGATCTAGGTTTCACTTTTCAATTTCTTTGCAAATGAGTGATCCGATGAAGTATATTCCGTGGGCAAACTTTATAATACTCCATGATTTTAATGCTTTATATTTCGCGGCGAACTTGACAGTATAATTGTGGTACCGGTAGTTTTAAAGTTTTGATCATGGGAAAGAAAGATGATTACAAGAAGCTAGCTGTGCCTTAAGTTGACAAGGAGAAACGGGACAGCCTTTTTGGCAACTTTACAAATAACCTCTCAAATGATGACCCGCATTAATATTAACGAGAGTATCATCAACACACCCACACACACTGAAGGAAATTCACCTTCATAGTAATCGCGTCGCTATATTATGTGGATTATCAGGCCAACGTACTATGTTAGGAAATATTACATTTACTATAACATCTACGACTTTGGTAACAGTTCTGAAAATAATTGATTTTGATGTCCCATGCATTGCTGCTACACCGTGCATCTGGGTACCATTTCCTAACCAATGTAAGCATGTAAGAATTTGTTCTTTTTAGGATTGGCTTCTTTTTGTTGCATGTTTCAATAAATGACCGATCATTTCAAGAGTATAGTCAGCCTGTGTTGGGGTAATACGAAAACACTCGCGAAATTCCGTCGAAGTGAGGCTATGAGAATTAATCCTCTCTTTGTACGTTCTCTTGTTGGATTCTTCATCACTGTCCTCACTTGAAGATAAAAGAAGCTCTCGCCATAACGTGTTTATATCAATCAATATTCTAAAGACTAATGCTTTGGCGATGCTGCTTGTTTCAGTTCCATGTAATTGTCGAAACCGACCCTTTTCTTGATGTCGTCCAAATACTTCATCCTAGGTTTTCCTTTCCCTTTCCTTCCCAGCACTTTCCCTTCAAGAATGTTACTGATGCAAGTGTTGTGTCTGATAACATGTCCAATAAATTTTAATTTCCTGTTTTCCATTTCCTTGAATAATCTTTTCTCTTCTTTAACTTTTCGTAAGACTTCCAGGTTGGGTTTTCTTTCCGTCCAGCTCGTTCTGGTCATTTTCCGCTATATCCATAGAACAGGCCACGCTAGATGTAATGCCATGCTACATAAGTGGGGACTTCGAGAATCCCCTGCCTGTGACCTTTCCAGTCCGTGCAGCACATTATTGAGGAGTGCGCTCTGAGGAAGTACGGTGGACCAGCCCAAGATGTCATCAGTGCTACACCCTCCTTCTTAGAATGGCTACAGCAACTGGACATTGATTTGTAAATGTGAGCGCTACCAACGTTCTTGTCCTTACATATAGCGTAAATTTTCTTTTGTATACTTGCCATACGCTAGATTAAATAAATAAATAAATAAATAAATAAATAAATAAATAAATAACTTCTATACTGAAGTGTACTCCATACAAATGATTTTGCAAAGGATTTTCTGACATCTATATTCATGTGTGTACTGGTTAAAATGTTTTTCTTATTCATAAATGCCTGTTTTACCAACGCTATTCTTCTCTTTAGTTCCAGGAAGCTTCTATTATCCTCTGTTATCATACTATCAAGATAACAGAATTGTTTCACCTGATGTGTTTATATCACTAAACCAAATTGTACGCCGAGAAACTCGTGTACATACTTGTTAATTAACAGATGAAAAGGGAATCATCTCTTTGCAAGATTTATGAAAACTTTTCACTTTGCATTTCTGTACCAATGGAACAAACTTAACAGGCTTATTACTAACTTTTCACTTTGCAAGCTAAATTTGGAAAGTGATGATGATGTAACAAAATCTGAACTGAAAAGTGCAAAGTGTAAAGCTGCAACAGGCCCCTGGGTGACTGCCCTAAATGCAGATAAGTGGCGAATGACGGATTGAATGAAGTCTGCTAAGCCGTGAAATGAGAGGAACCATTCGGCTATATAATATTCATTTCGTCGAAGTTGAACAATATCGATGACTCCCCTTGTAAGGGAAGTACACGAGTCAGAACATGTGAATCGAGGACAGAACTTGATGATAAGTAAACAGTGATGTGAAAGTCAATACTTGATCTGAGAGATGTTCTGCTGTGTTATCAGTGGCCCAGTTGAGTCCCCGCACAGCGCGTGGCCATACGTGCCACTAGCTCCTCCGCAGACATTCGCAACGCATATTACTGCACGTGGAGTATCGACGTAATATAACATGAGATATGACAGCTGCGACAATCTCAACGTCAGGAAAATCATAGAGGTCGATAACCACGACAGCAAGCAAGTAGCAAGTCTCCTCAGATGGTGATGATTATTGCTTTAAGAGGAAGCACAACTGGTCCTAATAAGAGGGAACCAGGAGTGTTAGCCGTGCGGTTAGGGACGCGTAGCTGTGAGCTTACATCCGGGAGATACCGGGTTCGAACCACACTGTCGGCAACCCTGCAATTGGTTTTCTGTGGTTTCCCATTTTCACACCATGCAAATGCCGGACGGTCGTTTCCTTCCCACTCGTCGATGCGACGTAAAGCAAATTGAAAATAATATTGAGAACATCCTTCTGATATGAGGTACGAATTTTAGGGGGTTCGATTTCCATCTCAGCCTTCATCGAAGTGGTTTTCCGTGGTTTCCCACTTCTCCTCCAGGAAAACCATCTTCAGGGCTGCCGACAGTGGGGGTCAAACCCACTATCTTCCGAATACTGGATACTGGTCGCACTTAAGCAACTGAAGCTATCGAGCTCGGTGATACCAAAAGGAGTACATGAGTTACATCTAAAGTGAAACACATCCATCTCTTTAGAGGGAAAGATGCCTTCTTTTTTTTTTTTTTTTTTTTGCTAGTTGCTTTACGTCGCACCGACACAGATAGGTTTTACGGCGACGATGAGACAGGAAAGGGCTAGGAGTGGGAAGGAAGCGGCCGTGGCCTTAATTAAGGTACAGCCCAAGCATTTGCCTGGTGTGAAAATGGGAAACCACGGAAAACCATCTTCAGGGCTGCCGACAGTGGGTCCCCCTGTGGGTGGGGGCGGTAGAATAACACCCACGGTATCCCCTGCCTGTCGTAAGAGGCGACTAAAAGAGGCCTCAGGGGCTCTGAACTTTGGAGCGTGGGCTGGCAACCACGGGGCCCTTAGCTGAGCCCTGGCATTGCTTGCACTTGCCTGTGCCAGGCTCCTCACTTTCATCTATCCTATCCGACCTCTCTTGGTCAACTCTTGTTCTTTTCCGACCCCGACGCTATTAGGTTTGCGAGGGCTAGGGAGTCTTTCATTTTCACGCCCTTCGTGGCCCTTGTCTTCCTTTGGCCGATACCTTCATTTTTCGAAGTATCGGGCCCCTTCCATTTTTTCTCTCTGAATAGTGTTATATAGAGGATGGTTGCCTAGTTGTACTTCCTCTTAAAACAATAATCACCACCACCTCACCTGCCGACAGTGGGGTTCGAACCTACTATCTCCCGAATACTGGATACTGGCCGCACTTAAGCGACTGCAGCTATCGATCTCGGTAGGGAAAGATGAGGAGATTTATCTCGCAAGTGAACCAAAGCAGTTAATGTACATTGGGCTTACCCTTTTTCACTAGACCTTTCATGATGCCTGTATGATTTGTGGTAAAAATAAATAAATAAATAAATAAATAAATAAATAAATAAATAAATAAATTGATAAATAATAATAATAACAACCAGAGCATTCGTTAGAAGTAGGGCAGATAACTCGTCTCGATATGCCTGTCCTATCACATTGTTTCGACTGGCTGCAGATGGAATTCTCTTCCTTCTAACACAGTTCGGATCAAGAAGTTCTAAATCATTTATTGCAGTATCTGTAAACGGAAATGTTGTGAATATCTGCAAGACACTCTCAATAAGTAAAAACTCTAAACATCTCAGTTTAAAGTTCTTGAGTTTGAGATTTGAAGTGTTGAATTTACGCAGTACGAAGTCCAGAAAAAGTTTGGTTGTACCATGATTTAATTTCTGCAAAAGAGTGTCGCTTTCGAGAAGCCTGTCATAACCACAGCACTAATAAAATATATTTTCAGTGTATCATATTGCTCTAGTAGTCTAGATACAATTATATGTAGAGAAAGCCAGCGTGTCTTACAAGGGTGAAGTAATTTATGGAGCTCTACTTTCAGAAAATTTGGGAATTCTTTTACTTCACCTATGCGTTTAGGACTACAATGAAAGTAGCTGTGCACACCCCTTGTAATATGGTCTATGTCCCTTGGTAATTTTAGGCATGCATATGACGCAAACACACTTCATTATGAAAAGTCCCCGTATATCCTGCCTGAACAAATTGGACAGTGAGTGACGTGCTCCTAACATCAATTGGCACCATCAGCTGTGAAACCAATCATATGCTGCTTATAAGGAATATTATTAGCAAAAAAAGTGGACTATATTTTTTATATGATGTGTCACTAATGACATCATTTAATGGAATTTATCCTTGAAAGCTGTCAGTTACTTCATTACTCTCGTCCAGCACACGCACTGCCATGAACAAATGTTTTATACACCCCGTGTCTGTAGACTCATCAACAATTAGACTAAATTTACTTACTTTAAGCACGTCATTTATACGGTTGAGAATGTCCGTTCCTGTAACCTGATTTATGATTACTGTCAGTTTTTTCTTCCACACTGAATGTGTTTCGTAACCTCTGAATCGGAACATACAGGTTGGATGAGATTTGGTAAATGCTCTATCACTCGAATAAGAATATCTGCTCTAACACAAAACCTGCAAGGCGAATGTCACCGGCCTTAACCGATCCACTTAATTTTGTTTTACTGCTAATGGATGGCGTATCACTAAGTTTTATTTCTTTCAGAAGAATGACGCACCTACCCGTATGTTCTTTCCCTTAGAATGTTTCACCAGGTCAGATTTACCAGACGTTATACTCAAGTCATAATCACAGGGACTACAGAATGCATAAAACGGACCCCTCTCGCTGTGTCTGATCCATCCACGAAAAGTTCCTTCTTTTTTTACACTGTGCATTATAGACCTACTTGGAACTATACTTCTCTCTTTTTCTTTATTGATTTTGACACAGATGCCGAATCGGAACTCGAACTCGATTCCATATTTCTAAAAGAAAAAATGCTTGCCAGCTACCTATAGGAACTGTGACACAGATTAAGACGCAGTTAGAAGTGGTCTAATCAAATGACTGTGACTCACTCACTTCACATCCTGATCTGATTCTATATGCGGGTCGGGGATTTCGCTTGGAATGATTCAGTCAAGCGTGAGTTTTCAGTTCAATAAGAGAGGAGAGATTACGTAATTCGAACCTAAAACGAATTCGGGGAAGTGCCTAACGAGTGATGTTATCGATAAAACGCCACGCAGTGAGACTAGGAAAGATTTTTGCACCACAAACATATTATTATTATCATTCATTTTCCTTTAATTTAGACTGGAAGAAATGTCGGGAGATCTGGCAACATTGCAGCAGCATGTAAGTTATAAGGAACGTTCTGCCATCTGTTGAATATATTTTGAAGCTGGAAACTGTCAGTGGATCAAAGAGTATCTAGCAGGGAATAGTATTCTTCCGTGATCAGAGGAAATGTGTACTATCACTGCCTTCGTGATGTAGAGGCCGTACTGTACCTCCGATGACGTCACGCAAAGACGTGGACTATTTCCTCCGTCCGACCCGTGCAATGCAATACATCGGTACCTTGTAATTATAAAAAATTCACAAACGTATTAATATTACAGGTGGGATCACTAACACCTGTAATCGCATCATAACTCGTAAGTCAGGTCTATGTAATTTTAGGAGAAGTAGGTTTGAAGTGCTAACTACGCGGTCAAAGCTTGAGTGTTTTACTCGTCAATGTACCCAACAAATAATTATTGTGCATTAATACAAATATGGATACAACAAACGTACAATAATAATAATAATAAGAAGGAGAATAGAAAACTTTACATCCATACCTCTAGATGGCCATAAATACCGTAGATTTCTTGTTTGTTTGTTTGTTTTCTTCTTGACACTTCTGGCACTAGCCTTCGAAGACTTTCTTGATACCCTTTCTCCCACAAGAAAAATTGTATAATTTTTTGTTTAGGAATAGCCCATGTTTTCCCAAATATCAATGGACTGACCAGCAAGATCTGTTAGTTACTTCCCACATTCACGGAAAGTGCCGAGGAATTGTTTCTACTCGCATTAATTTTGGGAAGAAAATGCAGCGCGTACTCAACATTACTAACCCAAGAAATAACCATATATAGGTTTCATGGGTTACTGTCCACATTTGTACCTGTTCTGTATCTATATATATATAATAAGAGTTTTGTCTGTACATTGCTCAGAATTTGAAAAGAATGGTATTTCTGTATCGGTCATGTCCACAGTAACAAGGAAATGCAATTTTTTTTTACTTTTCCGTAATTTCTGTCTGTCTGTCTGTCTCCCTGACTGCCTGTATGTATGTACACGCATCACGAGAAAACGGCTGAAGAGAATTTTATGAAAATCGGAATGTAAAGTCGGGTGATGAACCGCTACAATCTAGGCTATACATTATTTTAATCACGCTGAGTGAAATGGTAGTTTAGGGGAAGGCCTGAAATTTAATTCTCAAATATTTATGTTATTAGTGGTCGTGTCTTAATGAAAATCGCTAGACAAAGATGGAAAATAAGTCGCTACAATATAGGCTATACACGATGAGAAAAATGGTAGTTTAGGGGAAGGCCTAAAACTTAATTGTTAAATATTTATTTTATTAGTGGTCGTATCTTCACGAAAATTGGTATACAAAGTCGGGAAATAGGTCGCTATAATCTAGGCTATAAATTATCTTAATCACGCTGAGTGAAATGGTAGTTTAGGGGAAGGCCTGAAATGTAATCTATATATAAAATAAGTGTTTTGCCTGTACATTGCTCAGAATTTGAAATGAATGGTATTTCTGTATCGGTCATGTCCACAGTAACAAGGAAATGCATTTTTTTTACTTTTCCGTAATGTCTGTCTGTCTGTCTGTCTGTCTGTCTGTCTGTCTGTCTGTCTGTCTGTCTGTCTGTCTGTCTGTCTGTCTGTCTGTCTGTCTGTCTGTCTGTCTGTCTGTCTGTCTGTCTGTCTGTCTGTCTGTCTGTCTGTCTGTCTGTCTGTCTGTCTGTCTGTATCTATGTATCTATGTATGTATGTATGATTGTACACGTATCAATAGAAAACGGCTGAAGAGAATTTTATGAAAATCGGTATGTAATGTCGGGTGATGAACCACTACAAGCTCGGCTATACATTATTTTATTCACGCTGAGTGAACTGGTAGTTTAGGGGAAGGCCTGAAATGTAATTCTCAAATAAGTTATTTATGTTATTAGTGGTCGTATCGATAAATCTATATATATAAAATAAGAGTTTTGTCTGTACCTTACTGAGAATTTGAAAAGAATGGTATTTCTGTATCGGTCATGTCCACAGTAACAAGGAAATGCATTTTTTTACTTTTCCGTAATTTCTGTCTGTCTGTCTCCCTGATTGCCTGTATGTATGTACACGCATCACGAGAAAACGGCTGAAGAGAATTTAATGAAAATCGGTAAGTAATGACGGGTGATGAACCACTGCAATCTAGGCTACAAATTATTTTATTCACGCTGAGTGAAATGGTAGTTAGGGGAAGGCCTGAAATGTAATTCTCAAATAAGTTATGTTATTAGTGGTCGTATCGATAAATGCAACATAACTAACCTAAGTTTAGTTATGTCGTAAGTTAGTAGTAGTTATGTAAGAAGTTATTACATTTCCGATCACTTATGTCTTATACATTGTTACCGTACCGCATATAATCGGAGATATTCATGAATTTGGATTTTTGATACTAAGTCACGAGAAAAAGGGGTAATTAGAATTTAGTGAAAATCGGTGTGTAAAGTCTGAGAATAAGGAACTACAGTCTACGATATAAATAATTTTGTAAGACACCCTAATATCACAGAGTCGAAAGAAAACTAATGTGAAGGCCTGCAATATAGAAAGCTCATAAACTTTATCAACAATAACACTACATTGACCATTGTTTGTTGTGATGTGCTTTTTGTCTTCTGTTTCCTCTCATCTCTGCAGCATACCGAGGTTTTCTTTTAATTTGCTTGACGTCGCACCGACACAGGTAGGTCTTATGGCGACGATGGGATAGGAAATGAATAGTGGTGTGAAGGAAGCGGCCTTGGCTTTAAGGTACAGCCTGGTGTGACTGGTGTGAAAATGGGAAACCACGGAATACCATTTTTTTTGCTTAACGTGGCACCGACACAGATATGTCTTACGGCGACGATGGGATAGGAAATGTCTAGGAAGTGGAAGGAAGCGGCGTGGCTTTAATTAAGGTACAGTCCCGGCATTTGCCTGGTGTGAAAATGGGAAACCAGGGAAAACCATCGTCAGGGCTGCCGACAGTGGGGCTCGAACCCACCATCTCCCGAATACCATCTTCAGTGTTGCCGGCAGTGGGGTTCGAATCCACTATCCCCCGGATGCAAGCTCACAGCTGCGCGCCCCTAACCACACGGCCAACTCGCCTGGGCGTACTGACTGTAATAGCCTGCCTGTATATTGGTGGGAAGTAGCTGGGGTGTAAGATAATTTTATTCTTTAGCATGCCATTCCTATGGTTCATACATTCTCTCATATATCTGGTAAGTAACACACTGGTTCATCATAGTATTCGAGCTATACAATCCCTACTCTGAGCCACTGATTGGAATGAGTAGTGTGCATATTTAACGGAATAATGACAGAGGAGTGTTCACGGCAGTTTGCGACCTGGTTATTCCAGCTCTGGAACTTTGGACTCTTAGATCAGCACCGTAGTACTGTTCGTTGAAAGTGAGAAAGTGTGCGGTTTTTCATTTGATCGAGTATTTTATATGATAACATTGCTTCCAATCGCTACATTCCTACTGACGTTTTTGTAATGACCTATGTTGAATTCAGTTAGGAAAACCACCAAGTCAGTCTTTCTGAGAATCCCGTAGCGAAGCACTGGTACATCAGCTAGTCAACAATAAAACGCTCTGCTGTAAATCTGTGTAACAAGAAAGTCTAAAGCAGACATCATCAGCTCTGGAAAATGAGTGAAACATATTCCTTTATTCTTCCTAACAGGTACTTTTTCGGCTGGAATTTTCGCTTTTCATAAAGGTAACTTGCCCTCATAGGAAGAAAATGAAAATATTAATGTATATTTACTTGCACAGTTGTATTTTCGCCGTGGTACGCACAAGTTCTTAGCATTGTGGCAACTGCGAACTTTCACACACTGTATTTAAATTTGCAACACATTATATTTACACAAAAACGCATTATGCAATAACAATTGAATGAATAAATTCCAAGAGAATTATTACGTCCCTTGAATTTATATTCACACCACGTGAAGATACCATAACTAGCCCAAACGATGAAGTCTCATTATCTTAATAACAGCTGGTCACATAAATCCTGATGTGATAAATTACATTCACAAGTACAGTCTGTAATATTCACTTCGCTCGCCTGCATATTACGAAGGCAGTGGTACTATCTGACTTGACAGGTAGTAATCAAACATGGCTGCCAGCAATGACATTACTTAGGATGAAACTCTCATACATCAGAATGTTAATGAAAGTAGTCGCTTAGCAACCTGCTAAGTACAGTTTGTATTGCAGGTTAGGATAAGCCTTCACCTGTAATTATTGGAGCCACCCACTGCATGATCACCAGGCTGTAGTCTGTCGACTGAAGTCGAGAAAGAGCTTCATCACAAGGACTCAACCACTGGTAGGAACACCTGAGTCTAACCGCATCACCAGGTGGAAGAGCATGCTGCCGCCTGATACTCCTGCAAAGGAAGAGCTAGCTCCAGGAAATGACCGGCCCTACCCTATTTGGAGATCACTTAATCGTCTTAGGGTGGGCGTCATTCTTTGCAAGACCAACATGTAAAAATGGGCCATACTTCCAGCTGATGGAGCCTGCTCATCTGTCCCCTACTAGAACATCCCTGCACTACACAGGACCTGATCTAGGCGAACAACAAGGCCATCGGAGTTGCTACATTTTGGAAATGCCGACCGGACACGGAATGATGATGATTGGAGACAAAATTGGCTGAACTTACAGACCTATGAATGTCTCATGATTCATCGGCAAGTAATTTCGGAGAGAATAAAACAAAAAATGAAGCTGATTTTAATTAACTCTTTTAATATATGGACAATAATAATAAACATTAAAAGAGAATGGGTCGGAAAAGAACGTCTTTAAGGAGCGGATGAGAAAAATGCAAAATTGCATTTCAAATGACGAGGGACACCTACAGCAAAAAGGTTCTATCTTATAGAGCTAAATTGAGGCATCTTGACACATTGGACATGATTGGAAAAGCTGGACTTGAAGATATCCGGAAGAGAGAAAGAAAAATGGCCCCGAAAAATTATGGGCCCAAATGTAAAAAATGAGGGAGGATATTCAAATCTAATAAAGAATTGTATCAAAGAACAGAAGAAGTTGTTGAGTTGATGAGGAAGAGAAGGTCACAGTTCTATGGACACTTGTTGTGGATGGACAGTAAAAGACTGACGAAGAGAAAGACAGAGCTCAAATTGTTTCGAGAAGTGAGGTTGGTCTTGACGAAGATGGGGTTCCGGAAGATTATATCATGGACAGAAATCAATTTAGACAACTCGTCAAAAAGGTCCGTGGTTCCCAGGAGACTGGGGAAACACTAGCAGGAAAAGGAAGGTCCTATACAGAACAGCAGATGAAGGAAGTCGGAGAAAGGATGAAAAGATAGTAGCAGAGAGTGAAGGCAAAGAAGAGTAAGAATACCGCAAAGATTGTCAAACGTAGACCCTAGACGGCCAAAACTTGTATAATTTGGACCGCATTACTCTATTGACCTTAATGAAAATTTCTCAAATTTTATATACGATAATAAGTAAAGTGTACCAAATTATTTGGTGAAAATAAATGTTAATATTATTCTTCCGAGGTATCTGGGGAACAGCAGAGGTGAAAGAAGGTGCTGGTGGGAATAGGTCTCAACTTACGAAATTAAAGTTAATTTAAAACTTTAACAAAGATTATATATTATTTTCCAGATAAATAAATAACAAGTATAACAGGTACTCAGTAGCATATCAACAAATTAGGAATGTACAATTGCAATTTGTTAATGGATTTGGGCTTCGAGCCCCGACACGCAATCCTTGAGCAATGAGCCCAACTTTACAAAGTTCAACAAAGGGGCAGAAAACCCCAATCATGCCAAGGAGCACTAGCTCCCAATTACCCAGTTAAGCCTGCTCGAGGCACACAGAAACCAAATTTAAAAAAGAGCAACCCGCTCTCGAAGTTCAAGCCTATTCAAAGGCCACACCAAACTCCACCTTTAAGCTGCCCTCCGGGCACACAAGAACAGCGGTAATAATATCCAACCTCCTGAGGCCTATTCAGCCCAAAATTCTGATTAGAATGGAGGCGTAACTTGCACTCCTAATACACTTTTAGCTATTTGGCACTAGGCCGTATACACAAGGGCTAATCCCATACTAAAGAGGTGACTTGTATAAGAAGACTTTATTACATTAAAAAAAAGAATAAACGGTTGTAAAAACAAAGTCACCTCAAAACAATAGGAGTGGGAGCTCGAGAGGGTTAGTACTCTCTATCCCAATTTATAGTTAAAGAGCCGAAGTTTTACCGAGTGTCTATTACATTTTAAATATAGGTTACATGGGAAAAGTTTTCGAACCTGCAACGAGGGTTAAACTGCTGAGCTAGCGAGAAATGAAGTTATGAAACGGCCATTACCTTATGGATGAACTGCTGCCCGAAGAAAGAGGCGCTTCCCGCCCCCTGCTACATAATCACACTAGGAGAGATGTTACTGAAGTGGCCAGGAGACCAGAAAATCAGCAGTTTATATACCCTCGTGGAAAATTCGAGACGTTTCATGAATGATTACAACCCGCCCACAAAATTTTATTGGATAATGACAAAAACTAATACACCAGACGGAGAAGAAACACCTTATTGGTGGAAAATTAATTACAGAAATTCCTTATTGGTCAAATTCAAAACTGGCGGAAAGAGAAGGGTTATATTGCCAACCCAAACAATGACAGAAAGAAATTTAACAAAGAACAAACTTATGAATACCAAATTTCTTCAAAAGAAAAGTTCCTTCACTTCGCACTAGGGTGCGCAATTGTAGTTCTTAAGTAGTGCCATCTAGGAGAGAATGTTCACACTTCTTACTACAGAGCAAACAAATACAAATCAAAACAGGCATAGTTCAGAACACTTCAAAATTTACCGTAGAGACATCTTCTGAGAAACCTTAGATTTAATATGGTTGTTAAAGTTCAGGCTTTCTCCAGTAGATGAGTTTCAACTGGCGCAATGTTTGAATTAGCGGCGTGGAGGTGTACCGCCCGGTACAATTATCTTAAGGATTTGTTTAAAAGCAATTCTTTCTTCTTTCTTTATTTTACTACCGCTTTTTCCCCACCCCTGTGTGATCGCCGGTGTAAACTGCGTAGCAAATGTGGATTTGGCCCTGTTTTACGGCCGGTTGTCCTTCCTGACGCCAACCCTATATAGAAGGATGTAATCACTATTGCGTGTTTCTGTGGTGGTTGGTAGTGTGATATGTTGTCTGAATATGAAGAGAGAGTGTTGGGATGGACACAAAAACCCTGTCCCCGAGCCAGAAGAATTAATCAGAAGCGAGTAAAATCCCCGACCCGGTCGGGAATCGAACTCGGGACTCTCTGATCTGGAGGCCAGTATGCTGACGATTCAGCCAACGAGTCGGACGATTTGTTTAAAAGCAATATTTCATTCTGAAATTCGTAATCGTGTATCGTGGACCGATAGTGTGTAACTTGAACCAGGTGATCGTGTAATTTGGACTTGTAAATATAAACGCTTGTCGTGTTTATCGCAAATACGAAAAAAAATCATGCCCATATTTATACATTGTAGTTCGGCCCACGAAAGTTGAAGTCACATTCGAGCGGCGAAAGCAGTAACTACGAAGTACGCTGCGTTGTCATAGTTACCTCGATCTGCGGCATATCACCCCTTCATACAGGCTGAATATTTAATCAACTATGTTGGCCTAATGCAATTCAATAAACTTTGACCCGTCTGTAAGTTCTGCGAATAATTCCGGCATTTAAGACAGAACACGTCATTGCCGATAAATATGAGATTTCATATTCAGTAAACTGACAATAACCTCAACAAATGCACATGTTAAATAGAGAATAGAACTTACTATACAACTATCCATTGATTAACTTACAAAAGAACCAACAACGAAAATAATATTCAGGAAACAAACACTTAAATTATTACATAAACCAGCGGCAACTAACGCAGCTAACACAGTACTACTCCGAATAATATAACAAAAGCAACTGAGACCAAGCCAACCCACGACGTGGCAATAGCTTCCTTAAATGTGGCATCTCTGTTATCGTTGCCATAGTAACAGACAACGAGCTAGAAAGAGGACTATAGAGTGGCTATTGGACCGCCATATTTGAATCTACTTGAAAGTCACGTCCGCCATATTGTAAGCGACCAAATCGAGTGGGCTTGTGATGAAGCAAGTACAGAGGCTGCGGGAATAAATACCGTTTCACAGTTTTCTTTATTAGGGAAGCACTCAAAGATGCGCAATGCCTGTTTAAAAGGACATTAAAAAATACAAGATACAGGCTACGTACTTACATATTGTATAAAGAAAGAAAATTAGCGCATTTCCACTAGTCCGAATTACAAAACAAATCACAAGGCATTGCCAAAAATTTAGACCCACTTACAGGGAATGAAAATATAGAACAGAAAACCTTGAGCAAAGCAATATAACAACATCGAGAAATAATTCATATAACTTTAATAATAATAATAATAATAATAATAATAATAATAATAATAATAATAATAATAATAATAATAATGAAATCCTGATATCTTTCCATTTACCTGGAATTGGCATTTTGTATGGATTTAGCCTAATTTTACGACCGGATGCCCTTCCTGACGACGCCAACCCTAGGTGGAGTGATGTATTTACTATTGCGTGCTTCTGTAGTGGTTTGTAGTATGTTCTGTTGTGTGTAGATGAAGAAGGTTATCCAGTCCCGGATCCAGAGGAATTAACTGTCGAATACCCGGTTAAAATGCTCAACCCGGTCGAATCCGGTGCCCTCTGAACCAAAGGCCAGCATGCTGATCATTCAGCCAAGAAGCCGGACACTAAACAACTTGGCAAGTTAGATCCTGGCTCAGTACGATAGTATTTAGGTGCTCAAATCCCTCAGAACTCCTGCTGGACAACATTCCGGCACCTCGGCTTATCCGAAAAAGTAGTTAGTAGGGCGTAAAACTAATAATAATTTACGAAAAATAAGTATTCTAGAGCCGTGGGGTACAAGGTTTGAAGTGAACAATGGTGTAATAAAGTATCCCTTAATAATAATAATAATAATAATAATAATAATAATAATAAAAATAAGAACAAGAATTTGTAGGACAAACAATTTGAAATAATTGCTGAAAAGGAGAACAGTTCTTCTTGTGATAATGCTCTTAAATCACATAAGTTAACTTTCCTGAATAATTCACTTCGATTATCTTTGGAAGAAGATTATGGTAACGCCGATTTTTGATTTGCCTTATGTAGCACCCACTCAGACACGCCTTATAGCTACGATGGGATAGGAAAAGGCTAGGACTGCGAAGAAAGTGTCAGTGGCATTAAGGCACAGCAGCCCCCGTATTTGCCTGATGTGAAAATGGGAACCACGGAAAACCAGCTATCAGTGCTGTCGGCAGTGGGATTAGAACTCACTATATCCCTAATGCAAGCTAAGAGCTATATACCGCGAACCACGTAGCCAACTCGCTCAGTAGTAGTAGTGATGTAGGACTGGAAGTCCTCCTATTACTCCGTATCGTTGGCAGACGGTGACTAGGAAATTCTAAATATTGTAGGTGTGGCGTTGGACAGCAGGCGTCTTGTAACATCGTTGTTCACTTTATATTTATTTTCAAAATGCTGGGGAAATGTGCTCTGTAGGATACAATGTAATAATAAATAGCGGTCTTGGTTTTTCGTCCTACCGACTACTTAGTACGGTTTTCGGAGAAGCTGAAGTGCCGGAGATTTGCCCCGGTGGAGTTCCCTTACGGGCCGGTGAATCTACTGACACAAAGGTAACCTATCTGAGCACCTTCAAATACCAAATATGGCAACTTGGGCTCAGAAAGCTAGCGCTCTACCGTCTCTGCCACTTAGTCAGGCAGGATACATTTTTATCGTGTTTGGCTGTCAGTTCCTACAAGAAAATAAAAGTAGGCCTAATGTACACGTGCTGGATTGTGCTACACAGGCAACGTAATTCTGCTAATCGCCCAAAACTGTGTACTTTAGTAAAAAAAAACTTATCTGAATTATGATATTTATTATTCGTGTTTTCTCTACAATTTATGCAATTGCATGCCACACACGTAGAGAGCATATTTCTTCGATCTAATCTATTAGAAGTATCGCACCGTATGCGGAAGAAATTATATGAATGGCGCTTAAACTATGGAGTCGCTATTTCGCCTTGGCACCACCCAGAACACTGTAGCAGCCATGTTAGCCACTCTATAGTCCTGTTTCTAGCTCGTTGGTAACAGACCATTTTCGAGCAGCGTTAGTCAACTTTTTCGCCAAACGTCAGACTCCAACTCTCGTGGGCTCAACTTATAGTCAGTACTGTGATGGTGGCAGATAACTTGAGCAGGCAATGCAGAGACGCCATTTTTTGTGATCAGGGGTACGGAACCATAGTGCTGCACTCTAGGGGAGACACAATTCAACAAGATTAAGTTAGGTGTGCCTTGATTCATGATCTCTCCGACTATCCGTGTTTACATCACTGTGAAGCTGAGTTCAACCAGACGATTTGTTATTAAACAGTGCGGAATGTAATTACAGTACGGTAAAATGACATTTTCAGTATTCTTTTGAGATTTCATAATTTTAACACACTGTATATACCGGGCAAATGGCTGCGCGGTTTGGGTCACGTAGCTATCAGCTTGTATTCGGGAGAGAGTCGGTTCGAACCCCAACTGAAGATGGTTTTCCGTAGTTTCTTATTTTCACACCAGGCAACAGCTGGAGCTGTACCTCAATTAAGGCGACACTCTGGAATTAAAAGTAGACATTTTGGTCATTTAGGTGGAATTTTTTAATATCTGAATTCAAACAATTTATCACTTTGCTTTGTTTGCCAATTGTAATTTTACATTTAAATCCCATTGTTCTCCCATAATATTCTGCCAAATATAACAACATTTGTATGGTATATGTATCACAGCTATATTAAGAAACCTGGGTGTGGAATTTTTGATTGCAGAATTTTTTCAAGTAGTAGCGATTTTGAAGCCCAAAATTTTAGAACGTAAAAATTACACAACACTTAGTACGATATGAAAAAATGGCGGACAGTGCATAGACGCAGAATTCGAGGCTTGTGGCGAACGTGAATTTAGCAGGTGAATTTTCGTAGTGTGGCAGCTCAGAGTTTATTACACTATCTCTACCAGTGCAGTAGTTCCGTGTGAGTGTTAGTGAAGTGATTGGTGAAAGCGTAAGGCAAAAATTCAACAAATTAATAATGCCACGCAAGGTGAAGCAAGTGCCAATGGAAGCCATAGTTAAGCAGACCGTACAAGAAGCGCTGAGCAGCAAGGAGACACTTGGCACGCTTACCAACCTTATCCAGGACCAGGTAACAAAGTCAGTTGTTGATCAATTAAAGGAGACTATTAATTTTAATACGAGTGTAATTGAAGAACTTAGGAGGGCCCTGGAGGAGCGGGACAAAACAATCAGTGATCTAAAAATTGAACTGCAGGATAAAACTGACTGTTTGGAACAGTATCAAAGAAGGCCGTGCCTACGCGTGTTCGGTATACCGGAAACTGCGGACGAGAACACTGACAACTTAGTTCTAGACATTGCGAAGGAAATCGGGGTCAGTCTTTCCGTGGATGACATTGATAGGTCTCACAGGGTTGGGAAAATCCAGAACGGGCGTCCGCGACCAATAATTGTCAAGTTTGTATCATACCGTAAGAGAAACGCTATGTTCACGAACAAAAAGAAACTTAAGGGCTCGAATAAAACCATCCGCGAGGACTTTACTCCAGCAAGACTCCGGCTTCTTCAGGACGCAGTCGCAAAATTTACCGTCCAAAACGTATGGTCTAGAGATGGGATCATACATGTAAAACATGGGAACCGAAAAATAGCCATTACTAATCGTTTAGATTTGAACAGTATTCACTAGCCATGAACAAACTCTCTGCAATACAAGGACCGCCATAGTTGTTTTAGTTCACTTAAGTTAATTTTCCTCATAGTTGTAGTGTTAATTTAGGTGCTAATCTTATAGTTGTAGTAGGTACTTCTTACCATCAGTTGTCATAACGTTCAAGTTGGCAGCATTAAGCAACCAGAAAACAAATGTCTCTAATTTCAACCTCCTTTCACCACTGTACCAGGCAGGTCATTACCCCGTCGTGCCAGCCCCCTCGAAAAATACCGCTAACCGTCTCAAAGACATTCTTGCGCCCTACTCTACTTCTCTACAAATAGCACATGTCAATGCACAGAGCATTGTCCCACATTTCTCAGAATTCTCCGAAATATTTTCAACCTGTAATCTGCATGCTATAATGATTTCAGAATCATGGCTGCGTCAGTCTATCCCTTCAGCACTGGTTAAAATGAGTGGATACACTTTAATTAGGAACGATAGAGAAGGAAAGCCTGGAGGCGGAGTCGGAATGTTCGTACGTGACGATTTGAAATACAGGGTAATATTCAAATCGCCAAGTGAATACTCTCACAGGCCGGAGTTCTTGTTCGTAGAAATTGAAATTCGTGGTACGAAGTGTTTACTCGGTCTAGTGTATCGCCCACCGAAGACCGGAAACACAACGGATCTAGAGGAAGCCCTACAGGATTTAATATCCAGGTATGAACACATGGTTTTAATGGGAGATTTTAACACTGATCTGACAAAATGCAACTACTGAAACTAGGCGACTAACATGCATGTTTGAATCCATTAACATGACAATTCTGCCCTTACAACCCACACACCATGTTGCAACCTCGCACACACTCCTGACCTAATCGTTGTAAACAATAAAGACCGTATATTGTCACATGGACAGATGCCTGTGCCAGGCCTTTCCCGTCATGATATGATTTACGCAGCATACTCTTTGAAGTGTCCAAAATACAAGCCTAAGATAATCACATACACCATGGCACACAGTTCCGTACATAAAGGACATTGACGACGAAGTATGTCATTTTAACGAACTTCTCTTAACTTTATACGACAGACATGCCCCATTACGTACTGCTCGAGTAAAGCGACCATCTAACCCTTGGCTCAATCAAGAAATTCGTGATCAAATGAAAGACAGAGACGTAGCCTATAGCTACTATGTGAAATATCCAACACAGGACAATTTTGAGAAATATAAAAGACTCCGAAATAAAACAACGCAGATGATAAGAAACGCTAAAATACGCTACTCGTACGAAGTTTTAAATACACATAACTCTGCAGCCGTATGGAAAACTCTCCGCGATATGGGTCTAAATAAAACAAAGACAAAGGATAGTAACTGTAATGTACCTTTGGACGATCTGAATAATTATTTTAGCTCAAGAAACGTCCAGACGAACGGAAATACCGAGAGAGCCACTATTGACAAAATATCTTCAAAGAGAAAGCATGGTGGAGAAACATTCTGCTTCTCTCATGTGACTCCAGGTGATGTAAAGAGCGCCCTCAATGACATAAAATCAGAGTCTACCGGACACGACGGAATAAACCTGTCCCTTTTAAGAAAAATTCTAGACATCATTCTTCCTACAATAACGTACATTATTAACACCTCTCTTATGACGGGAATCTTTCCTGAGAACTGGAAAAATGCCATCATCAGACCCTTGCAGAAAAATAGTACCCCTATAACCTTTGATGATTACCGGCCTGTTAGTATCCTCCCTGTACTAGGAAAAGTACTGGAAAAACTAGTACACAAACAAATGACAGACTATCTCTTACATCATAACTTACTCGACAGATATCAATCAGGGTTTAGATCGAATTACAGTACCAACACAGCATTGGTAGAAGTAACTAACGACATTGAGCTAGCAATGGATAACGGACAATTGACAATTCTAATTCTTCTCGACCTTACAAAAGCATTTGACTGCGTAGACAAAGACATTTTACTCGCCAAATTAGAAGCGATGAAATTTTCTAATAATGTATTATGCTGGGTACGTTCCTATCTCAGTGGACGTAAACAATGTGTGTCAGTGGGAGACAATATGTCTAGATGGCTAAATACTGAGATGGGGGTAGCACAGGGTGGGGTGTTATCACCGCTTCTGTTCTCCCTATACATTAATGACCTATCAGAACAACTGACGAACTGTAAATATCACTGATATGCTGACGATATCCAATTGTATATTCATACCAAGCCGAATGACATACAAGAAGCAACCATGAAACTAAACGAAGACCTATTTAACATTAACGAATGGACTAGTAGTCACTGTCTGAAGGTAAACCCATTAAAATCGCAATCCATCATAATAGGATCTAAAAAAGCTCATGCCAAGTTAGAAAGTATCAATATACCGGTTATCAAGATCAATGAAACACCTATAACACTGAAAGACTCCGTTAAGAACCTTGGAATAATTTTTGATAAGTATTTAAGTTGGTCAGAGCACGTAACAAAAATTTGTCAACGTGTATTCGGCTCATTACACTCACTGCACAAACTGAGGGACTTTCTTCCTGTCAAAACCAGGAAACTGCTCGTTCAAGGACTAATTCTACCAATATTTGATTATGGTGACGTAGTCTATAATAACATAAGTTATTCACTTGGTTCCAAACTTCAACGGGCGCATAATGCCTGCATTCGATTCATTCTAAATGTTCCGCTCCATTCCCACATCAGCCCATTCCTCCATCAGCTGTCCTGGTTAAGATTATGCTATAGACGCAAACACCATGCTGTTTCTATTCTGCACAAAATACTGCGAACAGGTAAACCAGACTACCTGAGAATAGATTTCAGCTACCTTTCTCCCTCAGGCAGAACACCCGCAAGGTCATCAACACGATCCCTGTTGTCTATCCCCATTCACCACAGTAGGATGTATAACAACTCATTTGTACCGAGGACCATACGTTCCTGGAATTAACTCCCGGCTGAAATTAGAGACATAAGCAACCTAAAGGTATTCAAAAGAATGTGCTGGAACTTTCATCTACAATCAGAATAATTTACTCCAAGAAGTACCCTCAAATGTTAGATTAAGTCAAATGAATAAAATGTAAATGTAAGATTAGTAACATTGACAATTTTCGAGGTATAGTTTTAATAATAGTAAATACTATAAATTCAATTTAAAATGTTAAAAACCAATTATGATACTTTACATTTTCAGTTAAATTACATTTCACGTTAATTTTAAATGATATTAAACTTATTTTTAATTTTAAGTAGTCATAATGTTCTGTTTACATAGGTGTACAGTTATATGGTTTGGCATAATAGCAGGCTTCATAGCCTGAGCCCCGCCATGTACAGAAAGACATTAATAAATAAATATGTCTCCTTATATAAATTACTAGCTGATGTATGAATGTAGCGATTAAAACAATGCTATCATATAAAATACTCGATCAAATGGAAAGCCGCACGTTTTATCCCTTTTAACGAACAGTGCTGCGGTTAGATTGCGGTGCCAATCTAATAGTCCAAAGTTCCAGAGCTGGGATGACCAGGCCTCAGAATGCCATGAACACTCATCTGCCATTATTCCATTAAATATGCACACTGTTCATTCCAATCAGTGCCTCAGAGTAGGGATTGAATAGCCCGAATGCTATGATGATCCAGTGTGTTACGTACCAGTAGTATCAGAAAATTTATAAACCAGGGGAATGGGATGCTAAAGAAGAAAGCTATCTAACTCCCCAGCTACTTCCCATCAATATTCAGGCAGGCTGTTACACTCTGTACGACTGGGCGAGTTGACCGTGTGGTTAGCGGTGCGCAGCTGTGAGCTTGCATCCGAGAGATAGTGGATTCGAACCCCATTGTCGGCAGTGTTGAAGATGGTATTCTGTGGTTTCCCACATTCACACCAGTCAAATGCTGGGCCTGTACCTTAATTAAGGCCTAAGACACTCCTAGCCCTTTCCTATCCCATCGTCGGCATAAAACCTATCTATGTCGGTGCGACGTAAATCAAATAAAAATACTGTGTACGCAGCAGTAATCCTATCTACCGGAGATGAGGGGCAACAGAAGACACAAAGCACATCACGGCAAACAATGGTCAATGTAATGGTATTGTTGATCAATGTTATGAGCTTTCTATATTGTAGGCCTTCACATTTAGTTTTCTTTAAATTCTGTGATTTGTAAAATATTTTATACCCTAAACTGTAGTTTCTTATTCTCCGACTTTACACACCGATTTTCATTAAGTACTGTTTACCCATTTTCTCGTTACTCGGTGCTGATATGGACTTAGTAATAAAAATCCAAATACATGAATATCTTTGTGATCATAGCCAGTACGGTAACAATGTATAAGACGTGAATAATAGGAAATTTAATATTATATAACCTTAGTTATGTATCATTCATCGATTACACCTCTAATAAGAAATATTTGAGAATTACATTTTAGGCCTTCCCCTAAACTACCATTTCACTCAGCGTGAATAAAATAATTTACAACCTAGACTATAGCGACTTATTTCTTGACTTTACATACCGATTTTCATCAGGATAAGACTACTAATAACAATATTTGAGAATTAAATTTTAGGCCTTCCCCTAAACTACCATTTTTCTCAGCGTAAATACAATTATTGATTGTCTAGATTGTAGCAGCTTATTCCCCAACTTTGAATAGCCATTTTCTTTAAAATACGACCACTAATAACATAATTGTTGAGAATTCAATTTTAGGCCTTCCCCTAAACTACCATTTCACTCAGCGTGAGTAAAATGATTTATAGCCTAGATTGTAAAGGCTCATTTCCCGACTTTACATACCGATTTTCGTTAGACCACTAATAACATAAATAGTTTAGAATTCAATTTTAGGCCTTCCCCTAAACTACCATTTCACTCAGCGTGAGTAAAATGATTTATAGCTTAGATTGTAGAGGCTCATCCCCCGACTTCACATACCGATTTTCATTAAATTCTCTTCAACCGTTTTCTTGTGATGCGTGTACAGACAGACAGACAGACAGACAGACAGACAGACAGACAGACAGACAGACAGACAGACAGACAGACAGACAGACAGACAGACAGACAGAAATTACGGAAAAGCAAAAAGTGCATTTTCTTGTTACTATGGACATGACCGATACAGAAATACCATTATTTTCAAATTCTGAGCAATGTACAGACAAAACTCTTATTTTATATATATAGATTATAGATTATATAGATTACTATGGACATGAACCATTATTTTCAAATTCTGAGCAATGTACAGCCAAAACTCTTATTTTATATATATAGATGTACAGAAAAATCTATACGAAGTGCTTTTAAAAGACATATTATCTACTTAATTAGAAATTTACATTAACATATTAATTAAATTTCATGAAAAAGTGGAATTTTTTTAAATATTTTGGAAAACTGTCTGTCTGTCTGTCTGTCTGTCTGTCTGTCTGTCTGTCTGTCTGTCTGTCTGTCTGTCTGTCTGTCTGTCTGTCTGTCTGTCTGTCTGTCTGTTAGGTTATCAGCCCAGAGGCTGGTTGGATCTTCAAATAGCACCACCAAAGGGTATGCAGTTACAGGGAAACTGCAAAAACCTATGGCAGAGCCCAAATGAGGCGTACTAGGTAAGATGAGAGAGTGAGGTAGTTTGCTATTGCTTTCCTTACTGGACTAGAAGGTGCCATTGCACTAAGGCTGACCCTATAAGCAGCACCTTTCTTAAGACTCCGAATGTCATTACTCAGCACCACCAATACCCCAGCAGCTTCCATATTGTCACAGCCATGGATGAGACTGGGACTTCTGTGGAAGCTACACTTTGCCATTGGCTTTACGTCGCACCGACACAGATAGGTCTTATGGCGACAATGGGACAGGAAAGGGCTAGGACTGGGAAGGAAGCGGCCGTGGCCTTAATTAAGTTACAGCCCGAACATTTGCCTGGTGTGAAACTGGAAAACCACAGAAAACCATCCTCAGAGCTGCTGACAGTGGGATTCGAACCCACTATCTCCCGCATACTGGATCCTGGCCGCAGTTAAGCGACTGCAGCTATGGAGCTCGGTGAAGCTACACTTTGCTCTGGCCTGTGTCAAGAGACGGATACAAAAATACTGCATCCATCAAGAAATGGCAACAGGCGGGTTGGAAAAATTATTAATTGCATATGAAAGAAATGTTCGTGATATCTCTCCTTTTATGTAGGTGACATTCCCACAATATTTCGTGAAGATCCATGCATTAGGTAAAAATATATTTTTATCTGAGGAGTATCGCCTTAATTAAGGCCACGGTCGCTTTCTTCCCACTCCTAGCACTTTCATATCCCATTCTCTCTATACGTCACTACGACATAAAGAAAATTCTTAAAAAAGATAATTGTGTAGATCATAGAAAATGGATAGAGAGAAGTGGTAGTGAGTGTTAATGCGTTATGGATAAGAGGACCCTGGTTCTACATTCGGGAGACGAGTGCATTAGAACACCCACTGTCGGCAGTCCTGAAGACGGGTTTCCCTGGTTTCTCATTTCCGGGACAGTTCCTGTTCATGCATTTAGGCCCGTCGCCCAGGTGGTAGATTTCCTATCAGTTGTTTACCTAGTCGTTTCTGAAATTATTTTAAACAACTTGGAAATTTATCAAACATTATTCCAATCACTCGCTCCTTGTGCTATAAATGAATATTTGCCTCAATTTGTCCTCTTGAATTCCAACTTAATCGTATTATGATCTTTCCTATTTTTAAAAACACTACTCGTACTTATTCGTCTACTAATGTCAATCCACGCCATCTCTCCACTGACAGCTAGGAAAAAAACACTTAGTCGAGCAGCTCGTCTCCTTTCTCCCAAGTCTTCCCAGCCAAGGATTGCAGCATTTTTGTAACACTACTCTTTTGTTGGAAATCACCCAGAACAAATGTTGCTGCTTTTCTTTGGATGTTTTCCATTTTTCGAATCAAGTATTCCTGATGTTGGTTCCTTACGAAGGAACCATACTCTCGTTGGGGGTCTTACCAGAGACTTATATGCCCTCTCCTTTACATCTTTACTACAACCGCTAAATACCCTCACAACCATGTGAAGAGATCAGTAAACATTCTTTACCACCTCATTAATGTGATTACCCCCCTCCCCCCCCCCAATGAAAATCATTCCTCATATTAACACCACAGTGTTGCCCATAAGGGACCTCCACCCCGTCAATACAGTAATTAAAGCTGAGAGGACTTTTCCTCTCGATGAAACAGCTTAACTTTTCATACTGTTTACCATCATACCATTGTTTGCATTCTCTCTTACAATATTGTACAGGTCTTTTTTACAGTCTCTTACAGTTCTGTAACTTATCTTTTACGTCTTTATACGGTATAACGTCATCTAAAAAAAAAAAAAAAACCTTGCCTGTGATACCAGCTTTTTACTCATAGCATTTATATACATAAAGAAATATAAAGGTCCAATGATGCTCCCCTGTGGGACCCCTCTGTAGATGGTTACACGATCAGATAACGCTTCACCTACTCTAATTCTATGAGTTTTATTTTCTACTAATCTAACCACCCATTCAAACACTCTTTTGTCTAGTTGCAATTTAATTGGAGGACGAAGTAGAGCACGTTATACAGGAAGCTATAATAACTTACGTTCAAGGTAAATTCATGGTGTTTATCCACAGCCTGTTTCCAGTCATTCGACGGGGTCAGGAATGGAATGAATGAAGCCTCATCTAGCGCAATCTGTGGCAATGAATAATGACTGACAGAGGGGACTATGCGGAGAAATCCTACCCTCCTTCAGCTTTGTCTAGCACAAATCCCACATGGAGGGACCAGGATTTGAACCACAGAACCCAGAGGTGAGAGGTCGATGCCACGGAGACTCCAAGGAATATTCATAAATAATCAAATTGATTTGGCAATACACTATGCTGAGACTGGAAACTAATAAAGAAGGGATTAGATTATAATCTAATGGGAACTGCACACACTCGATACTACGCGAAATGCGTACAAACTAATAAACACATCGGATGCAGAAATAGCAGTCAACATTGAGCTACACGTGGCTACACGTGCCTGTCCTAATTATTACGACTTCTATCTTGTCATGAAATTCGCAAGTAGGTCGCGCACCAGGTGATATCACTTTCGATGGGATGAATCAACGTCAAGGCTTGATAGGTCGCTGACACTTCTCAGAGCTCTAGTTTTGTACCCACGTTTGGAGAGAAGTTGCTTTAACCCTGCATTGTGCGGTCCTTATCAATGTTGTCGGAGTTATAACTCGTACAGTCCACACAAGACGCAATAAAACCCAGCCTATGGCCTAAAATGCAGTATTGTGCACATTACTTCTTGGCCCTTTCACCAGTTACTTGGGGTCAGCAATGAAAGGGACAAAGCCTAGTTTTTCTTACGCTAACCCTTCTGCTAGGAATGTATTCGCTGTCACGTGTTTTAGTCTGGATATGTTTTTGGGTTGGGGGTGAACCTGTAATTTATTACCGTCATCAGTCATCAGTACTACTACTATTAAACGTTTTCATTCCTCCCCTGAAGGGGGAGGCGGGCCTCTTAGACGGTGACGCCGTCTCTCAGGCCGGGAGATTTGTTACGGTGAAGGGGATGTGCGGAGAAGGTGAGGGGGGGGGGGTTGTGGCCGTGGCCTATACTACGAACTGTCTCGGAATTCGCCTTAGTGCAGGAGAATGGAAAACCACGGAACACCATTTTCAGGACCGCCGACGGGTGGGGCCAGGCGTGAAGTCCGGCACTGTGCCCCAGGCCCGTCTCCCGAATGCAGAGGCGTAGAGCCAAGGTAGAGCCGTGGCCAACTTTCCTCTGCTCGGTTGGCCGGTCAGAGTACAGAGCTGTTGACCATGGGCAAACCGTGGCCTCTCAAGGGCCGAAACCCACTCTGCATCCACCGACGCAGTCATCAGTTTACCGTCATCGTTATAATCGCGGCAGCCACTGTTCATCATCCACGTTAAGAAAACAGTATTGCACTTATGGACCTACAAGGAGAGAACACACCCCCTCCGAGACACCCAATATTCCTCATGATTAAAGGATATTACACAGTACTTTTTAATGTATTATGAAATATAGATAAAAAGGATGATGTATTTTTCCCGTGAGTTATTAAAATAACCACATAAAATTTTATTTTTCATAAATATATACTGGAGGACTGTGGAATTTAAAATAGATTATTAAAATCAATCAACGACACTTATGTTGACAATTGGGCTTCGTCGAGAATTGATGATAGAATGAGTTCTTGGTTCAGGGTACTTACAGGGGTTAGACAAGGCTGTAATCTTTCACCTTTGCTGTTCTTAGTTTACATGGATCATCGGCTAAAAGGTGGAAAATGGCAGGGAGGGATCCAGTTAGGTGGAAATGTAGTAAGCAGTTTGGCCTATGCTGACGACTTAGTCTTAATGGCAGATTGTGCCGAAAGCCTGCGGTCTATTATCTTGGTACTGGATGGATGGATGGATGGATGGACGGACGGACGGACGGACGGACGGACGGACGGACGGATGGACGGACTATTCAACAGGAGTAGGCTATGTGCTGGCACCGGGTTTCACCCTCTCCCTTCTATTATCATATGTTATGTCAATCATTTCATCTCATTAACTCCTCTGACGGGGTTGACGTCAGGAAAGGTATCCGGTCGTAAGAAACTCGATACGAAGATTCATCTCAGTTCATACCCAACGGCGTAGAGAAACAGGACAAGTGTTGGGCATACATACATACATACATACATACATACATACATACATACATACATACATATAAACATACATTTTTTAACAAGTTGCTTTACGTCGCACTGACACAGATAGGTCTTATGGCGACATACATACATACATACATACATACATACATACATACATACATACATATAAACATACATTTTTTAACAAGTTGCTTTACGTCGCACCGATGGCGACAATGGGACAAAAAAGGTCCAAGAGTGAGGAGGAATCGGCCATGGCTTTAATTAAGGTACATCGAGCTCGATAGCTGCAGTCGCTTAAGTGCGGCCAGTATGCAGTATTCGGGAGATAGTGGGTTCGAACCCCACTGTCGGCAGCTCTGAAGATGGTTTTCGGTAGTTTCCCATTTTCACAACAGGCAAATGCTGGGGCTGTATCTTAATTAAGGCCACGGCCGCTTCCTAACCACTCCTAGTCCTTTCCTATCCCATTGTCGCTATAATACCTATCTGTGTCGGTGCGACGTAAAACAACTTGCAAAAAAAATTAAGGTACAGCTCCAGCATTTGCCTGGTATTAAAATGGGAACCCCAGGAAACCATCTTCTGGGCTGCCGACATTGGGGGCTCGAACCCACCATCTCCCCATACTCATAAGCGACTGCAGCTATCGAGCTCGGTACATACATCAGCACTAGGGGGACCAACCATGGCGCATTTTAAAATATTTTGAAATTGTCCCGTAATTGTTTCGTTTTCTGTCTGAATGAATTTTCGTGTTATTTTCTTCGATACGAATTTTCACCATAAGCAATTGTTCTGCCATCTAAAAAAAAAACACATGGCACTACAGCCCTTGAAGGGCCTTGGCCTACCAAGTGACCGCTGCTCAGCCCGAAGACCTGCAGATTTCCAGGTGTCGTGTCGTCAGCACAACGAAGCCTCTTTGCCGTTATTCTTGGCTTTCTAGACCGGGGCCGCTATCTCACCGTCAGGTAGCTCCCCAATTCTAATCACGTAGGCTGAGTGGACTTCGAACCAGCCCTCAGGTCCAGATAAATCCCTGACCTAGCCGGAAATCGAACCCGGGGCATCCGGGTAATAGGCAGGCACGCTACCCCTATACCACGGGGCCGGCGTCGTGCCATCTAGCTTCAACTAAATACAGCGTAACCGTTGCCAGCAGTGTGAGGTTACTGTATCTTTGGAGAAGCGTTCCGGATGCGACTTCCGAGTTACCCTCGTCCGTGGCGTGGTGTGTGTGTATGGCCACTCTGTAGCCCGAAGCCCATCAACATACACGTGTTGTATTCACTGCTGTTTTTCTCTAACTTTTTGAGATTTTTAACAAATGGTTTCGATGTTGAATAGTGATGGTTGTACTTCTACCTCGTCACAAAAAAAGACAGCCATCATTTAAACCCGAGAAGGCAAAAGGGAAAAATAAACGCGTATGTGCGTATAATTCAAAGTGGCAAACCAACACGCCATACTTTATCTCCTGATCGAAGTATCATGCACACTGCGTTTTGTAAACATTACAAGAAGACGGTCAGTGTTTCTCGTGGGTGAAAGGTCCTCAACCCGCAGACTGCAAAAGAAGTTGTACAATAAAAATGAGTGAAATGATTTTTTTAATGTTTTTACCTCGGTAAGAGTAATTAATCCTGTGGTGTAACGATGGCATAATTAGCTGCCACCCCCGGAGGCCGTGTTCGATTCCCGGCTCTGCCATGAAATTTGAAAAGTGTATGAGGGCTGGAACGAAGTCCACTCAGCCTCGGGAGGTCAACTGAGTAGAGGTGGGTTCGATTCCCACCTCAGCCATCCTCGAAGTAGTTTTCCGTGGTTTCCCACTTCTCCTCCAGGTAAATGCCGGGATGGTACCTAACTTAAGGCCACGGCCTCTTCCTTCCCCCTTCCTTGCCTGTCCCTTCCAATCTTCCCATCCTTCCACAAGGTCCCTGTTCAGCATAACAGGTGAGGCTGCCTGGGCGAGGTACTGGTCATCCTACCCAGTTTTATCCCTCGACTCAAAGTCTCACACTCCAGGACACTGCCCTTGAGGCGGTAGAGGTGGGATCCCTCGCTGAGTCCGAGGTAAAAACCGACCCTGGAGGGTAAACAGATTAAGAAAGAAAGAGTAAATTACTCTAGGTCAAAAAGAGGGAACGTAGCAACACAATGCTTTTGGAATATTAACATTTTTCTCATTTTAATATTTCTGCTTAAAACTGTCTCCGAAAATTGTGGAATTATTCCCCTTTTCTGACTGTCTCGTCCGTCATTCCTCCTTGAACAGTTGATCACCCTAATCAGCACGGCAAAAAAAGAAATCGCGTATGTTTTTGTTTTTTGTTTTTGCCCCGGCATGAGGTTGGCGTATCGCCCGTGTGAATAGCATTCTACCACTGGGTGATATCGTCCACACACTGCGACAGTGGTTGAGCTTGACTGCAGTGTGTGGTACGTATGAAACCAATACTGCGTTTCCATAAGAGCTTGAGGCTTCCCGCCCACAGCCAACCACTGTGGTGTGGTTGCAAAATAGTACGTGTGAAGGCAGTCCAAGTCGAAACCGTTCTAGCCCTTGTACCGCATTTCACATTTCGTGGCAGAAATAGGAATCGAACCGGAGCCCCTGGGGGGTGGCAAGTAATCACACCAACCACTACACAACAGTGACGGACCAATAACAATATTATTATTATTATTATTATTATTATTATTATTATTATTATTACGGAGATACCCGTGGAGCAGAAAGAGGTTAAAGAAGGTGCCGGGATGAATGGGTCTATCTACAATCTTAAAATTAACTTAAAACTTTAACAAAGGTTATATTTCTTTAGAAATTCAAAAATCAAGAAATAACAACGTAACAGCGACAATTAGCAATTTTGAAACAAGTCAAGGAAAATACAATATTAGTGAATTCTACAGGTCCTGGGCTTCAATCCCTCGCTTTTACCTTTCCTGAGCTCCTAGCTCAAATTTACAAAAGAGCACAAATTATTCAAGGGCAGAAATCTCCTCATTCAAGAGCACATGCTCTCCAAAATACAAATATCTAGCCTTCCAGAGGCACTCTTTACTATTACAACACTTGAAAAAGAGCTAACAGGCTCTCAGTTTTCCAAGCCTACTCAAGCTAACATCAACTTACAATTACTGGCCTCTCAAAGCACAACTTACAATTTGAAAATAATTTATACAGCGGTATTTAATACCCAACCTACTGGGCCTTCAGGGAAAAAGAACAGGTTAGATAACTGGCCCAACCACAAGGTGAATGGAGGCACACTGCGCTCAAATATAATGAACACTAAAAAACCTAAAGGGCTCTAGGCTGATGAAAACAGGGGCTAATCCCAAGGTACCGAGGTGACTCGTATAGAAATTACTTTAACACTTTACAGAAGGAAAAACAGTTACGAAACGTAGTCACCTCAAACCAGGATGAAGAGGAGCTCGAGAGGGTACATCACTCTCTATCCCCGATTTACAGTTAAAGATTTTCGATTTGACATTAGCCAAAAGAAAAGTTACATTTTAGAAAGGTAGGTTACATAGTTAAAGATTCGCACCTTTCCCTCGGATTAAACTGCGGAGGTAGCAAGAAAGAATAAAGTTATGTGGCTATTACTTTGTAGATGTTCTAACTGTCGACGAAAGAGGCCGCCCGCCTCCTGCTTACCACACACACTAAGATTGACGACGATCAATTGGCCAAGAAACGTGAAAAGCCGCAGTTTATAAACCCTCAGGGAAGGTTCGAGATCATTCAAGACTAAACCAGCCACACCCTCTCAATTTCAAAGTTAAACTCAGAATCGAACAAGAAACCCGTGATAGGTTGAACATTAATTACAGAAATCGGTGATTGGCTAGATTCAAAACTGGCGGAAATAAAAAGGAAATATTGCTAACCCAGAAATAAATGAACATCAATCAGTCACAAAAACCTAGAGATACAAAACTTCTTTAAATTATAAGTTGTTACACCTTGCACCAGGGTGCATACCGTAATCATAATTTTTTGGTAGTGTCATCTATGGAAAAATGTCCAAACTTCTTGATGAATGGCAAACAAAACTAGGGGAAATTCAGTCAGTTTAGGAAACCTCTAAATAACAAAATTACTCAATATTTTAGTGGTGGCATCTTCTGATTAAAGTTCCAAGTTGGTGTAGTTCCAGTTTCACTGTTTGACCAATAGAGGAATTCATTTAGGCGCTAATTTTGAATGCGCGGCGTTGAGGTGTACCTCCCGGTACAATTATTATTATTATTATTATTATTATTATTATTATTATTATTATTATTATTATTATTATTATTATTATTATTATTATTATTATACCTTTCCTGGCCAGTGGGTGATATAATTCCCACTAACTTCTTTCCGCTATTGGGAAGTTCGGTAATATGATTCCCACATTTGATTTGTGCTGCTATCTGGTGTGGACATCAGAAAATCTAGAAAAAAATTCTGCTCTAGTATATTTGCAGTTTCTAGGTTGGTGGATGTGTTTGTTTACATGTGCGTAGCGTAATGGCTGCCAAAAGCGTGCATTTTTGGAAAATGAAGCTATCTTTTGCACTAGAAAGATGGATCTTTATAATTCTAAGCTATTTACGTTATCATAAATTATTCTGTAGTGCTTCAGACATAGATTGAGCATATTTTTTGTCCCAGTATGGGTGAATAAATAGGATTTGTGTAAAGGTGAAACACAGGAACATAAGTTCTTCATCTTGCCAATATTATTAATCTCCATAATTTTTTTGTTATTTTATTTTATTGTGTTAGTGAGTTCCAGAAATTCCATGAAAAGTGAAATGTAAGGTATTAGTAGCTTGTTTCTTGACAAATAAATGTGTTCGGATCACCTTTCCAATATATAATTGTAAATTTATTATTCGTTTAGCTTTTACTTTGAACACCCCTTACTCTACCTGAAATGAGGGTTACAGCTGTATTCAGTGTAAATTATTTATACATTTGTGTGGTAAAAGATGATTGTTCATATTCACATTCTATGTCCTGATTTGTGTGTGCTTGCGTTTGGTTATTGGGAAGTATACAATAGTTCCCACTTTTTTCACAGTTCCAATGTTTTTTTAAATAGCCACTCATTCCTTGATATTCTATCACTACAAAAAATGTTTAGTTCCCAAGAATTCATTTCTTAAATAAATTGGCCAGGAAAGGGTTATTATTTTCTTTCTAGTCGTTGAGTATGTTTTATTCATTTATTCCAGAACACCTAGTTCCCTCACTCCACCGTGCTATTGAATTATTCATTCCAAGATTTTTTCAAAAATGATAATATATTAACTGTTTACGATAACGGAAAAGCCTCACACTGCAATTCCTTTCTTTTTTTTCATCCAGGCCAAAAGTAGGATTTTATTATTCCTTGTATGCAAGCTGTTACTCTGATAAGGACCTAGAATGTGGGTTAGCATCGCCTCTTTCTAACATGGATACAGAAGTGTCAATGACCTTCCAAACCTTGACACTGATTCCCTCCGCAGAACGCGATAGCACCTGTTTTTTCGCACGGCAGCTGTCAATTGCGGCACGTGTTGCGACCTACTTGCGAATGTCATATGCTGACGCGGAAGATAGGACTTGCAATAATTAGGACGAACACGTGGAGCCACGTGGAGACCAATCCCGCCTGCTATTTCCACTTCCAATGAGTATTCTTGACTTAGTATTAGTTCTGATCTCCTCAGGATATGACGGAACGTAAGTAAAATTTAAGAATTGTATCAATTTTGGTTGTCATTCATTACCTTGGAACTGATATGCTTGATCTCTTTTCAATGTTTTACCAAGACTTTTTTAAATATTTAAACCTGGTTACGAAATGTCCAATTGCACATGCATATATTTTTCTACAAAGTGGTACGAGAACTGGAATGGGGTCCACTCAGCTTCGGCAGGTCACCTGAGTAGAGAGGGGGGTTCAATTCCCATCTCAGCCATCCTCAAAATGGTTTTCCGTGGTTTCTCACTTCTCCTCCAGGCAAACGCCAGGATAGTACCTAACTTAAGGCCACGGCCGTTTCCTTCCTTCTTCCTTGCCTGTCCCTTCCAATCTTCCCATCTCGCCACAAGGCCTCTGTTCAACATAGTAGGTGAGGCCGCCTGGGCGAGGTACTGGTCATCCTCCAGAGTTGTATCCCAGGCCAAAAGTCTCACGCTCCAGGACACTGCCCTTGAGGAGATCCTTTGCTGAGAACGGCGGAAAAATCAATCCTGGAGGGCAAACTGGTTAAATAAATAAATAAATAAATGTCCGACTCGTTTTCTGAATAGTCGGCGTACTGGCTTTCGGTTCAGAGGATCCCGGGTTCGATTCCCGGCCTGGTCGGGGATTTTAACCTTCCTTGGTTAATTCCAATGGCTCGGGGCCTGGGTGTTTGTGCTGTCCCTAACATCCCTGCAACTTACACACCACACATAACACTATCCTCCACCACAATAACACGCATTTGCCTACACAAGGCAGATGCCGCCCACCCTCCTCGGAGGGTCTGCCTTACAAGGACTGCACTCGGCTAGAAATAGCAATACGTAATTATTATTATTATGACTATTATTATTATTATTATTATTATTATTATTATTAAATAAATGTCCGTCTCTGTGGTGAAGTGGTTAGTGTGATTAGCTGCTACCCCCATAGGCCTGGGTTCGAATCCCGGCTCTGCCACGAAATTTGAAATGTGGTACGAGGGCTGGAACAAGGTCCACTCAGCCTTAGAAAGTCAACTGAGTAGAGGTGGGTTAGATTCCCTCCTCAGCCATCCTGGAAGTGGTTTTCCGTGGTTTCCCACTTCCCCTCCAGGCGAATGCGGGATGGTACCTAACTTAAAGCCACGTCCACTTCCTTCCCTCTTCCTTATCTATCCCTTCCAATCTTCCTATCCCGCCGCAAGGCCCCTGTTCCGCAAAGCACCTGAGGCCGCCTGGGCGGGGTACTGGTCATTCTCCCCAGTTGTATACCCCGACCCAGAGTCTGAAGCTCCAGGACACTGCCCTTGAGGCGGTAGAGGTCGGATCCCTCGCTGAGTCCGAGGGAAGAACCGACCCTGGAGTGTACACTGATAAAGAGGAAGAAGAAGAAATAAATAAAATAGTGTTCAGACTAATAGCTTATTCAATAAATAATATGTCCTTGTTTTATTATTTTTACAATGTGCTTTACGTCGCATCGACACAGATAGGTTCTATGGCGATGGGATAGGAAAGGGCTAGGAGTGGGAACGAAGTGGCCGTGGCGTTAATTAAGCTCTTGCTCGATGTGAAAATTGAAAACCACGGAAAACATCTTCAGGGCTTCTCGATAGTGGGATTTGAACCTACTATCCTCCTAATGCAAGCTGAGTGCCCCCAACCGCATGGTTAACTCGCACGGTTATTTCCCTGTTAATTTGACCCATTTGATAAATGGGTGTAGTCTATAAGTCCGAAGGGTTTTCTTCATGCGTTTATTAAGCCCATAAGATTCACATACATTCTCCTTCACTATCTACAACAGTATACCAACTCTGGAGAAGTTCTTCGATTTAACACCTGTAGAAACATTGTGATTTTGAGTTTAAAAGCTCATCAAGGCATTGTACTAAGACGACTCAGGCCACCGTAGCTCAGTTGGCTAGAGTAACCGACGCGAAATAGGAATGGTGTGGGTTCGGATCCCTCTCGTGTCCAGTTGGCCATTTTTGCTCTTCACTTAACATCTCTTTCAATATATATTGAACACGACATTGAAAATTGAACATTTATTTCGAATTCATCAAGCACATTTTCATCCGGAAATGAAGTTCCTTGAAGGTTGTTCGATAGAGAGTGGAAAGGGTGAAAATCTGAGGGTGCAGGATTAGTTGAATAAGGCGGATGTGGAATGACTACTGGATAATGTTTTTGTCAGGTTAGCAGAATGAGGGCGAAGCATCAGTACACGCATTCTTGTCGGCCGTTTTCCTTGGATTGTGTCTGAAAGACGTCCCATTTGGTGGCAATAAATAACGCCAGCGATCACAGGCCAACAAAAAACTTTTTTTTTTAAGTTTGTTAATATTCTTCATCTTCTTAATCTGCTTACCCTCCCGAATTGGTTTTTCCCTCGGACTTAGCAAGGGATCTCACCTCTACCGCCTCAAGGGTAGTGTCCTGGAGCTTCAGACTCTGGGTCGGGAGATACAGCTGGGGTGGATGACCAGTACTTCGCCCAGGAGGCTTCACCTGCTATGCTGAACAGGGTCCTTGGTGGGGGATGGGAAGATTGGAAGGGATTGACAAGGAAGAGGGAAGGAAGCGGCCGTGGTCTTAAGTTAGGGAACATCCTGGCATTTGGCTGGAGGAGAAGTGCGAAACCACGGAAAACCACTTCGAGGATGGCTGAGGTGGGAATCGAACCCACCTCTACTCAGTTGACCTCCCGAGGCTGAGTGTACCCCGTTCCAGCCCTCATACCACTTTTCAAATCGGGAATCAAACCCGTGCCTCCGGGGGGTGGCAGCTAATCACACTAACCACTACACCACAGAGGCGGACCTTTTGTTAATGTTAATAGGTGATTTATATGGTTTTATTGTTACTGATTCCAGATCTGATCTCAATTATTTTCTATCTTCCGCGGTTTCCTCACATTGCGACTTCGTTACAAACCAGAAAATTAGAGCAACGTACTATACGAATGAAAAGTAAATTAATGTTATAGTTAGTGTTATTTAAGTCTAAACATGAAAATATCGCTATTACATAGGCTTATGTATCCATGTTCTTATACTTCCTATCCCTCGTCGCCTTGAAGCTTCTGGTATCATTTTCTTCTCCTGTGAATCGCTTGCTAAACTTCTCGGTGAAGTGACCAGCAGGAGTCTCCCATCTACTGGTATTCCAGCGGCCCTGATACCTTCTTTCCGTCACTTTGATATCTCGATGGAAACTCTCACCTTGCTCCTCACTCCCGTCCCCCAAATTGTCAGGGAAAAATCAAGGTGACTGTTCAAAAGTGAATCCTGAGGCTCATCTAACATCCTCACCTTTTAAACCTATCCAGCATGTTGACTACAATAGAAATATAATGTCGGTCCTTTTTGTTGCCCAAGAACTTGGTAATAACCTGCCTGAATGATACCCAAGCCTCATTGGCTTTCACCTTTATTCTTTATTATTATTATTATTATTATTATTATTATTATTATTATTATTATTATTATTATTATTATTATTATTATTATTATTATTATTATTATTATCATTATTATTATTATTATTATTATTATTATTATTATTATTATTATTATTCTCCAGATCACAGTAACCAAATACCCAATCGATCCATTGAATGAGAAAAATAACAATGTTCATCCCAAGCCACCAAATTCCACCAACAGAAATTGACAACACAAATTCCTAATAAAATTAATAATACAGACGGAAATAATAGTAATAAACCCCAAACGTACTCCTTGGACATGCCATGAAGTCCGTTGGATACTCCGGAAACTTGACCCACAAAGTTTGGGTCAACACAGTAGTCATCCTCCGTACCTTCATGCCACGCCCATCGTCTCCCCTAAATATATCTATTGCCACTCCAAATTATGTTCTTTAAATATAATATAAAAGACAAATTCTAACTACTGCTACTGTCGGCCGTGTCATCACCCCTGGTTTCACCTTTATTCAAAGTTGGAATCGAACATCATTGTTGGGATATCAGGTCCAACAAACAAGCCGCCTTACAAATTTTGCCTCTGATAAATGAGGAAACTTCTCGCAGAGATAGTTGAAACATTCCCCAACTTTGAGTAAGGCTTTCACGAACTGTTTCATTTGGTCTAATTTGATGTGTAGATATGGCAGCAGAACTCAATGACGCTTCAGCTACAAACGAAAGAAAAATAAGAATCAAGAGGACCGTGATCGAACTGTCTATATACAAGGTGTGTCATAATTAATAGTGCAAATTGAAACAGCTTTAAGTACACTCTGCTAGAAGCAAAAAAGTCTTAATAAACATTGGTCCACAAACGAGCCGTTTGTGAGCCAACACTGAACTGACTGTGTGTAAATGTCATCTAGTTAGGAAAAGATACCAATATAACATTAAGAAACGTTATCGGGTACGGTATTTTGGTAGAATTGAAACCTGAACAAGAAAACACTTTGAATACTTCCTTTAACTATGATTAAGTGCTCTGTACAGTCTAGCATACTAAGTAAGACTGTTTTCTTGTTCATTAAAACAACTGCACTTCTACTAAAGTATCTAATAACTTTTCTTAATGTTGCGTTGGTACACTTTCCCCGCAGACCCCGCGTGCGAGGGTGCCATTGGCTTGTGAGGGGTCCATAACTGTTTCTTAATTCAGTAGATGAAGATTTATTTTACATATTGATAACGCTACAGTACACAATACAGTATTATTTGTATTACAGAGGGTTATTCCAAACTTAGTCCGCCGTAGTGCAGAGCTTCTTTCGTCAATAGGAGTACGGTAGTTATTTCTGAACTTAGCCTACAAGGAATACAAAGCCTGCTCATTTGCAGTGCTCCCTTCAGAAACATTGTCCACCTGGCAGTGCGCGTCTTGACCACTGCAGCGCTAGTATACCACCTCATATCAGCACTCACTAGCATTGCTAACGGTAGTACTGCACAAATTTACCACTACACTATACTTCCTGTATATTATATACGTTACTGAGCAGAATGAGGTGGAAAAGAATAAATGTTCTCCTTTTACCCCTCGGAGTTCAATTCAGCTGTGGATTTTCATTTCAGATAACACATAAAACTGTCGAAATTTATCTGGCATTTAAAAGGATATAAGGTCTGCACTAGATATTTTTACTATTGCACCGTAGATTTTCAGTGAAAAGGAACGACTTTAACCATTTTCTTTGATATTTTCTCCTCATAAATTGTTTTTCTTCTCAAGAAGTAATCTCGGCGATACTCATCTGTCATGCAATTAGCGTAGTTAGTGACAGAGGGGCGCAGAAACTCCTGCAGTATTATTCTGCTTAGTTCCTCCGTATGATCACTTTTCCCACACTGTAGATTTTTAGCAACATGTAGCAACAGTATTTCGGTTAATGTTTGTGCTATTTTTGGACTGCCCAGCGTTACCGATATCATTTCGTCCGTTACTTGCCCCAGTTTCATCAGCAGTGAAACAAAACTTGGCTTTGGATACCTGAGACCACCTCTGCCTTTGATTTTTATTAATGACGTTAGTAGAGATGGACTCTGGATACTACTAATTTTATCAACACATTCTTGACATTACATGTGGTCTTCGACAATTCTTACCAACTACCCTCCAATATTGCCATTGCAGCACTCGACATAGAAACGCAAGGTACTCCTTCGGCTTCCTTTTCGATGTTTTCCAGTTGTGTTTGAAAATTTCTTGCTAACTCAGGATTCGTTGCTGTCTGTTCATCCGCGTCATTTGTTGAGCTAGTACGTTTCCTTGTTGAGTTAGATTTTGGCATCCAGTCACTGCAGGCGGATTTATGTGGCACATTATCCGTGAGAGATGCACTAACGAGTCCAGTTGTTAAAATTTTATGTAGGGCCTGCGTAATACTTGCAGGGTTTGTTTGGTCGTTGCTACCTCCAAGTTGTCTGATGCAACTAAATAAGCTTTCTAGTTCATCAGAAGAAAATTTTCTGACTAGCACAAAATGGAAGCCATTCTCAGGCAGGTACTTGACACACAGGATGGCAGATCTTGATGTCAGACAAACTGCTTGATAAGTTTCTTTACTTATGAATTCCACCGGACTTGCTGATGCTTTCTCCCAGAGTTCCAGATAGGAAATGAAGTCGTTCTTCAGCCATTCCAGTCTTTCATCATCAACTGAGAAGAAATGCATTGCGTCTTCATTCCGTGAGCGAATATGCTGCAAAGTGTTCTTCACGTTGAGGATGGTGAACCGCTTATTAACTCTCTTCAAGAACTCAATAGTATCTTCAGCATCCTGAAATTCTTTTATTCCAAACTGAGACCCCAATTGCCTCAAGAAATCGAGCGCCGAAATGACATCTGAACAGAAAATATCCACGGCTCTTCCCACATGCATCTTCTCAAATGTTGTCGGGTAGACATGTTTGTGTGTCAGTCTTCTTACTAATTTTACTTTCATACCCTTCTGTAAGTCGTATAATTTCCTGATGAACCTACCGGATATGGGTTTCCCATCCTTGACCAAATGCTTCTTCACGTCTAGTAATGCATTTCTTAAATTTTTCAATATATGACATTGGTCATAAGAGAGAAATACATTCCTTGAGCTGTCCGAGGGATGTGACACAACAGATAGAGGGGTACTACCTCAAGAAAGCTAACGGTAAAGTTTCACATTTGTGGAGAGATTATCTGCCACTATACGCACAACTCGAAAAGAAGCCTTTTCCACTTTATCAATAACTTCAATAGCAAGTTGATGAAGTACTTCAGCCTTTAGGTCCTTAGTAAAAAAGTACACCACAGGGATTTTAAAATGAGAAGCAAGTCCAACGAACGCTAACCACACAGAAGTTTTTTGCAATCACTTTTTCTTTCCCTTTTTCCAGTCCACCCAATCACACAAGTCCCTGTACTTCATCAGCTGCTTTACAGTAAAGCGCGCGGGGTTGAATAGCCATCTCATCTACAATAATCGAGCCAAATGTATTTATTCCCTCGGTGCATTTTGCTTCTTCGTGCTGTCTCTTTACTATTAAGCTTGAAACCATTACACCAGTAGTGCTTCCAACATAACATTTGATAGTAGACTTAGAATGCAAGCTTAACAGTTCGCTGCTTTGTATAAATCTGTAACTTGCCGGTGACTTACTGTGCCAGATAATGCAATACCTGACAGTTATATCACTCCACCTGGGCATTTCTGTACAAATACTTTAAGCTGTTCTTGTAGAAACGTTTCTTTTAAATTTCCTTCAGCATTCAAAGCCTCAACTGCGTCTAGATTATAATCGACCATTTTTTCTCTAGCCTACTGACTTGTTTCTTGAGTTGCTGTTGGTAACGCCTCAGTGCAGATATCATCTGCCTTGCACGTCGAAGTGACCTATGCAGTGTTTGTAATGTCCTATTCCACGAGTTGATATGTCGCACTTGTACCTTTGTTTGTGTAGACACATCTTTCTTGGCTAAATCACTACCACTTGAGATACCAGTTGGGCGGGGCCTCATCAGGAGCACAAGAATTATTCGGAAAAGAACCAGCATTGGAAGATGTTCTGGGTATAATTGATTTACAATGAATTTTCTTGGCACTGAGAGTTTAATTTTCTTGCTTGGCGGGTAACCAATAAAGACGATGGGCACCGCATCAGGCTTTAACCGCTTTAGCTTTAGTTCAGGTTTGTAGTCACATTCCATGAAGTGATTACTTCACACGACGGAGCAGTCACTAGGTTCCATAACTTATCCTTGGTACCACCTACACAACAGAATAAGGACATTATTATCATCAGAACAGGAGCAATAATAATAATAATAATAATAATAATAATAATAATAATAATAATAATAATAATAAGTAACCTATTTTTTGCCGTCACATGGTCTGCGTATTTACTGCACCATACCTTGTCTACTTATTGCTTTAATCCATGATTCCCTAGTTGGCTCTTGGCAAGGGAATAATGGAAACTAGTTCCAGGAACTTTATTTCTAGAGCCTCGTTTACAAAACGGTACGCAACAGTACACCAATATAATATAATTGACGTATTTTCACGAAGTCACCAGTAAGCATACAACGTGTAGAAATACCGCCAACCGAGGTGTTCATGTGAGGTTGAATTGCAGCGCCTCTAGCGGCAAATATAGCATTCACAGGGCGGACAGCTACTAGTGGCTATTGGGCAGGCCTTGTATTGCTTGGAGGCTAAGGTCCCATTCGTACACTCGCATATGCGCGCACGCATCACTACACTATTGAAAGTCGGTGCAGCTAAACACGCATTCCTATTTGCTATAAAGTTAACGAGAGGCAGACAACGGATGAAATGAAAAGACAACATAGCCCCTTTTCTGAAATATATAGGAGTGAGTTTGACAATGCCCCGATCAAGAATAGAAGACAAGAAAACCTGATGATCCATCTACCAAACCTCGACACAAACAGGTACAAGAGGATCGATTAAGGAAAATGAAGTAATGTTATGTTATCTATAATATCAATATGGAAAGTTAACATACTAATTTATTTATGGTACAAGAAAATTTAAACGGGTAAAACTTATAATCATTTTATGTAGATATCCCTGCGGGATGTGTGACCAACGATTACCCCTGGGCAGTTGAATATGTCGTAACAGTTTACACTTCAGTTACCAGATGGACGCAGCAACTTAAATACACTATAGAGTACATTATACATTATAGTGTACTAGACTTAAAGTAATCTCCTACGAAAGCGCTCTCACTTAGAAGATATGCCTCCTATCTGAACTCTGAACGTCACATTCTGTGTCTGTAAGCTGCTACTAGTGAGAGTTTCCACTTCCCAGTTACTGATTTCACTAGTACGTTATTCTGTTGTCGTTACTCGGTAACCTATTATTTTTTTTTTTTTTGTTCTGATTACATTTGTAACAGTGACAGGCATGTAACTGTGACAAAGTAAATGCTACGTTATTTTTCAGCCATCTCTAATACAGACGAAGATGAAAAGACACGTTTCAACTGAAAATAAACTTGGAGATGTTCGGGCATGGTTTGAAGTAAGTCCCAAAATATCACTTAATCGTTTAGCGCAGGAAACGGTCATATCCGTGGGGTCGGTCCATATTATTTTCAAAACTGAGAAAATGTTAATTTTTTACGATTATTGCAATTTAAGTTTTTGTATTCCAGGCCATGTGCAGGGTTTGAAAGTTTCTCTACGGATCGGGTATGAAATGAGATGAATCTTTGTAGCGATGTCAACCTCATGAGAGGAGTTATCAGGCGAAATGAATGTCGTGAATGTCTGAGTGGCCAAAAGTCACGGGAAGGGGTGTCCCATTAGAAAATGTGTCGTATATGAGCCCTGGGCGTTGCGGCTAGCTGCGGCATAGCTCAGCAGTCTTGTCACAGACACCAGTTCGTGAAGATGGTAACACGTCGCGAGTTAACCGACTTTGAACTTAGAATCATCATCGGCGCACGGCGCATGGGTCATAGCATTGCGAAGATTACATGCGAATTCGGGTTTCCGAGGTCAGCAGTGTCGAGGGTAGATCTTCAGTACCGCAGAGAGAATGTTACCACCCGCGTAAATCGTCGCACGGGAAGACCACAGGTGTTTAACGAACAGACTACACTGAACCATACTGGGCGGTCGACGAGCTACTGTGAGTCAGATCACTGCCCAGTTGAAGGTTGAGAGTCAGGAACTCATTTCTACCAGGACTGTTAGGAGGCAACTGTACCGCATAGGCTTCACCAGCCGACGACCAACTCGTGTTCCTTTGCTGACACCTCGACACAGAGCTCAACGACGTGCATGGGCCCGGCAATGGACCATGGGACTGTGGCGGCGTGTGCTATGGTGCGATGAATCCCGGTTCCAGGTGTATCGAGCTGATGGGCGCGTGAGAGTGTGGTGTATGCCCCACGAAGCTTTGGATCCTGCGTGTGAACAGGGTTGTGTCCAGGCGGGAGGTGGCTTGATTCTGGTGTGGGCGGCGTTCTCATGGTCGCAATTAAGCCCCCTTTTCCGACTGCAGGCAGCGCTGAAAGGTGCATGTTATGTGGACATTCTGTCACACCATCTGCACCTCTTTCTGGCCCTACTGTAGAGTACCCTGATGGAGATGCCACATTTCAACAGGGCAGTGCGCTCTGTGGTGGCACGCAGGTGTTTGTAGGAGCACTCCAGTGAAGTTACGACCAAGGATTGGCCGTCAAGATCCCCCGATCTTAATCCAATCGAGCATTTATGGGATGCTATCGATGCTGGTATACGCTCCATGAACCTCGCACCAACTGCACAAGACTAATTGTGGGTGGCAGTGGGTCCAGATCCCTCCAGAACGATTCCAAAATTTTGTAGAGGCGATGTCTCGCCGTACTGCTGCCGTTTTGAAGTCTCGCGGAGGAGCAACTCGTTGTTAACATCACATTCAGTGTCTCCCCATGACTTTTGGCCACTCAGGGTAGAATAGGAAGGGAGAAGGTGAAACTCGGTACGGCCTACTCCTGTCGAATAACAGAACGGAGTCTGCTGAAAGTTTACCGTCCCCATTCGGCAGACAGTCAACAGCGTCATATGCCCTCACTTCGTATGAACACTCCGGAGAGGTTTGGAATTTAATCCAGGCTTTTGGCACGCAATCTAGTGATTAAAAATTAGATACCACCACCTCTCCTACTCTACTAGCCAACATTCTGATGGTGAAATTGTTTTCGACCAACGGGACTCGAACGGGCTAACGACGGTTTCATACCATATAGCAGGTCTCACAGGGTACATGTACAGATGCATTGAGCGGCGTAAGGTACATAAGACGATTTGGCTAAGTTGACCAGAGTGTAGATCCTCCACTCCTCGATTTTGAACAATAGCTCCGTCTCTCTCGCTCTGCTGCGCTCACCATTCGAGTCGAGTTGAGCCGAGCTTAGCCGAGTTGTCCCGAGACAAAACGCTGATCCGAACCGAGCCGAGTTGGACCGATGCAAGGTGTACAGAACCTCTGCGCCTAGGTTTGCACGCGTGAGATTTTGGGCGTTTGAGACACTGTAACGATCATGGCCACCTGGTTTTGACTGCCTGTAGTACCCTACCCCTAATCTCATAATCCCCTAGTACAGCGAGCATCTTTTCCCTTTATATTCTGTCATATAGCTTCTCTAGATCAACGAAATATAAACTTTACTGCCCAACCATCATCTAGCAGTTTTGAGTTACTTAAGGCAAAATGAAAATCCGGTCATAGCAGCCTCTCTGTGGTTTGAAACAACACTGGTTTTCATCCAACTTACCCTCTATTGCCATATCAGGTCAACTTCATCTATTCCTGCTGCCCTATAACATGTATGTACCATCCTTTCCACCGGGTACAGATAACTTGCGTCTCATGTTTGGTCTTGGTCGGTTACGATTTTGAGGCAGATTTTTTCTCACAGGAGGAGAAGAAAATTTGTACTTAAATATCTCTTTTGGCTGGAGATCGTAAGAAAATTTGCGTCACGAAATTAACGATGCAAAAAGTGCGACGCAATGTTTCCTAGGAGCCGTGAAGGCTGTGATGTGAAGTACTGATGGATGGCCATGACTAAGAGACATATTATCAAAAGGGGTGTTAGAGTACAGATGGTCGATGTGATCTTGCAGGCTGTGATGTGAAGTATTGATGGATGGCCATGGCTGAGAGACATATTATCAAAGGAGGGCCGTTAGAGCAGAGATGTACAATGTAATCTCGTAGGCTGTGCTGTGTAGTATTGATGGATGACCATGGCTGAGAGACATATTATCAAAGAGGAGCGTTAGAGTACAGATGGTCCATGTGATCTTGCAGGCTGTGATGTGAAGTATTGATGGATGGCCATGGCTGAGAGACATATTATCAACGAGGGGCTTTAAAGTACAGATGGTCGATGTGATCTCGCAGGCTGTGATATGAAGTATTAATAGATGGGCATGAATGAGAGGCATATTATCAATGAGGGGCTTTAAAGTACAGATGGTCGATGTGATCTTGCAGATTGTGATGTGAAGTATTGATGGATGACCAAGACTGAGAGACATATTATCAAAGGAGGGCCGTTAGAGCACAGATGGTTGATGTGATCTTGCAGGCTGTGACGTGAAGTATTGTGATGGCCATGACTAAGATACATATTATGAAAGAGGAGCTAAGAGGAGCTAAGCATGCCACTCCATCTGATTCTCCACCCATTTCATACTTCAATTTATTTTTCACTTTCTCTCTGCCAAGATACTTCGGCTAGTCGATTTTTCTCAAGGGAGGGTAGTTCATGTTCAGTTTCAAAGAAGGGGTTTTTCAACCAGAGGTGGAAAATATGGCCTGTGTGTGGATATTAGCAATTCCAAACGTCTCACAATGACATCACTTGCACTGCCTTGTTGTATTTCTCCTTTCTCTGCTGCTAACTTGTAGGCTATCGGCCAAGTTAAGACATAGTCATACAGCAGTGAAGACATAGTTACTAAATTTAGTATAGGCCTACTGGTCTATGAATTGTGTGCGTGTCTGTGTGTGTCTGTGTGTGTGTGTGTGTGTATGTGTGTGTGTGTGTGCGTGTGTGTGTGTACAGTAACATTTCGCTCTTTAAATACCCACAGCTTACATTATTATTGCGGACATATTCGATTATCGTCGCGGCCCCCCGGGGATCCACGGACCACAGGTCGGAAATTGCTGCTCTAGAGAACTGATTATTTCATTCATGGTAGTTTCATAGGCCCTGGGTCAGTTTCCCCATTTCAATGCTCTGAAATTCCATACAGATGTCTCTCCAAACGATTCGTGAGTTTATGACCTAAACATGACAGAAATATGTAAGCATTTATGGCCTAAAAAGTATTAAAGTATGACAATAAATATGACACAAATATAACATTTTCGAAATCTTCAAAATCTTGCCGCTGTTTAAATTACTATTATTACTTACTTATATTATTATTATTATTATTATTATTATTATTATTATTATTATTATTATTATTATTATTATTATTATTATTATTATTATTATATAATTCGCTGGGGCCATCAAGGACCACGTTAAGTCTTGTTGCATTTGACACTGAACTTGGCCTTCTTTAGAGCCCAAATTTCCCTCATTCTTTGTGAGTGGGCCTGCTTACGCTCCTCTGTCCAAGGGGCACCGTGTCTTCTCTTTGGTTGCTCGTCTCGGTTTAGCCCGTTCGTCAATATTTTCTTGCGGAAGAGATCTCTGTTAAGGGCGTCTTCAGCTGAGATATGTAGCATTTGCAGGTCTTCTTTGGTATTTCTAAACCAGGGAATTGTGATTTGGGGGTTTGAATCAAAAAAGTGAAAGATTTCTTTAGTTAGCTTTCTTCCGTCCATTCTTTTCAGATGACCGTAAAATCGTGCCCGTCTTTTTCTGATTGTGTCGGTAATTTTCTCTATTTTGCTGTAGACTTCCTTGTTGGATCTCTTTTGATGGATTCCATTTCTATACTTTGATCCCAAGACTCCTCTCACAATTTTGCGTTCTCTTTTCTCCAGTTCTTCAAGGAGGCCTTTTAGGCATTTAGAGACAGGGTTTCGGCTGCATATAGAACTACTGGCTTCAGAACTGTTTCATAGTGACGTATCTTGGTGTTTTGGGAAAGGCATTTTTTTTGTTGTAGATTGCGCGGGATGTTTGGTAGGCTATTTCCAGTTTGCGTACTCGCTCCTTAAGTGCTTCTTTGTCCAGTCCATTTTTCATGATGATCTCACCCAGGTATTTGAATTTGTCTACTCGGGTGATGTCCCCGTATTTTCTATGGAGTTTTGGTGGAGCCTCTTGGATGTTAGTCATTACTTCTGTTTTCTCAAACGATATCTGCAAACCAGTTTGTTCGGCAATTTCCTTTAAAATTTCAACTAGAGCTCTAGCGGTTTCTATGTCGTTTGAGAGAACAGCAATATCATCGGCAAATGCTAAGCATTCTGTTGCGATCCCCTTGGATTTGGTTCCTATTCTCAATGGACTGTAGTTGGTTTCCTGTAATCTCACCCGCCAGGTTCTGATGATCTTTTCAAGAACACAGTTGAAGAGTATCGGGGATACCCCATCACCTTGTCGGACTCCTGTTTTGATGTCAAAGGAATGCGAGAGACATCCGTGGAACTTCACCTTGGATTTTGTATCGGTCAGGGTGGCTCTAATTAATGCCAGCAGTTTCAAATCAACTCCAAATTCATTTAAGATGTTTAGCAGGACTTCCGGTCAATGGAGTCGTACGCTTTCTTAAAGTCCACAAATACAGACACATACTGCTTGGACCTTAGTGTACAATATCTGATGATCGTTTTGAGATTTTGGATCTGTTCAGCTGTTGAGCGACCTTTTCTGAACCCTCCTTGGTATTCACCTATTTGATGTTCGACTTGTGCTTCCAAACGCTCCAGGATGGCAAGTGATAGAATTTTGTAAGTCACGGGTAGCAAAGATATTCCTCTGTAGTTGTTGATGTTCTTCATGCTGCCATTTTTGTGTAATGTATGTATCAAAGCTATTTTCCAATCTTCGGGTAGGGTCTCCTTGTTCCAAATTTCTTCTATTTGCTTTTGCAAGATATTAAGTGATTCATCTGGGGCATATTTCCATAGTTCTGCTACTACTGAGTCTTCTCCCGGCGCTTTGTTATTTTTGAGACGGGCAATGTGGCGCTTTATTTCATCTCTGTCGGGTGGTCTGGAATTTGGGTACCTGAGTAAGGGTTCCTTGGTCTCAATGGCGCTTTGCGGTTTAGAGCAATTAAGTAAATTCTTGAAGTAATCTGCCAGAATGCTGCAATTTTCTTCATTTGACGTCGCCAGTGTGCCGTCCTTTCGCTCAAAGCATAGAGATGGTGGTTTATAGCCAGTGAGTTTGCGTTTGAAGGCGCTGTAGTACTCTCTGCTTTCATTCTTCCTATTTATGTTTCTCAGTTCTGAACACCCTAGCTGCTTGGGCACGTTGGGTTTTGTAGGTTTCCCAATCATTTTCTGATTTCGTAGAGTAGTACTGTTTCCACGCATTGAGTCTTTCTTGGAGGACTGATTCGCAGGTACCATTCCACCAGGCATGCTTTTTGCTTCTCTTGATTTCTGCAACGTCTTTGGCGGCCTCAACAAGGAGACTTTTGGCGTTGTTAAAGTCACAGTCATTTGGTCTAGCCTTCTCCTGGAACTCCTCGACCCTTTGCCGAAGTTTATCATTGTCGAAGCGTGTGATCTGTTTGGTTGTCTTCCTTGTGTTTGCGGGAATTGGTTTGAATTTGATAAGAGACATATAATGATCTGAGGCCACACTGATGCCTTTCTTTACCTTGACATTCATAATCTCAGGGCTGTTTCTCCTGGAGACTGCAACATGATCAATTTGGAACTCTCCGAGAGCTTGGACGGGAGAACGCCAAGTCATTTGCTTTCTGGGTAGATGGCGAAAGTGGGTCGACATGACCTGCAGGTTGTGATTTTCGCAAATAGACACCAGTCTTTTGCCGTTGGGATTGGTTCTTTTGTGAGCAGGGTAATTTCCTATAACTTTCTTGTACTTCTGTTCACGACCTAGTTGGGCATTGAAGTCGCCCAAAAGAAGCATGACATGGTGTTTGGGGATTTTGTTTAATTTTTTTATCCAGTAGGTCCCAGAAATTATCAACTTCGTCTGGATCAGACTCGTTCTTATCATTTGTAGGAGCATGTGCGTTAACTAGGGCGTAGGTTTTGTTCGCGCATTTAATTGTGAGTATAGACAATCTGTCATTCACAGGTTCGAAATTTGCAACCGATGTAAGGATCTTGGTTCTAACAGCAAACGCGGTTCCAAGCATCACACCTCCATTGAGGATTCCTCTTTGCGCTTTGCTCTTGAAAACTCGGTAGCCTTCGGATTCAAAAATCTCTTCATATGGGTACCTTGTTTCGTGTAGGGCCATTATGGATATCTGATTTTCGTGAAGAGCTTTGGTGGGGGTATTATTTTTCCGGGGTATCTGTGGAACGAAGAGGTGAAAGAAGATGCTGGGTAGAATGGGTCTAACTACAATATCAAAAATTAATTTAAAACTTTAAATAAAGGTTATATTTCTTTTCAAAAAACAAACTTAACAACTTTTCACTTAGTGAAATAACAATGACAAATTGGGAATAAAATTAGAGAGCTCCAGAATAGGGAATTTAACAATTTTGGGCTCCAAGCCCCAGATTTACAAATTTTTGAGCTACAAGATCCAATTTACAAAATCTGCGAAATCTCAATGTTTAGACAAGGACTGGAATATCCCAATTTCAGAGCAGGATTACAAGTACGGCCTTCCAACAAATTTCTTACAGCATACTCAAGGCAACATTACATTTTTAAAAAATCTTACAACCTCTCGCCTCTCTAGGCACAATTTACAATTGAAATTACTTTTACACAGGCGTATCTATTACCCAGACTACTGGGCCTTCGTGGAAAAAGAACAGGTTAGATTACTGCCCGAACACAAAATGAATGGAGGCGTATATTTGCACTCCTAGAAACTTTTAAAACCCTAATTGGGCTCTCGACCTGATGATGCAGAGGCTAATCCCAAGTTACTGAGGTGGCTCGAATAAAGGTTAATTTAATGCTTTTCAGGACAGAAAAACAGTTACGAAATCGTAGTCACCTCAATCCAAGTTGAGGGAACTCGAGAGGGTAACGATTTACAGTTAAAGACTTTATGAATTTTTTACATTAGCCGAAAGAAAGTTTACATTTTGGAAAACAAGAGGTTACATACTTAGAAATTTGAACCTTCCCCTCGTATGAGACTGCGGATGTAGCGACAGAAAAATAAGATTGGTGGTCATTACCTTGGCTGTTGGTCTGCCTGGCGAAGAATGAGGTGCCCCGCCTCCTGTCTAAGCACACACACACACACTCTCAGAAATACGGCGATCAAGAGATAAGGTAGCCGGAAAGGGCGCAGCTTGTATACCCGAGGGGACGGTTCTAGAGGGTTCTGGATTAATTCGGATACCCCCTCTCGATTTTATTGGCAGAATCAAAAGTTACACCCAAAAAACCAACAAGAAGCCTGTGATAAGCTGAAAACTAATTACATAAATTTTAATTGTCCAGATACAAAACTGGCGGAATGAGAAGGAAGTGTTTCAAACCTTGAAATACATATATAAAAAATGAAAGTTGATTTACTTGAGAAAACCCATAAACACAAAATTGCTATCAATAACAAATTCTTTTACCTTGCACCAGAGTGCATGACCTCAGTTTTTGTAATGACATCTATTGAGAAATGTCCAAACTTCTTGATGTACAGCAAAACAAAACAAAATAATTCTAATCAGTTTAGGAAACTTCAAAATGCCAAACTTCTCAATTGTTCAGTAGCGACAACTTCTGATTAATGTCTCAACTTCATGCCGTAGCAGTTTCACGTTTTGTTGGCTAGATAGAGTTCATTATGGCGCTTCTATTTAATGAGCGGAGCTGAGGTGTACCTCCCGCTACAATTATTATTATTATTATTATTATTATTATTATTATTATTATTATTATTATTATTATTATTGAATGTTCTAGGTTTTAAAAGTGTATTTTCAATTTAATGTTAATTTAAACAAAGGCAGGATACTGAAGATTTCGAAAATGTACCAAAAGATTTTAGGTCGTATTTATTGCCATATTTTAATACATTTAGGTCATAAACATCCGGGCAATAATAATAATAATAATAATAATAATGATAATAATAATAATAATAATAATAATAATAATGAGCACTGGTTGGGTACAAGAGGTCAAGAAATATTTAGAAAGAAATAAAATAAGAGAAGAGGAAATTATAGAAAGAGAGATGTTTAAAAAGAAACTTTCAAGAATGGAAGGATTCGAAAAACAATGAAAACCGAGCTCGGTTAAGGTGCAGCCAGTATCCAGTATTCGGGAGATAGTGGGTTCGAACCCCAGTGTCGGCAGCCCTGAAGATGGTTTTCCGTCGTTTCCCATTTTCACATCACGCGAATGCTGGGTCTGTACCTTAATTAAGGCTACGGCCGCTTTCTTTCAAAAGATATCTGAGGCCGACTTCTTCCGCAGTTTCTTTCAGGAGTTCAATCTGATTTTTGGCTGTTATTCTTCTTTCTTTCTTTCTTTCTTTCTTTCTTTCTTTCTTTCTTTCTTTCTTAATTCGTTTGCCCTCCAGGGTTGCTTTTTGCCCTCGGACTCAGCGAGAGATCACACCTCTACCACTTCAAGGGCAGTGTCCAGGAGCGTGAGACATTCGGTTGCGGGATACAAATTTGTAGAAGGAACAGTACCCCGCCCAGGCGGCCTCACCTGCTATGCTCAACAAGGACCTCATGTGGGGGGATGCGAAGATTGGAAGAGGGAAGCAAGCGGCCGTGGCCTTAAGTTAGGTAACATCCCGGCATTTGCCTGGAGGAGAAGTGGGAAACCACGAGAAACCACTTCCAGGATGGCTGAGGTGGGAATCGAACTCGGGCCTCCGGGGGTGGCAGCTAATCACACTAACCACTACACCACAGAGGCGGACTAATTTAATTAATTAATTTAATACTTTAAATTAAGGCTGTATTAGTCAAAAAATTGTATGTGGTTAAGTTTAAGAGGGGGCCAAGAGCCTTAACTTCGCCACTTAATAAAGAAAGAAAGAAAGAAAGAAAGAAAGAAAGAAAGAAAGAAAGAAAGAAAGAAAGAAAGAAGTCCGCATCTGTGGTGTAGGGGTTAGTGTGATTACCTGCCATCCCCGGAGGCCCAGGGTCGATTCCCGGCTCTGCCATGAAATTTGAAAAGTAGTACGAGGGCGGGAACGCTGTCCACTCAGCCTCGGGAGGTCAACTGAGTAGAAGTGGGTTCGATTCCCACCTCAGCCATTCTGGAAGTGATTTCCCACTTCTCCCGACCCAGAGCCTAATGCTCCAGGACACTGCCATTGATGAGGCGGTAGAGGTGGGATCCCTCGCTGAGCCCGAGGGAAAAACCGACCCTGGAAAGTAGACAGACAAAGAAGAACAAGAGTAAATAAATAAATAAATAAATAAATAAATAAATAAATAAATAAATAAGTAAATAAATAAATAAATGATCTGTTTCAATTGAAAATTGAAAATACAGTATAACTGTACGCCCCTTCCCCTCCCAAAAATTATTCTCCTGGATGTTTAGTCTCCTTATAACGTGGTGTTTGGTAGTCTTCGGAGACTGCTAAGGCGTTAAATCAGGAGAAGGTGGTGGATAGTTTTATAACAAGAAATGAGATTAGAAAGCGGGAATTCCTTCAGAGAACTACATTTCCCAATGGAGACTGTTCAGGCGGTGCAGTGTTAACAAATTATAATCTTAAATAGGGCCTAATAATCAACGGCACTCGAAGTGCCCCGTATTTTGATGCTTGTAATCTGGTCACCCTAAGAGAGGGGAGATATCTATTTTAATCTGTCTCAGTAGTACAACTAAGCCTTAGAGGTTGCCTCAAGATATATTCTGGCTTCTCTTCTACCCCCCTCCTTTATCCGGGCTTGGGACCGGCAACAGCAAACACCTCAAGGGCAGTGTCCTGGAGCGTGAGACATTGGGTCGGGGATACAACTGGGGAGAATGACCAGTACCTCGCCCAGGCGGTCTGACCTGCTATGCTCAACAGGGGCCTTATGGGGGATGGGAATATTGGAAGGGATAGACGAGGAAGAGGGAAGAAAGCGGCCGTGGCCTTAAGTTAGGTACCATCCCGGCATTTGCCTGGAGGAGAAGTGGGAAACCACGAGAAACCACTTCCAGCAAGGCTGACGTGAGAATAGAACCCACCTCTACTCCTTTGACCTCCCGAGGCTGAGTGGACCCCATTCTAGCCTTCGTACCACTTTTCAAATGTCGTGGCATAGCCGGGAATCGAACCCGGGCCTCCGGGGGTGGTAGCTAATCACACTAAACAGTACACCACAGAGGCGGACTATTTTGTTTATTTTATCTATTTTAAAAATTAAGAGAATAGTGCCCTCGTAAAATCCTGGGTCAATTGGGTGTAACCTTCAACGATCCTATCAGGATTCTCATACATTTTTTCGTGTTATTGATGACAAGCATTTTCGCACAATTGTTGGGGACACAACACTCTTCTTGAAGAGCCTCTCCAACTGGAGGAGTAGAAGGAGGTAACATCCCCCCCACCAGATAACGGTCCTTATCATTGAGTAGGCGTGGTTTACCGCTGACATGCTCCGCCCCATTCTACTCCTCTTCTCACACTTACATTTATCAAATCCGTATATGCCGAAGATAAGATGTCAGATAATGTCTATCGGACTTTCCAATGTGCGTCGATGCGAATTGTTGGTGGGCTGTTTCTAGAAGAACCAGCTGAAGGCAAGTTTTACGCCTTCTGTAAACATTATCTGTAAAAAATCTTTAAATAATAATAATAATAATAATAATAATAATAATAATAATAATAATAATAAAGGCGCTCTTAGAAAGAGCTGAAGAAATACTAGTCCCAAAATCAGTAGAGTATCAAGCAGGATTTAGAAAGGGAAGGTCTTGTTCAGAACAAATTTTAAATCTAAAGAACATTAATAGCTATCAGGAAGATCAGAAACTCTAAATTTGTAAACACTTTTGTAGACTTTAAACAGGCCTGTGAATCAATTGATAGAAATACTCTATTTTATAATTAATGGAATTTGGAGTTGATTATAAAACAACTGAAATAATTAAAAAAACATGAACAAACACAACATCCAAAGTAAAATTTTTGGGAGAACTCTCAAAATCATTTGAAGTAAGATCAGGTGTACGGCAGGGAGATGGTTTGTCACCTCTACTCTTCAACTGTGCATTGCAGAAGGTAGTTCGAGAATGAAGGAAAGCCATAAATACTAAAGGTGTTCAACTAGGAAGAAATCCAAATAAAATCATTATAGATTGTTAAGCTTTCGCAGATGACATGGCGCTAATTGCAGACTCATTAGATAATGCTCAAGAACAAATACGAGAATTACGGAAACAAGCGGCCAAAATAGGATAGCAAATATCATTAAAAGAAAACAAAGTTCATGTCAAACATCATTAATGCCCCTCAAAATATCACAATTAACAATAACATAATATATCGGACAGATTGCTTTAAATACCTGAGAGAATGGATAACAAGCAACACAAAAGAAAAGGTAGCAATAGATACAAGAGAAAAATTGCCAAAAAGTATAAATAATAAGAAATCTCTATCCTGGAACTTGAAATTAAGACATTATCAAACAGTGGCCCGGCCAGGAATATTATATGCAGCATAAACTCTTAATCTTACAAAAATTGGGCATCTTGAAAAATTAGAAAAAGCTGAAAGAAGAATTCTGAGAAAATACTGGGAACTTAAGAAATAACAATGCCGAATTTAGACTACAAAGAGAGAGCTACACTATATTTAAAAGTTGAAAAATTGACAACTGTAATGAGGAAAAGAAGACTCCAGTTTTTTGGACACATTTATAGAATGATAACAATAGACTAACTAAACAAATCTTCGACTTATTGAAGAGTTACAAATCCAAGCCAACGTGGTTCATTGAAATTGAACAGGATATGAAATACGCTGGAATTAAAATAGATACGATAGAAAACAGACCACGTTTCAGAGAAGTAACACGAAAGGCGGGATTTCAGGAGAGAAAGAAATTAAGAACTGGAAGAAAATGGACTCAAGAGGAAAAGAAACAACATTCTCAGAAAATGAAGGAAGTTTGGAAACGAAGAAAGTTAAATGCAAAGAAAAGTAACCAAAGTTGATTTATCGTACACCAAAATGGTTAATCGAAGAAGAAGAAGAAGAAGAAGAAGAAGAAGAAGAAGAAGAAGAAGAAATCGCTTCTATGGTGCAGTTGTTACTGTGACTAGCTGCCACCCCTGGAGGCCCGGGTTCGATTCCCGGCTCTGCCACGAAATTTGAAAAGTGGTACGATGTCTGGAACGGGGTCCACTCAGCATCGGGAGGTCAAATGATTAGAGATGGGTTCGATTTTCCCCTCAGCCATACTCGAAGTGGTTTTCCGAGGTTTCCCACTTCTCCTGCAGGAAAATGCCGGGATGTTACCTAACTTAAGGCCACGGCCGCTTGCTTCCCTCTTCCTTGTCTATCTCTTCCAATCTTCGCATCCCCCCACGTGAGGTCCTTGTTGAGCATAGCAGGTGAGGCCGCCTGGGAGGGGTACTGTTCCTTCTCCAAATTTGTATCCCCCAACCGAATGTCTCACGCTCCTGGACACTGCCCTTGAAGTGGTAGAGGTGTGATCTCTCGCTGAGTCCGAGGGCAAAAAAACAACCCTGGAGGGCAAACGAATTAAGAAAGAAAGAAAGAAAGAAAGAAAGAAAGAAGAATAACAGCCAAAAATCAGATTGAACTCCTGAAAGAAACTGCGGAAGAAGTCGGCCTCAGATATCTTTTGAAAGACAGAATACATTACCTGCAACACGCAAGCACCTACATTCATGGAGATAAAATATGGCGAAATCAAACGAGTATCACAATTTAAGTACCTTGGTGAAACAATTCAGAGAAATAGACTCGGAACAAAAGTCAAAGAAATTAGATGCCAAAAGATGGAAACTGCATATTGACCAACCCAAAATATATACAACAAAAAATGTATCTTCAAGCACACAAAACTAAGACATTACAATACAGTCATTAAAACAAGAACATCTTTATGGATCTTAAACGCTAGTTGCGCTAATTTTGAAGAGGAAAGCAGACATTGAAAACACTGAGAAAAAGAAACGCAAAATCATTAGAAAAATCCTAGGCCCAAAACTCACGAACGTACAATACCGACTTCGAGGCGGACAGGAAAATCAAACAATAAACAAATATTCACAGTGACATTAGAAAACGCAGGCTAAGATTCTATGGACATTAAAAGAATGCATCCAGACAGACTTACAAAACAATTAGTCAAATTCTATGAAAACAGATACAATGAAATGGAATGGCGAAGTCAAAACCGATTTGAAACAGGCAGGAATTACACCAGCAGATGTCCAAAACATGGTAAACTTCAGATTCAAAATACACAAATAGCAAATTGACCAAGAGGAAAGGCCAAAGCAGAAGACTGGAACAAGCTGGTCTAGAGACATAAAGGAAGCCCACGGTAAAAGAATGAAATATGTTCACTAAGGAAAGCAAATGCATGCATCAAAGCACTTTGCATAGTCCTAACGGGCTTGTTGGCATATCTGATAATAACAGTAACAATAATAATAATTCAACTGTTAATCACCAAATATAGAATATCGCTCAAGCAGACAAATTTAAGTATTTAGATGAAATTATTGAACCAGCAGGGTTAAGTCAGCAAGTTAACAAAGAAAGAACTGCAAAATTTTAAACAGCGTACACAATTACCTGGAACAGATGCGGTACAATAACAGAACTATATCAAAAAAGGCAAAATTAAGACATTATAACGCAGTAGGTAAAAAAGAAGTACTTCATGCATCTGAAACTATTATAATTGGTGACAAATCTCAAATAAAGATGATCGAAAAAACAAGAAAGGAAAACCCTCAGAAAAATCTTAGGACCATAATGCAAAAATGGAATTTGGATGAAAAATAAATCACATGAAATCTTTCAAGTTACAGAAAAAAATCACAGATACGATCAGGAAACGGCGATTACAATTTTTGGTCACTTATTTAGAGTGTATAGTAACAGGCTCACAAAAATCACAATAATTGGCTAAAAGAAATCAGTGAAGTCCAAAATGAAATTGGCATTAATGAAGAAACTATTTGAGATAGAATAAAATACAGAGCCTTAATTGACTAACACAAATTTTCTCTAAATTCCACCCGACTAAATACAGAATGGACTGAAGAATGTAAAAATGAAGACAACGAGAGGATGAAATGATATTGGGAAGAGAAAAAGAAAATCAAAAAAAGTGTTAATAATTTCAAACGCGTCTCTTAGTTGGGCATAACGAATAATAATAATAATAATAATAATAATAATAATAATAATAATAATAATAATAATAAATGTATTTACATTTACACACTAGTCAATTACAGAGAGATTAGTATTATTTTTATTATCTTTTAGCTTAATATTTCTTCATTTTGAGAGGTGTTGCCATCCTTTCTTCAATTGAAAACACCCTTCCACTACACCTTTCATTGATCTTGGACTGTAGCCTGTTGTGTGTGTCTTGAAGTATGTTAATTCTTCTGTTTTGTTTCTACCATCAGCAGAAAGGACTGTAAAGCAATGGTCTTAAATCCCACCAGTAGCTTTGAAAGAGACTCAAATCAGGGTCGGGATGTGGACCTAGAAAGGCAAGCTATTTATGTACCGAGCTTGCCTTACCTATCAGCAAAGTACAAAGTACCTATCGATAGGTGGATTGTCAAAGGCCCGATGTCCGGAGTAGACCTTACTAAAAAATTTGGAAGTTCTATTGTGTGAAATAGAAAAAAAATAGTAATGCAGATACTGAGGGACTCTCTGCAAATCATTCATTTCCATCTGTACCTGAGAATGTGATTAACATTCCTCCCCTGGAAAAAAAAAAGAATACAGTAACAAAAATTAACAATTATTTATTTCCACTGTTTGATGTCTGTAATCTCCATTGAAATTGTAACCTGACTGTATTCCGGATCCGAATAGTCACCCTCATTGGGGGACGGATGATTTATTATTTATTTAATAAATCCGTCTGTCTCATCCACAATTTCCATAATCTTCGTCTTGTTATTCCATAATTTTTCGATTATTCTTCTGCTAATTCCGGTGTTAGGTGTTCTGATAAGACCCCCAAAGAATGATACACGTATTTTCCTAATCGTGCTCAATACCGGTTCAATTTCCTTATAAACTGTCCGGCTCCATGGCTAAATGTTAGCGTGCTGGCCTTTGGTCACAGGGGTCCCGGGATCGATTTCCTCAGGGTCTGGAATTTTAACCATCATTGGATAATTTCGCTGGCACGGGGGCTGGGTGTATGTGTCGTCTTTATCATCATTTCATTCTCATCACGACACGCAGGTCGCCTACGGGGGTCAAACCAAAAGACCTGCACCTGGCGAGCCGAACATGTCCTCGGACACTCCCGGCACTGAAAGCCATACGCCATTTCATTTCCTTATAAACTATTTTATCTGTCCATTACCTTGATATTCTTTATGTACGCATGTTCTGATTGTTGTCCTGTCCGACTCGTTGGCTGAATGGTCTGCGTACTGGCCTTCGGTTCAGAGGGTCCCGGGTTCGATTCCCAGCCGGGTCGGGGATTTTAACCTTCATTGGTTAATTCCAGTGGCCCGAGGGCTGGGTGTTTGTGCTGTCCCCAACATCCCTGCAACGCACACACCACACACAACACTATCCTCCACCACAATAACACGCAGGTACCTACACATGGCAGATGCCGCCCACCCTCATCGGAGGGTCTGCCTTACAAGGACTGCATTCGGCTAGAAATAGCCACACGAATTTTATATTAATATTTTGTTTATTTCAGCTGTATTAGTAGTTTGAAAAATGGTTTCATTAGCATAAGTTATTCCTGGTTGTATGACTGATAGATTAGATTAGATAGATTTATTTACCACCAAGAGGCTATTCCCCATCTACTTCTTACAACTAACTTATACAGTGAAACCCCTCACTTTGGACACCCCTATAGCCTGGACACCCCTTTCGATTGGACATATATTGAATGCACCGTTTAATTCCCTATACTTTTGTATGTTAAAAATCCTCTGTATATTGGACCCTGGACATTGGAGAGCCCTTAAATGATAGTTTGAATGGGTTCAAAACTAATGCAATCTAATCTACACGGAAGTTTAACAGTCCTCGCTGGTTCCATAGACGTTTCTGAAGAAAGAATTGTGAAATGTTTTCATCATGCAGAATGTGTGACCCAACCAACTGAACAGGAAGAACCATCTCACATAGATAGCATGTCGTTAACTGGGGAACTGAGATATCTCCCTGAAGATTTTCGCATTGAATTGTCACACGTTGGTGGGTTTTTAGTGATTTTGATAAAGTGTTGGAAGTCCACGATGATGTTCCTGGAACATCTGATGAAGTGTTACAAAAAGTGATTTCTTCAGAAGAAAGATCGTCTTCAGAAGAATAAGAAGAAAAATAAGAATCCCCAAGGAGCCATCTCCTCACCAAGAAAACTGTGTAGTGTATTAATGAGTTGGAACGTGATGTTTTTGTGTATAACGAACCAAAAATGATTGAAACAGTATTTGAGTTAAGTCGGAAAATTGAATCAGGAATGGCACATCAAAAAATCAAATCAAAGTCTAGTGACTGATTTCTTTTTTTTTTTACCAAGAATTAAATGGTCAGAACTGTACAGTACAACATTAAAAATAAAACAGTTGTAGTAGGCATAACATTCAGTGTACTTTACTGCCTATAAATTCAAAGAACCACTGCTTTTATTATGTATTTTCTGCATATAGTACACACTAGCTCAGAGTATTTCCTTTCCAGTACTGTCAATGTACTTTTGAAATATTGTACACTTTTGTATCCTTGTGTGTGCATCTATTAGAGCATAGTAAGATAAAATAGTGCTAATAATAATCTGTCTACTCATTTAGCTTTGTTGGTAATCTTTAAGTGGTTCTTGCAAATTTCAACCTTGCAATTTTCATTTCTGTTTGTGCTTAGTACTAACATATTATAATTAGGATAGTCTGAACTTAGTTTAAAATTATTGTGGTGTACTGTAGTATACGAGCAACATCTTATTAGAAATCAGCGTGCTTATTATATTATTGTAAAATATTTGTGAAGTATAGTATAGGTACCCGTAGAAATTCTCTTACTAGAATTCTGTTGTTGAAATTAGGATAGGCTTAACTGCAGTTTAAAAATATGTAATTCTTGTGTATTCCTTTCGGTATTCAGTAATTAACGGCAGTTTTTATCCTGTTATGGTGTTGTAGGATAAAAATAGAGCACGACTAAGTAGTATTGTAGTCTAGAAGTATATTAATTACTATATTGTCATCTGATTTTTGTGCACTATCCTAGAAAATATTTATTTCCCTTTATTTTTTCACATAATAAGTTATTTAATTTTCCTTTTCACTGAAATTTTCCGTAAAGAATGCCTAAGAAGTACAAGTGTAGGAACTGTGGGTGTAGCGAGGCATTAAGGAGTATGAAGGAGGAATGGGAGAGTTTGAGTCAGATAATTAGTATTTTCTCAGAAGACAGGAAGGAAGGTAGGTCTCCTTCAAGCAATGTACAGGATACATCAGGTGTAACAGAGGGATGGGAAAGAAATGGGGAAATCGTAGAAGACAGGTGGTCTAATGTTCTACGGGGAAGGAGATTTAAGGCTAAGGGCTCTATTCAGGATCAGAATTCAGGACAGGTGTCTGTGCGAAATCGGTACGAGTCATTGCAGGTAGAAAAACAGAGGGAAGATGAGGAACGGGGAACTATTGTTCAGAAGTGTGGAAGTAGGAGGAAGGGAAAAGGTAGGAAAGGGAAATGTAGATTAAAGGATAGGAAAAGACAGGTGGAACAGGGTCATGGGAGGGAAAAAAGGGAGGAAAAAGTAGCTTCTGCAGTTGTCAGGAAATATAGGGCTGACCAGGAGGGGAAGAGATCAAATGAGGTGGGTAGGGTTGAGGCTCTGGTCATGGGAAATTGCATTGTTAGACATGTGGGGATAGTGTGTGGAGGAAACGGAACCAGGGTAGAGTTTTATCCAGGAATTAGGTTGAGGCAGATGTTGAGGAAAGTAGAAGAGAGGGAGAAGGGGAAGGAGAAGGTGGTAGTGTTTCACGTTGGTACCAATAACGTAAGGCAAGCTGACATAAGTACCGACATAGTTGGGGATGTGTGGGATCTGGTAAATGCAGCAGGGTGAAGTTTAAGGAAGCGGAGATTGTTATCAGTGGAATACTGTGTAGGAGGGATACTGACTGGAGGGTGGTTGGGGATTTAAATGAGACTATGGAGTGGGTATGTGGGAAACTGGTAGTGAAACGTCTAGATCCTAATGGGTGGGTAGGAGATAGGGATCTGCGCTCAGGTGGCCTTCACTTAAACAGCAATGGTACATATAAGTTAGGAAATTTGTTTGGACGGGTAATAGGGAGGTACATTCAGGGAAATGGGGTTGTTTAGGGAGCGGTGATAAGGGTACAGAGATCTGGAAGTCAAGTAGGGATGACATAAAAATGTTAGTGTTGAATTGTAGAAGTATTGTAAAGAAAGGAATACAATTAAGTAATTTAATATATATATACCAGATATTGTAACAGGAGTTGAATCATGGCTGAGAAATGATATAATGAATGCAGAAATTTTCTCACGGAACTGAAATGTGTGTCGTAGAGATAGGAGAGGAATGGCGGGAGAGGGAGTATTCATTCTGGTGAAAGAAGAATTTGTAAGCTACAAAAAAAAGTTAAAGATGACAAACATGAAATTCTAGGTGTAAGGCTCATTTCTAAAGATAATAGGCAACATGATGTCTTTGGAGTGTACAGACCGGGAAAGGGTAGAGCTGACGCTGATTCAGAATTACTTGATAAGATAATCAGCTATGTGGGAAACAACGTGGAAAGGAATCTGATTGTTGCGGTATATCTGAATTTACCAAATGTCAATTGGGAAGGTAATGCGAACGACAGTAAGCACGATCAACAAATGGAGAATAAGTTAATATGATTCAGAAAGTGATGGAACCAAATATAGGGAAGAATATTCTGGACGTGGTGCTGGTAAAACCAGATCAGCTCTATAGAGAAACCCACGTAATAAATGGTAATAGTGATCATGAAGCTTATTTTGTCGTAGATAAAAAATAAATGTGATAGGAAGGAAGGTCTTAAAAATAGGACTATTAGCCAGTATCATGTGGCTGATACAGCAGGCATGAGGGTGCTTTTAGAAAATAACTATGATCGGTGGAAACCGGTAAAAAAACATGTAAACAGACTCTGGGATGGGTTTAAAACAATTGTTGAGGAATGTGAAAACAGGTTTGTACCTTTAAGGGTGGTAAGGAATGGTGAAGGCCCACCTTATTATAATAGAGAAGTACAGAGACTAAGAAGAAGGTGGAGACTGAAAAGAAATAGAGTAAGAAATGGCTGTGGAAGTAAGGAGAAATTGAAGGAACTTACTAGGAAATTGAATCTAGCAAAGAAATAAGCTAAGGATAACATTAAGGCAAGCACAATTCGCAGTCATAAAAATTTTACTGTAAAATGGAATGGTATATATAGGTACTTAAAGGCAGAAACAGGTTCAAAGAAGGACATTCCAGGAATCATTAATGAAAAAGGGGAGTGTGTATGTGAGGATCTTCAAAAGGCAGACGTATTCAGTCATCAGTATGTAAAGATTTTTGGTTACGAGAATAATGTCCAGATATAGAAGGTGACTAATGCTAAAGAAATATTAAAATTTACATATGGCAAAACTTACATTTACAATAAGATACAAAAGTTGAAAACTAGAAAGGAGTCTGGAATTGATATTTCTGGGGATGTACTAAAGGCAATGGGTTGGGGGTTACCATATCTGAAGTACTTATCTGATTATTGTTTGCATGGAGGAGCTATACCAAATGAATGGAAAGTTGCTATATTAGCCCCATGTGTATAAAGGAAAGGATGATAGACATAAAGCTGAAAATTACAGGCCAGTAAGTTTGACATGCATTGCATGTAAGCTTTGGGAAGGCATTCTTTATTATTATATTAGACATGTTTGCGAAATTAAGAACTGGTTCGATAGAAGGCAGTTCGGGTTTAGGAAAGGTTTTTCCACTGAAGCTCAACTTCTAGGATTCCAGCAAAATATAGCAGATATCTTGGATTCAGGATGTAAAATGGACTGTATCGCGGTTGGCCTGTCTTAAGCATTTGATAGGGTCGATGTTGGGAGACTACTGGCAAAAATGAGTTCAATTGGACTAAAAAAATGGGTGACTGAGTGGGTTGCTACATTGCTAGTAATAATTAAGATGGAAATTCCTCATGGCAGTATTATTGGACCTTTATGTTTCCTTGTATTTTAAAGTGATATGAGTAAAGAAGTAGAATCAGAGGTAAGGCTTTTTGCAGATGATGTTATTATGTATAGAGTAATAAATAAGTTACAAATTGTGAGCAACTGCAAAATGGCCCCGATATTTTTTGTGAGATGGACAGCTTGCAAAGGTATGACGATAAACGTGGTTAAAAGTCAGGTTGTTAATTTCACAAATGGGTAACGTCCTCTCAGTTTTAATTACTTTGTTGATGGGGTGAAAGTTCCGTATGGGGATCACTGTAAGTACCTAGGTGTTAATATAAGGAAATATCTTCTTTGGGGTAATCACATAAATGGGATTGTAAATAAATGGTACAGATCTATGTACATGGTTATGGGGGTGTTTAGGGGTTGTAGTAAGGATGTAAAGGAGAAGGCATATAAGTGTCTGTTAAGACCCCAACTAGAGTATGGTTCCCGTGTATGGGACCCTCACCAAAATTACTTGATTCAAGAACTGGAAAAACATCCAAAGAAAAGCAGCTCGATTTGTTCTGGGTGATTTCCGACTAAAGAGTAGCGTTACAAAAATGTTGCAAAATTTGGGCTGGGAAGACTTAGAAGAAATAAACGAGCTGTTCAACTAAGTGGTATGTTCCAAGCTGACAGCGGAGATATGACGTGGGATGACATTAGCAGACTAATAAGTTTTAGTGATGTCTTTAAAAGTAGGTAGTAAAGATCACAATATGAAGATAAATTTGGAATTCAGGAGGACAAATTGGAGCAAATATTCGTTTATAGGAAGGGGAGTTAGGGATTGGAATAACTTACCAAGCGTAAAATAAATTTCCATTTGCTCTGAAATCTTTTGAGAAAAGTCTAGGAAAACATCATATAGGGAATCTGCCATCTGGGCGACTTCCCTAATTGCAGATCGGTGTTGATTGGTTTTGAAAGTGATACTCAACAATGCAAGTACAGTCGAAACCGTGTATTGCGACACGCTTTAACAACGTATTATATATAACGACAAAATCTAAGGCTCCCGTCTGAATCCTACATAAGCACTGCATTTAAAAATCTACACTTCTGTGCCTTCAGGCAAGCAACTAAATGTTGAAAACAGTCTTAGGGATATGAGCTACAAATTTTAGGTAAATATAATAAAGTATGAGAATATTTTTTTTATTTATTCTTAAAAATTACCCCGGACTATTAGATTAGCAGTTCGCCTTTTTCTACCACTACGAGCGCTAATGTAAGTCAATGCATTGTTTCGCTTAAGCACCACTACGAGTGCTAGCATGTCAATGCATTGTTTCGCTTAACCTTTATAACTACATCCACTATGGGCATTTTTCAAAAATCAAAAAACGCCTGAGGGTATTAAACGAAGGAACAGATTACAGAAATAATTATTTAGATAAGTTAATTTGGCTAGGATTTGAATAAAAAACGAGCAAAGAAACAAGTGATTTTAGGCTATTTTTCCTGAACTGCACTTAGGCTGGAAGCGATTTTTCGAATTTCTTTTAGTTTGATAGAGCTATTCAAGAGTTACAATTTGAGACTTTCCTGGGCCCTTTAGCCCTTCAACTTTCGGCACAATTGAGGAAATTGCTTAATCTTACGTTTTTCGTCGTATAGGGGACCCCTACTTTGTTTGCAAAGAAATAAAAATTGCTTTGTAAAACATCGCTTTTAACGACACATCGTATAAAACGGCATTGCTGACAAGATTATAAAGTTTATTTTCAAACTCTTTTTATTAAGTGGATTGTAGATTTCAAATCAGTCTGTGTGTTAAATAGCCATGAAAAATCATAAATAATATGGCGGTTATAAAACTGGAAATAACCGTCAGCGTGACTAAGGACATGGGTGTATCGCGCTCGAGAATTTCTACAATTTAGGACAGAGAGAACATCTCATTTATTAGCCAACACCGTGTGCGACATTACACTGTTGCTGCTTCTTTCCTTATTTATTATTTTATAATTTACTGGCATATTATTGTGTTACGTACTGTGTAAACATTAGAAGAAAAGTTCCTCCAAGTCTTGATATCATGTGATAGCCAGGGGATCGCTTAGCACCACCCAGGGGTCAGTGTAGGGTATTTTAATGCTTTACCCACGGACGCGAGCAGCTGCAAGCTGCGTACTTACTCGAGTAGCTGGGCTGATTCCTTTATAGCATCAGAGGCAGTGTTAGGGTGGATAAAAGGGCTTGTTTTCTTGTTATTGTAATATATTCAATTGTAGACTATATATCTAGATTTTTTATGCCGTACACTAAATGAATTATAATCCTCTTAATTCCACTCCACAAATACAGTATTTATTTCAGTTATGATTTTTGAAGTTTTAACTCATTCTGTTAATTAACCATGTAAGTGTTCAGCTTAAAACTTACACATATGACATTTTTAGCAACAAGAACAAAAAAATAAAGTTTGTGCGACTATCACCCATAACGAGCATTTATTAATAGTGCCTTCGGAGTCGTTAAAACCGGTTCTTGTTCTTGTTTCAGCTCCCCACCCCCAGGTGGTCATTTACTATTTGTAAGCTGATATCTTCCTTGGAAAATAAATGAATTATAATTTGAATTTTTCAAAAGAAAATTCAATAAAATTATTTTTATATTTATATGTTATAGTGCGCCAAGTGTGTTATATTTCGTGTTTCTACATACCGGAAAAACGTACATTAAAACAGAATCGCTTCCTACTTAACAAAAATAGCCAGATTCGGTTATAACGTCAATCAGCGCTTGTTATATCCGATAGTCACACAAACTGGTTTTTTCTTGTTGCTGAAAATGTCATATCTGTGTTAGGCTGCATGTTTACACGGTTAATTAACAGAATTAAGTTAAAACTTTCAAAAACGTAAATGAAAGAAGTGTTGTACTTATAGAGGAGTATTTGTGGGTAGGACTGTGAGGAATTTCATTGGCTTTCACTTGAAGAATAGGTTCATTGATCGGTACATTATTTGTTCTTTGCTGATTAAACCATCGAAGCTAAGATTCTTCAATATCTTTAAGTTCAGATATTGTGTGGCACGGTTGATTTTTAAATAATTTTCTTCGAAAACAGACTGGATTTTCTCTCCGTCCTTGGAAATTCTAGAAATCATTCAGTGTCATACACACAAATCCTTCGCGATGGTGACGATTTTTCTCAATTATCTAATCGCAATATTATGTGTGACTTTTCTACAATATTATACACTTTACTTTTACTTTGCGCCGTCTTCACAGCGATATCTGACTTGACTATTTAACACACAAAGTGATTTGAAGTCTACAATAATAAGCGTTACATTGTTGTCAGCGACAGCCTATACATTTCTCCGAAAATGTGATTAAAATGCGTCGTTTGTACGATATATCGCGTTTTTAAATACAGTGTTTATATAGGATTTACACGGACCGTTATATCAAGTATGTCGTTAATAGCGATGTCGCAATATACGGTTTCGACTGTATTAGGTTCGTCATTCGAGGACAGGAGAAGGGGAATAAAACACGAAAAAACAAATTAATACTTAACAATATCATTTTATTAAACAATTAATTGGATTTTCAGGAATGGGAAGGTAGCGGCCATGGACCTTTTGTTTAGGAAGCTATCCGGCATTCGCCTGGAGTGACTGAGGGAAACCATGGCAAAACCTCAGTCAGATAGCCATTGTAGTAGCAACTGGGATTTAAACCCAATTACTCATTCATTCCTTTCATACTAGGTGATGCAGCTCTCAGCAGATTTGCTAGAAAAGAGAAAATAAATTATTAGATCTAGGCTCGACTTTTATGACTACATAAAATTATATTTACATCGAGGATTATTCATATATATATATATATATATATATATATATATATATATATATATATATATATATATATATATATATTCCTACAGTTATAGAAATAAATAAGGAATATTTTATCTTATCTATTAATTGAATTATTATTTCCACCCTTTCTTGTTTTTTAAATAGTAAAATATAGTGATGTTTTTTTTTTTTTTTTCAAAAATTGCAGTCAGACTATGTGTTACACCATTTTCAGTCTGACGTACAGAATGTCCCAAAAATTGTATCCACACTTTGGATGATAAATGTCGTGTTTATAAACAAAGATATAAGTGTAATGGTGAAAATAAAAGATGCTAGAGAACAATATAATTCTATCCCACAGTTAAGAGTAAACTAGTCCATGAGGGACAAGTCCCCTGCGTGAACACACACGTTCAGACAGACTATCGTCCCTTTTAAGACTCGGCTGACAACGCGGACCAAATGATTCAATAACGTTAAGAAACATTTCATGTGGAATTAACTACCTCTCTCAGCTTCGAGGTATTCCAATGTTTTATTTTAAAAATCCATTAGCGTCATGTCTGGAGAACGCGTAGGGCATTCGATGCAACTTGCTTGCCCAATTCATCTATTTGGAAAAAAATCATTGAGTTACAGTTACTCAAACAGCGAGTACATTTTTTGAGATACCCTGCACTTATGAGAAACTGATATTTTTTCTTAATAAAAATAGTTGTGGGGCTCCTTGATGTTTCTCTCTGGTATACAGCCTTGCCAGAAAGTTTAGGGACACGCTGTGATTTGAACATATGTGATAAATTATTAGGTAGTATAAAAAGGTTGTTTTACTCTTAATTAACAGTGGGAAAGAAGTATTTTTGGAGCGAAGGTTACTCACGCCTTCTAGAAAATGCTATAGATTTTTAAGCAAACTAAATATTTTGACTATGTTTGATAGTAAAATTTAAGATAACTGAGATACCTAAATGTGATGCAACATTGATGTATTGCTGGATTGTTTCTAATGTATTACAGTACCTAACAAAATTTTATGACTACCAGCGAAAATCCATTAATGAACTCCTAGTCCTACATTTATTGTACGAATTGGTTTACAAAATATTTTGTAGCTTATTATTGTTATTTACGTTATGAAAATTATGAAAGATCGAATGAAGTTTAAGAGTTAAAAATTTTCAAACATTCGAGAACCTAAAAAAAGAAAAAAACACTTTTATGTGTATCCTATTCAGTAGATCACAGAAGGTATACGACTACGTAACTCTTCAATAGACTGTATATTGCTACAAAAGCCAAAAGATGAAAGTCCTATATTTTCTGGGGATGTTCTTTTTGAAATTTCGCACTTAAATAAGAATTACTGACGCTGTATTTAAAGATGCTTGAAAAATCTTTGGAATGAGCTAACGTCACCGAACGTGCATATCTCACGTAGTACAGGGTTCACTCAACAGATCGCAGGGGTCGTTACATGTTACAGATGGAGAATAAAATTATCGCTGACTGCTGTCTTGTATTTGAAGTTATAGTCACTGTCCAAACTGGAAGGTGAGCGTCGTGAAAATGTGAGGAAAACACCTGTGATACTTTCATCTTTCGGTTTTTAAGGAAATATACACTCTACTGGACAGGTATTTAGAAAAAAAATTAAGGCCATAACATCTACTGTAGTTTAATGAACAGGGTAGCCTTTACACCCAAAAGTGGGGTGTAGGTTCGGTCGGTGGATGCAGAGTGGGTCTCTGATCCGTGATCTAAGAGCTCTGCACTATGACCGGCCAACCGAGCGGAGGAGGGGAGACGGAAAGCGACTGGTCCCCACCGTCGTCTGTATTGAGAATGGTTTTCCGTGGTTTTCCATTCTCCTGCGCTAAGGCGAATGCCAGGACAGTTCCTAGTATAGGCCACGGCCGCCAACCCTCTCACCTTCACTCTAACACATCTCCCGGCCTGGGAGACGGCGTCACCGTCTAAGAGGCCCGCCTCCCCCTTCAGGGGAGTAATGAAATCATTTAATAGTAGTAATCTGAACTGTCGATTCGACCTGCCTTAATGGTAGCAAAATATGTGTCTCAGAAGCTTCTTTCTGCATTCCTGTAAAGTTAGTGAAATTACCTCTGACGTGCAGAAATGTCCCTTGATAAGTTATTTGTCGAACGACTGAGCGTTTTCTGACTTTTATTTCATATAGTCAAGGGGTGGGGGAAATCTTGGAATAAGGTGTTTGAGGTAATTTCCGAATCGAAGCAGCTAGCACGCGCAGATCCTGTCCCCCCCCCCCCCCCCGAATCGTAAGAAATCCCTTCCTGTCGTAAGAGGCTACTAACAGGGGCTCTTAACTTGGGAGTGTGGATTGCAACCACGGAGCCCTTAGCTGAGTCCTAGTATTGCTTCCACTTACTTGTGCCAGGCTTCTCACTTCTCACTTTCATCCGACCTTCCTTGGCCATCTCTTGTTCTTTTCCGACCCCGACGGTATTAGAGTACTCGAGGCCTAGGGAGTCTTTCATTTTCACGCCCTTTTGTATTTTCGAAGTGTCGGGCCACTTACAATTTTTTTCCCTCTGATTAGTGTTATATAGAGGATGGTTGCTTCCTCTTAAAACAATAATCGCCACCACCTCTTCGGACGCCATACGCCATTATTATTATTATTATTATTATTATTATTATTAATATTATTATTATTATTATGGGGGCGTGAATAAATCAGTGGCTTACCTGGCTTCCCACCCGGAGAGTTGAGGTTCGAATAGCGGTGGCGTTAGGAAGGGCCTTATAAACCGGCGGCCAAGAGCAGAATGAACCTCGGTAGTTCCAGCGATCCCAGAAATAACTGGGATAAATTCCATAAATTATTATTATTATGCCCGGCTCCATGGCTAAATAGTTAACGTGCTGGGATTTGACCCACTAGTTCTCGGGTTCGATTCCCGGTCGGGTCGGGGATTTTAGCCTTTATTGGTTAATTTCAACAGCTCAGTGTGTGTGCCTTCTTTAACATTGGATTTCTTCTTAGGTAGGACCTCATCCTCGAAGACGCGCAGGTCGCCTGCACGGCGTCAACTCGAAAGACATGCACCAGGCCTCTTCGTAGGCTACCCGCCACTACTTTTTTGACGGTCTTTTGAGACGCTGAGGTGCTGTAATTTTGTCCCGCAGGAGTTCCTTTACGTGCCAGTAAATCTACCGACACGAGGTGGACGTATTTGAACACCTTCAAATACCACCGGACTGAGCCAGGGTCGAAGGGCAGAAGGCGAGCACTTGAACTGTCTGAGCCAGTCAGACATCTGTTATTATTATTATTATTATTATTATTATTATTATTATTATTATTATTATTATTATTATTATTATTATTATTATTATTTCCATTCAGGAAGGCTCGTCTTATGCCGATGAAATAATGGGCTGACTCGGCCTAAGCAAGTAGTCACCCTTTTAATTATGAAACTATACGGATATCTACAAATATTTACAACGAATAATTACTACATACATATATACAACAAATGTGTACAAGTGATGCCCCTAAATCTCTATTTTTTTTCTACACGTTCTGGCGACCTGTCTTTTCAGTATCATCGGAAATGCGGCCTGGATCTTCATGCTGTTTTAGACAGATTCCTGAGTGTTTTGAGAAAGAGCCAGCAATCCAGAATGTGAGGCAAGGCTACAGTTTGTTCCCCTCTCCCCCATTTTCAGTGTTTATATAGAACATGCAGTCAAGGAAATCAAAGAGGAATTAAAGGGAATCATAGTCTAAGTAGAAGAAATCAAAACCCTGAGATTGGCCGATGATATTGTTATTTTATCTGAGCCTGGAGAAGCTCAAGGGAAATTGCTGAATGGTATGGACAGAGTCTTGAATAAGAAGTACAACATGGAAATAAGTAAGTCCAAAACAAAAATAATGGAGTGCAGTCGAACGAAGTCACTTGATGCAGACAATATTAGATTTTTAAAATGAATCCTTAAAGGAAGTAGATGAATATTGTTACTTGGGTAGTAAAACAACTAATGATGGCAGAAGTAAGGGCATAACAAGCAAGGAAGGCCTTTATTAAGAAAAGAAATTTGTTTACTTCCAACATTGATATAGGAATTAGAAAGACTTTCGTCTGGAGCGTGACATTGTATGGAAGTGAAACATGGACGATAACTAGCTCAGAAAGAAAGAGAATAGAAGCTTTTGAAATGTTGTGTTACAGAAGAATGCTGAAGGTGAGATGGATAGATCGAATCACGAATGAAGAAATACTGAATCTAATTGGTGAGAGATCGATTTGGCTAAATTTGACCAGAAGAGATAGAATAAGACACACCTTAAGACACCCAGGACTAGTACAGTTGGCTTCTGAGGGAAGTGTAGGGTTTAAGAACGATAGGGGTAGACCAAGTTATGATTATGAAAAGCAGATTAGAGCAGATGTAAGATGAAGCAGTTACATAGAAATGAAAAGGTTAGCACAGGATGGGGTGGCATGAATAGCTGCATCAAACCAGTCTATGAACTGATGACTCCAATAACAACAGTCATATTCCCTATTAATTGCTTACCTAGCCTTTTCTTAAAAGTTTTCAAAGAATTTCGAAATTTATCGAACATTCCCTTGATAATTTATTCCAATTCCTTACTCCTCGCCCTATAAATAAATATTTTCGCCAATTTGTCCTCTTGAATTCCAACTCTGTGTAGCCTATTTGGCAGAGTGTTAAAACTGAGTCACTTAGTTCTGGTGTAGACAATTTCTGTTTGCGTAGTTATGTAATGTGACTTTAAAAAGTGATTGTTATCCCAGTATACTTGTTTGTCACCTTGTGCAAGATTCAAGAGATATTACTTTTTACATGGTAATATAAATAGAAATGAGGTGGGTATCTCATCTTGGTAGTTCAGGCTCTTTGAAATTCTGCTACAGTATGGATCCAGGGCAAAGGGCAAACTCTCCTTCTTCATAGCAGTTGACTGGCGATGGAGAAAATCATCACAGTGTTGAAAGACTGCAACACTGCAACATCCTGTAATTGGTGTCTCAAACACATGAGATACATCCCATAAAATAATAACTACAACGTTTTGTCTCTAATAAAAAGTACTTTATTTCAATATGCTCTTAAAGCGTACGCAGGAAGGAATCAAAATTATGGACACCCTTATGGTGAACTAACTACGTCAACAACGTAATGGCTAAAAAGCTGTCTGGCACACATTGTTCACTTCTAGGTGTGACTGTACTTGGCAAGATTATTACATCTCGGATTTTTAAGCCCTTAAGAATCAACTTTGTTCTAAAATGTATCCAAAAGGCACTAAACATTACAGTTTTCCGCACCTAAAATTTGTTTCTACGCAATCAAATGAGGAAAATTATATAATTCAGTAAAGTATTAAACATTCTTGTGATTATATAGTGGCAAAAAGAATTTTAAAATATTGTTGTTATAAACTGTTCTATTAATTCCACATGTAATTAATGAAAATGAATCAATCCATCACCTTCATTGCTCTGTGGTTCGTAACACATTAGCGTCAATATTACACGAAATTAATTATTTTACCAATGAGTTTTCAAAAATCACTAACTGAAAGGTCCGCCTCTGTGGTGTAGTGGTTAGTGTGATCAGCTGCCATCCCGGGAGGCCCAGGTTCGATTCTGAATTAAATTACATCAATTCCCATTTAGAAACACATCTTCAGAGACAGTTGATCCCTATCTATCTACACCAGCGCTGCGTAATGAAGGAACATATCAACCAGCACAAGTCGTCACACTATACTAGAGGTGTGACAAATGGTTATTTTTTGTAACTGCTACATATGTCACTGCTACAAAAAGTAACTGTGAAAAGTAACAGTTAAAATAACGTCTAACGTTACTCACCGTTTATTGGTCACAGCCTGGTCACGGCTTCTAGCTTGTCTCCTTGCAGCTGTGTTGCGAATTGCCACTCATTCACTCGCACATGCGCGCACGCATCACTACACTGTTGAAAGTCGGTGCAGCAAAACACGCATTCCTATTTGCTATAAAGTTAACGAGAGGCAGACAACGGATGAAATGAGAAGACAACATAGCGTCTTTTCTGAAATCTAGAGGAGTGAGTTTGACAATGCCCCGATCAAGGATAGAAGACAAGAAAACATGATGATCCGTCTACCAAACCTCGACACAAACCGGTACAAGAGGATCGATTAAGTAAAACGAAGTGGTGTTATGTTATCTGTAATATCAATATGGAAAGTTAGCATATGGTACAAGAAAAATTATACGGGTGAAACTTATAATAATAATATAATGTAGGTAGCCCTGCACGATGTCTGAGTGAACGATTACCCCTGAGCAGTTGAATATGCCATAACAGTTTACACTTTAGTTACCAGATGACAGCAGCAACTTAAACAAATACACTATAGAGTATATTATACACTTGACTTAAAGCAATCTCCTACGAAAGCGCTCTCACTTGGATGACTATCTGAACTTTGAAGGTCACATTCTGTGTCTGTAAGCTGCTACTGGTGACAGTTAAGACTTCCCGGTTACTATCTTCACTAGTACGTTATTCTGTTGTCGTTACTCAGTAACCTGTTATTTTTTGTCCTCGTTACATTTGTAACAGTGACAGGCATATAAGTGTGACGAAGTAACTGCTACGTTATTTTTCAGCCATCTCTACACTATACATTTCTATTCATCCTGGCACAACTCTTCATTTTTGGAGCATTACCTGTGACCAGCATTGCGCAAAACGAACTGTTCCCGGAGTTCTGAAGGCGATCCATCCATACAGGGATATTACAGCTTCCGCATCGCTCGCAGCGAACATCACTAATGACTGACCTTCTCTAATAAAGATATCTATAAAGATTATTATTAGAGAAGTCTTGCTCGCGAACAGACGAGGTTTTCTTCTGAAGACGCACAGCAAAGTTCTCTGCCAAATGTAAAGAATTTCACCGTGTTTTCTTGACACGACATAAACCCAAAAGCTAGGATAAAATTATTTTGTTATACAAGACAAGCCCAAATATCACATTGGAAATGTCAGTGCCGATTGAAATACGCATAGGAATTTTTAAAACGATTGCTTTGTAGGGAGAGATTTAATATAAATGTATTTATTTGAAATATTCTAGGATGAATACAATACAAATATGACAGTTATGGTTGCCATTTGGCAGTGCGCCGGCCTCTCACCGCTGGCTTCCGTGGTTCAAATCCCGGTCACTCCATGCGAGATTTGTGCTGGTCAAAGCGGAGGTGGGACAGGTTTTTCTCCGGATACTCCGGTTTTCCCTGTCATCCTTCTTCCCAGCAACACTCTCCACTATCATTTCAGTTCATTAATCATTGCCCCAGAGGAGTGCGACAGGCTTCGGCAGCCGGCACAATTCCTATCCTCACCGCTAGATGGGGGCTTCATTCATTCCATTCCTGACCCGGTCGAATGACTGGAAACAGTCTGTGGATTTTCATTGTTGCTATTCTTGTTACTATGTTATTGTTGTTAGGATTACTGTTGATACTTAATATTGTTGTTTATCCCGATTGTTACCTTATTATACTTATTTTGTTTTTTACATTATTAGCGTAAAATGGCCCTCCCTCTGCAAGTAATTAAAGAAAGAAAGTACTGCTTCAGTCAATAACAGATTGTCTAGCTGTAAAATTACAGTGAGTGAATTTCTATGAAGATTATTTAATAAATACTGTTTTAAAATATTATTGAAAATGTTCGAATTTTAATTTAGCTTGCCTATTGTACAACACCATTTTTGATATTTAGCTGTGGGTTAAAATACGGTACGTGCCAGGCAGTAGCGGCTATTGGGAATTAGAAGTGTGTGTGTGGGATGAGCACAAAAATGTATAGAAATGTATAGAACCTGGGGCCTGGGGAATATAGTGAGTGGGGTGTAGACAACAAAGGGCTGCTTGGCCGAGGCGGTAAATGCGTGCTCGGTTTGCCGGGAAGGACATGGGTTCGAATCCCTGTCAGGAAACCTTAAAATTTAAGAAACGAGATTTCCACTTCCGAAGGTGCACATGGCCCTGAGGTTCACCCAGCCTACACCAAAAATGGGTACCAGGTTAATTCCTGGGGGCAAAGGCGGCCGGGCGTAGAGCTAACCACTCTGCCCCATCAAGTGCCAAGGTTACCGATAGTGGAAGCCTTTACCTTCCACCCCTCCAATGGCCTTCATGGCCTGTACGGAGATGTCTTTGCTTTTGGTGTAGACATAATAGATACAAAATGATAAGTTCTTGATGCTCTCCGAGTGAATTTCGACAGAAAAGGAAAGGTAGATATTTTGCTAACTTACCTGCAATAATAATAATTGTTTTTGAGATTTTGAGTCAATACTATAGGCTGCGGAAAGGAACTAGCGGTTCAGGCACACCTCTGCGGAGGTTCAGACCTGCCTTCGGGCAGAATACACCCTTACCTTGCTATAGGCTGCTATAAACTTTCACGTACACATGGACGTGCCATCAGATACTAATCGCGCTTCCACATGCTGCTACACGAGTCTCCACTACTCGCTGTGGATCGGTTAGTTGCGTCGAATAACATTTTGTGCGTATTGCAAAAAAAAAATTATATTGAAATAAATTAAACGAAAGAATTTAGGTGATAGACAGCAGGATTTTTATAAATTGCTTTTCTTATAATTCCTAGTTTTAGCTGGCTAAAATGGAATAAAGATATAATTTTTCCCTATAAAGAGGGGGAGGGCGAGTGCCCCCCGCCTTCGCCTCCCCCTTAATCGCCGCTACTGGTGCCAGGCAGCTAGGGTGGCGTAAGGTTTAGTTAAATCTTTCTAGGGTTTCTCAAAATAAATAATAATGGGAACCATAAATTAATTTAAAAGTTAATCTTTTCTCCAACTGTAAGTACCAATTCTATCTTTTCATCCTTCCTGCGTATACTAATATTTTAAGGTTAGACAAATATTGAACATACTTATTTTTCTAATTACTAAATAGCTTTGAAAGCTGGGTCTCTATTTGCGTTTGTTAAGATTGTCACATCATGCAGTCGAGTAAGTTTACTCAGCTATCCTAACCTAGCAGCTCAAGTGACATCCACACAAGGGCAAAAAATACTAGAATTAAACATTTTGTGTGTGATGTACCGGCTACTAGGGGTAGCCTTGATTTGCCCGTTCAAATCAAATGTGAAAGTCAGCCCTGGGCAATTTCGCCCTTACTTTCCAGCTGATGGTCTGCATTATACATGTAAAATTGCCACGTAATTAACACATCTGACTGACTCGGACAAAAAAAAAGGGTTGATAGGTTCACTTACTTGTGACTGGACGATCTCACCACACCTCAGTTGTTAGGGTCACTTATACATTGGTGGTTTTGTTAAGAGGCATCTCGAGTAAGTAGGTGCAGAAATTCATTAGTTTGTTAGGTGCTCAAATTTCAAGTTTGTTTGGGGTTGGTAGAACTCGTCACACAACCGCATAAGCAGAGGAGTTCAATTCAAACACAGAGAAGTTCTTAATGGATGCTTGGGCCAACAGTTGATTACATTCCAAGCAATATTGAACAGTCTCGTCTCTGAACTTTTCCGACTGCTATACAGTTTTAGCAACCAGAACCTCAAAGAATGCCAATTACTAAAACCGCCAATCAAGGTAAGATGACCGAAAGGGACGCAGACACTCCAATCGTCTCGGCACTGAGGTGGTCAGCAGGATGATCCAGACAGGGTGTCATCTCTTGATGATGGAAGATGTTAGACCGTCATCCACAAAACTGACTCAAGGTGAACGCTGTGAACATAGCCAAATTTAAGTTTTCAGAACCAAGTGTACAAAATTTACTTGTATCGAAGAGATAAAGTACGAATAGAGAACCAAACAGAATTTCACATTTATAAAGGAGTTCGAAAAGGATGTACAGTATATTTTTTCCATTGTTGTCTAATATGTACTGAAGTGGTATTAAAGTGTGGTACGTGTACCCTGAGGGGCACGCGGAATCATCTCAAGAGGAAAGTGTTGCCAACTCAGCGGATTCTCCGCTAAATTTGGCGAATTTTTTACTGGAACAGCGGAAAAATATTCTATTTAGTGAGCAGCGGATTTTCTGACGAATTTTCAAACTTCTATTAACGATTTTCAGCAGTAACATCATTACCTTTCATCACCATGTAAAAAAAACACTATAGAACTTACTACATGATCATAGCCTAGTTAATACCGTTGTATTGAACTTATGCTGCATACTAGCACTCGTTTTCTAGACCAGCTCTGGCCCACAGCCTCAGTCGTTACTATACTCTCGATGAGCCGGATAGCGTCGTCTTTGATATCGTGTTTCTTTTAACATTAGGGTCTTTTTGGTACGGTGAGTCAGTATTTCGAAAGAAACGGTTGAAAAGCACAGTCAGATATTTCATAAAGAGTGGTTAAATAATTAAACTTTAAAAGATTACTTGGTTGAGCTTCACAGTGATCCCAATGTAATATAGCCTAAATGCTAAATTGTTTCAGATTATTCCTTTCCACACTTAACGTAAACAATAACCTCGATAATGTTGTGAGATGGACAGTAGGCAATGGTATGAAGATAAACGGGGATAAAAGTCAGGTTGTGAGTTTCACAAATAGGAAAAGTCCTCTCAGTTTTAATACTGCGTTGATGGGGTGAAAGTTCCCGTTGGGGATCATTGTAAATACCTAGGTATTAATATAAGGAAAGATCTCCATTGGGGTAATCACATAAATATGCTTGTAAATAAAGGGTACAGATCTCTGCACATGGTTATGAGGGTATTTAGGGGTTGAGAGTATTTAGGGGTTGTAGTGAGGATGTAAAGGAGAGAGCATATTTGTCTCTGGTGAGACCCGAACTAGAGTATGGCTCCAATGTATGGGACCCTCACCAGGATTACTTGATTCAAGAACTGGAAAAAATCCAAAGAAAAGCAGCTCGATTTGTTCTGGGCTATTTCCGACAAAAGAGTAGAGTTACGAAAATGTTGCAAAGTTTGGGCTGGGAAGACTTGGGAGAAAGGAGACGAGCTGCTCGACTAAGTGGTATGTTCCGAGCTGTCAGTGGAGAGATGGCGTGGGAGGACATCAGTAGACGAATAAGTTTGAGTGGTGTCTTTAAAAGTAGGAAAGATCACAATATGAAGATAAAGTTGGAATTCAAGAGGACAAATAGGGGCAAATATTCATTTATAGGAAGGGGAGTTAGGGATTGGAATAACTTACCAAGGGAGATGTTCAATAAATTTCCAATTTCTTTGCAATCATTTAAGAAAAGTCTAAGAAAACAACAGATAGGGAATCTGCCACATGGGCGACTGCCCTAAATGCAGGTCAGTAATGATTGATTGATTGATTGATTGATTGATTGATTGATTGATTGATTGATTGATTGATTGATTGATTGATTGCAGCCTGGTCATTCCAGCTATAGAACTTTGGACTGTTAGATCGGCAGCGTAGTACTGTTCGTTAAAAGTGAGAAAATGTGTGGCTTTCATTTGATGTGAAAGCATTGCTTTTACTCGCGCCATTCCTACTGGCGTCACTGTAATGACCTATGTTCATTTCTGTTGGGAAAACCACTAAGAGAGTCTTTCTGACTAGGCCCTATGTAAAGAGGCAGGTGGAGAGTGAGTGTCTGCTATTATAATGAAATTCCCCAACCTGACTGTGACTGATGGTAGGCAAGCACGTCCTTCCATTACAATGAAAATTCCATTACCCAGTCTTTAAATGAGAAAAGGCGTTTGGTGATTTCTCCGTCGTGTTTCTAGGGTAACGTGCAATTTAATAGTCTTGCCAACAACGTGTACACTATCTAACCTAGAATTCTGTATACAATGTAGAATTCCGTAGCAAAGCACGGGTACATCAGCTAGTTTAGATATAAATATCGACATGTTAATTGTAGCTTATCTGACGCAGTTGCCACTATAATTGTGACATTAAGTCCTGTAGTGTGCGATAAATAAATAAATAAATAAATAAATAAATAAATAAATAAATAAATAAATAAATAAATAAATAAATAAATAAATAAATCTTCAAGAATTGCCTTCAATATGTTGTTTATCGTCTAAATGAGGAAGTTGTTTGTCTGCTTGCCCTTACCTCTCACCAGCATCCTGTACGACTGAAATCCACGCAGTAGTTGGGAAGTTCCGGAAGATGACATATTGTGTTCACCAGACCCGTTCTATGAATTTCCCGCTGAAACATAACGAAAATAACTAAAAATAACTATTTCACCATGGCATTCTGACTCCATGACTGTGAAAGTGACAACATCGTTCAGAAGACTGAAAGAATGCCAAGGGAGGCCGCACACGCATCTGTATGTTGCCATGACAAACAGCTCATGGCTACCGAAATATCTAGTGGCAATATTGATAGAACACAATATTCAATGAACTAACAAGAACAATTGCATTGTATTCCTTCAGCAAATTCTATTACCTTCTGCCAAATGTCGGGAAGCCGTTGGGAACCGCTGGCAAGGCGTTCTCTGTTGATGACAGCGACGGAGCGGCCTACTGAGCGGAGTACAGATGCCACGTCGGGGTTCCTTCAACTTCGGAAACAGGTCGAAGTCACAAGGTCTCATGTCCGGTGTGTACGGAGGATGTTCCAAGACCTCTCAATGCCACCGTTGCAATAAGAGCTAGACATTGTTTGGTCATGACATCCTGCGTTATCAAATAACTCTATAGGGCGATCGTCTCGCAATAAACGTTGGATGTTTGCTCCGCACAGCTGGACGCAGATGTCGCTCCAGAAATCGGCTGGGGATGGGTGTGGGTTGTACATTAAAACTGAAGAAACAAGCCACAAAATGGTAAGTTTTTTTATGCTTTCCCAGCGAATTTCGAGGGAGGGGTAAAGGTTGACAGTTTACCAATTTAATTGCGGTAATAATAGTTTTTATTTAAATTTGATTCAATACTATCTTAATCTGTTTACCCTCCAGCGTTTGCCTTTCCCTCGGACTCAGCGAGGGATCCCACCTCTACCGCCTCAAGCGCAGTGTCCTGGAGCGTGAGACATTGGGTCGGGGGATACAACTGGGAAAAATGACCAGTACCTCGGCCAGGCGGCCTCACCTGCTATGCTGAACAGGGGGCTTGGTGGGGGATGGGAAGATTGGAAGGAATAAGCAAGGAAGCGGCCATGGCCTTAAGTTAGGTACCATCCCGGCATTTGCCTGGAGAAGGAGTGGGAAACCACGGAAAACCACTTCCAGGATGGCTGAGGTGAGAATCGAACCCGCCTCTACTCAGTTGACCTTCCGAGGCTGAGTGCATCCCGTTCCAGCCCTCATACCACTTTTCAAATTTCGTGGCAGAGCCGGAAATCGAACCCGGGCCTCCGGAGGTGGCAGCTAATCACACTAACCACTACACCACAGAGGCGGACTTGATTCAATACTACAGAATAAAACTGTCAACAAAGGAACATTATTACGCATTTATTACAATTACGGCGTGAATATACAATTAAAATCATTTGTATTTGGCTACTCACTAAGAAACTAACAGACACTAAAGAGAATGCCAGACTGACGAATGACCGGGCGAGTTGGCCGTAAGGTTAGGGGCGCGCGCAGCTGTAAGTTTGCAACCGGGAGATAGTGGGTTCGAACACCACTGTCGGCAGCCCTGAAGATGGCTGGGGTTGTACTTTAATTAAGGCCACGGTAGCTTCCTATACTCTCCTAGCCATTTCCTATCCCATCGTCGTCCGACTCGTTGGCTGAACGGTCAGCGAACTGGCCTTCGGTTCAGAGGGTCCCGGGTTCGATTCCCGGCCGGGTCGGGGATTTTAACCTTAATTGGTTAATTTCAATGGCACGGGGGCTGGGTGTATGTGTTGTCTTTATCATCATTTCATCCTCATCATGACGCGCAGGTCGCCTACGGGAGTCAAATAGAAAGACCTGCACCTGGCGAGCCGAACCCGTTCTGGGATATCTCGGCACTAAAAGCCATACGACATTTCATTTATCCCATCGTCGCCATAAGACCTGTATGTGTCGGTGCGATGTAAAACCAATAGCAAAAAAGAAACTGACGAATGCGCGCGGCAAGCTGGTGAATAATACCTGTGTCCATGACCTTGGTAAAAAAGAAATATATACCCCTACTACCCTTCCTCACAGCACGTACGAAGTCTCCACTCCTTGCTGTGGCGCTATAAAAATCGGTTAGCCAGAACGAACGACATTTCCGCTAATCATTTTATTAATCATTAAAGAAAAGAAAAGGAAATAATTAGCGGATAAGACAACAGGGTTTGTACAAATTGCTTTTTTTTATTTTATAATTCCTGTAATTCCTAGATTTATCCGGCTAAAATGCGAATGAAAATGTAACATTTTCTCCAAAAAGTGGGAGAGAGACAGTCTCCCCCCGCTACTGCCTCAGACACAGCATGCTTAAGAATAACACCGTCGCAGTCCTATGCCACAATCAGCACAAGCTTCACCCGACTGGGTTACTGTCAAAATTTCTGTGGGCGTGGCGAACCTGAGTGACGTCATTCATTCGACTGACACTTTAATTCGGGCTTGTCCCCACGTCTCATCAATGCTGCAGAAATGCGTCTCTTTCGTTGCGGTATCTGTCCAGGTTGATGCCAGCCAGGGCACACCGGTGCCATTTCAGAATGTCGCTCAGTTGGTGTGGAACCCAACGGAACGCAGTTTTCCTCACGTTAACAGTTTGATGCCTGCGACCAGGGGCGTATATAAGGGGGGGGGGGCCCAGGGGGCTTGCCCCCGCCCCCCGAAAAAATGTATAAGCCTTGAAGAACCGGACCAAAATGATGGGAATTTTCGATCGTTTTTGAGATACCGAGCCAACAGTTAGCTGTTTATGTGCCATACCTGGACGATATTTGTAACTAACTAAAAGAACGCTTTGAATCTCTCAAGGAAATAGTTGCATCCTTACAAAACATCTTTCCACAATTGTGTATCGTAACTGATTTCGGTTCACTGGAAGCTGCTTTTAGTTTCTACGAAGGAGATCTGTCACATAAAGAGATTGTGCAAAGTGAGTTTATGTTGTGGAAAGAAAAGTGGAGTCAGGAAAATCCTTCAAATCTTCCCAAAATGGCTGTAAGTTCTCTAGAAAAATGTGACAAGACTTTCTTCCCCGACATTTATACCCTTCTAAAATTACTCGTCCTGTTTCTATCGCAACCGTAGAAAGAACTTCCTCTAGCCTAAGGAGACTGAAGACTTACTTAAGGAACAGCACATCTGAAAGTAGGCTTAACGGGCTTGCTTTACTCTCTATCCACAGAGACATTATAGTTAGTGATGGAGAGGTTCTTGATAAGTTTACAAGTGTACCAAGAAACCTGGACTTCGTTTTGTAACCATTGGTGTAATGTATGTATGTATCAATCTTGCCCCCCCCCCCCCAAAAAAAAATATATTCTATATTCGCCACTGCCTGCGACCAACCTCTACAGATAATTGCCGGACAGTCCATCAATGGTCTACGAAAACGGGACCACTCAAATGTCAATTTGTCTGGAGGAATGGACGGCCGAGCAATACAGACAAGTGTGCGGCCTGCCTTATGGATATATCACTTACCCTCAGAAGATACCCAGCTTTCCGTATGCTGTTCCATGTCCGTGGCCGGCCATAGCCGGGTGGAGAGACACTTGACTTACACCTGAAAGTAACAAAATTATGAGAAAACATATTACTATACGCAGTTTTCTTCGTAAACCTATGAACAGAAAATGTTTGCAGTAAAATATTTCAGGAACAATAAGCACATAGATTTTATTGTCTCTAAGTAATACATTTACCTATGAAATATAAAATTATTTATTAATAATGGATCTGTTTCTGAGCTGGAAGATCTATCTGGAATTAGATTCATAAAGTTGGCGTAGACAGTTTCGCGTGGACAGAAAATCGACACCGTGGTTGCAAATGTTACAAATTTACGGCTGGGAAGACTTGGGAGAAAGGAGACGAGCTGTCAGTAGAGAGATGGCATGGAATGAATTAGTAGACGAATAAGCCTGAGTGATGTTTTTGAAAGTAGAAAATACCTCAATGTGAAGATAAAGTTGGAATTCAAGAGGACAAATTGGAGCAAATATATGTTTACAGGAAGAGGAGTTAGGGATTGGAATAATTTACCAAGGGAGATGTTCAATAAATTTCCAAATTCTTTATAATTATTAAAGAAAACAACAGATAGGGAATCTGCCACCTGGGCGACTGCCCTAAATGAAGATCAGTGGTGATTGGTTAAACTCGAGTGGTAACCAGTCAACCAGTGATCGTCATCTGTCTATACTAAGTCTTCGTCATCTCCTTCACGTTATTACCAGAACACTGCTTTCTACAGTATATGAGGAGTTTCCAATTTGTCAGTGCTTGAGGGCCACATTGGTAACTTTAGGCATAAATGCGGGCTGCACTTTAATAACAGCCAACTGTCATAAAATTCTGCAAATAAAGTGGAGGTACCAACTGAAACAAAGGTTTAACAATTTTAATTGCTTAAAACACTATTTTGCAATTGCATAAAAGAGTGAAATTAAAAATAAACACTGTTATAGCCAGTGCAATTGAATCTGGAGAAGAGCACCCAACAACGCCAGTTCATTTGAATTAATATTTGACAATAATGTAAAAAGGGAAAAAATACCTAAAGACATACTGAAATTAATAATGTAGTCAAAACAGAACTTAAAGGAGGACAATTTAGTGTGACTAGTGTGAAGGGAACAATGATATACAGTTGCAAGAGCCTAAAATCCCAGCAATGTACTTCCCTGAAAATTTCTTCGAGTGTGCAGCACTATGTTCCAGTGAGAAAAGAACGAAAAATTGAAACCGCTTTTCACACCAATGGCAATTAAAGCGTTTCTTGGTATTCATTGCACGCTACGTTGCATGAAATGTCCACAGTGAGGTTGGCATGGAGTTCAAGAATTAGTATGTATCCCATAGCCATTTTCATAATGGTTAAGACCTAGTACTGCCATTTGTGAGGGCTTATTTTCCACCAAAGTTTAGATTTTTTAAAATCAAAAAGAATCTATTCAACCGAAGTGAATACTTAAAATTGGATTTATAAATCAATCATAATTTATTCAGCCCAAGTGAATGCTTAAGAAATCTTACTATATATCAAAATGGATATGTGTGTAAACGACACATCTCCTCCCAAACCACTGGAGCAATTTCAATCAAATTTTGAACACTTATTATTTGCTATCCGGAGACGAGCACTGTGGGGGTAAGCCACCTCTAGCCCCCTTAGGAGTGGGAGGTTAGGGGGGTCAGGTAAAAAATAATCGAAAATAGTGTCAAATCCGTAGTTTCTGGGGTCGCTGAGGTGAATAGTGACACTCCCGATTTTTTAAAAGTCAAAATTTTCCCCCATTTGGGTGGGGGGTGAGGGGGGCTGATGATGGATGTATGTGTAAATGACACATCTCCTCCTACTAGAACAATTTCAATCAAATTTTGAACACATATTATTTGCTATCTGAAGACGAGCACCGTGGGGGTAAGCCACCATTAGCCCCCTTAGGGGTGGGGGTTAGGGGGTTCAGGTAAAAACATAATCGAAAATAGTGTCGAATCCATACTTTTGGGGGTCGCTGAGGTGAATAGTGACACTTCGGGTTTTTTAAAGTCCAAGTTCATCCCCCTTTGAGGTGGTGGCGAGGGGGGAGTGATATATAAAATGAATCGAAAATGGTGTCGAATATATAGTTTTCGGGTTCGCCGAGGTTAATTGTACGCTTCGGATTTTTAGTATCAGGAGACAAATAAGGTGGGGGTAGGACACCCCAGGAACGCTAGAGGCGGGGGGAGCGAGGGGGTGAGACATATATATCATCGAAAGTAGTGTCGAATCAATACTTTTCGGGCTCGCTGAAATGAATAGCAACACTCCGGAATTTTTTAATGTCCAAGTTCAGCCCTCTTCGTTGGGGGGGGGGGGGGGTGATATATGGAAATAATAGAAAATACTGTCGAATAAGTAGTCTTCGGGGTCGCTGAGATGAATAGTGACACTCCGGAATTTTAGTATCAGGAGACAAACCACGTGGGGGGAATACACCCCAGGAAACATTAGAGGCGGGGGCGAGGTGCTGAGATACACAAATCATCGAATGTAGTGTTGAATCCATTTTTTTTGGGTCGCTTTGGTGAATAGTGACACTCCGGAATTTTTTAAGTCCAATTTCAGCCCCCATCGTAGTGGGGGAGATGGGAGAATGATATATAAAAATCATTGGAAATAGTGTCGAATCCATAGTTGTCGGGGTCGCTGAGATGAATAGGGAGACTCCGGTCATTTTATAAGCCGAAGTTCATCCCCCTTTGGGATCGGGGGCGAGGGGGAAGTGATATAAAAAATTAATCGAAGATAGTGTCGAATACATAGTTTTCGATTTCGCCGAGGTGAACTGTACACTTCGAAATGTTAGTATCAAGAGACAAACCACGTGGGGGTAGGACACCCCAGGAACCCTTAGGGGCGGGGGTGGGGGGCGATGGGGCTGTCATATAAAAATAATCGAAAATGGTGTTGAATCCATACTTTTCGGGGTCGCTGAGATGAATAATGGCACTTAGGATTTTTTTAAGTTCAGCCCCCTTCGTGGTGGGTGGCAATTGGAGAGTGATATATAAAAATAAACCAAAATAATGTTGAATCCATAGTTGTCGGGGTCGCTGAGATGAATGGTGAGAACCCGGATATTTTACAAGTCCAAGTTCGTCCCCCTTTCTGGTGGGGGTGAGGGGGATTCAGATAAAAAAATAATCGAAAATAGTGTCGAAGCCATAGTTTTCGGGGTCGCTGAGATGAATAGTAACATTCCGGATTTTAAAAGTCCAGCTCCAAAAATGCTCCCCCTTTGGCATAGAGGGTGAGAAAGGGTGAAAAAAATAAATGGTCAAGAATGCCCAAGGTAATAGACGTGTGTATGTTCCAGTATGACTTTCAAGTATGACTTACTACCTGGAAAACATACTGTGGGAGTAAGACGCTCCTAGAACCACTTCGGAAGCGGGTGAAATATATAATCCATATTAATAAATAGAAGTCAGTTTGGCGCGATCTACATATACTGTACTATACATACATATATAATATTAAGGCATAAAAATGAAAACAGACGTGAATTAATGAGACCATTCTAGGCATCCTAGAAACTTAAAATTTTGTACCAGACAACCTGATGACTTCAGGATCCCTAGAAAAATCTAAAATTCTCAAACTTCTCTGAGAGGGACACGTTGGGAGTTTCAAATCTGCATAAGAACAGAGTCGGTGATATTTATCCTGAACGATAACCTATAGGTTTCATGGGCTTAAAAGTTTCCTGAAAGTCCTAATTTTTAACCCCCTCCCCCATATCAAGATGGCAGCACAATCTCCCAGACGAGTTAGAAAATATAAATTTAGCAAAATTATAGCTTTTTGCCTGTAACTGATGGAAATTTTACGAGATGTTTAAAAAAATATTTTTTTTTACCTCCCAAAAATATCAAAATATGTAGGCAATTTTAATGACGGTGCAGACCTTCCCTTCGAGGTATTTGGTGGCTAAACGGCAAGTCGTATCACGAAACGGATGGCACAATCTCTCTTCAATTTGGAGTGATCTACAACTTTGGTCCTATGACTTTTTGTCGTATCTCTATCCCTTATGTTAAATTTGGCTCTATTTCTGGATTTACCTAAATTTTGCACTTTGTACATGTATAATTGATGGTTAGAGTCACTTATAGGAAAGATGGGATCATCAAATTCTACACGAATATTGGCCCACCCAGCCAAATTCTATGTTCGAAGCTGTCGCATAAGTATCTGAAAAGTAATTCACTGTGTGAAAATCTTACACAAATTTCACCCTATTCAACGATTCTAAAATAATCTTGCCTTTAATAGATGAGATACGAGGAAATATCATAGGGCCAGCCATTTAGATAGCTGAATGAGGCGAGAGTCGTCTTTTTATACAATCCGTTTTTCCAATATGAATGCACCGTTTAGCAGCAGTTATTCTGTAAATGAAGGTGAACATGCATATACTTCCGTATGTCGATCTACATTTATTAATTTAAGTAGATTTGTAGCGATGTAGAAAGGGGTGTGTCTTACATTGTAATTAATACTTTACAAATCAATAGTGACTCTCAGCAGGAGGGCGTCTGCTGTTGTAATCAGTACTCCCCACATCGACTTTAACTAGCAATAGTAATGGGGTCCTTCTCCAACGCCTGTGTACCACTGTAATGCATAATTCCCTTCTTGATTTGACTAGCAGAAGGCAAGGGAGCGTGCAGTTTTAAACTCTTTTACCTGATTCTCTTTATCATTAGGTATAGGTGCTTCCGATTATAAGCAAATTTACCCATCAAAATGTGACTGACGTTACGCATAGTGAATTGCGGCAGACAAGTGGACCTGTCATCATCACAACTCTGCAACTCGCACTTCACATTGGAAACAACGTCTGCGGACCTCCCTATGCTTTTTCTCGGATAACGCCAAGAGACATGCAATTAAAATTTTTTTATTCACTTCATGTACAGCAATTTACTTCGATATCCGTATACAATGTAGAATACCGTAGCGAAGGACGGGCACATTTGCTAGTAGGAAATAATATTAAAGAATGAATTACTGTAGTTCTGACTTGGGTCTATGAAAATTAATACATTTTTGAACGAGCTATGAGATATTTTTTGTATATTTTCTTCACATTTCTTTAAATATGTTTTTAAAGCCGCCGTGGGCCACAAAATATGGCTTCGTGAGCTGACGTATGGAAACCCCTGTTCTATACACAGCAGGTATAAATGGCGCCGTGTTTTAAACCAGTTCCCACTGTCTTTGAATGGTGTTTCGCCTAGATCACAGCAAAGCCCCCTACGGTAACATCACCTAAGGCAATCAGTATGTATATTAGCTGGGTAGCACAATATTATACGTGAATATCGGTATAAGAAGGCAAGCTCATTTCTTCGCGAAAAATACTTAATTGAACCTCTACACTCCTGTAATCCAGATCATTTATTTATTTATTTATTTATTTATTTATTTATTTATTTATTTATTTATTTATTTATTTATTTATTTATTTATTTACATCTAAAACAGCGATTCTTTCCGAATTACAACAGACAGCGATACAATAATCTCTACTACATAATATTTACAGAAATAATAGTAGTAATAATATTAATAATAACAACAATAATAGAGAGGGAGAGGAAATCTAAAACGGATAACTACCCTTGTTGAAGGATTACCAAGATAATAAAGTCTCGTTATTAGTTTTTCAAACAATATTTCCATAATATTTTAATTAAAATGTATATTATTAATTCATTTGTTAAGATGTAAGCAATTATTATTTTTAGTGTCGGTACACTAATTATAACACGTGTAACACTATAATATACCTACAAAAATATTATTAAGTGTGTTCTTATTTTTTTGCTAGGGGCTTTACGTCGCACCGACACAGATAGGTCTTATGGCGACGATGGGATAGGAAAGGCCTAGGAGTTGGAAGGAAGCGGCCGTGGCCTTAATTAAGGTACAGTCCCAGCATTTGCTGGTGTGAAAATGGGAAACCACGGAAAACCATCTTCAGGGCTGCCGATAGTGGGATTCGAACCTACTATCTCCCGGATGCGAGCTCACAGCCGCGCGCCTCTACGCGCACGGCCAACTCGCCCGGTAAGTGTGTTTTTAAAGTATGTGGTAGTGCGTTCCAGGTAATGACAGACTGAAAAATTTTAATCAAATATTATTAACCGATTCATTTTTTTTCAAGATTCTCCTAAATAGGCAGCTATCCCCGAATGGAAACATTTTTTTAAAATTTTATTTTAATTTTAGCCGCCTCTGTGGTGTAGTGGTTAGCGTGATTAGCTGCCACCCGCGGAGGTCCGGGTTCGATTCCCGGCTCTGCCACGAAATTTGAAAAGTGGTACGAGGGCTGGAACGGGGTCCACTCAGCCTCGGGAGGTCAACTGAGTAGAGGTGGGTTCGATTCCCACCTCAGCCATCCTCGAAGTGGTTTTCCGTGGTTTCCCACTTCACCTCCAGGCGAATGCCGGGATGGTACCTAGCTTAAGGCCACGGTCGCTTCCTTCCCTCATCCTTGCCTATCCCATCCAATCTTCCCATCCCCCTGCAAGGCCCCTGTTCACCATAGCAGGTGAGGCCGCCTGGGCGAAGTACTGGTCATACTCCCCAGTTGTATCCCCGACCGAGAGTCTGAAGCTCCAGGACACTGCCCTTGAGGCGGTAGAGGTGGGATCCCTCGCTGAGTCCGAGGGAAAAGCCGAACCTGGAGGGTAAACAGATGATGATGATGATGATGATTTTAATTTTAAGTGTTCAATCCTTACCCTGACGGAGTAAGGCAGACCACTTAATGGGGTGACTCCCTCTTTGTGGCCTATGAGCATTTTCATTTTCACTGATAAATTGCTAGAATCTCAATATGAAGTATTTTTTCTAGTATATTATCAAACGTCCGCCTCTGTGGTGTAGTGGTTAGCGTGATTAGCTGCCACCCCCAGAGGTCCGGGTTCGATTCCCGGCTCTGCCACGAAATTTGAAAAGTGGTACGAGGGCTGGAACGGGGTCCACTCAGCCTCGGGAGGTCAACTGAGTAGAGGTGGGTTCGATTCCTACCTCAGCCATCCTGGAAGTGGTTTTCCGTGGTTTCCCACTTCTCCTCCAGGCAAATGCCGGGATGGTACCTAACTTAAGGCCACGGCCGCTTCCTTCCCTCTTCCTTGTCTATCCCTTCCAATCTTCCCCATCCCCCGCAAGGCCCCTGTTCAGCATAGCAGGTGAGGCCGCCTGGGCGAGGTACTGGCCATTCTCCCCAGTTGTATCCCCCGACCAAGAGTCTGAGGCTCCAGGACACTGCCCTTGAGGCGGTAGAGGTGGGATCCCTCGCTGAGTCCGAGGGAAAAACCGAACCTGGAGGGTAAACGGATGATGATGATGATGATGATGATGATATTATCAAAAAGCCAAAATTAATAAAATGTGTCTTATTAAAGAATTTGGCCAAGTATAAACCGCTTAAAACCTAAGAATATGGTACAGTATTTTTATTTTTATTATCTTCCCAGAACTCCGACCGGCCTTCCGAACAGAGGATCCCCCTGTGGGTGGGGGCGGTAGAATAACACCCACGGTATCCCCTGCCTGTCGTAGAAGTCGACTCAAAGAGGCCCCGAGGGATCTCAACTTGGAAGCGTGGGTTAGCGGTCACGGGGCCCTTAGCTGAGTCCTGGGATTGCTTCCACTTGTGCCAAGCTTCTCACTTTCATCTATTCTATCAGAACTCCCTTGGTGAACTTTTTGTGTTTTTTTTTTCTGACCCCGACGGGATTAGAGCACTAGAAGGCGAGGGATTCATTCATTTTCACGCCCTTCGTGGCCCTTGTCTTCCTTTGGCCGATACCTTCATTTCTCGAAGTGTCTGATCCCTTCCATTTTTCTCTCTGATTAGTGTTGCCTAGTTGTACTTCCTCTTAAAACAATAATCACCTCGACCACCACCTCCGAACAGAGGAGGGGTGGCCACAGCTCTACCGTGGCTCTACGCATCTGTATTCGGGAGACGGAGAGGGGCTGGTCCCCAATGTCGGCTGTCCTGAGAATGGTTTTCCGTGGTTTTCCATTCTCCTGCATTAAGGCGAATGCTGGGACAGTCCCTAGTACAGGCCACGGCCGCCAACCCCCTCTGACCTTCTCCGATACAAATTTTCTGGCCCGAGAGACGGCGTCACCGTCTAGGAGGCATGAAAACCATTTAGGCGAGGTACTGGTCATCCTCCCCAGTTGTATCCACCACCAGAGTCTGAATCTCCAGGACACTGCCCTTGAGGTGGTAGAGGTGGGATCCCTCGCTGAGTCCGAGGGAAAAACTGACCCTGGAGGGTATAAACAGATTATGAAGAAGAAAATCATCATCAGAAGAAGAATAACGTAGAAAGAAAGAGAATAGAAGCTTTTGAAATGTGGTGTTACATTAGAATGCTGAAGGTGAGATGGATAGATCGAATCACGATTGAAGAGAAATTAAATCGAACTGGTCAGGGGAGAGCGATTTGGCTAAATTTGGAGAAGAGATAGAATGATAGGGCGCCTCTTACGAGACCCAAGACTTCTTCACTTTGTTTTTGAGGGAAATGTAGGCGGTAAGAATGGTAGAGGTCGGATATAGCGGTGAATAGCCTATATCAAACAGAGGGGCCCGGGCTTTCGAGGGTCTCCGCAGACTTCTTGAAAAAAATTATTCATAATTTTAGTGGATTTTAATTTATGACTTGATAAATTAGGTGAGTCACGTAAACACTAGCATTGCGCTTCGTGTAATCACGTGGGCGCGTGATGCAATATATTAAGCTATGCATTTCCTAAGTAATAGCACTTGAGTGCATGACTCATTCACACGTGCGGCATATTATTTTTGGTATCACTCTAGCGGTCGTCCCACGCACATGCGTACTGTAAGCTTGTCAGCGAATGGAAATTTTTAATTTTAATTTAATTTCCCTGTGATGTTACTGATGAGTTGATGACAACATTTGAATGTTCCGACCAGGACGGCAAGCTGGCATGGAATAAATAAAATGGCGATGACTCACACAGCTGTTTCCGCCGAGTCGGCAGCAACACCAGCTGCAGTGTGACTGACTGCTGACGCGACGGCATATGGGTCCTGGCGGAGATTATTTATTGGAGAAAGAGTTTAATTTGCCTTTTTTTTTTTTTTACGTCGCACCGACACGAATAGGTCTTGTGGCGACGATGGGACAGGGAAGAGGTACGAGTTGGAAGGAAGCGGCTGTGGCCTTAATTAAGGTACAGCCCCAGCATTTGCCTGGTGTGAAAATGGGAAACCACGGAAAACAATCTTCAGGGCTGACGACAGTGGGGTTCGAACCTACTATCTCCCGAATACTGGATACTGGTTGCACTTAAGCGACTGCAGCTATCGAGCTCGGTTTGTTTATTTTGTAACTGATTAATTTTCTACCTTGGAGAATAAATAACAATAAATGAAAGAATGGACGAATGTGGGGTCCATCCTATTGTGAGTGATCAAGTAACAGAAGGCACTTTATAAGCAACATTTAATTTGCTAAAAAAAAAAATAACAAAGAAAAATACTCGTCTGAGAACCAGTAAAATCAATCAATCAATCAATCAATCAATCAATCAATCAATCAATCAATCAATCAATCAATCGCCACCGATCTGCATTTAGGGCGGTCACCCACGTAGCACATTCCCTACCTTTCGTTTCCCTGGGATTCGGACATTTCGCACCACGGACATTCCGTACCACTTGCTTTTTGAGGACATTTCGTACCACCTAGGTCGTTATCTACCTGCGAACGATTTTCCCGTAATCCCCAAACATTTACGCCAGGACAATTCATACCACTTGATGTCAAATTGGAATTCCCTTTCAACACCAGCGGGCGCAATGAGCCCCACAGACACACTTTAGAAATCAGAAACAAAAATAATTTACAACATTTGCTGAAGAAAACTTTATATTATTTTAATAATTGTCTTTTAAACTATACTTATCGCTTACTTTTACGTAAATATTATCATAAGAAAGTCGATTTCTTTAAGTATAAATCGTCAAACGAAACAATACAATAGAAATATACATCGAGCTCTGGCGCAATGTGCCTAGTGAGCATAAACATGGATAATAATACTATAACTGTAAATATTTATAAACTAATGCATTATTTCAATATCAAGCAAGAAAAATAAAATATTCTGATGAACTGGCCGATATAGAGTTGAAGGTCGCGCAGAAATAGAAAATTACTGAAAGGTGGAAGTAGTGAAGTCCCCGCGAATTACGAATACGAGATAAGAATTAACACGAGTGCCAATCAGATCAGTTGAGCCCGACGGAAGGTTAACATCAGTCGTGGTCACACCGTACGGAGGTTTCTGCGCCAGTAGTGGACAATGGATATACAGTACAAAAGAATGCATTCATTGGGATATTGTTTTTTTTACTTCGCAATAATTCCCACCCATTCAAGTGGTACGAAATGTCCGTAGTACGAAATGTCCTAGAACCCGTTTTCCTAGCATTTTTTAAAATTATTGCAAAGAAATTGGAAATTTATTGAACATCTGTCTTGGTAAGTTATTCCAATCCCTAACTCCCCTTCCTATAAACAAATATTTGTCCCAATTTGTCCTGTTGAATTCCAACTTTATCTTCACATTGTGATCTTTCCTACTTTTAAAGACACCACTCAAACTTATTACTCTACTAATGTCATTCCACGCCATCTTTCCACTGACATTGCGCAACATACCGCTTAGTCGAGCAGCTCGTCTCTTTTCTTCCAAGTCTTCCCAGCCCAAATTTTGCAACATTTTGGTAACGCTACTTTTCTGTCAGAAATCACCCAGAACAAATCGAGCTGTTTTTCTTTGGATTTTTTCCCAGTTCTTGAATCAAGTAATCCTGGTGAGGGTTCCATACACTGGAACCATACTCTAGTTTGGGAGATATTCCATAAATTTTCAATTTCTTTTGAAATCATTTAAGAAAAGGCCAGAAAAACAACAAATAGGGAACCTGCCACCTGGGCGACTGTCCTAAATGCAGATCAGTATTGATTGATTGATTGATTGATTATCTCAGATAATGGGTATTATCTTGGTTTACATTTTTACTGGAGAAAGGTTGGCCGGTAAAATACGAAATCTAAGACAATAGCCTTTTAAGACGGCAGCTTGTACACGGCTGAACTATTTAACTAAAAGTGAAAATGTCAACGATCCGGAATATGATCACGTTCAGGGGCGTAGCGAGGTGGGGGTTTTAGAACCACTTCCCCCATGGAATTTTTTCAAAAAAGAAAATAAACGTCCGCCTCTGTGGTGTAGTTGTTAACGTGATTAGCTGCCACCCCGGGAGGCCCGGGTTCGATTCCCGGCTCTGCCACGAAATTTGAAAAAAATGGTACGAGGGCTGGAACGGGTCCACCCAGTCTCGGGAGGTCAACTGGGCAGAGGGGGGTTCAATTACCACTTCATCCATCCTGGAAGTGGTTTTCTGCGGTTGCCCACATCTCCTCCAGGCAAATGCTGGGATGGTACCTAATTTAAGGCCACGGCCGCTTCCTTCCCTCTTCCTTGTCAATCCCTTCCAATCCTCCCATCCCCCGAAAGGCCCCTGTTCAGCATAGCAGGTGAGGCCGCCTGGGCTAGGTAATGGTCTCCCTCCCCAGTTGTATCCCCCGACCCAAAGTCCCAAGCTCCAGGACACTGCCCTTAAGGTGGTAGAGATTGGGATCCCTCGCTGAGTCCGAGGGAAGAAACAACACTGGAGGGTAAAAAAGATTAAGAAAGAAAGAATCAAATCAAATTAGACAAGGCCTACCATGCCTGCAGAAAACTGTATGCCTCAAAGCATTTATCAAAGAATGTAAAACTGAGACACTATAATGCAGTAGTCAGACCATCAGTCCTCTAAGCAGCAGAATGCCTATCCCTAACTTTAAAAAAAACCACTGAGAGCCCTGGAAGTGCAAGAACGGAAATTTCTGAGAAGAATAATAGGGCCAAGGATCCTACCAGATGGAAGGCGATAGTACAAACCCAACAATGAGCTCTACCAGCATCAAGAAAACCTCATAGATGCCATCAGGAGAAAACGTCTGACTTTCTATGGACACCTATACAGAATGGATCCTAATAGATTATCCCATAAGATCTTCAAGGTTGCTAACAAAGGCAAAGCTACTGGATTCCCCTGGACCAAACAAGTGGACAAAGATCTTGCAGAGCTTAATATTAATCAAGCCGCCATTACTGACAGAAATGCATACCGTTTAATGGTCAAAACTAAACCTTTCCTAACATCCCTTACATCAGTTAGCCACAAAGGAGCCGGGAATTGGTCAGAGGAGCGCAGGAAAGAATTCTGCGAGAAAATGAAGGAATACTGGGCCAACAGGAAGGCTCAAGAGGCCACTAAGAACACAATCCAGTGTGCTAAAAGGGGCAGACGACGACAAAAACACAGCTAGAACACAAGCACCGTGGTCCACAGATGGCCTAAACGCAAAGAAAAAACCGACAATAAACAATAAACTATATAAACATAATTGTAGAACCAACAGATATGTAATTCACTTATATTAGTGTCCTTACAATGACAAGTCGTGCAAGCACCTTGATTGTGTTCTACCATCATTTTGTAACCAAAACCCCGCTCCTCCCCAATCGGTTGATCTTGGCTACACCACTACTTTGAGGACTACGACGACACTAATTTTGAAACACGTTTTAGGATCGAAAGCTTCGACACTGTCAGTGTTCTCCATGTTAGAACATAACCCAATACATAGATAGGCCTAAGATGAATTCTCAATTGAAGATTATCTCTTGTACGTTAGACAACTGGATGATATTTTAACGAAGAACTAAGGATCATTGCTTTATTTTTTGAGTGAAATATACAATGTGTAGGCTATAATTTGTTTTCCTGTTCTCTGCTAGCTGATGTACCTGTGCTTCGCTACGGGGTTCTCAGAAAGACTGTCTTTGTGGTTTTCCTACCTGAAGTCATCAGTAGGACTGTAGCGATTAAAAGCAATGTTATCATATAAAATACTCGATCAAATGGAAACCCGCACACTTTCTCACTTTTAGTGAACAGTACTACGGTGCCGATATAACAGTCCAAAGTTCCAGTGCTGGGACCCCACCTCTATCGCCTCAAGGGCAGTGTCCTGGAGCTTCAGACTCTGGGTCGGGGATACAACTGGAGAGGATGACCAAAACCTCTTCTAGGCGGCCTCACCTGCTATGCTGAACAGGGGCCCTGCGGGGGGATGGGAGGATTGGAAGGGATAGACAAGGAAGAGGGAAGGAAGCGGCCATGGCCTTAAGTTAGGTACAATCCCGGCATTTGCATGGAGGGGAAGTGCGAAACCACGGAAAATCACTTCCACGATGGCTGAAGTAGGAATCGAACCCACCTCTACTCAGTTGACCTCCCGGGGCTGAGTGGACCCCTTCAAGACCTCGTACCACTTTTCAAATTTCGTGACAGAGCCGGGATTCGAACCCGGGCCTCCGAGGGTGGCAGCTAATCACACTAACCACTACACCACAGAGGCGGACAACAAATATTTGAGAATTAAATTTTAGGCCTCCCCTTAAACTACCATTTCTCTTAGCGTGAAAAAGATTATTTATAGTCTAGATTGTAGCGACTTATTCCCGGACTTTACATACCGATTTTCATTAAGATAGTACCACTACTAACATAAATATTTGAGAATTAAATTTTTGGCCTCCCCCTAAACTACCATTTCTCTTAGCGTGAAAAAGATTATTTATGGTCTAGATTGTAGCGACTTATTCCCGGATTTTACATACCGATTTTCATTAAGATAGGACCACTACTAACATAAATATTTGAGAATTAAATTTTAGGCCTTCCCTTAAACTACCATTTCTCTCAGCGTGAAAAAGATTATTTTGGCCTAGATTGTAGCGACTTATTCCCGGACTTTACATACCGATTTTCATTAAATTCTGTGCAGCCGTTTTCTCGTGATGCGTGTACATACATACAGAAAGATAGACAGACAGACAGAAATTACGGAAAAGTAAAAAGTGCATTTTCTTGTTACTATGGACATGACCGATACAGAAATACCATTCTTTTCAAATTCTGAGCAATGTACAGACAAAATCTTATTTTATACATACAGATAATGTTAATGCTTCCTGCCTCCCAATTCAATATACAATTCCATCTCTTGGAAAGTCATACTAGGCTTCTTTCTTCGTTTTTGGTCAATAGCGAACATAATTTATGATAAAGTATTTGCAAGCCCGAATGGAATCAAAACTTTTTTACATTTCGATAGTGGCGGCAGCACGTGGTAAGTTTTCTGTGTGTCAGTATGAACAAATTTAATGTTGAAATTCGGACTGAAGCGGTAACTTAAGTTTTGGTAAACCGAGATAATAAATTCCGTGGTGAATACAGAAATGAGCGTTGTCCGAGGTTTGGAAATCTAAGATAATAGCAAGGGAAACTGATGTTGGTAAATACGGGCCTAAGTGATGATAATCTTAAGAACTGATGAATATTTATTTGCAAATTAAATGGTGTATTGTTTGAAGCACTAAACGACATTCACTAAAATAAAAATGATGGAAAATGATAATTTTGAAAGTTCCAAGGTATCATGTTTAGTGTCATCTAGTGATGATAGCCACTGAATGTCTCTATGATAAAGAAAACCCGTACAAAATGAAGTAATATATTTTCCTTGCAAACTTTGAATTATGGGGACAGAAACTTCAGTGATTTTCTTAAGAATAGCGTTCAACAGAGTAATTGTAATTGTGATTTTTTAGAGGGAAAATCCACAAGGGATAGCTGCCCTCAAACAAGGGGTACCCTACGGTAACGACATCAAATTGACAAATGCGATTCAAATATTCACACTATTTTATAATTTTGAAATTCCTTTACAACTTTATTTTTCTTTCGATATAGCGCATAAATTGTGATGAGGGTCGTAACGAATGCGACACCCGCCCGTCTACCAAAATAAAAATTCGGGCCCCATCAAATAAAATGTAAAATCTTAAATTAACCAATATTGTATTGTAAAATTATATAAACAAAGGAATTATTCACTACTGTAAGATTCTTAAAATATAATTTCAATACATTTTATTTGGCTGTCTCCGTGGTTTAACGGCTGAGCTGCTGTACACCACTTAGTTATTTGTACTTCAAATTGGTTTCATTTTACAGTTAACAACGGAACTATACTCTGTAACAGATACTGTTATCTCAGTTTGCCGTCGCACAAAGAGAGCTCGTTCCAGACTGAATTGATAGTGTGTTACTGCACCTACTTCTTATTGGCATTATAATTTGTTGTTAAATAAATGTGTGATGAAAAGTTAATTGTTTAGCAAAATTTGTGCACAATACGATCTCAGCTGCACTACACATCAAGAAAGTATACATTTCTAATTAAGATGTGATATTTTGGTATTAGTTTTCATTGCTGTTTACTGCTGTGCTACGCCAACTGCTGATAGATGCAAACACATGGCAATTCTTATATTTACAAATTGTAATACGAACTATTTAGACTGATTCTACAAAACTTCCCGGACCATTTCCGTGCAGAGTGATATTAGAGTAAGTGGGCCGACTGCAGAAACGATGACTAAGTTTTAAGCCTTAGACGTCTACCTAAACAACGTCTAAACCGAGCATGATCTTCCATTGCATAAACAATATTCAGCCAATGTTTAACTAGACATCGTTTAAAGTTTCAATATTGGTTTGAAAATGGAGATAGAAGTATCTTTCATGCAACTCTTTGCTTGTCGCAACCAATGAAATTCGTCGGTGCGCGCGCCGAACGCCAGTCAGCTCGCTTTCGGTCGAAATTAAATGTTATAATATTATCGGCCTCCGGATCCCAAGATAGCGGGTTCAAACCCGGCAGAGGTAGTCGAATTTTTGAAGGGCGGAGAAAAGTGCATTCGACACTCCATGTCGTACGATGTCGGCATGTAAAAGATCTCTGGTGACACATTTGGTGTTTACCCGACAAAATTAATTTAATCTCAGCCGTAGACGCCCAAGAGAGTTTCGGTTTACTCCGTCTTCCATCTAGCGGGCCTGGAGTAAAACGGAACGTCGAAATTGACGAGCAGACAGCCAGATGGCATCAAATTGAAATGTCTGCACACGGTAGCTGAGGATATAAGATTATAATTATCATTATCGACACTAAAGCGACACGCCACCTTGCGGGGAAGTGTAGCTTTGATTATAGCGTTTTTACAGTGGGTGTAATCTACTCGTAAATACGGTAGCTTCGACGAAGGGAGGATGAAGCAACAGTAATGTGTAAGAGAGTGTGTTGTACGGGCTATATAGATGCAGCTTGCATTCTGGAGATCGTAGGTTCGAAACGAATCATCGGCAGCCCTAAAGATTGTTTCCTGTATTTTCCCTATTTTTATACCAGACAAATACTAGGGCTGTTATTATGGCCACGGCTCTTCTTCCCCAGTCCTCGTCTTTAAACAATAATCATCACCTTCATCACCACTTGGCTTTTCCTATCTGATAGTTGCGGAAAACTTATGCGATTATATAGGCTACAATAAAAACCACATACAACCTAATTTTTAGTTTTCACTATTATGTGTGTTTACGTGGCAGTAAGTGAGTCCCTCCCGGTTGATGTATGTGACAGCCTTCTGACGACTGAGACAAGTGATTCTCACATGTATGTAGTCAAAGTGACCCATAATTCCATGAAAATTACCCCATGTATATAATAAAATATATCGGTTGCCAAGAATTATAGTCAAGTTGACAGTTACCGGTCTATCTCTTTGTCAGTCTCAAGAAACAAGTATCTTGAAAAGCGAAACCATATATTTTAAGCTGTACCTCCCCGTACATTGCGATTTAGCAGCGGGAGCCCGACAGAGAGGCCGTCGGACTAACGTTTTTTCCCGGAATCGTCTCAACATGATAATACAAATTACATGTTTCATGGTACATAACCTCTGATTGTTATTCACTCCTCTCATTTGAGGTTAAACAGTGCTCTCAGCAGTGTTCAAACATGACCGGTTGAACATCGGTTTTAGACAAATGATAAATAACGTCTCAACAATGCGGCAGCCATATTTACGTATTGTTTAACCGTAGACATCGCCTAAACACCGTTTCTGCAATCGGTCCACGTATATTTGCGAGAGGTCAGGCCCGGGCCCACCTACATTGTAGGCTCTGCGATCCCTAACGTTACGCCCCTGAATTGGTGATTTACCGTTGACAATGAATTACGTAAAACATATTACACCCTTTAGTCGGTGGGTACAATATAAACAAATTTATTTTTAAAACGAAACAGGAACACAAAAAGGAAGGAAGAAATTAACCGAAGAGAAACTCAATCACCTCCCAGCAACTAGCGGCTACGCGATACTTTTCTTCAAAGTACCGGTACCTACTTAAAACAGGGTTTGTAATGTCTCTTATTTTCAGAATCAACTTCTTTGGCCTGTGAACTCTTACTCTCAAACCTTATTGTTGGATCAATAAGTAAATGAAGAAGTAATTTGTTATTGAGAAAAATATTCCTCATTAAGCTAAAATTTAGCCCAATTACTTCTTTCCTGTAATCTTTGCATCACAGATTATGAAGCGAAAACGTTATTAACTAGAATTGTGCTAAAGTTGGAGATCGTTTCCAGAAAATGAACGAACATTACAATATTTAAGTCGGTAATAACATCTGAAGTAAGAAAATACAGTGGTAATGTTCTCTTACCCTCAGGAATGTCTTCAGAAGGCGTCCAACCCCCGCCATGGCCGGGCGTAGATAGGAAGGCAGAACTTCCTTGGCTTACTGCCTAGCAGCTCGGGCAAATCCCGAAGGCGTGTCACGTGATCCAGCCTGCTGAAATAGCCAATGGCTCTGCACATGAAGGTTCGTTCTTAAACTTCATTGGACGGATCGTTGGTGAATAGAATCATTGTTATCCCGTCTTCTATATGTAAGCATATAATTACACAGTTCAAGGGGGCACACGCTATTTATTCACATATTCAATTCCAAAAATGATTCTTCTCTCTACAAATGAACAAACATTTCTTTATTCTTCTTCTTCTCCGAAATCTTGGAGCAGCCCGAGACACTCTGTCAGCAATGACGCAGGCATTCCGAGGCGTCTGCACCAAGGCTAAGCAAATTTCGGATTGAATTCCGATTAATAATAATAATAATAATAATAATAATAATAATAATAATAATAATAATAATAATAATAATAATAATAATAATAATAATGGCTTAATGTCCCACTAACTACTTTCGACGGTTTTCGGAGACGCTGAGGTGCCGGAATTTTGTCCCGTAGGGGTTCTTTTATGTGCCAGTAAATCTAACTACACGAGGCTAACGCACTGAGGCAGGATCCGACATGCCTCGATGGAGCCAGAAGGCCGGCCCTGTACCGTCTGAGCTACTAAGGCCGGCGAATTATGATTCTTCTTCTTATTATTATTAAACATCTTCTTTTCCTCTCATTTTCCCACTTACCTAGGATCGGCAGTATATGTGGTCTCGGCCCAGTTTTACTAATGGGTGCCCTTGCTGACGGCAGCTACCTCTCTCTCTCTCTCTCTCTCTCTCTCTCTCTCTCTCAAAGCGTGGGACATGAACTGTTGTAAAGTATCGTGTTTTTTGTTAATCTCTCATAACACATGCGCAACATTTTTCTAGAATTTCTTGCTTATTGAATTTTCTATGTTAATATTGCTCATTTGCTAAAAAAATACAACTCAAACATGTTCAAAAACTGATTCACTTCTTTTCATACATACATCATACATTATCATTATAGACTGTTATGCCTTTCAGCGTTCAGTCTACAAGCCTCTGAGAATTTACTAAACGTCGCCACAATCCTAGATTTGCAACTAGTGTTGTGGCCTCATTTAGTTCTATACCTGTTATCTTTAAATCGTTAGAAACCGAGTCTAACCATCGTCGTCTTGGTCTCCCACTACTTCTCTTACCCTCCATAACAGTGTCCATTATTCTCCTAGGTAACCTATCCTCCTCCATTCGCCTCACATGACCCCTCCACCGAAGTCGGTTTATGCATACAGCTTCATCCATCGAGTTCATTCCTAAATTAGCCTTTATCTCCTCATTCCGAGTACCCTCCTGCCATTGTTCCCACTGGTTCGTACCAGCAATCATTCTTGCTACTTTCATGTCTGTTAATTCTAACTTATGAATAAGATGTCCTGAGTCCACCCGGCTTTCGTTCCCGTAAAGCAAAGTTGGTCTGAAAACAGACCGATGTAAAGATAGTTTCGTCTGGGAGCTGACTTCCTTCTTACAGAATACTGCTGATCGCAACTGCGAGCTCACTGCATTAGCTTTACTACACCTTGATTCTATCTCACTTACTATATTACCATCCTGAGAGAACACACAACCTAAATACTTGAAATTATCGACCTGTTCTAGCTTTGTATCACCAATCTGACATTGAATTCTGTTGAATTTCTTACCTACTGACAACAATTTAGTCTTCGAAAGGCTTACTGCTTACTGCTTACTACATTTCCAACTAACTGAACCCCTCCCTGCCATTTTATACCTTTCAGCAGATGATCCATGTAAACTACGAACAGCAAAGGTGAAAGATTACAGCCTTATCTAACTCCTGTAAGTACTCTGAACCAAGAACTCATTCTACCATCAATTCTCACTAAAGCCCAATTGTCAACATAAATGCTTTTCATTGATTTTAATAATCTACCTTTAATTCCATAGTCCCCCAGTATGGCGAAAATCTTTTCCCTCGGTACCCTGTCATATGCTTTCTCTAGATCTACGAAACATAAACACAACTGCCTATTCCTCTCGTAGCATTTTTCAATTACCTGGCGCATACTGAAAATCTGATCCTGACAGCCTCGCTGTGGTCTGAAACCACACTGGTTTTCATCCAACTTCCTCTCAACGACTGATCGCACCCTCCTTTCCAAGATGCCAGTGAATACTTTGTCTGGTATACTAATCAATGAGATACCTCGATAGTTGTTGCAATCCTTCCTGCTCCCTTGCTTATAGATAGGTCCAATTACTGCTTTTGTCCAATCTGAAGGTACCTTACCAACACTCCACGCTAGTTTTACTACTCTATGAAGCCATTTCATCCCTGCCTTCCCACTATACTTCACCATTTCAGGTCTAATTTCATCTATTCCTGCTGCCTTATGACAGTGGAGTTTATTTACTATCCTTTCCACTTCCTCAAGCATAATTTCACCAACATCATTTTCCTCCTCCCCATGAGCTTGGCTGTTTGCAACACCACCAGGATGATTTCCTTTTACATTGAGAAGATGTTCAAAATATTCCCTCCACCTCTCCAGTGATTCCCTGGGATCTATTATGACTTCACCTGAATTACTCAAAACACTGTTCATTTCCTTTTTCCCTCCCTTCCTAAGATTATTTGTTACTGTCCAGAAATGTTTCCCTGCTGCTTGACCTAGCCTTTCCAGGTTATTACCAAAATCTTCCCATGACTTCTTTTTGGATTCAACCACTATTTGTTTCGCTCTGTTTCTTTCATCTACGTACGAATCTCTGTTGCCTCGGCCATTGTTTGGAGCCATTTCTGATAAGCCTTCTTTTTACGTTTACAAGCCGCTCTCACTTCATCATTCCACCAAGATGTTCACCTTTTCCCATGTTTACACACAGTTGTTCCTAGGCATTCCCTTGCTGTTTCTACTACAGCATCCCTGTATGCCACCCATTCACTTTCTATATCCTGAACCTGCTTACTGTCCACTATTCGAAACTTCTCACTAATCATATCGATGTACTTCTGTCTAATTTCCTCATCCTGGAGCTTTTCTACCCTTATTCGTTTGCAGACAGATTTCACTTTCTCTACCCTAGGCCTAGAGATACTCAGTTCACTACAGATCAGATAGTGGTCTGTATCATCGAAAAATCCGCGAAAAACTCGTACATTCCTAACAGATTTCCTGAATTCAAAGTCTGTTAAGATATAGTCTATTATGGATCTGGTATCCCTAGCCTCCCATGTGTAGCGGTGAATAGCCTTATGCTTGAAGAATGTATTCGTAACAGCTAAACCCATACTAGCACAGAAGTCAAGCAAACGCTTCCCATTCCCATTAGCTTCCATATCTTCCCCACATTTACCAATCACCCTTTCGTATCCTTCAGTTCTATTCCCAACTCTCGCATTGAAATCGTCCATTAGCACCATTCTACCCACGATGTCACTCAATGCTTCATAAAACTTGTCAACTTCATCCTCATCTGCACCCTCACATGGTGAATACACGGACACAATTCTTGTCCTAATTCCTCCCACTGACAAATCTACCCACATCACTCGCTCATTTACGTGTCTAACAGAAACTATGTTGCGTGCAATGGTATTCCTGATAAAGAGCCCTACCCCAGACTCTGCCCTTCCCTTTCTAACCCCCGTCAAGTACACTTTATAATCTCCTATCTCTTCCTCGTTATCTCCCCTTACCCGAATATCACTTACTCCTAGCACATCCAGATGCATCCTCTTTGCTGACTCAGCCAGTTCTACCTTCTTTCTTCCATAAGCCCCATTAATATTGATAGCTCCCCATCGAATTCCATTTCGTTCGCCAAGTTGTTTCCAAGGAGTCCCTCGCCTGTCAAATGGGAGTGGGACCCCATTACTCTCATAGGTCCGAGGCTTGCTTAAAATGTTCTGAGCTCGGTAAATTCATGAAGCAGGATGCTGCCCTACTTGCACATAGTCCAAGTGAGGATCTCTCCTCTAACGGGTTATGGACCACCGGTGAATTGTGTAGTCCTAGCCGCCTGAGCACAAGGAGGGCCACGACTCAGAATATGTCCGAGATGCCCACTCCCATTCCATAGCAACTGGTATCCCGACTCTCAGGACCACTTACTAGGCCACTCAGCCGTTGCCCATGGTTCACGAACTAGGACGTGACTACAGTAACCCACAAACATGAACCATTCGTTTCTTTTCAGTTGAGATTTATATATTTAAAATATAAAATTTTTGTATTTAACTGTGTAATTATTACTTATTTGCATGAAAATAACGAATGTCATCCCATGTTAAGAAAACAGTGTTACTCTTATGACAACAAGGTTGCAATACCGAACGGCTCTGGTCAACAGTATCAGATGTACCCAAACAACTCAGAAGGAAAATGAAGGAAGGCAAGAAAGCGATGGCTGTTACCACCATTGTGCTTCCTCCCTGCGAATGCATTTAATAATTCACGAAAAACTTATGCCTCATCCTTTTTCTTTCCTTCATAATGCAGTCGAACCTCCCCTAACAGACACCTTTATTCAACGGACACCTCTCTATACGAACATTTTTTCCACGGAACCGATTTTATTTTACATAAGACACGTGTTAAATATGCATCATTTAAGCGGACACTTCCAATTCCGAACAACGGATGTCGCCATTACCTCGTCCACGTGATTTAAGCGGACACTTTAAAAGTTCCAGGCCAATTGCTTTGCACAGGGCTATGTCATTGTTCCTCTTAAAGTCATGCTACAAACATACGAGATTTTTTTTTGAATCTGTGTACATTTTCTTGTCCAAGGAAAGCAGAAAGAAATGTAGGCCTACATAGGAATGCTGAAGTAGCCGTGAAGTTAATATTTCTGCACATCTAAACCTTTCGTTAGGTCGTCTTGTGTTCTAATAGGGATGTATCACGCAAAACTTGTCCGCTAGGCAGCGTAATGGTAGTACCCGGTATGCGCTTTCCGCTGCTCGACTGTTTTACATGAGACTTATATGGAGTATTCCTACATTTGCGATCATCGAAACGAAACTTTTGCTTTAAATGCATTAAAATGGAGTTACCATATTCTGCTAATGTTTTCAACAAGACGGGAAATGGTATAGGTGCAATGACGATTGCGGATTTGGAAGCAGAATTGAAGAAAAGGGGCGAAAAAATATCCGGAAAAATGCAAGAGTTGATTGAAAGGTACCAGTAAGGAATAAATGCAGCAACTCCTTCTTTTAGCGTTTTTGTTAAGATTGAATTCTTAAAGTACAAATAGCATTTTGAAAACATTCCTAATATGGTATTTTTTCTTTTCTTTGCCGGTTATAGGCGTACATAAGGCACGACATTGCTATGACAGCAGTGCCTGGGGCTACATCTAGTACAACTGAACTTCATTTCCGTGTAGCGCACGAGTTTCAGGATTATTGTTTCGGACCATAAGACAAATACCGGTATATAAATTTCAAATTTGGAAGTAACGTTCAGGAAGTCTGACAATGATGGTGCTCCAGTGTCAAATTATAGGTCACTGTGTGATTTAGGTTCCGTACCGCACACGGTGTTATGGCTGTTTTTCTACTTCTATATCTTCTTGCTCTGCGAGTTATTTCCAAGGTACCGGTGCCATACCATGACAATATCGAAGGTACAACGTTCTCCTTAAGTCTTCGTCTTTTGCCTAAAATTATTGAAAAAGGTCATATTAACTTTTCAGAATGTACTATATTATTATAAAATTATTCCTTAATTAGTACTAATTAGCTTACTTGCCAGTTTCAGTAATGACATAATCTTCAACTATAAAATGTTTCGTGCAGACTTCGATATTAGGAGTCACTCCTAGCTCCTGCCTACGAATCGCATGCAACCACTTTTTACGGATAGCATCTTGCTTAGGAAACTGATGGTATGAATACGGTCGACCTTGATTTTGGGACATTGAGACACAGCAATAGTCAGACATCACAATTTTCTTGTCATCTTTGTTGTCGTAACGATATATTAAATCCTTAATTTCAGCATTTAACTAGGTAACTTCCATTAAAAACACATACAAACAAATGACGATCGACAAGCGCATACCGGGTACTACACGTGAGACATCTATCGGTAGTGTTTCAGTACTGTACCAGGAAAAGTTGTGGGCAAAGGGCATGAGTAGGACTTCAGGGAGTGGAACTGGGTTTTGGAGCCGATACAGAGAAGGATAGTCTCGCAGAGCGAATAATAGATGGTAAATAATTTTTTTTCTTAAAATGATTTATTAATTTTTCACCCTGCGGTATGATTATTGACTCAAATTTTGCATAGAAATTAAATGTCGAAAATAATCTCCTTAAAAAAATGGCATAAATATCATTGGTTTCAAAGTCTTTCATATGTGGGAATTTCCACCTAAAGTCTTTTTAAACCTAAGCACACTTTTATAATGAGAAATTATCAAAGTTTTCAGTTCTCAGTTCGTCAATCTCGATATATAGCACACTTGAAAGCCTACAGTCTTTCTACTGAAATTAAATTTATCACTTTTGAGAAATTATGAAAATTGTTCACACGCGACACTGAAGTTTCACTGTTCAAAATAAATGAAAAGGTTTAGTCAGTTTGTTACTCACTTATGACAAGAACTGTTGCTACCAAATGTCGAAAGATGGACGTCTGGAATGTTCCATGTAGAATCAGGATTGGCGATGTTGACGTTCCCAATGAGGTGATGATGGCTGGAACTGGATCACGTTGAGTTGTAGCTTGTTCGGGTGATTTTCGCACACGAAAATGGCGTATGAAGAATCACAGTCCTTTCTGTACGAAATGCTATTTAAAGTCGTTATTGAAACGTTCATAATCACACAGTTCACAAAAAAAAAAGAAAGTAAGTCGATAAGCACAGTCTTTGAACACAGTCTGAAGTTTGCTAGGGATTATTTTCTGCTAATCCTGTTACTATAATGTTATATTAACACAGAAAAGTTCTCACTTTTTCACTCAAATTACTACTGTGAGTCTTATGTTGGTGTGACGTGAATATGAGTTCTGGTAATTCTCAATATTAGGCTCAGTAAAAGTTCAATGTTACTTGAAGTTACCTAAGTCCACACGTAATGAAATAGTTAATATTTGTACTCCAATAAGTTCACTCGCGTTACAGTCTTAAATGTCTTTAGGATTATATTGTAATCGCAACGCGGTATACTAACTGCAGTGCGACGTCCTTTAATAATTCTATCGGTGATAGAATTTCGCGTTCCGGAGATACGACGGAAAGTACTTCTACCGTGACTGCGCGAACATACTGTACGCGGGCCGGTCTCTTCGCTATCTCACTCACACAGCTGTTTGCTTGTCCTTGTACTAGTTTGCGGGCTGTCTGGCCTTGACACATATAGATACCAGCGCAGGGAGGGGTGGCGGCTCTCTCGGCCTTGTGACCATGATTACGTAATTTCGTTGAGACTTTAAATTATTATAACTCAACAACCGTTTGATGAATTAATTTGAAATTTACAGGGATTAACTTTTATGATGTTTGCTATAATTCAGCGTTTGTCCCGTTGAAATTGGTTAAGGCGTTAAAAAGCTGTTAAAAGAAAATTTCTTTCGAGAAATATCTCTAGGGGAGGTGAGCTTCAAGCGACAGGTGACGTCACTTGACTCCGCCTAGCGCACTCGTAGGGTCTGGCACATACTGGAACATTCTTTACATGGATGTTCGTACGTCGGTCGGATCTTTAATGCTGGAAATAACATTTCTTTCAATTAACATGGACCAGGACCTAGGCCTTCCTGGTACATCTTCCCCTTGGTTGGACGAAAAGAAAATACGCAGGATTTTCTTTTCCAGGCTTTACTCTTCCTGTGGTACATATTGTTTTAAATTGGCTGAGTTATAAATACAGGCTTACGCACTATGGCTAATGGATTCAAGTACTTAGTTACGCAAGGCGAAATTATCCCATCATCTGTCATTTTATGAATTAAGTTACGAACTTCTTCTCGATATTTCTCGGGTACGGGATATGGTTTCTTCTGATAAGGAGACAAGTCATTTACATCAAGATGATATTCGTAGTCAGCTATCTCTCCAGGCTTGTCATCGAATACACATGCAAATTTCTGTAGAACGTCATTTTTAGCCTCCTCCAATTTTAATTTAATTTCCGGGTCTTCAACCACACTGGCTATTGACATTATATAATCCGGACCTATAATGGAGTTCTCATTGAATAGGGACTCTGCGTCGTCCTCACTTTGGTCACCCTTTCTACTTTCTGCTACGGCTGGCGCAACCTCGCTTACAGCGGGCTTAATAATGTCACCACCGGCTTCTTCAAAACGGGCTCCCTTCTCTTGAACTTCCAGGTCACTTCGTCCTACCAGCTGTAGTTCTACGGAATTATTCTGTAATCTTACGAGGTTGGCATCATAGTCAATGGTTCCTTTGTATTTGATCATAAAATCTGATCCAAGTATTAAGTTGAAGTTAAGACGTGATACTACCAAAAATATGTGTTCGAACATCTGACTGTTAATTTCAAACTCTAAAAATGCCTGGGATTTGCATTTAACAATCTTATCAGGAACTATCCCTCTTACTTTAATCTGAGCTGCAGGTAATAACAAAACATTGTTCTGATCTTTCAGCGAGTCTACAAGCTTATCAGAAATTAAAGAAGCTTGCGCTCCAGAATCGATGAGCGTAATCACCTGTAGGTTGCCTGTGCGTACTGTTATGACAGGTAATGAACGTGTAATAATTGGCCTTAGTGTTTGTGCGTCTTCGAATAATAATTCGGAATCGTCAATATGCCAGTAATTGATAACAGCAGTACAATAATTTGACGTTTCGACCTCATCGTGTTCGGTAGTCAATCTCCCTATTGCGAGATCGGCGTTTTTTTTTATAGCGCCTGTTGGGTCAGGATCAGGTGATCTTTGTTCTCTTGGTCCGAATTGACGTTGATATTCCAGGGATGTCGCTCCAGGTTCATCAGGATTACGGTTTCTCTCCCTGATGTATTCCCGTGTGTCCTTCCATCTACTTTCGAGTTCTCGCCGTCTGGCCTCACGATTTCCTTCAGGAGTGCTTTCGCGCTGTCTCCATGAATTCCTAGGTTGGTAAGGATGTCTATCCTGATTCCTCTGACGTCTAAAATTCCGGAATCTGGTTGGGTTAGTAGGGCTTAATCTGCCTTCTTCACGTATCCTGGGTTCCTCTCTCTCCGGAGGTTTTATTTCCGCAGAATTCGTATTTATTTCTCGACTCCTGTTAGTTTTCGGACTAGATTGGGTATTAGCCGTATCTAACCTACGCAAAGAAGCGTCAAAATGCTCCAATGTTTTAATGTTGGCAGCGACTAGTATCTCTTGAACATGAGGCGGATATTGAAGTGTCAGGATCTGAATAAGTTCAATATCTGGCAAAGGTGGATCTAAAAACTGGAGTTTCTTTAATTGCATTAGACAGTAATCTGAATATCGGGAAGTATTGACTGAAGTATTGTATTTGCTAGAGTAGAGTTGCATCTTGACAAGGTGCTGTCTTTCTGAATCCCAAAAGCGTTTAAGAAGTGCCTGTTTAAAGTCATCATAGTTTTTAAAATTGCTCTTAAAAGCTATGAACCATGATAAGGCTCGTCCTTCTAGAAGTTTGGATACTACTCTAAGTTTCCTATCGTCCTCTACCCTATTCTCTTCCAGGTAATCGTCGACATTTAACAAAAATTCTCGAGCAGTGTACTCATCACGTCCTGAAAATTTGACTGGTTTGTCACCTGGTACTTTAATAAGGGTAGTTGTATTGTGTATTTCCCTCGACGAACCAGGAATTGTGACGTCAGTTGTATGTTCTTTAAGTTTAATTTGATTCATTTCTTCGGACAAATTTTTAATTTTAGAATTAATTGAGGTGTCTAAACTTTTTATTTCATTTCTCAAGTCAGTTTTAATGACTTGTACGTCTTTACAGAAAGCAGCTATCTGGGTATGCGTGCTATCTAGCTGTCCTGTAATACGCTTGTCGAGTTCTCCTTGCGTGCTCTTAATTAATCCTATCTCGCTTCGTAATTTACCCACGTCGCTCTTTAATGCATCTCGCAAGGTTTCCTGCACCTGAGGTAACTTTGCTTGAGTTTGTGAGATGTTACCATGGGATTCTTGAAATTCAGTCCGTAAATCTTTAAGTTCAGTGGAAAATGCTTGAACGGAAGGAAGAACATTTCTAAGATCTTTGTCTAAAGACTTGACGACCTCTGTCTTTATTTCTTCCTTAATAGACTCTAAATTTTCAACAAACTGATCCCGCATGTTTTTCAATGTAGCTTCGACTTGTGCACTAGAATCAGTAAGTTTCTTTTCGAGGCGAGTTCCAGCTTCACGGAATCGTTGCTCGATAAGGACACTAGATTCAGTGAGTCTTTTATTAATGACTTTATCCGCTTCAGCAAACTTAGTGTCCAAGGTCCTGTCAATTTTAGAAGTTAAGTCTTCAACCTTACTATTTGACTCAGTTAACTGCGCTTGAAGTTGAGTATTTTGTGCCTGCATTTGTTGTTGAAGTTGAGTATTTTGAGCCTGTAGTTGGGAATTAGACTCGATCATTTGAGCCTGCAATTGGTTATTAGACTCTACCATTTGTGACTGTAGTTGTGTTATCTGGTTATTAGACCTATCAATCTTGGCATTCTGATCGTTAATGCTAAGCCTGAGAGCTTCGATTGCTGCAAGTAAGTTATCCATGTTTCCGGAATATTCGATAAGTCAAATACAACAAATTCTTCGTGTTCGTAATGATTGCAGTCGGATCCTGTGCGCAAAATACAATGACTTGAATCGAACCCTGAATATTGCGATTATTACGGGCGCATCATCTGTTATTATAGCACGGCTCCAAGTTGAACCCTTGAAGTTGCGACATCATTTATTATTATAGCACGGCTCCAAAATCGAGCCCTTGAAGTTGCGACGTCATTTATTATTATAGCACGGCTCCAAAATCGAGCCCTTGAAGTTGCGGCGCCATCTATTATTTTACTATCCTCTCTGTACCAGGAAAAGTTGTGGGCAAAGGGCATGAGTAGGACTTCAGGGAGTGGAACTGGGTTTTGGAGCCGATACAGAGAAGGATAGTCTCGCAGAGCGAATAATAGATGGTAAATAATTTTTTTTCTTAAAATGATTTATTAATTTTTCACCCTGCGGTATGATTATTGACTCAAATTTTGCATAGAAATTAAATGTCGAAAATAATCTCCTTAAAAAAATGGCATAAATATCATTGGTTTCAAAGTCTTTCATATGTGGGAATTTCCACCTAAAGTCTTTTTAAACCTAAGCACACTTTTATAATGAGAAATTATCAAAGTTTTCAGTTCTCAGTTCGTCAATCTCGATATATAGCACACTTGAAAGTCTACAGTCTTTCTACTGAAATTAAATTTATCACTTTTGAGAAATTATGAAAATTGTTCACACGCGACACTGAAGTTTCACTGTTCAAAATAAATGAAAAGGTTTAGTCAGTTTGTTACTCACTTATGACAAGAACTGTTGCTACCAAATGTCGAAAGATGGACGTCTGGAATGTTCCATGTAGAATCAGGATTGGCGATGTTGACGTTCCCAATGAGGTGATGATGGCTGGAACTGGATCACGTTGAGTTGTAGCTTGTTCGGGTGATTTTCGCACACGAAAATGGCGTATGAAGAATCACAGTCCTTTCTGTACGAAATGCTATTTACAGTCGTTATTGAAACGTTCATAATCACACAGTTCACAAAAAAAAAGAAAGTAAGTCGATAAGCACAGTCTTTGAACACAGTCTGAAGTTTGCTAGGGATTATTTTCTGCTAATCCTGTTACTATAATGTTATATTAACACAGAAAAGTTCTCACTTTTTCACTCAAATTACTACTGTGAGTCTTATGTTGGTGTGACGTGAATATGAGTTCTGGTAATTCTCAATATTAGGCTCAGTAAAAGTTCAATGTTACTTGAAGTTACCTAAGTCCACACGTAATGAAATAGTTAATATTTGTACTCCAATAAGTTCACTCGCGTTACAGTCTTAAATGTCTTTAGGATTATATTGTAATCGCAACGCGGTATACTAACTGCAGTGCGACGTCCTTTAATAATTCTATCGGTGATAGAATTTCGCGTTCCGGAGATACGACGGAAAGTACTTCTACCGTGACTGCGCGAACATACTGTACGCGGGCCGGTCTCTTCGCTATCTCACTCACACAGCTGTTTGCTTGTCCTTGTACTAGTTTGCGGGCTGTCTGGCCTTGACACATATAGATACCAGCGCAGGGAGGGGTGGCGGCTCTCTCGGCCTTGTGACCATGATTACGTAATTTCGTTGAGACTTTAAATTATTATAACTCAACAACCGTTTGATGAATTAATTTGAAATTTACAGGGATTAACTTTTATGATGTTTGCTATAATTCAGCGTTTGTCCCGTTGAAATTGGTTAAGGCGTTAAAAAGCTGTTAAAAGAAAATTTCTTTCGAGAAATATCTCTAGGGGAGGTGAGCTTCAAGCGACAGGTGACGTCACTTGACTCCGCCTAGCGCACTCGTAGGGTCTGGCACATACTGGAACATTCTTTACATGGATGTTCGTACGTCGGTCGGATCTTTAATGCTGGAAATAACATTTCTTTCAATTAACATGGACCAGGACCTAGGCCTTCCTGGTACAGTACATCCCTATTAGTGGATATTCTGAGAATTCTAGTTGTCCCGGAATGAACGAGTGGCTATTTGCTCACAAGTTACCGAGGGATTTTCCAACCCAGCCTGAATCATTTTATTCATGAATCAGATTGTCACAGATAAGTTCGCGGTCAGGTAGTTCAGTTAAATTTGAAAAAGAAAAGACTTTCATGTGCTGATTGTTGAGACAGAAGTACCCTTTCAATCGCCCTGTAAACATGAGCAGGGGGGACGAGCGTGTTTAGATTTCAAGACAAGAAAACATTAATTAAAGAAATTGCTAAAGTGAGAAAAGCTCCCTCAAAAATTAAACTGTATGAAAACACAATTTGAAGAATAAACATGGCATTTTAAGTGAGTGTAAGGAAAATAGGTATTGATAAATGAAAAGAGAGTGTGAGTCAGTTTTCGCAGACCTGAACATTGCGGTATATAAGTGGTTCAAATGTGTTCCAGCAAAGAAATTGTGCGCGGGCTGATGTTACAAGAAAAGGCGCGAGAAATCGGAAATAACCTGAAAGTTGAGATGAAATGAATTAATAATTTGTGTGTCATGCTTAGTTGTTATTCGCTTTTTCGAGAATATTGCAGTAAATAAAAGCATACTAAATTTGTACGTCCAGCTGAATGATTACTTCCCGAAGCTGTAATGAATGCAAAGGCTATAAACTCACTTATATTTCCCGGGCAAATATTTAGTTAGAAATGATTTAGAGTAATCAAAATAAAGATGTACGCACATTTAAGGTGGACGTTCTTTGCCGTCAAAATGTTCGATTAATTTTTACAACCTTGTTTTAGCGGACACCTCTCGCAACGGACAGCTCTCGCAACGGACAGCTCTCGCAACGGAAAACTCTCGCAACGGACATTTTTCCACGGAAGCGTCGATGTCCGCAGGAGAGATATTCGACTGTACGATATAAATTATTTATTTATTTATTTATTTATTTATTTATTTATTTATTTATTTATTTATTTATTTATTTATTTATTTATTTATTTATTTATTTATTTATTTGACAATGCAAAGGTACACAGGCTGAGCCCAGTTAAGTTCCTTCATGACGTATGGTATTTAAAGTTTAAAAACGCGAAAAAAAAATAATAACAGTAGTAAAATTAATAGCAAGAAGAAGGAAAAAAGGAAACTAATAACTAGAATACAATTTAAAATTATTCCTACAAATGAAAAGCATAATAATGTAGGCTATACATCAGCCATAGAAAAAGACTGAACAAGTTAGAAAAAGGAACACAAACAAAGAAACAAAAACTTATGAGTACCTAGCATCCCAGCAAAAAGGAATTTAATGATTATTATAGAATAAAAGTAGCTTTTATTTGCTTATTGATTGACCTAGCGCCGGAAAATAAATCAACTTTTATACTAAGTGAATTATAAAAAAAAAAAAAAAATTTAACTAGTGGTGAATTAGAGTGAGGACCGCTTCTAGATCTTGGGATGTGAAATAGTACTTGCTATCGTGAAGTTACGTGTGGTACATGAAATGGGATGAAGGTGAGTAATTCTTGACAGTCAATTTTTCCATTCAAAATTTTCCTCAATATCTGCAACGAAATTAATGTTCTCCAGTTTTTCAAAGATATGAAATTGAACAAATTTCTTAAATACTGGGTTGAAATGTCAAATGGACAATATACATTGAAAGTTTTATGATACATAAATTTACAATGTCACTTAATAACGATAAATTACGTATTTCTAAGAGGGAGTGTGTTCACTATTTGATGGTCATAAGAGTAAATACTGTTTTCTTAACATGGAATGAACCTTTATAGAATAAAATTGATTATAACGCCATTCAAGGAACCTGATAATAATAAATGGTGTCGTTATAAACCACTGTCGTCACTGAGATTTTTGCTACCAGTGAAGTGAAAACTACATAAATATTTCATAAGGAATTTGCCATCTGGATGACATTCCTTAATGCAGATCAGAGGATTGATTGATTGATTGATTGATTGATTGATTGATTGATTGATTGATTGATTGATTGATTGATTGATTGATTGATTGATTGATTGATTTGTGGGGATCAACATTTTTGGAAGAGACGGGGAGCTGCAGAAATTAATATGCACCGGGGCTCAACGACAGAGAAAGGTACAGGAACAGGATAAAGAAACACCAATGGGGAAGACAAGAGAAAAAATCTCAGTTGAAAAATGGGAGAGGGCGAGTTGGCCGTGCAGTTAGGGGCTGTGAGCCTTTATCCGGGAGATGGTGGGTTCGAACCTTACTGTCGGCAGCACTGAAGATGGTTTTCCGTGGTTTCCCGTTTTCACTCCACCCAAATGCTGGGGGCTGTACCTTAATTAAGGCCCCGGCTGCTTCCTCCCCGTCCCTAGCCCTTTCCTGTCCCATCGTCGCCATAAGACCTATCTGTGTCGGTGCGACGTAAAGCAAATTGAAAAAGACGGGAGAGAAACAGAGAGAGAGTGGGAGGGAGGATGAAGAGGTTCTGGGAGGTGACGAAGAAAGCCCAAAGTGTGACAAAGCTACCCGTGGACCTGCAAAGGCCGTAACGAAAGGAGAAGAAGAAGAAGAAGAAGAAGACTCGGCTAGGAGTCCAGTTATCGCCAACCCCAATCGCAAGTTCCGAGAACCTCATGTTCCCCATTTCAGTCCCATCTTACTTCAGCGAGGCGATAGTGAGGCTGTAGGCTATTCTTCCATCCCCCACACACATGAGGAAAAATTAATCGACTTTCTGTTTCCATATTCTCAAATAGAATTAAAGGAACGGTTCACAAACCTGGAGGGGGGGGGGGCTTGGGAGACGTTGGAGAATTTCAGGGGAGGCGTGGTGAGCAATGAAAGACACACACGATTTTGCTAAACAGTAAAACGTTGTGACAAAGAAAAGAATTTACTGCAAAAGCTATCTTCGTCACCGCTAAGGGCCGGTATTATAACAAAGGTTTAAACTGAAGATTGAGTTAAACTGTAAGTTGAGTTTAAACCGACGTTGAGTCTTATAATGGCCAGCCTATGTTAAGCTGAGGTGAAGAAGGAAATATACGATCTTGGTAGCAGTGACTTGCGAGAAAAGATGACTGTGGATCACCGCCGTCTCAATCCTATATACTGCCTGCTCTATGCTATGCGGTTAACATGCTTCTCAGCGTGAGCTCTTAGTATCACGAACCTCCGCTAGGGGCGCCAGCTAACGCACCCAACTTATCTTCGCACCCACGTTGTTGTGTTCTAGTGCGTTTGCATTTATGTGTGTGTCTCTGGTTGTAAAATGATTAATTGTTGTGTTCCTCTCTGTATATCAAAGCAGGAAATCCAAATTCTTTACGTGTGAGGATTCATGTTATCCCCCAGAAAAGAACTTAACGCTATATCAAGGCAAGGATCAACCAAGGATAATCAATGGATTCCATCCGATTATTCTCATGTGTGTGGCCTGAATTTTAGAGATGGAGATAAAAGATAAAACTAAAAAAAATATATATTAAAGCCAGAGAGCGTGCCTAGTCTGTCTTCGAATTATCCCCATTACCTTTAAACCAGAAAAATAGCTCCACGAAAGACCAGACAGCGACAAGATATTTCTTTGGAAGAAATCTGTGATGAAACAAGCTCTTCAACCGCAGGAAATACATTGGATGGCGAGTACGAAATTCATGTGAACAACGATGTATCAATCCAAGTCAATATTTCAACGTCCGACTCGCTGGCTGAACGGTCAGCGTACTGGCCTTCGGGGTCCCGGGTTCGGGGATTTTAACTTTAATTGGTTAATTCCAATGGCACGGGGGCTGGGTGTATGTGTTGTCTTCATCATCATTTTCATCCTCATCACGGCGCGCAGGACGCCTACGGGCGTCAAATAGAAAGACCTGCACCTGGTGAGCCGAACCCACCCTGGGATATCCCGGCACTAAAAGCCATACGACATTTCAATATTCCAACGAGTAAGAATGACAGCAGTGATCAGAAAATTAGACATTAGAGGCTCCGATTAAGAATTTTGAGACTGCGATAACAGCTGATGAGTAACCATAATGAAGTTAAAAGACTACAGAGACAATTCGAAGACAACCCAGAAATTAATCGTCTGAATAAAGTAAAGGAAGCAGCCAAATATAAAGGAAAAACGACCGTTTTATAAATGAAATTCATAATTTTCGCAAGACAATATCCTGGCAGTCAGAACAAATCACGCGGTACTATGTGGCGTGGGGAATACGAATATGGCAGGACTCCTGGTCTAGTTCCTTTTTAGTTCAGAAATGATGACTGTAATGCCTTTCGGCAAAACAATCCAGATTGTGTGCATTTCTATTCAAAACGTGAAAAACTGAAGTGTCCGACTAATGAGACGGCAGATGCTGTCTCGCTAACTGTGAAATCTATAGTGGAATGTGTGTCTTATCTGTTACAAAATCGGTTATTTTATGTTCCCACTAGATGATTTTCTGGAGATGCAATAGAAGTTCTATTTAGTTCAGTGAGATTGGGTGGTGGATTTAATGACATGACGAACGCGCGCATTATATGCTGTAAAACGTATCCTGAAATCTGGTCATGAACGAAGTGACAGCGAAATAGTGATAGAAATATTTTTGCGCCCACTGCTGGTAAATAACAGTAAGAAAAGGACTAAAAAGGTGCTCCGTTACTCGTGTCGAGAAAATTCTGCACTTTGTATGTACCATGCAGCATGGGATGATACTTTTACTGTAACTGGTATGGTTTTATATATTTTACGTTTCTGTATCTTAAGCCAAGCTCAAATGTGAAATGTTAATTTCTGTATGTGCATTATCTTCTCAATTAGTAACATGTTAAGGATTATTTTTCATTTTATATTGGCGTTACGGACCAACTCTCATTTAACCAACATGTGCTCTGGGTGCGGTAAGTGCTGCCATCTGCAATGTCGCTGTAAACACAATTCTCGCGGCACAGAGCAGGCAGTAATAGAGATTGAGACGGCGGTGCTGTGGATAATGTTTTGTTTACTTCTTGTAGGTAAAATGGCGGATAAAAACAATAAACGTTGTCCTAATTTTACTTGTAAGGAAATAGAATTGCTTGTGCAATTAGTACAGAAATACGTATATGGTCCGTGAAACAGTGGCCTTATGAATTCCTCCGAAATCTCCCATTGTTATAATCATACTACCGGAGGCATAAAACCGCAATGCTATTAGTAGCTGACTGAGGGGTTCTACAGCATGATTTCTGAAATAGAAGGAAGCTACTTTATTTTCGAAAATTTACACTTTGATATTCAAACAGTTCAAAAAGTAATTTTTACATTCTTATCTTTTCATTGCATGTTTTATTCTAGCACCAATTTGCTGAAATAGGGTTATGACAGTCTATTTTGTAAGCCTACACCTGTTTAAAAACTCTGTTTCATTCCATATATTAAAGTGACGTGCCCTTGCTCGAAAAACTCGTGGTGTCCGTGGTCGTTCAATGATTTGAACCACTTCTTCATCACCGCTTAGTATTTCTTCAAACAACTCAAAAATATATTCGAGATCCATTCGTTCTGCCATGTTGTAAGGTTATGTATTCTTAAACTTCAGTTTAAATGGTAGATGAGTGGCAGTAATATTAATCTCTAGTTAAACTTAAGATTAATTTTTATAATACGCGACTAACAGATAAACCGAAGTTTAAACTGAACCAACAGTTTAAACCTCTATTATAATACTGGCCCTTAAATCGTACAAGTAGAAAAAAAACTATCATACCTTACGGCAACGTTGGGGAAAGGAATTCGTGTTTATGAACTGTGAAATGAAATATGTGAATAATGATAATCTTGCATTGTTGCAATTTTTATACATTTTTAACATAAACTTTTTCTACGTGTATATAAAAAATGCAATAAAATGACAAGAATAATGTAATAAATCAATCGATAAAAATGAATGTATGATAAATTTGCAGGAAATAAAAAATATAATTTTAAGATTTTTATTTTCTTTTCAAATTGCATTGTGCAGTTTCCAACAGCATGTCTATGTGAATCTGGGTTTTCTACGCTGGCTTACACCACATCAAAATACCGAGCACGGCTAGATGTTGAAAGTGATCTGAGGTGTGAACTAACACAGTTGGAACCGAACATTACAAAACTTGTGAAAGAAAAACAGTGGTGGCCCTCTTGTCAATCACGAATTCTGTTCTTACAAAATCAAATCTAATTATGTAGTTTGAATTGCTAATTTCAGTGAGTGTAGAATCCTCCGCAATATATTTACTGTAATTTGTTTTATTCTCTTGCTGTATTATTATTTGTGTTATTCATGACTTCTTTGTAAAGTGATCTCCCCCCGTCCCGTGGCTCAACAGCCCCGAAGGCCTGCAGATTACGAGGTGTCGTGTGGTCAGCACGGCGAATCCTCTCGGCCGTTATTCTTGGCTTTCAAGACCGGGGCCGCTATCCCACCGTCACATAGCTCCTCAACTGTAATCAGGTAGGCTGAGCAGACCTTGAACCAGCCCTCAGATGCAGGTGAAAATCCACTGACCTGGCAGGAATCGAACTCGGCGGCTTTGCAAAGTGATTACATTATAATTATTAGTTTGAAACGTGCAATAGTATGTATTAAGCACTCGTAATTAATACTGTAATAATATTTTTTTTTGAGATATTAAGAAAAGTAGAATTTTTGTAAATCAATAACTCATTAGGGAGGGGGGGGGTGGCGGGAAATAATTTACGGATGAAAATGGGGCGCAGACCCACAAAGGTTGAGAACCACATTATTAAAGGACTCCAGAAACCAGACAATGCTCTTCTTCGTGGGATTATCAGACCAACACAATCAGTTCACCGAGCTCGATAGCTGCAGTCGCTTAAGTGCGGCCAGTATCCAATATTCGGGAGATAGTAGGTTCGAACCCTACTGTCCGCAGCCCTGAAAATGGTTTTCCGTGGTTTCCCATTTTCACACCAGGCAAATGCTGGGGCTGTATCTGAATTAAGGCCACGGCCGCTTCCTTCCCACTCCTAGCCCCTCCCTGTCCCATCGTCGCCATAAGACCTATCTGTGTCCGTGCGACGTAAAGCAACTAGCAAAAAAAAAAAAAAAAAAAAAAAAAATCAGTTCATAGAAATCAAATTACCCCGACTGCAATGTCCTCTCCAAGACAGTTTGAACACCCCTGCGGATAGTTTACATGACAAGTCAGCAAGTAGCCTTGTAAGGTTATCAAAGGATACTATTGTAGGGTATCGAGTGTCTCCCCCCCCCCCCACTCAAGACTTCACAAGAACGTGCTGATTGCGGCGTTCATGCCAAGACCACCCACATTTCATTAGTATTCAACAGGTCTTTATTAGCGGCGTAGTAGACCGTCCCTTATACATTAATCAATCAATCAATCAATCAATCAATCAATCAATCAATCAATCAATCAATCAATCAATCAATCAATCAATCAATCTCACCACTGATCTGCATTTAGGGCTGTCGTCCAGGTGAAACATTCCCTACCACTTATATATGTAACAGTCCTTTCTTAAATTATTTCATAGAAGCTGGAAATTTATGGAATATCTTCTTTGTTAAATTAATCCAATCCGTAACATTACTCTTCCTTCGAACAAATACTAGCCGTTTTGATTTTCAACTGCGTCTTCATATTATGATCTTTCCTACTTTTAAAACAATCCACAGAACCTTATTCGTGTCTCCAGTGACAGCTCGGAACATTCCACGTAGTCGAGCATCCCGTCTCCTTACTCCCAAGTCTTCCCAGCCAAAAGTTTGCAACATTTTCGTAACATTACTCCTTTGTCAGAACAAATCGTGCTGCTTTCCTTTGGGTCTTTCCCAGTTCTCGTATCAAGTAACCCACTCTAATTGTGGTCTTACCAGACTCATACGCCCTCTCCTTTACATCCTTACTACAAGCCCCACATACCTTCATAACCATGTGAAGATATGTGTAACCTTTCATAAAAACTCCGATGAAGAGGCCGAGTAGGATAGATGAAAATGAGGAGCCTGGCACAAGTAAGTGGAAGCAATGCCAAGGCTCAGCTATGGGCGCCGTGATCGCAAACCCACCCTCCCAAGTTAAGAGCCCCTTTTACTCACCTTTTACGACAGGCAGGAGATGGTGTGGATGTAAAGAGATAAGGCGGATGATGTTATACTGTGCAGAGTAATAAATAATTTACAAGATTGTGAGCAACTGCAAAAAAGATCTCGACAATGTTATGAGATGGACCTCAGGCAACGGTATGATGAAAAAGGGGTGAAAAATGAGGTTAGGAGTTTCACTAATAGGAAAAGTCTTCTAAGTTTTAATTACTGCCTTAATGGTGTGAAAGTTCCTTATGGGGATCACTGTAAGTACGTAGGTGTTAATACATGGAATGGTCTTCATTGGGGTAATCACATAAATGGTATTGTAAATAAAGGGTATAGATCTCTGCACGTGGTTATGAGGGCATTTAGGGGTTGTAGTAAGGATGTAAAGGTGAGGGCATATAAGTATCTGGTAAGACCCTAACTGGTTCCAGTGTATAGGACCCTCACCAGGATTACTTCATTCGAGAAATGAAAAAAAAAATCCAAAGAAAAGCAGCTTGGAAGAAAGGAGATGAGCTGCTCAACTAAGTGGTACGTGCCGAGCTGTCAGTGGAGAGATGGCGTGGAATGACATTAGTAGACGAATAATAATAATAATAATGTTATTTGCTTTACATCCCACTAACTACTTGTTTAAGGTCTTCGGAGACGCCGAGGTGCCGGAATTTAGTCCCGCAGGAGTTCTTTTACGTGCCAGTAAATCTACCGACACGGGGCTGTCGTATTTGAGCACCTTCAAATACCACAGGACTGAGCCAGGATCGAACCCTCCAAGTTGGGGTTAGAAGGCCAGCGCCTTAACCGTCTGAGTCACTCAGCCCGGCTGAGTAGACGAATAAGTGGTGTTTTTAAAAGTAGGGAAGTTCACAATATGAAGATAAAGTTGGAATTTAAAAGGACAAATTGGGGCAAACATTCGTTTATAGGAAGAGGTGTTAGTGATTGGAATAATTTACCATGGAAGATCTTCAATAAATTTCCAAATTCATTGCAGTTTTTAAGAAAAGTCTAGGGAAACAACAGGTAGGGAATCTGTCACCTGAGCGATTGGCCTAAATGCAGATCAGCGGGGATTGATTGTTGTTATTCTATCGCTCCCACCCATACGGGGATGTCAAGATGCTATCAGAAATATAAAGTAGTTTAAGAAATTCGCCCTAAGATGGAATGATTCGGATATCTTCGGTGAAATTTATGGAGCTAAATTTTTAGTTCAAAGACAGGTACTGAGTGCTAAGTATGTAAAGTAGAGCTCTGTACCAGAAAGATAGAGACCAGTGGCGTATGCTGAGTCCAAGATGTGCGCTACCACTAGACTCAGGTTCCCCCTTCACAATAGTTGGTTTAGTGAATGACAAGCCTTCGTTTTGAGTTGCAACGAAGAACAGTTACCTTATGGATAATAAAGGATAAACAGGCATATTTACCCATGCTACTTGGCCTTAAGAGTAAAAGAGAAAATGTTGCACATAACCGGCCATGAACAAAAGGCAAGGAGGCGAAACTCCAACAACGATTATAGAAATTACTAAAAACCTAAGTGGGCTTAAGGCCGAAAGATACAGAAGTTATTCCCATACTACAAGACGGTGACTAAAGGAGAAACCTTTAAAGCCAAGACGAGATTTACAAAATTTAGATTTTAAAAAAACTTTAGTCACCCAATTGCAAGGTTGAATGGGAGAGGGCAGAAGGTCACGACCCTTCTTTCCCTTACATTACATCTTTCCCGTTAGGGAATAGAAACAGAGTCCTCAGACTTCGCCGATAATCCTACATTTAAACCACCAGTTCACAAAATTACATTAAAAGAAAACGGCTAAAACGTTCTCCTCAAACTACCCGCAGGCGCTATCACATGTTTAGGAAAATTCTGCCATTACCTTGTATCGCTGGATATTCTTCAAGCAGGCCGTGCCTCTACCTCGTAGGCCTGCGTCAAGTCACACTCCCAGGCCCTGGAGCAATTCAGACAAGACGGCTATAAAGTACCCTGCTTATGTAGTTCCGTAAGGGGAAGCTTCCCGATTCTGTACACAACCCCGACTTTGAATGGCTAGAGACCATATTTACAAGCATCTGATATTTAGATTACAGTAGAGGAGGAACCAGCTGAAGTGTTGACAACTTCGGTACATTAAGAAACAGTCTTCAGAAAAAGGTTACCAATAACAACAATAAAATTTCCTAAGTTCTAGGTTCATTTATAGTGCGTGAGAGTGGGCTAGCAAATCGATGTCGGAGCAATCTAACTGTAGAAAACGAAATTCTTTGGGAGTTTACAAGTTCAAGTCCGTTAGCATAGATGGCCGTAGAGAAGGCGCGCAGTTTAAATAGCAGGGGACCCCTGGTATTATTATTATTATTATTATTATTATTATTATTATTATTATTATTATTATTATTATTATTATTATTATTATTATTATTAATGGTCCATGTTTGTGGGTTACTGTAGTCACGTCCTAGTTCGTGAACCATGGGCAACGGCTGAGTGGCCTAGTAAGTGGTCCTGAGAGTCGGGATACCAGTTGCTATGGAATGGGAGTGGGCATCTCGGACATATTCTGAGTCGTGGCCCTCCTTGTGCTCAGGTGGCTAGGACTACACAATTCACCGGTGGTCCATAACCCGTTAGAGGAGAGATCCTCACTTGGACTATGTGCAAGTAGGGCAGCATCCTGCTTCATGAATTTACCGAGCTCAGAACACTTTAAGCAAGCCTCGGACCTCTGGGAGTAATGGAGTCCCACTCCCATTTGACAGGCGAGGGACTCCTTGGAAACAACTTGGCGAACGAAATGGAATTCGATGGGGAGCTATCAATATTAATGGGGCTTATGGAAGAAAGAAGGTAGAACTGGCTGAGTCAGCAAAGAGGATGCATCTGGATGTGCTAGGAGTAAGTGATATTCGGGTAAGGGGAGATAACGAGGAAGAGATAGGAGATTATAAAGTGTACTTGACGGGTGTTAGAAAGGGAAGGGCAGAGTCTGGGGTAGGGCTCTTTATCAGGAATACCATTGCACGCAACATAGTTTCTGTTAGGCACGAAAGAGAGCGAATGATGTGGGTAGATTTGTCAGTGGGAGGAATTAGGACAAGAATTGTGTCCGTGTATTCACCATGTGAGGGTGCAGATGAGGATGAAGTTGACAAGTTTTATGAAGCATTGAGTGACATCGTGGGTAGAATGGTGCTAATGGGCGATTTCAATGCGAGAGTTGGGAATAGAACTGAAGGATACGAAAGGGTGATTGGTAAATGTGGGGAAGAAATGGAAGCTAATGGGAATGGGAAGCGTTTGCTGGACTTCTGTGCTAGTATGGGTTTAGCTGTTACGAATACATTCTTCAAGCATAAGGCTATTCACCGATACACATGGGAGGCTAGGGATACCAGATCCATAATAGACTATATCTTAACAGACTTTGAATTCAGGAAATCTGTTAGGAATGTACGAGTTTTTCGCGGAGTTTTCGATGATACAGACCACTATCTGATCTGTAGTGAACTGAGTATCTCTAAGCCTAGGGTAGAGAAAGTGAAATCTGTCTGCAAACGAATAAGGGTAGAAAATCTCCAGGATGAGGAAATTAGACAGAACTACATGGATATGATTAGTGAGAAGTTTCGAATAGTGGACAGTAAGCAGGTTCAGGATGTAGAAAGTGAATGGGTGGCATACAGGGATGCTGTAGTAGAAACAGCAAGGGAATGCCTAGGAACAACTGTGTGTAAAGATGGGAAAAGGCGAACATCTTGGTGGAATGATGAAGTGAGAGCAGCTTGTAAACGTATAAAGAAGGCTTATCAGAAATGGCTCCAAACAAGGGCCGAGGCAGACAGGGATTTGTACGTAGATGAAAGAAACAGAGCGAAACAAATAGTTATTGAATCCAAAAAGAAGTCATGGGAAGATTTTGGTAATAACCTGGAAAGGCTAGGTCAAGCAGCAGGGAAACATTTCTGGACAGTAATAAAGAATCTTAGGAAGGGAGGGAAAAAGGAAATGAACAGTGTTTTGAGTAATTCAGGTGAACTCATAACAGATCCCAGGGAATCACTGGAGAGGTGGAGGGAATATTTTGAACATCTTCTCAATGTAAAAGGAAATCATCATGGTGGTGTTGCAAACAGTCAAGCTCATGGGGAGGAGGAAAATGATGTTGGTGAAATTATGCTTGAGGAAGTGGAAAAGATAGTAAATAAACTCCATTGTCATAAGGCAGCAGGAATAGATGAAATTAGACCTGAAATGGTGAAGTATAGTGGGAAGGCAGGGATGAAATGGCTTCATAGAGTAGTCAAATTAGCGTGGAGTGTTGGTAAGGTACCTTCAGATTGGACAATAGCAGTAATTGCACCTATCTATAAACAAGGGAACAGGAAGGATTGCAACAACTATCGAGGTATCTCATTGATTAGTATACCAGGCAAAGTATTCACAGGCATCTTGGAAGGGAGGGTGCGATCAGTCGTTGAGAGGAAGTTGGATGGAAACCAGTGTGGTTTCAGACCACAGCGAGGCTGCCAGGATCAGATTTTCAGTATGCGCCAGGTAATTGAAAAATGCTACGAGAGGAATAGGCAGTTGTGTTTATGTTTCGTAGAACTAGAGAAAGCATATGACAGGGTACCGAGGGAAAAGATGTTCGCTATACTGGGGGACTATGGAATTAAAGGTAGATTATTAAAATCAATCAAAGGCATTTATGTTGACAATTGGGCTTCAGTGAGAATTGATGGTAAAATGAGTTCTTGGTTCAGGGTACTTACAGGAGTTAGACGAGGCTGTAATGTTTCACCTTTTCTGTTTGTAGTTTACATGGATCATATGCTGAAAGGCATAAAATGGCAGGGAGGGATTCAGTTAGGTGGAAATGTAGTAAGCAGCCTGGCCTATGCTGACGACTTGGTCTTAATGGCAGACTGTGCCGAAAGCCTGCAGTCTAACATCTTGGAACTTGAAAATAGGTGCAATGAGTATGGTATGAAAATTAGCCTCTCGAAGACTAAATTGATGTCAGTAGGTAAGAAATCCAACAGAATTGAATGTCAGATTGGTGATACAAAGCTAGAACAGGTCGTTAATTTCAAGTATTTAGGTTGTGTGTTCTCCCAGGATGGTAATATAGTAAGTGAGATTGAATCAAGGTGTAGTAAAGCTAATGCAGTGAGCTCGCAGTTGCGATCAGCAGTATTCTGTAAGAAGGAAGTCAGCTCCCAGACGAAACTATCTTTACATCGGTCTGTTTTCAGACCAACTTTGCTTTATGGGAGCGGAAGCTTGGTGGACTCAGGATATCTTATTCATAAGTTAGAAGTAACAGACATGAAAGTAGCAAGAATGATTGCTGGTACAAGCAGGTGGGAACAATGGCAGGAGGGAACTCGGAATGAGGAGAAAAGGCTAATTTAGGAATGAACTCGATGGATGAAGCTGTACGCATAAACCGGCTTCGGTGGTGGGCTCATGTGAGGCGAATGGAGGAGGATAGGTTACCTAGGAGAATAATGGACACTGTTATGGAGGGTAAGAGAAGTAGAGGGAGACCAAGACGACGATGGTTAGACTCTGTTTCTAACGATTTAAAGATAAGAGGTATAGAACTAAATGAGGCCACAACACTAGTTGCAAATCGAGGATTGTGGCGACGTTTAGTAAATTCTCAGAGGCTTGCAGACTGAACGCTGAAAGGCATAACAGTCTATAATGATAATGTATGTATGTATGTATGTTATTATTATTATGTTCATACACTTCATATACATAAAACACATCACACTACCATTCACCACAGAAGCACGTAATACTGATTTCGTCTCACCACGCAGCGTTGGCTTCAGGAAGAATATTCAGCCGTAAAACTAGACCTAACTAGGGCACGGGCTGACTAATGAATTTAGTAATAGAACAGGAATAATAATAGCGATAATAATATTACTTTCCCCCTGTGGGTTGGGCCGGTATAATACACACACGGTCTCTCTAGCCTGCCGTAAAAGGCGACTAAAATGGGTCCCAGAGGCTTTCATTTTTTTTTTAGCACTTTTGAGCCTGACATTGCTTCCAGTTATTTGTGTCTGGCTAGTAGCTTTCATATTTCTTATCCGACCTCCCTTCGTCAATTGTTGTTCTTTTTCTGTCCCGGCGGTATTAGGTTTCCGAATCCTGGTGAGTCGTTAATTTTCAAGCCCTTTATGGTGCTTGTATTTCTTTGGCCAATACATTCATTCTAAACATTGTAGGAACTTTTCATATTTAGCTTAGTATGGTTGCCCAGTTATACTTCCCCTTGAGTCAATAGAAACTTGATAAATTGCATTCCTTCAGACCATTTACAAATGAAACTGACCAATTAAAAAGGGTGGTGGTGTACATGAAATACACGCAATAGTGTAAGTAACCACCAAACACACACTTTCCTTGAAATACAGTTAACTGGTGATTCAAATTTTGCACAATGAATCATTATATTTCATAGATAATAATAGTTTGTATGTAGATACGATAATAAGCTTTTGGGCTTTTTTTCACAGAAAACTTTGATCTGCGTCGTAAAGAGATAATCTCGTCTGTTCACGAGCAAGATTTTTCTAAAAATGAATGAAGGTTTGAATCACTTGAACTTAAGAATGCTTTACCGTTGTCTATAGTAAGTGGTACTCTCGTTTGCCACTAGATTTCTCCCTGTGCGCAGTGTGAACCATCTCGTGATGGGGAGAATACGAATTTGGAAAAAATCGGAAAGAAATAATAATAGTGGAAGGACATCCATATAAATCCTTAATGGCTGGCAACCACGTATTACGTAAGTGATAGAGAGTGTCCCTGGTGAAATACGTATTTCCACAGCTTCCCGTATAATCCCAAACCTGTAGTGTTCAGTGCGGGTAAAAGCTCGAACATCGGATCGGCGGATGCAGGGTGAGTCTGGGCCCACACGTGGCCACCGCTAGTCCTTGGTCGGACAGCTCTGCACTCTGCCTGGCCAACCGAGCAGAGGAGGGATGGCCACGGCTCTACCGTGGCTCTACGCCCCTGTATTCGGGAGACGGAGAGGGACTGTCTTGAGAATTGTTTCCGTGGTTTTCCATTCCCCTCACTAAGGCAAATGCCGAGACAGTTCCTAGTATAGGCAACGAACACCTACCCCTCACTTTCTCCAAGCATCTCCTGGTCTGAGAGACGGCGTAACCGTCTAAGAGGCTCACCTCCTTCTTCAAGGAAGGAATGAAAACAAGTTAGTAATAGTCAAATATCTTGGAAAGCGACATGGATAGGGCGTGCTGAGCTATTGCTGATTTGTCTGGCTGGTTGAGACAGATATTACGTTGGTGTTCCTTGATACGAGTACCAATGGAACCGAAATATTTGGCCAATGTGTACCTTGCCGCAAGTACAGGGAATTTTGTACACCCCAGGGTGTATTTTGTATGGCTTATTACTAAGAGTGGTGCAGCCTTTGTAAGGCAGACCCTTCAAGGATGACAAGCACCATGTGTTATAAGTCTTTTTTACTTTTCTTTATTCGTGTCAGAAGTATCAACTTATAGATATTTAACAAAAAGCAACATCTACATTTCTACTATACAAATATACAAGTCTATTATACAATCACAGATAGAGCAACAATATTCAAGAGCTAGATGATGCTTGCCCAGTATTGGGCGACGTCAATAGCGTTGGGGGAGGCTGCAATCAAGTCTTTCATAGTGCACATTGAAGGACATAAAACACACTGACATAGATGTTGGATCGTCTGCTGCTCTCCGCAATCACAAAGTGATGAATCACTTGAGAAGCCCCACTTCCGCAAGTTTACTTTGGTTCTGCCGACTTCTGTACGGAGTCTGTTAAGGGCTTTCCATACTGTCCACTTCTCCTGGTGTCCACATGGAAGACTTTCCTTTGGCTCTATCCAGTTGGAAAGGTGGTGGATTCTTTCTTTCCACATTGTGACTCTAGCATTCTCTGCTTTCCCCTCAAGGTTGACTGATGTGCGGAGAAAACTTTTCCTAGATTTTAGCCTCTGTGTGGCTGGTTGGTATCCATAGAGAGGATGTGCTTCTGAAGAAGATGCCTGGAGCCTTTCTTTGTTAGCTGCTACCTCCCTACGAATCTCACCGGGAGCAATACCAGCTAAAAGTTGGACCTTCTCAATGGGTGTAGGTTTCAAACATCCAGTGATGATCCTGCAGCTTTCGTTTAAAGCTATGTCGACCTGCTTCGTATGAGCTGACCTGTACCAAACTGGGGAGGCATATTCTCCTGCAGAATAGCATAGAGCTAGAGCTGATGTTCTAATTGTTTGTGGTTGTGTTCCCCAACTTGTTCCTGATAACTTTCGTAGAATGTTGTTTCTGGCAGCTATCTTTTGTTTCAGGTTTTGGCAATGCTTCTTATATGTTAATGTGCGATCCAGCATAACTCCCAGGTACTTTGGCGTAAAGCAGTGTTCCAGTAAGTTCCCCTTCCATAGTACTTTGAGTTTCTGAGAGGCCTGCGCATGCCGCAGATGGAACGCACAGATTTGAGTCTTAGCTGGATTTGGTTTGAGTTGGTTTTTCTCATAATAGTTACCTAGCTCTTCTAATGCAGCAGTTAAAGAGATCTCTGCTTCATCAAAGGTATCAGTTTGAGTAGTAAGTGCAAGGTCATCGGCATAGATAAAGCTTTTAGTATTTTCTGGTAATGGCTGGTCATTAGTGTAGATGTTGAAAAGAACAGGAGCCAGTACACTGCCTTGAGGTAGTCCATTCCTTTGATTCCTCCATCTGCTTCGGCGTCCTTGGAATTCGACAAAAAAGCGACGATTTTCCAGGAGAGTAGCTATCATCTTGGTTACCTTGATGTCTGTAATCATTCTATAAAGTTTGTGTAATAATATCCTGTGATTTACTGTATCGTAGGCGGCTGAGAGGTCCACAAAAGCCACACCAGTAATCTTCTTCATTTCAAACCCGTCCTCGATATGCTGGGTTAGATGTAAAACCTGTGCTGTGCAACTCTTTCCTGGGCGGAAGCCACATTGCTGAGGGATTAGGACTTGGTCTACTACTCCCATTAAGCGATTGAGCAGCATTCTTTCCATTATTTTGTATAGGTGGCAGAGTAAGGAGATTGGTCTGAAATTTTTAGGGTTCGAAGGTTCCTTTCCAGGTTTCAGAAATGCGATCACCTTGGATTTTCTCCATATTTTTGGAATTTTTAGGGAAGTAAAGCAGTTGTTGAAGAATTTTAAAAGCCATGCCTGTGTGGTTGAACTGAAGTGTTTTATTTGTTCTATTGTGATATCATCTAATCCTGCCGCTTTTCCATTTTTGGCGCATTGAATCGCTTTCTGTAATTCCGTTATTTCAAATGGCCGGGATAGGTTACTGGACTTCATTACCTCGCTTTTTAGGATATTATGTTCCATCTTCCTTATTGGGTGATTTGTTTTCCCATTGATGGCAAGCTGATTTGCGATTTGGTTTGCCGTAACATTTGCATGGACTGGTCCCTTTGTTGGATCGTTGCTAAGTTGTTTGAGAAGCTTCCAAGCCTTTCGGCTATCCCTTGACATGTCAGTTTCCTCCATAAGTTTGATCCAAGCATCTTTCTTTGCCTCTGCAATTGAGGAAAGCAGTTTCCTTCCAGCTGAGATAGTGTCTTCACTTAGTGGATCTTCCTGAAACAGTGAAATATATGTGTTCATTTGGGCAGCTGTGTCTGAAGTTAGACCTTGTATATAGTTAACTCTGCATCCTCGTGGTATGGAAGCGCGGGAAGCTTTCTTCACAGCTTCAACAAACTGATCATAAAACTCTGGTGTTGGGTGGATATCTGATATTATTTTATCAAGGGTTGAGCTGAACTTCTCCCAGTCTGCTTTTTTGAAATTATATCTCCTTCGAAACGGAACCTTTATTGGTTGAATTGCAGAGAAAAGTTGACACATTACAGGCCGATGCTGGGTATTTGGAATAGGATTGCACATTGATTTCACACATTGCTGTGCCACGTGTTCACTCACAAATATCAGGTCTGGGTTGAAGCCTCGTCGCCATCTACTGCTGTTAAAGGATGGAGGTAGTTTGGGGTCATGAATAAGTTGTAATTGGTAATCATCAGCCCATTCTAATACAGCTTCTCCATTATTATCATCATCTGTATATCCCCATGCACTGTTATGGCTGTTGAAGTCTCCAACCACAAAGTTTGTCTTTTGCTTGAAGTAGTTATCTGGAATTTTAAAGGAGAAATCTACATTTGGTGGTTTGTAGATGCCCGAAACGGTGCAGTTACTGAGTTCCACAGTTATTATCTCGATTTGATTTTCATTGGTGGTTGCAACAGACAAAATTTGTAAATTTGGTTTGGCAAAAACAGCGCTGCCATACTGTCTGTGGGGAATCTCGGCCACAAGTCTCATTCCCGCTATTTTTGGTCGCCGTAGTTGCTCATCCCTGTGAGTTTCCTGAAGGCATAATATATCACATTTGTAAGTTTGACAAAGCTGGTGTAATATTCCTTCTTTAGATGGAGATAAACCTTCAATATTTACAGATATAATGGTTAGTGTTGGTCTTGATAAAGACCGTTCTGGATATAGCGATTGGGTCATATTGACTGGTAGATACTTCTGGAATGCTGACGTTCAGTTCAGTACTGGAATTTTAATCCAGGTACCTATGCAGGGGCACCACGAGCAGGAATCAGCTTCACCCCCAGTTATAAGTACAATGTAGACATGATACTGTATAGGCTTTTGTGCTTATGCCGTGTCAAGAAAATAAGGTGAAATTCTTAACGTTTTGCAGAGAACTGTGCTATGCGTCCTCAGACGAACAGACGGACGGAGTGGCTATGGGAAGTCCACTTTCGCCCGTAGTAGCTAATTTCTTTATGGAGCATTTTGAGGAAGAGGCTATTGCTTCGGCGCCTGTCAAGCCTATGATATGGCGGAGGTATGTTGATGATGCATTTGTGGTCTGGACAGAAGGTCCTGAGAAACTTCATCTATTCTTAACCCACCTAAATCAGCAACATCCGTCAATAATATTCACTATGGTGATGGAGTCGGACGGATGTCTTCCTTTCTTGGATGTTTTAGTAAGAGAGAAACCGGACGGCTCCTTAGGACATGCCGTCTATCGTAAGCCTGCCCAAACAAATCGCTATCTTCATGCATATTATCACCACCATCCAGCACAAAAGCAAGGCATTCCTACAACACTCACCAAGAGGGCGAGACGAATTTGTGAGCCATCACATATCCAGGTGGAGATGGTCACGCTCAAAGTCGCGTTCAAGGGTAATGGTTACAGCGAAATGCAGATTCATAGAACCCTACATCCCAGAGAAACGACCAAGCAAATCTCACAGAAGGAAGAAGTGAAGGGAACTGCCTACTTGCCTTACATTCACAACACCACGGATCGAATTGCCAAGGTCCTCCGCAAACATAATATAAAAACCGTGTTTGGCACCGCCACTAAAATTGCTCACAGTCTGAGTAAAACCAAGGACAAATTGTCCCCACTTTTACATCCTGGGGTATCCGAAATTCCCTGTATTTGCGGTAAGGTATACATCAGACAAACATGTCGGTCCATTGGTACCCGTATCAAAGAACATGAACGTACTATTCGCCTCAACCAACGAGACAAATCGGCAATAGCTGAGCACGCTCTATCATCGGGCCATGTCATGTTCCCAGATGCTCGAGCTCTTATCCACACTAGACACTACAGCTCCAGGATTATACGGAAAGCTGTGGAAATACGTAGAAATCCTAACAATTTCAACAGGGACACCGGCTATCAATTAAGTAATACCTGGTCGCTAGCCATTAAGAATTTACGTAGGTAGTCCCCTTCTCTGTCTCTTCACTATAGTTATTTCGTCTCGGTGTTTTCCAAATTCGTACGTTACTCGTCGCCAGATGTTTCATTCCAGGGTTGTGTCTATATCATACATCTATCATGTCGTGTTACGCAAACACGTTATGTCAACCGCTTGGACTGATTGTGATGATTCGGTCAGCTTCCGCTTCGAACGCTAGCTTTGTGCCACGTCCTGGGGGCCATCTGGTGGCGAATGAACGTACCATTTCCACTTCTATTATAACATCTAAATTCAAAGTGTCATTGTTTAAAAAGCCTTTCTCGGGGACAGTTGAGATTTCTTCTGAGGACGTAGAGCACAGTTCTCTGCAAAAGTAAAGAATTTCACCTTATTTTCTTGACACGGCATAAACCCCAAAGCCTATACAGTATCATGTCTGTAAGTACGGGCCGTGAAAGCATTAATGGGCACCTATAGATATAGTGTCGCATCGGTACTAGTGGATGACCAGTCAACGCTCTTCAGATTTTTCTAGAACCTTCGAGTGTCTTCGAGAAATGGCAGCCCGTTTCGACCTCGTGGACGCCGATATGAGTCAGCAACAGCCGTCAAATTCACCCCCTGAATCGCCTAGTATGGACAGTGAAACCACCAAGCAATCCAGGAACCTATCGCCTGCACATGACGGAGAGAGGAAGAAATTATGTGGATCGACCGTCTCTCCTACTAACAGCTCCACTTATACTGGTACTGCCTCTCTCCTGAATCAATTAGTTCTAAACTCACTAGACTACGAAGACGAGGCTTGCGTTGCTCCTATTCCTTGGAGTTCATGAACGAGAATCCATTCCAACACAACCCAATCGTGTATCAATCCCGAAACCGATACGAAGTCAGCGCATACGTATAGAGCGATATATGGATGCGTCCATGTACTGACAGCAAACGGCGTGTTGGAAAGAACCTTTAATTTCGCAAGTTGAACATGCACTTCAAACCGCTGATCAGCTCCACATTCCCCGCCATCCCTACAACCCTTCTAAACCTCCCATCCCACCTAAGGCTGATTCCCTTCTGAAACTTGCACACGAGACCCGACTACTCTCCTTGCTCATAGACGCACACTCAGACATGCTCGCTCTTAAATTAAAGCAATTAAACGTAAACTCTGGACGACAGAATGTAATAATCTTTCAGACATGGACAATTCTCGTAAATTTTGGACTACTTTTTCGCAAACTGACTAAAACTGGCAAATCCCATCCCCCCTACCCTCTCCTCGCTCACCCCACTCCTCCTACCACTGACATGTTTGCTGATTATTACTGTAAGTTGTTTTCGCCTGCTTTTTCCTCACGTCATCAACATCCTGAAGAAACTCTTAAGGTAATCGCCCACTGCAGGGAACCGCGCCGCGCCGCGCGGAACAAGCTTGTGGAACATTCCACGGGCCAATTTCCGAGACTTCGCTCATACAGCACACCTCACCGCGCCGCGTCTCTCCAGTTGGGGAAGTGCAGCTCACACAGAAATATGAGTTCCAGTTCCGAATAGGACTTATTATTTGCGGTTGCGCTACTTGCAAATGAGGAAGAAGAAAAACGCGACAGAAAAGTTTGGGTCCACAACATTTATGAGAAAAGGAGAAACGTACGGAGAGTTTCACCATTTATTTCCTGATCTACTAAAGGACCGAAGTAAATTTTCCCACTGCTTTCGTATGTCCCAAGAAAAATTCTATGAATTATTGAACCTAGTTAAACCATGTGTACCGAGCTCGATAGCTGCAGTCGCTTAAGTGCGGCCAGTATCCAGTATTCGGGAGATAGTCGGCAGCCCTGAAAATGGTTTCCCGTGGTTTCCCATTTTCACACCAGGCTGTACGTGAACTAATGCCACGGCCGCTTCCTTCCCACTCCTAGCTCTTTCCTGTCCCATCGTCGCCATAAGACCTATCTGTGTCGGTGCGACCTATAGCAACTAGCAAGAAAAAAAAGCCGTGTATAGAGCGAAAAAATACCACCTTTCGCCTAGAAAGGCGTACAGTGCACAATACCACTAACCGCGTGAAGGTACGAGCGTGGTGGCACTAGTCGAGGACTCACGAGAACTGCCGAAACGGCACGAAACCACATTATTTCCGTTATTCCTTCCTTCTATCCTCGCCCACACAAGCGCGCCGAAAGGAAAAAGTTCCGTTCCAGAAACCTGCAGGCTTCCGGCGCGGAAATTCCACAAGCTTGTTCCGCGCGGCGCGGCGCGGCGTGGTGTACTGGGTGATTACCTTTATCCACCAACTTTGTAATCCCACCCTACCCCATCTACAACCATCTTTTTCCCACTTTCGTGATGTTAACTTTTCCCATCCTCTAAATGCCCCTATCACTCCCCACGAGATTATTACATTCCTTCGTTATAAGCGTAATACCGCTCCGGGTACTGATCACATTACGCACCGCCAAATCCGTGAAGCTCCTATGACCCTCATTGATGCCCTTTGTACCCCTCTGTATACTGGTTTGTTCCCCGCTCTCATTCTGAAACCCTCCAAACCACCTTCCGACATACAGTCTTATCAACCTATCTCTCTCCTACCGGTACAGGTAAACCTCGTCATACGCGATAGTTACGTTCCACGGAATTGTTGCGCATACCGAATTCGCGTAAATCGAGAGCCATTTTATACGTAAAATATAGTGTTAGGTTTCCGTTTACTCTCATACTAAGTTTAAAATAGCAGAGATTATTAGTATTTTTACAAAAATATCATTATCATGTTTCTGAAACGCATTTTAATGCAAACTTTAGGCTATACACTTAAAAATGTAACACTGAAACACACAATAATAAAATAAACTCTGCATACAAGTTCCTGGCTTTAGCTTGAATAGCAGTTCCGGAGAGAGGCATGTGTTGTGATGCTCAATCCAATCCATTCTTTCCATCGCTTCCGTGCGAGATTTGGCCATTCCAGTCACACTTAAGTTAGCAAAAGATTGAGCAGTTTTTCGAATTGATTCGGCATTGTCACGAATAGTTCTCGCAGTGGATTCACTAAGTCCCAAAACACGCTGAATGTCAACAATACACTCGCCTTTCTCATAGCGATCCAAAACTCCTAACTTTGTTTCTAACGACTGTGACTTCGACAGGCACACTTTCTTTCATTTTATCCGGCGTTTTAATACTCCTGTCAAGTGCAACTTCACAGCTCTAGTGACCGGAACTGACAATTCAGGTCTCGGCAAACACGACAGAAGATCCACGTACAGATACGCTTGCCTCGTTTAACCTTGGAGCGAAATATAGTGTAGGTTAGAGTTAGGACCGCATGTCTATACCCGCCTTAAGGCATTACAGCTTCCACGTACAGTATTCTTAACAGATGGCAGCACTAGACTAAAACCAAAATCACGCATATGCGAAAACGCGGATAACGAATCCGCGTATAACGGGGTTTATCTGTACTTTCTAAAATTTTCGAAGGCATTCTCTGTCAACGGATTTCCCGCTATCTCAACACTCTTGATCTTCTCCCTTCTTCTGAGGCAGGTTTTCGTGCTCATTTTTCCAGGCATGATAACCTCTTTCATATCACATCCTCCCTCACCTCATTTCTCAGATCTCACCCCCCTGCCGCCCTTGTTTGCTTCGATTCCGTTTGGCACGAGGGCCTTGTCTACAAACTCAGTCATCTCCCTCTTCCCACCACGATCATACGTTTCCTTTCTAAGTATCTCACCCATTGTGCTGCTACTATCACTATCAATGACACTTGCTCGTATTTCTTTTCCATCCACTCTGGCGTAGCCCAAGGCTCTCATCTCTCTCCTCTTGTACATTCTCTTTACTCACGATATTCCCCACCCCAACCCACCTCTACGGTTGTATCAGTACGCTATGATCTTGCTATTCTTGCCCTTGACCGTTCATTTACTTCTCTTTCTTCTAAACTTCAATCCTATCCTAATCTCTTCGAAACACGGTTCGACTCCTGGCACCTCCCTGTTAATCCTTCAAAAACACAGTTTCTTACTTTTCGTTTGGCATCCCACCTCCGTCCCCTTAGTAATCGCCTCAGACTAACAATGTATAACGTCCCCTTAGTGGAAACTAAATTATTAACCTACCTCTGGATTCAATTTAAAAAACCTTCGCTGGAACCATCACCTTGACTCTGGGCATCGTAAAGCCGTATATCGTATCCGCACCCTCACCGGCCCCTCCTGGGGTCTGAAGCCTGCTCATACCCTTCATGTCTACACGTCCTGTATCCGTTATCTTGCCACTTAGGTCTCACTGGACTGGCTTAATGCCCACCCGACTGAATACGCTCGACTCACTCGACTTGATCGCCACGGTTTTCACATTGCTTATCGCCTTCCATATGATACCCCTTCCGCCCATTTTCTGCCTTTCTGTCGCTTTCCTCCTATCCGTACTCATATTCATACTCTCCGTTTGAAATATCTCACCTCTGGCAATATTCATAATCCCTATTTTTACTCTCGCTTTGCTTAGTTTTAGTATAATTATTAATGTTACTTATTATTATTATTATTCCTATTATTATTATTATTATTATTATTATTATGGGGGTGAAGCTGATTCCTGCTCGTGATGCCCCTGCTAAGGTAGTTGGAATTACATATCCATTACCGAACTGAACGTCAGCATTCCAGAAGCACTAAACTAAAGATATACAGATCCAATCATGGGACCTAATAAACGGTTCTTTTCAGAACCTACTCCGACTGTAATATCAGCGAACATCGAAGGCTTGTCATCACCGAAACAACAATTGCTATACGAACTTTGCCAAGAACAGAAATGCGATGTTTTATGCATTCAGGAAACTCATAAAGATAACCATCAGATTCGACCATATATACCAGGTCTGAAGTTAGTTGCAGAAATACCACACCCTAAACATGGTAGCGCCGTTTTTGTCAAACCAGAGATCCAAGTTGAGAGCGTCCACTGTACAATCAACCACAACATCGAGATAATCTCCCTAGAACTCAGCAATTGTGTAATCACCTCCGTCTATAAGCCTCCTTCAGAAAGATTCTCCTTTGCCCCACCTAAAAATTTCTATTCAGAGAAGACATCTGTGGTAATAGGAGATTTCAATAGTCACAGCCACGTGTGGGAATACACACATGAAGATGAAAACGGTGAAGCTGTTCTTTCCTGGGCTGAAAGTAACCACCTCTCTCTCATCCATGACAGCAAACTACCTCCATCCTTCAATTGTGGAAGATGGCAACGAGGATTTAACCCAGACCTCCTTTTCGTAAGTGAGAGTATAGCACAACACTGTCAGAAATCTGTGTGCTCACCGATCCCCAAAACACAACATAGACCAATAATGTGTCAGCTACTTCCTGTAATAAGACCTCAAGAAACTCGCTTCAGGCGACGATACAACTTTAGAAAGGCTAATTGGTCTAAGTTTTCCGAAATGCTGGATGAGAAAGTTCGGACTATCCCAGCTGTACCTGGAGAATATGAACGTTTTGTTGATGTGAATCTATACTCTCGGACATATATCCCAAGAGGCTGTAGGACTAACTATCTCCAAGGGGTAACTGCAGAGACAGCAGTATTACTAGATTAATATTACAAATCATACAACGAAAACCCATTTAGTGAGGAAACCTCCAACGTTGCAACGCGTATTCTCTCTTCAATCTCTGAGGCAAAGAGAGACCAATGGGAGAAACTGATGGCAGACTGTGGTATGAGTAGGAGCAGCCAAGAGGCTTGGAGATTGCTACAGCGCCTAAATAATGACCGTTCTCAAACAAGTACACATGTAAATGTCAAAGCTGATGAAATTGCACACCAGCTCATTGAAAATGGTAAAACTACTAGAACCATCAAGACTAGTAAGAAGACATTTGAGAGAAAACCTGATCAAGAATCCAGCATTCTATATCAACCTTTCACTCAGGCTGAGCTTGATTACGCATTGAGTAAAACCAAGAATGGTAAAGCTGCTGGCCTTGACGACATAAGAGTTGAGCAAGTTAAGAACTTTGGTCCAGCCACAAAGCACTGGCTAATCGAACTGATGAACAACTGCATCCAATCATGCAAGATCCCGAAATTATGGAGGAAAGCCAGAGTTATAGCTATTCGCAAGCCAGGTAAGGATTCAAATTATCCAAAGAGTTATCGGCCTATCTCGCTCCTTTGTCATCTGTACAAGATCCTTGAAAGACTCATACTCCATAGGCTAACGGAGAAGTTAGAGGCAATCTTCATACCGCAGCAAGCTGGATTCAGAACTGGGAAGAGCTGTACATCTCAAGTGTTGAAGCTAACGCAGCATATCGAAGATGGTTTCGAAAGGAAACAGATCACTGGAGCTGTATTTGTCGACCTTACAGCTGCATATGATACCGTCAACCATAGACGACTCCTTATGAAACTATATAATGCAACTAATGACTACCAGCTTACCTGCTTCATTAGGAATCTCCTTGAAAATAGAAGATTTTTTGTTGAATTTCAGGGGAAAAGAAGCAGGTGGAGATCACAGAGGAATGAATTACCTCAGGGAAGTGTACTCTCTCCATCATTGTTCAACATCTACACCAATGACCAGCCGCTACCCGAAGGAACACAGAGCTTTATCTATGCAGATGACTGTGCCATTACCACTCAAGACACCTGCTTTGACGCTATTGAGGAGAAATTATCTAATGCACTTTCAGTGCTGTCTACTTACTACAAGGAGAATCAGCTGAGACCGAACCCCAGTAAAACCCAGACTTGTGCCTTCCACCTCAAAAATAAAATGGCAAACAGAACTCTCACAATCACTAGGGAAGGAACCACATTAGAACATTGCAGCACACCAAAATATCTTGGAGTTACCCTTGATCGTGCTCTAACTTACCAGAAACATTGCTCGAACACCAAGCAAAAAGTGGCAGCAAGAAACAATATTATAAGGAAGATAACGGGTACTACCTGGGGGGCACATCCCAATACTGTGAGAACCTCTTCCATTGATCTATGTTACTCTGCAGCGGAATATGCATCCCCAGTATGGTACAAGTCAAGTCACGCCAGGAAGGTAGATGTTGCTCTAAACGATACCTGCCTCATCATTACCGGCTGTCTAAAACCAACTCCGTTGAACAAATTGTATAGTCTTGCTGGTATTGCCCCTCCTGATATCCGTCGAGAGGTTGCAGCAAAAAACGAGAGGAAGAAGGCGGAAACTTCTGAAGCTCACCCTCTGTATGGATACAGGCCAGTTACTTCAAGACTCAAATCAAGGAAAAGTTTCCTCAGAACAACAGAGGCTCTTAATGGGACACCTCAGCAAGCCCGAACTTATATGTGGCTCGCAAGCTGCACTCGCTCCGAAGAATGGTTGACACAAAGTGAAGAATTACCACCTGGTCACATGGAGAAATGGAGTACCTGGAGATCACTGAACAGATTGCGGGCAGGCGTGACTAGATGTAAAAGCAACCTGCAGAAGTGGGGTTTCAACATCGACTCATCATTGTGTGAGTGTGGTGCAATCCAGACGACTTCTCATTTGTTGCGGTGTAGTAGGTGCCCTAAAACATGCACAGTACAAGATCTACTTCAGGCAACAGAAAATGCACTGGATGTCGCCAATTTCAGGGCAAAAGTAGTATAGACCTTTGTTTTTTGATAAGTGTGACTTTGTATATAATGTATATAATTGAGTAAGAGTATATATGTATATGTATTTATAGTATTAATGCTTCTGATACGAGTAAATAAAATAAATAATAATTATTATTATGATTATTATTATTATTATTATTATTATTATTATTATCATTATTATTATTATTATTATTATTATTATTATTATTATTATTATTATTATTATTATTATTATTATTATTATTATTATTATTATTATTATTATTACGGGGTTACCCGTGGACCAGCAGAGGTGAAAGAAGGTGCCGGGGTGAATGGGTCTAACTACAATGTCCAGAACAAAATTTAAAATTCAAACTGAAGGTTATATTTAAAAAAAGAACAACAAAACTTTAACAACCTTTCACTTAGTGAGATAACAATGACAGTTCAGGTACAAGACTTAGGAAAAATCCAAGATTTCGGACCTTTAACACACTTGGGCTACCAGCCCCTAGTTTTGCAATTTTTTGAGCTCTTAATTCGAATTTACAAATGTACAAACTTACACAAGGGCAGAAATCCCTCCATACATGGAGCGCTTACTCCCAACTCACAATATCAAGCCTCCCAGACGCACTTGTACAACACGAGAAAAGAGCTGACGTGCCCTCAGTTTTCCAAACCTATTCAAGGGGACACCCAAAAAATATCTTACATCTTTTGGCCTTCCATGGCCCAGCTTACAAACTGAAACAGGGGTATCTCGTACCCAACCTATTGGGCCGTAGCGGAAAAAGAACAGGTTAAGTAAATGGCCCGAAACACAAATTGAATGGAGGCGTGTACTTGCACTTCTAAATATGCATACTAAAACCTAAGGGGCACTAGGCCGATAACAGGGGCTATTCCCAAACTATGGAGGTGACTCGTATAAGAAAGAAATTTGAGACATTACCGAAAGGAAGAAAACCAGTTACAAAACGTAGTCACCTCAAACCAAGATGAAGGGGAGCTCGAGAGGGTACATCACTCTCTATCCCCGATTCACAGTTAAAGATTTATGAAGTTATTACATAAGCCGGCAGAAATTACATTTACAGAAAAGTAGGTTACATGGTTAAAGTTTCGGAACTCTCCCTCGGATTAAACTACAGAGCTAGCAAGAAATAAAGATGTTAATTGGCCATTACCTTGCTGAAGAACTGCTTCCTGATGAAAGAGGCGCCTCCCGCTTGACACACACACTAAGATGACGATCAAATGACCAAGAGCCGTGAAAATCAGCAGTTTATAAACCCTCGGGGAAAGTTCGAGACCTTTCATGAATAAACCAGCCACACCCTCTCACTTTATTGGTAACATCAAAAGTGACACTCAGAATCGAGGAAGAAGCCTGTGATGGGCGGAAAATTAATTACAGAAATTCATGATTGGCTAAATTCAAAACAGGCGGAGAGAAAATATCAATATTGCCAACCCAAAAATGAATGAACATAATTTAGTATTTTAAAAAACTTAGGAATTCAAAACTTCTTCAAATCAAAGTTCTTCCACTTCGCACCAGGGTGCATGATCATAGTTTTTTAGCAGTGACCTCTGTTGAAGAAAGTCCCAAATTATTGATAAATGGTAAACAAACCAGGTAGAATTTCATACAGTACATGAAACTTCAAAATAACAAAATTACATTAGATTTCTGTAGTGACATCTTCTGAGTAACGGTTTAAGTAGTTGCAGTTTCCAGTTTCAAGTTCACTGTTCCTCCAGTAGAGGAGATCTATTAGGCGCAAGATTTAAATGTGCAGCGTAGAGGTGTACCTCCCGGTACAATGATTATTATTATTATTATTATTATTATTATTATTATTATTATTATTATTATTATTGTTGTTGTTGTACCGGGAGGTACACCCCAACGCCGCGCATTCAAATTCTGCGCCTAAAATGAACTCCTCTATTGGTAAAACAGTGAAACTGAAACTACACCTACTTAGAAATTTAATCAGAAGATGTCACCACTAAAATATCGAGTAATTTTTTTTTGTGCAGTTGCCTACAATGACTGAATTTATCAGTGTTTTGGTTGCCATTCATCAAGAAGTTTGAACATTTTCCCATAGATGACACTACAAAACTATGATCATGCACCCTGGTGCGAAGTGAAAGAACTTATTATTTGAAGAAGTTTGGTATTAAAAATTTTTTTTTTTACTCATTGATGTTCATTTATTTTTGGGTTGGTAATATTTCCTTTTCCTTTCCGCCAGTTTTGAATCTAGCCAATCCCTAATTTCTGTAATGAATTTTCTACCAATCACTGGCTTCTTGTTCGATCCTTAAGTGTAACTTTGAATTGTACCAATGAAATTGAGAGGGTGTGGCTGGTTTATTCCTGAATGATCTCGAACCTTCCCTGAGGGTTTATAAACTGCGGCTTTTCATGTCTCTTGGCCAATTGATCGTCATCTTACTAAGTGTATGTGTCAAAAAGGGAGGCCTCTTTCATCTGACAGCAGTACATCTACAAGGTAATGGCCACATAACATCTTTCTTCATTGCTAAATCCGCAGTTTAACCCGAGGGAAAGGTCCGAATCATTAGCTACGTAACCTAGCTTTTCTAAAATGTAACTTTCTGCCGGATAATGTAAAAAATTCATAAAATCTTTAACTGTAAATCGGGGATAGAGAGTGATGTACCCTCTCGAGCTCCCGTTCATCTTGGTTTGAGATGACTACGTTTTAATAACTGTTTTTCATTCTGTAAGGTGGTAATGTAATTTCTATACGAGTAACCTCAGTAGTTTGGGAATAGCCCCTGTTTCATAGTGCAGACGATTGTTGAAGGCATTTCCCCACCCTATAGGTCATATCTGTGTTTCGCGTCACGCCCTCAAACCTTTGCTGAATTAGAGGCTATGGCAGTCTCAGCCGAAGGAGTTAGGTATGCCGACACCTTACGAGTTGCTATGGAACCCCCTCCACCTTCTAGTAATTTTCGGCCTCAATCTCGCCGAACTCTCATCACCCGCAAATGCTATGCTTGTGGTTCAACGGAACATCTCCGTAAGAAGTGCCCTATGATCAAATCGAGTGGGACAAAGAATGGAGCAGGATCATCACAAGGATGATTTAAATGTGGCTCGTTTACCCATATCGCCAAAAATTGCCCTATTGCCAATAGCATCCACTCCTGCTCAACTTCTGGTGCAACCACCACCAACTCGAATAATCGAAAGTGACTAGTGTCATCGGCTGAGTCGGCAAATTCATCTTCCCTAGGCTCAGACCCCGTTAAACCCAGCGGAAGCTCGGGTAAGGATAACGGTTCTTCTAATCCATTATTTGAATGCCCAAAAGAATGCCTTAGGATTGCGGAGGCTCCCGCACTTGTGCCTTTTACCAAAATCGAATTGAATAGTGAACCCGTTACCGCTCTATTAGACTCTGGGAGTGTTTGTTCTGTTAATTCGGCTGAATGGTATTCCAAGTTAAAGTTTGTCTGTAAATTTCCTGACTATTTTTCGTCTTCGGTCCAATGCGTTTCGGCTAATTCCTCTCCCTTAGAAATTTTAGATTTCATATTCGCCAAAATTCGTATGTCTAAATTTACTTGGTAAATAAAACTGTTTGTGGCTAAGCACTTGTCTTGCCCCGTGATATTAGGAGCAGATTTCATGTCTTCTACTGGTCTAGTGCTCGACATTCAGAGCAAGTTGTGCACATTCAAATTTGGCAATAATTGTAAAATTCCTTTGCTTAAGTGTAATTCTGTATCATGTTCATCTGTTTCGCCTATCCAGGATGAGATGTTGTTACCTGACGAACAGACAGATAGTATTCATAAATTGTGTCAGTCGTTTCCGGATGTATTTTCCGATATTCTTGGTGTTACTGACCTCACTGAATATAAGATTGAGGTTGCTGATTCGATCCCGGTTAGATTTCCACCTACCGGGCGAGTTGGCCGTGCGGTTAGGGGCGCGCGGCTGTGAGCTTGCATCCGGGAGATAGTAGGTTCGAATCCCACTATCGGCAGCCCTGAAAATGGTTTTCCGTGGTTTCCCATTTTCACACCAGGCAAATGCTGGGGCTGTACCTTAATTAAGGCCACGGCCGCTTCCTTCCAACACCTAGGCCTTTCCTATCCCATCGTCGCCATAAGACCTATCTGTGTCGGCGCGACGTAAAGCCCCTAGCAAGAAAAAAGATTTCCACCTTATAGGCTATCTCCACCTAAAATGAAGTCTCTTAAAGAGATCATCGACCAGATGTTAAAGGACGGTATTATTCGACCTTCTAAGTCGGCGTATTCATCGCCTATTTTTCTGGTGCTGAAACACCAAGGTGGCTTCAGGCCTGTGATTGACTATAGCGCATTAAGTCGGAAGGTAGTGTTACAATCTGTGCCACTTCCCGACCTTCACTCTTGATTTTCATGGTTTGGGAAAGCTAAGTTCTTCACCATCCTAGACCTTAATCAGGCGTACAACCAGATCCCTCTAGCTGAAGAATCGAAGCATCTAACAACCTTTGCCACGGATTGGAACTTGTATGAGTACAAGCGCGTGCCTTTCAGGCTCCCCACGGGGGCAGCCGTGCTCACTAGACTGCTAGATAGGGTCTTCTCCGACATCAAAGTTGAATACTTGTACCAGTATCTTGATGATGTCGTCGTATTTTCTGAGACCTTTGAAGAACACATTGATCATCTAAAAGAGGTCCTCAATCGCCTTCGTAAGGCCGGGTTGACTGTGAAGTTTTCTAAGGTAGCTTTTGCTAAACCTTCTATGTCATTCCTAGGGCATATTGTGTCGCCCGATCGTGTGTCTATTGATCATTCTAGAGCACAGGCCATTGGTGATTTTAAACCTCCTAAGGACATCAAAGGTTTTGCCAGGTACATCGGCATGGCGAATTTCTTCAGAAAATTTATTCCTAACTTTGCTAACAGAGCGGCGCCCTTGAACTTACTTCGTAAGAAAAGCGTCAAATTTGAGTGGGGGCCGTCTCAACAAGCCGCTTTTGAAGATATGAAATAGCTCTTTGTAACGCCCCTGTCCTTGCTATACCGGATTTTTCGAAGAAATTCATTGTCCCAACCGACGCCTCATCATCGGCGGTGGCTGCTTTCCTTCTTCAGGAAACTGAACTCGGAAAACGACCCATAGCTAATGCATCTAGGACCTTATCAGCCCAAGAGGCTAAATATTCCATCTATGAACTTGAGGGGTTGGCAGTCTTATTTGCAGTAGAGAAGTTCCGACTCTATCTGGAACATGTTAAGTTCAATCTAGAAACTGATAATCAAGCCTTAAGTTGGGTATTAGCTAGGCCGCGTCGTACTGGCCGTATAGCTCGTTGGGCCATCAGGATTTCTGCCTTCCAATTTGATGTTAGGCATATCAGAGGATCTGAAAACGTCGTGGTGGATGGACTAAGCCGCATGTTTTCTCATGATGTGGAGACCACTGAACAGGAAGATAGTTCTTCCCTTCTCGCGCCTATACCTTCGGGTGTAAATGCCATTCTAACTGATGCCCCCATGTTGTTTAGGGATATTGAAAAATATCAACTTGAAGATCCTGTGCTGGCCCCTATTATTGAAACCCTTTCTTCTGGGGAACCTGTCGTCCCTTATGTACTGAGGAACGGTGTTTTCTGTTGCCCGTCGAGGCATGATCAGAAGATGAAAGTAGTGGTTCCAGCTGTGCTTGTACCGATGATCTTCAAGTATTACCATGAGACCCCATTAGGGGGGCATTTAGGCATCTTCAAAACTCGAGAAATGATCCGAGAAATGATTATTTGGAAAGGTATGGACGGTGAAATTCGTGAATTGGTAAAAGCTTGTAAATTTTGCTTTCTTAGTAAGCCCACCTTGTCCACTAAGCTAGGTCTATTATCTTCTCATCAAGCGTCGGGCCCCATGGAACGCCTCTATATATACTACGTCGGACCCTTCCCTCAATCAATGGGGAACCCCGACAAATTCATTCTAGTGTGTGTAGATGCTTTCACAAGATTTTCCTGGCTATTTCCGACTAAGCTGGCCACCGCTCAGTCCACCATTTCTTGTTTAAATACCATATTTGCTTCTTTTGGTCCTTATATAGTTTCTGATAATGCTAAGGCATTCACATCCAACCTCTTCCGTAAATTCTATTTTGATTTGTCTGTATCACATGTAAGTACTTCAGCGTATTATCCTCAACCATCTCTGGCGGAGCGGGTCAATCGTAATCTTAGATCGGCTCTCATTGCGTTTCATCATGAAGATCATTCCAGGTGGGATATGTCCCTGCATTGGTTGGCCTTTGCTTTGAATTCGGCGGTTCATGAATCTCATAAGTTCACTCCATCTTTTTTGATGTTTTAGTTTGTGCCTAACGCGCCGCTCTCTAACCTTTGGTCACTTAATGGTATCCTTCCAGAGACAATAGATCCCGATAATATTAGAGATCTATGGGAAAAGGCTAAGCACAACCTGAAGGTTTCTCATTAAAAGTTAAGGGAAAGATATGACCGTGGACGGAGGCCCACCAATTTAAAGGTCGGAGATCAAGTAATGGTTAGAAACTTTGTTCCCGCGGGCAGGCTTGCCCCCAGATTTCACGTGCCGTGCATTATATTGGATTTTCTGAATCCCGTTACATTATTAGTGAGCAATCCAGCCACAGAGAGGATCTTTAGAGTGCACCTCTCGCAAGTTAAACCTGTATAATTAGTTTTTTTATGTTCATAGCCGCTAAAATTTAGCAGCAGTTTGAAGGTTATATTTTTTGGGTGGCCTTCTACCCCAAATTATTTGATTTTGTTATATACGTAAATATTTTTATATGTATGATCTTCCCCTCTGGTTTTCCTGCTATCAGTTCCTGAGTGGCCATTACCAAGCCCCAGTCTCCTGCAAATCCACACAATTGGTAGAAAGCCTTCCACGCCGAACGCCCCTCAGCATCACCAATAAAGATCGTACCCTGTATTCTCTAGTCACCAACAACACTTTTCTGTCGCCGAGATCTTACTGTTTCAGTACCCCCTCAGCCGTTCGCCGCCGTACTGCAACAGAAGTGGGGTACGGGCCCACTCCACTCCCGTGAAGACATCTTGTGAACGGAGCGCCGGAGTCCATCTCCCGGCAAAGGCTGAAGTGCGGTGCCCCTCCCGCCAACTCATCCGGGGCCTGCCCATATACTTCTAATCTGCGGCGACCATCACCACGACAACCCCTCTCATAGTAGCAGGAGAGGTGTATCTGATTGTACTTGAGAGGTTCGGGCGACCTCCAATTGGTATCGGCAGCGGTGGCAGGTCTCGCCGTCTAATCTAATCAACATGTAATGAACTTCAACGACTAGCTGGACACTCTAAATCTGCATTTAATAATTTTTGCTATAAATCAACTTCTAAAAAACTTAGAAAAATTTTTCTTTCTCTTCAACTGAAAATGTTTTCTCAAAATTCTTCTGTGTCACCCCAAGGAAGGACTTTGGGGGAGGGGAGGAGGTCTGTACCGGGAGGTACAGCCCAACGCCGCGCATTCAAATTCTGCGCCTAAAATGAACTCCTCTATTGGTAAAACAGTGAAACTGAAACTACACCTACTTAGAAATTTAATCAGAAGATGTCACCACTAAAATATCGAGTTATTTTGTTATTGTGCAGTTGCCTACACTGACTGAATTTATCAGTGTTTTGATTGCCATTCATCAAGAAGTTTGGACATTTTCCCACAGATGACACTACAAAACTATGATCATGCACCCTGGTGCGAAGTGAAAGAACTTATCATTTGAAGAATTTTGGTATTCATGAAGTTTTTTTACTGATTGATGTTCATTTATTTTTGGGTTGGCAATATTTTCTTCTTCTTCCCCTAGTTTTGATTCTAGCCAATCCCTAATTTCTGTAATGAATTTTCTACCAATCACTGGCTTCTTGTTCGATCCTGAAGTGTAACTTTGAATTGTACCAATGAAATTGAGAGGGTGTGGCTGGTTTATTCCTGAATGATCTCGAACCTGCGGCTTTTCATGTCTCTTGGCCAATTGATCGTCATCTTACTAAGTGTATGTGTCAAAGAGGGAGGCCTCTTTCATCTGACAGCAGTACATCTACAAGGTAATGGCCACATAACATCTTTCTTCATTGCTAAATCCGCAGTTTAACCCGAGGGAAAGTTCCGAATCATTAGCTACGTAACATAGCTTTTCTAAAATGTAACTTTCTGCCGGCTAATATAAAAATCTTTAACTGTAAATCGGGGATAGAGAGTGATGCACCCTCTCGAGCTCCCGTTCATCTTGGTTAGCGGTGACTACGTTCTAATAACTGTTTTTCATCTGTAAGGTGGTCATGTAATTTCTATACGAGTAACCTCAGTAGTTTGGGAATAACCCCTGTTTCATCGGCATAGTGCCCTTTAGGTTTTAAGTGTTCATATCTAGGAGTGCAAGGATTCGCCTCCATTCATTTTGTGTTCGGGTCATTTATTTAACCATGTTCTTTTTCCATGAAGGCCCAGTAGGTTGGGTATTAAATACCCCTGTATAACCATTTTCCAATTTTAAGTTTTGCCTTGAGAGACCAGGAATTGTAAGTTGATGTTGCCTTCAGTATACTTGGAAAACTGAGAGCCTGTTCCCTCTTTTTCAAAGTTTTTGTAAGATTAATCAATGCGTCTTGAAGGCTAGATGTCGTAATTTTGGGAGCAGGTGCTCTTTGAATTAGGGGATTTCTGCCCTTGTTTAAATTTGTACTCTTTTGTAAATTTGAGCTAGTAGCTCAGGAAATGTAAAGCTAGGGGCTTAAAGCCCTAAGAGTTAAGATTCTGTATCTTGGATTTGTCCCCATCTTGTTTAATGATTGCTACTTGTACCTGTAATATTGTCATGAAGAAATTGTTATGTTTGACATTCTGAAAATGTAACCTCCAGTTTAAATTTTGAATTCAATTCTTGACATTATTGTTAGACCCATTCATCCCAGCACCTTCTTTAACCTCTTTCTGCTCTACGGATAACCCCGTAACTATTATTATTATTATTATTATTATTATTATTATTGCTACTTGCCTTTCGTTTTTCTCCTCTTTCTGCTTGTGTCTTTTCATATTTCTCTATGTTACAGTCTCCCACTGTTCTTAAGTTGTATTCCGTGAACTTGTGCACTGACATGCATAGGACTAACTTTTCTTTTCCGTTCTGTTATCTCAGTGTAATTTTGTTACTATTTCTTGTTCGTTCGGCTCTGCAAGACAGACTTTTGTGTTTACCAAGCATACAATTGATACTTTTGGTTATATTTCTTGCTCTTTCAATGTATTTATAACTTGGTATGCAAGATGGACTTTTAAGATGAATTAATATGTATGCTCTACCGAGCAGGAAGAAGAACTTTTTAAGTTAATTTGTTATATATGTTTGGCTCAATTAATTATTTTGTGTGTTGCACCCCGTGCAAGATGGACATCTATTTTATTCCTCAGAGACGTTCTGCACACAAGCACGACAAGAACTCTTCTTTCTGTATACTCATATTGTATTTATTTGGTATTCCTTCTCCTCCATGCTCTGACTATGTACAAACCTGTATGCACCAATTTTTTCAATAAACGGGGCACTAGTGGGGGTTTAATCCTTGAGGGGTGCGACCGCAATTTTGAGAACTAGATGTTATAGTGTGTAAAGCAACCTAATGTTTATTGTGGAAAGCATATGTAGGGTTAAGTAGGGATATGCAGGCAGATATATGTTTACGTTGTCATTGGAAAGCAAGAAGCAAGGTTATGGTAAACTAGGAAGTCAAATATCGTCGGAATGAGATAATATATGACCCAGTGTAGTTTAAATAGCTATATGTATGTATGCTTCATCGAGGGAGATGTGTTTATGAGAAGAGGTTGAGACATTTAAGAAGAAATGAATATATAGAGAGAGGATTACAGTTGAAATGCGTAAGCTGCGCGTTGTACTAAATGAAGCGTATAATCGTCGAAAAGAATTAGAATTAGCAATGCACAGAAGAAATAGATGAGATACGAGATGTGTGTAGCTTAAGATTGGGTCATGTACAGAGTACACTGGAGTATTAAGGAATTTCATCAAGTATATGAGGACATATCTGACCTAGAATAGTGAATGCTAAGCCTAGTCCAACTTATATCCATGCAATAAAGATTAATTATGTTGTAAATAATATTTCCCATGAGATTTATTTGACCATCAAGTGTTATGAAATGATTGATGGCACAGTAATTTTCTCTTTCTCAGATATCCTAGTTATTTTATAGCAAACACCTCACGTGTGTACAATATGATAATTGATAATCTATATATTAAAAAATTAATGAAAACTAAAGTCAGTCAGTACGGCCATTCTATCCGGTCTATTTCCTTCATTTTTTTAACTGAAAGGAATTCATGCCCAGATTTGTCATCCGGCACTATAAATCACTTAACTTTCGCCTTTCTCAAATTATTTGATTTTTTCAATTTTTTGTCTCTTTGACGCTATCATATCTTTGGCTCTAATTGAGGTATGGAGTTCGTTTTGCCCTAAGAACACTCAGTAGATCAAGGTCTTTCATTTCAGCTCTTAACTATTCAAATGGGTTGATTCTGAGAAAAGTTATAAGTACATTTGTCTCCATAACGAAGATCTTTCAAGGACTTTTCAACAATTCAGCGCGTAGTGTTGTTCCAAGGAACGTTTAATTAAATTTCTTTGTGTGATGTATTTTCAAGTGTTTTGTTGACATAATATTACATTCTATTACCGCAGCAGATCATGTGCTTTATTTCATTAAGTCGGAACTTTGCAAATACATCCTTGAGGATAGTAACGAACAACACCATACTTTGCATATTGCGGGCGGAGCCAGCGGGAAACTGCTAATCTATATATTCAAAAAAATGATGAAAACTAAACTCAGTCAGTACGGCCATTCTATCTATTAATTGAAAGGTATTCATACACAGATTTGTCATCAGGCACTATAAATCACTTAACTTTCGCCTTCCTCAAATTATTTGATTTTTTCAATTTTTCGTCTCTTTGAAGCTATCATATCTTTGGCTCTAATTCAGGTAGGGAGTTTGTTTTGACCTAAGAACTCTCAGTGGATCCAGACCTTTCATTTCAGCTATTAACTATTCAAATTGGTTGATTCTGAGGAAAGTTATGAGTGCACATTCAATTTGACGTCCCATTTCTTCAACATTTTTTTCTCATTGAAGCAATTAAATCTTTCGTTCTCATTGAGGTACTGTGCCCTACAGGGCCCTATGGTTCCGGCCAGGCGAATACCGGTCTCGAACCAAGAGCACAGTAGTGAAAAAAACTCCCACAATCGTGAGCTTGTGCACATAGTCTTACCTGAACACATATCCTCGCACAGCAACTCTGTCACGCACATCTCAGGGGTACAAGGGAAAACAAAGGGCGAAATTACGATAAACAACAGGATATGTTACATATCAGGTAAGAATAATCTAAAATAAAAATGACAAAAATACGAGAAACCAAGCTGCATTCATAAAATAACATGATGAATTTATTACAAAAATTTAAATCAGAGTTTGAATATCTGATATATTCCAATATGATATCGCCGAGGACCTCCATGTCACAAAACCATCGGTCTGTCGGGCTGAAGCAAGGGTGGAACAACAGAATAAGTCGAAATAGGAAGATAAGGGAACTATCTGGGCAAAAGGAAAAATCAAAAGGCAATCTCCCATGCGTAAAAACGTTGCGTCACATGACCTCGAACCCATACTCTTCCGTAATCAAAGCTTTACAGTACAAGACCTGGACTGGATGAAAGCTCACAGTCCAACCTAACTAAGGTACACACACTTATCAATAAACCCAAAAATATCCCCGCTCCAATAATACGTGGCGAAGTAAACATGTGGCGAGATTAAGTAGACAAGATAAAAAATAAACCAAACAAACGAGCTGCGGTCCTAACAGGCAGCTATATTCAAGGTCACAAGCCGAAGGCGACTCCCCCTAAGCACTTGAAAACAAAACAAACACGCAGACAGAGACAAAATCTTCTCGTCTATGACGTCACACTCGACTGCCCTGCCTCGCACAAGTCACATGGCAGAGTGTTCTCCCCCGCCATCCTACACTACGCACAGCTGTACAACTACAGGGACTTCATACCCCCTTACATAAACACACCTCTAACCTTTTAGTGCTGAAATTATCTATATCTGCCTTCAGAGGGCTTGGATATGCATATTACTCTCACATACTTTGCCTCCATAGGGTTTTCATCATGACACCTGGGTTCAATTCCCTGGCACTACCAAAATTATTCATCATATCAACAGCACTCAGTCATATAACGTCCATGCGTGCGATTAGCTATCTCTACCGTGCACATGAAGCACTAGGACCATGTCTAACACCTCCAGCCATGCCAACCTGTGCAAGTCAAGGAATCTGTCTCCAGTATGAAAAACTTACGTACAATAACCAATGAAATAAAAATCCCCTGCTTCTGAAATTCCCGTGTCTGGCTAAAAGATCTAGCTAACCTGACCAATGCATAAAAGATGCCGCGAACAGAAACAAACATAATACAAGGTGAAAATATAAAAATTTACAACCATTTCTACCGTCCAGAGTTCGAGGTCTGTGCATACCTATCCTATACAAACCATTATTTACATGACTGTCGTGGCTGACGCCACCTTGAATTATAATTTTAATCTAGCCCATGCTAATTAAAAATTGGGTTTGTCTGACCTGGGAGTACCGATGACATTGTGAGGCGGCTCTCTATGGAACCCAGGATCTTAACTCATGTTTACAGATGACACTGCCCGCTGCAAAGTTATGTAGATCGCTGGATTCATGCTGGCTGGTGAATGATTCTTCGACAGCTTCCGTGAAGTTGGTCCAGTGTCTCTTCCGGTATTGTGGTGAGCTTCGCCTTCCTGGAGTCCCCGCGTCGATGCTCGGTTGTCTCGACAGCTGCTCCGTTGCTACAGCCTGCTGTTCTTCTCTCTCGTTCTCTGCGACGTTTCTCACGTTGTATACGTGAAGGGAAATTCGATTCCCAAGTAGATTGTACTGGATGTTAACAGCTCACCGCTTAGATCTGATTCACGATGTCCTCCTGGAGTTGTATCACACCGTAGTAGTCGCGAGACAGCCAACTAGTGCCGTCACGAGTGCTCTACCGCTGCATATTTATAACACGTCTCGCGTACCCAAGCTAATGATTTCCCCGCGAGATTCTCCCTCCGGCGGTCTCCTTGCAAGAAGCGCGCTAAGTACTAATCTCGCATATGCACTTTTAGTTATGCCCAAGTCGCATATCAAAATTTTGCTCAGTTTACGGAGGTTGCAATTTTCTTCTCAGATTAAATGCATTTCTTCTGTGCTTTAAGATATAAATTAATTTCCTTTTCGCTCCAAATCTTTGTTGACACGCCTCCTCTTTAAAAGGGTTTAGCGTCCTGCGTCTAAATTAACTGTCTTATGAGATTCCAGAGATTTCCTAATTATTTAGCTGTTCCATTCCCACGAGCACTGCACCACTCAACTACTCCCAGACAAAAATTAAAATACAAGGATCTCCAAGGTTCTTCAGGGTGGTCTTGAATGTACGTGATACCACAGGCTAAAATCATGCCTCTATAACAATGACCGATAGGGTTCAGTACGCAGTTCGTTTTGGTCTAAAAACACTCAGTGCATCAAGCGCTTTCTTTTGAGGCAATAACTACTTAAACTGGTAGATTCTGAGAAAAGTTATGAGTACATTTGTCTCCATGACGAAGATCTTTGAAGGACTTTTTAACAGTTCGGCGCGTAGTGTTGTTCCAAGGGACGTTTAATTCAATTTCTTTGTGTGATGTATTTTCAGGTGTTTTGTTGACATAATGTTACATTCTATTACCACAGCAGAGCATGTGCTTTATTTCATTAACTCGAAACTTTGCAAATACGTCCGTGAGGATAGTAACGAACAACACCATAATTTGTACATTGCGGGCGGAGCCAGAGGGAAGCTGCTAGTATATTGAGAAAAGGGTTGAAATACCTAATTTCATGTTGTTGTGTGATAGTCGTAGTCAAGCTGTTCATTGAATTTAAAGAGCTGTATACAAACAACGGAGTGTTATACTACATTGATTTGGGAGCACATGATTTAAAAATAAAAGCTGTAATCAAATAAGAATTGATAGACTTAGAAGTCAGTTACAACTTTTCATTTTAGAGATTATGATATGATTGAAATAAAAACCAAAACCAAACCAAACCCCATGGTGCTACATCCCTTGGCCTACCAAGCGACCGCTGCTCAGCCCGAAGGCCTGCAGATTACGAGGTGTCGTGTGGTCAGCACGACGAATCCTCTCGGCCGTTATTCTTGGCTTTCTAGACCAGGGCCGCTATCTCACCGTCAGATAGCTCCTCAATTCTAATCACGTAGGCTGAGTGGACCTCGAACCAGCCCTCAGGTCCAGGTAAAAATCCTTGACCTGGCCGCGAATCGAACCCGGGGCCTCCGGCAAAGAGGCAGACATGCTGCCCCTACACCACGGGACTGGGATATGATTGAAATATCCCAGTAAATGCAAGATTTTGCTGTTCAAGGAAGAAGTGAGACTTAGCACGTCATTTCGAAGGTAGTCATGAGAAACAGTTATGAGGTTAGAAAGACATGTTAGCGGTCTAGTATGCAAAAATCAAATTAGGAAATTAATAAATAGTCATGTTGAGAATAGATTTGTTTCGAGTGATCTACATATCAGTGGATATGTGTTGGAAAGGAGGTAAGGCTAATCATTACAAACTAGATATTGTCTGTATGTTAGCTGATCTTAAAACAGGGGGATGGTCATACTTCGAAGATAAAAGAATACTATATTGTAAATAATATTTCCTATGAGATTTATTTGAACATCAAGTGTTATGAAATGATTTATGGCACAGTAATTTTCTCTTTCCAAGATATCCTAGTTATTTAATAAACCATTTAATTGAAAATTACTATGTGATGAGGTTATTTATTGATATATATATATATATTATAGGTTAAGGATATAGGTTTAAGTGAATTGCAAATTTTTCGCATCGTATGGTACGTGGGTGGAGACGTCCAATTGAGATATTGATAGGTCACAGTTATGCAGCACCCTACTCTTCCTCGGACCCACGTTAAGCCAAGATTTGTCAAGATTTACCCTGAGATCATCTGAGTAGTCGGAGTTTTCTGTTACTCTTCTACTGGACGCGGTAGATGGGTAAAGTATTATAAACAATAATTGGTGAACAATTTGTTGTAATATTCCATTAGTAAATGAAACTTTTTTGTATTATGTAGTTCAAGTCCACGTTGGCGATTTTCGAAGATTATTCTGTCGGGATATACTTTTTTTGCACAAAATTCCCGTCTCGCGACAGCCTTGGCGGGTCTTGGCTTACCAAGTAACCTATGCCCAGCTCAAAGGCCAGTAGATTACGAGGTAATGTGTGGTCATCACAAGGAATCCTCTCGAACATTATCCTTGGTTTTCTAGACTAGGGCCCCTACCTCAGGGCCATCACGAAACCACAGACACAGTAAAAATTCCCTGACCTGGCCGAAATAGATCCCGGGGCATCCTTAGACTGCGGAGGCTGCTATTATGTTTCACAGTAATTGGTAAAATATTGCTTGTAAAATCATACTCTAAGCACTCGCTTTTTTTTTTTTCAGAATGTGTTTCATTCCCCGCTCACAGAGCGGGGCGGGCCCCTACACAGTAACGCTGTCTCCCAGGCCGGAGATGTGAAAGGAACTGTGTGAGATGTAAAATTAAGAAGGTGGGTAGAACGATGTGCTAATTTGGTGAAGAGCTACGGGGTCGCCTTTTTATCTATCTATCAAATGCTTTCATTCCCCACCCAGAAGGGGTGGGGCGGGCCACCTAGAGGGTGTCGCCCTCTCTCTGGCTAAGAGATGCGGGCGGGTTGGGAAGATGTGATGGAAGAAGGAGGTGGGTAAAGGATGTGAAGAAGGAGAAGATGGGGGAGGAATTTTGCCTATGCCTTAGGATGTTACTACTGTAGTTATTCATTTATTATTGCTTTTTTTTGTAATAACATATTTTACAGCTTTTACAAATCTTCAGGGATTGACCATTATCCGACGCCTGGGATATGAAGACAGACAGCGAACGGTGAAAATATTTAACCATGGGACATTGTTCTTGTAAAACACTTAGAGACCTGGAAGATATACGGGAGAGTACGGGAGGTTAAACCATTGTTTCCAGAGGAGTGAAACTGAAATGAGAATTTAAGTCAGAACGCGTGGTGAGGAAGTGGAGGTTTAAGGTTTGGTTGACTGCGGCCTGCAGGTGATGGAGGACTAAGGAGCGATGGTAGGGGTGAATGTTAAGCAGGGAGAGAGTGACGAAACGGATGAGCTCTTCAACGGTGGGTGGTGAGAACAGAGGGCGATTGGGCGATGTGGGCGGGGCCACCAGGTCTGGGCGATTATGGGGAGGGAAGGGCGGCTTCTACAACGGCGGGAGTATACGGGGTGAGTGCCTCCACAGTTATGACACTGGGGTGGTTGGTGGGTGTTGGGACATCGGAACGTAGCGTGTTGTTGGTTGCAGTGTCCACATGATGGGCGTTGGGCAGTGCAGTGCGTGGTGAGATGATGATTGTAGCTGAGGCACCTCTCACACCTGATGGATTGGGGGGGGCGGTGCAAGTGAAGGTTCAACTTTATGGTGGTGACGGTGAATCGAAACTCCGCTGGCCAGTACCCGGTCGATGTCTGCTGGTGTGGGGAGAAGAATCCGGACCATGTAAGTTGGACCCGTGGCGTTCCTGATCCGGAATGCCTTTTTCGCCGGGATGCCTTCTGCGTTGAGCTCGGAGATGATTGTGTCTTCAGAAATAGAGGGGTCGACGCCGCGAATGACGCAACTAAGGAGGCTGTAGCGTGGTGGGGGAGGTGGAGTTTTTAGAGATGGCTGTGGGAGGGGTTGAAGAAGTTGTTGAATCCGAGACGTTGAGCGCCGATGGCCGTGGTGAGAAGGTTGGCAGCAGTGTCTACGTTGACTTGGATGATGACTCCATTTGTAGTTTTGCGGATATCCGCTACGTCTTCTCGGCGCATGTTGTAGCGTAATAGGGTGGAGAAAATGGCGTGGGGTGAATGGAAGTCAGAGGAAGGACTAGTAAGAAGGAATGAGTTCCTGCTGGGGCGGGTTGGAGGAAACGGGAGCGAGTGATAGGGCTTCAAGTACCGGAAACAGCGGAGAAAGTAAGCTGGGGAAAATTGGAAGTGGGGGTGGCAGTAGTGGTTGGAGGAGGAATAGCCTGAACGGAGGTGTCCATGGGTAGCGATGGATCAGTTCGTGCCACTGCTGATGCGTGTTGTTGGACTCGTTCCTCTGGTGCTGAAGAACTTGGTGGCAGACTCGAAAATTTAAACTGAAAGTTGGAGGCGTTCCATTGTGGAGCTGGCGTCGTTGGGATGAATCTGGCCTGGTAATCTGGCGCGGCATAACTCGACATGACCGCCGAGTGGTAGGTGACTGCGGCTGATGGGCTGAGATCCGTGATGGTGGTAGTGGTGGTACTAGTAGTAGCCGTTGTAGTAATCGAACAGTGAGGAGAAAATGAAAACATGGTGTACACGTATGTTCCAGTAGACTGGCAGGACAGTGTAGTCACCCTGGGTGGTGTGGTAGTTCCTGGCGATGGGCTCGTCCTGAGGTGAAACCTCCCCGATTTTCGTTGTCCACCTGTTCAGTTCACTTTTTCAATAGGGAATGTCCTACGTGCCTGACTGGCGGTGATTGAAAACAGTTGGACGGCCAAGAATGTCCTCGCCCTTTTTTTCTGAGAACTTAATATTGCCGATTACTTAAAAGTATACTGTCAGATTATTATTACTACCACTACTATTATCCTTATCATCATCGTAGCGAAAATAGACCTACAACATTAACAATACCGATGATAATAGCCCGAAACAATATTCAACGTTTGCTGGCTGATAATCATCTTGCATTCATCGTATCACAAGAGAGGAACATGGAACTGTACTTTCGAGAAGTTCCGAACACAGTTGTGGGTTGTTAGATGGCGTTAACGCATCACTGAAGTCGAGAGTCTCGGAGTCGGACCCATGAGGCTGAAGTCGCCGCTCTTCGAGACTGGGTTCGCAACCCACCCCTTGACAAAATGCATTATTTAATTATGCGCTCAGTTACAGGAACTGCGGCATCCTAAAAATACTATAAGGTATATGCTAAAAATACGCTAACTATTTTTTTCTTTCAAAAAGTTATTTCATTCTCCCCGTGAGGGGAGCGGGCCATCAGTCCAACAAAGGGACTCTTTGGCCGATTACATGTATAATAATTGTTGGAAAATATTTTATAAGAGTGTGCGCTAGAAGCACACGTTTTACTAAAGTCAAAAAAAGAGTCTTCTGTTGTATACATACAATCACAGGCAAAATTTTACATATATTGGGGGTGGGGTACAGTTTGAGGGTTCGGAAGGAAGTGGTAGGAAGGAGGACAAGGGTAATGTTGCGACATGAGGTAGTAAAGTGTGGTTGTGATGTTGGTGATGGAAGTGGCAAGGAGGCGAAGAAGGTCCAGTATAGAGAGGGGCGGTAGTAAGAAGGAAGGCTGTGGAGCTGGTGAAAATTGAGGTTGCGGTGGTGGGGTGGGTGGCGGAACCGATCGGGGGCTAGGAGGAGGAGAACGCACAGTACGGGGTGGGGAGCGAGAGGGCTCCACTCAGTAAGTTCGCCGGTGAAGTTGGACGCCGTTGGAGATCAAGTGGTGGACGTCTTCATCGGATGGAAGTTGTATGCGGACCATGAACGTCGGACCGTATGCGTTCAAAATACGGTAGGCGCGCCGGGCGGGGACGCCTGCCAAGTGGAGGGCATGCAGGAGGTCTTGCTCAGTGATGGCAGAGTCTACACCACGAAGGACGCAGCTCGAAAATGGAGGCTGTTAAAGGACTGCGGCAGCGGTGGATTCTCCTTGGGAAGCTGGCGGAGCAGTGACGGTGGCAGCTGTAGAGGTAATAGAGAGCTGTTGGGGACTGGGCAATGTGACGGATGGGGCGATGGCAGGGGTCGACATGATTGGAGAGGGGTGGCTGGTTGTAGGAAGAAGGGTGGAAGTACTTGTAAGGGTAAGTGCAGAATGGGTGAGAGAGTAGTAGAGAGGGTGATCATCATAGAGGTGGGGAGCGGCGGGAAATGCTGGAGGGTGCGAGGGGGACATAGATAAACGCTGGGAGGATCGCTAGGGTCTGAGCGCAGTTGTTGGAGGATGAACTCAGGAGTGGGGACCACCTTATAAAGCCGTCCGTTGATGTTTGCTCCACTGGTTTGGAGGGCGGCCGTGTCGACGTCATCAAAGAAGTGCACCAAGATCTGCGTTGACATGTCATTAGTGGTGTGATCATGTAGCCGAAGGGCTGAATGGATGGGAAGAACGTTAAAAAGCTGATTTTCGTTAATAGCGGTGTCCACACCAAGAATAAGTTGAGAAGTCATGGTGAATAGGAGAGGCGACAGCCAACGAGGCGTCTGCCCGTTAATTTATGCTTGAGTCGACTGAGTGTGCGCAGAGAAGAGGGCCACCAGTCCAACAAAGGGACTCTTTGGCCGATTACATGTACAAGGAATTGATGTGAAATGTTACACATGAAGGCGTGCTAATAGCACACGTGTTGTAAAAAAAGAGATAATATACAGAAAAACAAAGAAGGGTGCACAGAAAATGCTTAAACAAGTAAAAGTCCAGAAAAGGAAAGTCCATCTTGAGGTTCGAACACAGGAAGACCACAATCCAAATGTGAAGTTCGATGGTAGATGTAAGGCGATAAAGAGACACTGCCCTGCACTGTATTCCGGAAAAAGTATACATAGAAGTACATAAGCAGAGTACAGAAATGGAAAGCATTACGTGCAGGGTAGTTTTACATAGATTGAGCAGGTAGAGAGGTCGGAAGGAAAGTATAAGGAGGAGGACAGGGGTAATATTGTAGGAGGTGATAATATAAAGTAGTTGTGATATTGGTGACGGAGGTGGCAAGGAGACGGAGAAGTTCTACGATGGAAAGAGGCGGTGGGCTATAAGGTGGTTGTGGAACAGGGGGGTTATTGGCGTGCGACGGAGGGTCGGGTGGCGGTGCTGGTCGAGAACGAGGAGAGAGGGGACAAGAAGGAGAGCGCGCGGCGCGGGGTGGGGAGCGAGAAGGCTCCACACGATAAGTTCGCCGGTGAAGGTGGACGCCGTTGTGGAGCAAACGGTTGACGTCTTCATTGGTGGGAAGCTGAAGGCGAACCATGTACGTCGGAGCATGACCATTGAAGATGCGGAAAACTCGCCTCGCTGGGACTCCTGCCAGGTGGAGGTCGTTCAGGAGGTCTTGTTCAGTTCAGTGATGGCAGGATCAACGCCACGAAGAACGCAGCTTGAAGATGAAGGCGGTGAATGTGCCGTGGTAGCGCCAGACTCTCTGACGGAGGCTGGCTGAGCGGTGGTGGCGTTGTCGACGGAGTCGGCAGGGGGCAGCTGGGGACTTGGGAGAGGCGGAGAAAGGGAGATGGCGGGGGTAGACATTAGCGGAGAGGGATGGCTGTACGTAATTGTGGAGGTAGAAGAAGATGGAGAAAGATGAACAGAAGTGGTGACGGTGGTGGTAGTAGTGTTATTAGTAGACGAGGATGGATGGACAGAAGCAGGGGTAGGAAACAGGACTTTGAGAGAAAAGTCAGGATCGACGGCCAGTTGTTGGAGAATATGGGCAGGAGTAGGAAGAACAACATGCTCAGCATTAAAGATACGTATGGTGCCTATGTGGTGTATCGAGACGCTACACACGTATACTCAAAGAAGACCATAATGTCTGGAGAGGGTTGACCAGAGGAGGCATCTTGAAGGCGGAGAACCACCGTAACTGAGGAGTAACCATAGTTGTTAAGCCAGAAGCGAATGTCAGATGGCGAATGAGCAGTGCCCGCATTCTTAACGAGGCATGAGGACATTGTGGAGCAGGAAGGCGACAGCCAACGAGGCGTCTGCCCGTTTGATTATTCTTGGGCCGGCTGAGAGAGCGAAGTTAGCGAAGAGAAGAGCACCACCCAGCCGAAAATATATGTGGACGACCCCTATGATGTATTGATGATGTGTATGCTAACTAAAATTCTTTTATTCAAATAGTTGTTTCATTCTCCCCGTGAGGGGAGCGGGCCACCAGTCCAACAAAGGGACTCTTTGGCCGATTACATGTACAAGAATGTGTTGTAAAATGTTTTATATGAGTGTGTGCTGATAACACACGTTTTACGAAAGTTGGAAAAATATCTTCCTTTGTAGAACACATCAGCAAAAATGAAAGTCTGTTTCTTGAAGTACGAAGCACTACAAACTTAACATAAGAACAGTAAACATTGTTTTCTTGAAGAGAAAGAATATGGAATGAAATGATAAACAAGATCGGAATGTATATGTGCAAGCAATGACATAAAATTATTAACCAATTCTTGTCCAAGTGAAAAAGCCAAGTCGTCATAAGTTCTGAGAGGTCACACATACACTGAACACAAATGTAATCGGAGATGGCGGTGGTATCGCCTTTAATTCCACTAAATGTGTAAGGTGGCAATGGAACATTAACCGGAATAAGAACCTCAGTAGTGGTTCATAACTTTATGTGCGTTTAGCTTTAGTTGTGGGCTGAGGTCGATGGTGGAAAGAGGTGTTTGATTAAAGGTGTTGATTGGTTTGTAAGGATGGCGGTGGCGAGAGGAGAAAGGCTAATTGCTTGTAAAGGTTCAGATGAGCTGCGGGAAACAGCATTCTGTAAATAACGAAGACGAATGGAACGGAGATGGGAAAGGATTGTTGGGAATGTATAAAGGTTATGTACTACTTCGAGTCTAGTTTCTGGTCTGAGGCGATAAGCCAGTCGGATAGCGTGACGGTCTAGTTTTACTATGTCGAGGTATCGGAGAAGGGGGGCGGAGATCCAGGATAAGGAGGAGTACGTGATAACAGGCCGAACAAAAGCTTTGTACGTATTAATAATCTGTGTTGCTTTTAATCCCCAGGTTTGACCTAACAACCAGCGGAGGAGGTGAAACCTGCGGGATGCCTTTTTGTAAATCTGGTCCAAATGTATATTCCATTTTAAATTATTTTGAAAAGTGATGCCTAGGTAGGTAAGAGTGGTGGTTTCGGTAAGGGGTTGATCATGTAAGGATATGTAGATTTGGTTAGTAGGACGGCATCTACGTTTACGATTGCGGAAAATTATAAATTGTGTTTTACTTACATTGATTTTGATGTGCCAACGATTCAGCCATTGTTCGAGCTCATTTAAGTAGGTTTGTAATCGGGATTGCAGGGATCGGTTATTAGTTCCTAGAGCCAGTATTGCTATGTCATCAGCGAATTGATATAATCTGAGTGGAGGAAGAGGTTGGGGAATATCGATACAAAACAAGATATACAAAAGCGGTGACAATGGACTACCTTGTAGGACTCCTGCTTTAATAGGAAAGGTGTAGGATAATGTATTATGAATATTGATTTGGGCTGTGTGGGATTTGAGAAAGTTGGCAAGGAAACGGATGATCGTCATAGGTAGCGGGGGGTGACGAAGTTTAAATATCAGTCCGTCGATCCATACCTTGTCAAAGGCTTTCTCAAAGTCTAGACTGATAAGGGCTGCGCGGTTTTTGGGAGGTAATTATTTTGGGAGGGATGCAGAGATATGAAAGAGGTGGTCATGTGTGGAGTGCTGAGGGCGGAAACCGGCTTGCGATTGTGGTATGAGATGTAGGGAATTGAGATAGGACTATATACGGCGTGCGAGGCTGGTTTCCAAGATTTTAGAATACACTGTTAGAAGGCTAATAGGACGATATGAATTTAGGAGGGATGGTAGCTTTTTAGGTTTTAAAAATAACAAAATAGTAGTGATGTGCTCGAGTGATGCCTGGAATCGCGGTACTCGATTCTTTCGAGTCCAGGCTCGGACTCGCTTCGCTTGCGAAGGCTCGATGACAGCATGACGTCACACGTTCGCTCACTCGCCGGCTCGTAGATAGATGCAGCATGCGTACAAGCGGTCGCTGAGGGTTTATGGGATTGCGACAGCGCGGTACGATATGAAAAAACCGAATGAATGCGCAAAAGGAATAACCTAAATTTGATAATTACTTGAGAACGATAATAATGCCACTTAATACGCATAATAAGATATGAAAATATCCGTTTACGGCGTCTCGCACACACTTCACTGAATATGCCATCTATTCTAATATTGATAATATAGCTTATCTGGCCTTCATAGCCCAACGTGGCCGGTTCGATACTGGTTTATTCCGGTAGTATTTGAAGGTGCTCAAATACGTCAACCTAGTGTCGGTAGAATTATTGGGACGTAAAAAATCTCCCGGGGGACTAAATGCGGTACCTCGGCATCCCCGAAAACCATACAAATGTACGTACTTGGACGTAAAAGTTATAACATTATTATTATTATTATTATTATTATTATTATTATTATTATTTCAAATCCCTGTCACGGTATGTATGTTGTAATTAGTGTATTTTAAACATGTGCTATTTGTAGACTATAGACGGTATTTCTGCACACATTGTATTGCTTCGCTACTGGTAAATTATCTCTCATGTAGCCATTATGCATATACACGGGCGTAGATGTGCTAATATGATCGGTAGTATGACAGATTTATTGTAACCATAGCCTATTGCTAACCGCGCCAAAGCCTACAATCGTCCGGGGGAACAGGTGAATTACAGCAGTTTATATGTACATCATACTTTCGGCAGATATAATGTCGGGTATTAAGATGAGGCGTCCAGAATGTGACGTACGTTCACGCAGCAAATCAGCGGACAGAACGTCATTCTGTTCTAGCTAAACAGCTGACAGTTTGTTAGTAAGTCACAACCTTTAGTGCCTATGATGATGATAATGATAATCATAACAATCGAATTATTGACGACCGATGACTGAACAACATCAATCATCAGCAGCAAACATATTGCACTCCACACCACAAAAATATTCTGTGGATGACCCTGAATGCCGTGCACTCCAGTACAGTAGATTTTCGTTCTAAGGCATGTCCGCAGATAGCGACACCAGTATGCTTGGACTCGAGTCTAGAGTCGAGTAATACCGATTCTAAGAGCACATTACTCGATTCCGTCGCTAGTAGTGATGGGTCGTTCATGAACGAACTGACTCTTTTGAACGACTCATTGGGGAGAGCTAGCTCTGAGCTAGCTCTCTCATTGAGAGTCGAGTCTTGTAAGAGCTAGCTCCCTCCTTGCTCCTTGAGAGCTAGTCGTTCAATTACGAGTCGACTCTTGTATGAGCTAGCTCCCTCCTTGCTCCTTGAGAGCTAGTCGTTCAATTACGAGTCGACTCTTGTATGAGCTAGCTCCCTCCTTGCTCCTTGAGAGCTAGCACGAGCCGACTCTTTTATCAACTGCGACTCCAAGAAAGAGCTAGCTCGTCACATCGACTCTCGTTCATTTCTAGCCAATAGCATGCTTCAGATAATCACGTGACATACAGAAGCCGCTTTCTTTTTTATAGGCTACAGAATCTAAGCTTCTTTCAGTGTTGCCAACATGGGGGTTTTCCCCCTAAATTTAGGGGGATTTAATCGTCCTAGAGGGCAAGTTGGGGGGATAAAAGAGTCGGGGGGAATTTTAGGGGGGAAATTATTTTTTTGAGGAATTTTGAGGGGCTGTGCGAATAACATTTTTTATTTATTTCTGTATTTATTTATTTATTTATTTATTTATTTATTTATTTATTTATTTATTTATTTATTTATTTCATTGCTGTAGTATGCTTGGGTCCGCTAGTGTGTCAAATTTATCTTGAGGTTTAATTTTTCACTGTTGGCCAGCCTGTCTCAGACACTGCAGTTAATCACGCAACGTCATTATTTTCTCTTCTAGCAGCTCTTAATCTACGATCCCTTCACGTGCCTCGGGATTCCCTCTTCTTGTCTCTGTTATGAACCAAACAGCCGCCTTATTCTTTACATTTCTGTTGACTACCAGCGGATAGGTGTATTTATATGAAATCTACTGATTTTTTCAATTAATAAGAACTACAAACTACCGATACGGTACATCAAAACATTACAAATATGCATATCTCTCACTTTCTCTCTGTATCTCCTTCTCCTCGATAACCGCAGCAGCATTTATTCCTATTGGTACATGTTGAGGGGAATCAGAGACTTCGGGTCTCGCACATAGTTCATTGGTCTGTTTTGTCGAAAAAATGTCATGTAGAGGAAAATCCCCGCAGTACGTGAATGTAACAGTCTCAGAGCGTAACTCGAAGCAGTTTTCACTGTGACTGTGCTGTTCATGCAGTTGTAATGTTATTTGCTTGATGTGTTAATAATTCTGTGGAGTGATGTATTCTTTTTTTTTAAATGTGTACCGGTGTAATATATAATGGCATCCAAATAGAAGAAGAAATACGTACAGAAGTATACAAAGACGTGGGAAACATTTCCCGTATTGTAAGGTAAGTTATATATGAAATTTAATCATTTTGAGTATACTTAAAAGATGTTAAATACCACATTACAAAATGCTCTCATGATATATTTATTTTGTCATCATCTCAAACAGAAAAGTGTACATTTAAAAATACGGTACAATATTGCTAGCTAGACATGAGGTGTCATTGGTAACCCACAACTGATTTTCCTACAGTCCTAAGAAATTAAGTCATTATAAACAGAAGTCTTGAGATGTTTGTAAATCGCTCATCAGTACACGGACACAGTGGATCAGTTTTGCTGTAATGGTTAGGTTATAAACATGTTCTTTTTCATCTTTGATGATTAGTGAGTAACAAATCTCTTCATCAATTTTCAGAATGGTTAACACCCGACGCATCTGGCCAAAGCATTCTGTAGATATTTCCACGCTACACTCACAGATCATAAAAAGGATTTGTTAGATCATGCAAAAACGAAAAAGCATTGCGATGAAGTTCAGATGGAGAGGGTAGCACAATCGTGCCAAGAGATCAAACCTGTAGAAATTGCTGATCATCTGGGGGAACTTATTTCTCTGTTAGAGTGTTCTACTTCTACTACTTCACAAAGTGTAAAGATCCATAGAACAAAATATACCATGCTTATTAAGAACGTTATATGCCCTTCTCTGCAAGAAAATTTGGTTCTCGAAATTAAAAATTCCCCTTACTCTATTATTATTGATGAAAGTACCGATCTTACAACTCAAAAGCTGCTTAGCTTTATGTTACGGTACATTTCTGTTGTTGAAAATACATTGTTTCTACATTTTATTGTATTTTGTAACTGACTACCGGTACTTGTGATGCAGAAACCATTTACTATTCACTGAAAGGATAGCTTGAAAGTGATGGCATTACACTTGAAAACTTTGTAGGCATTGGGGTGAATGGTGCAAGTGTAATGGTAGAGATCGATAATTCTGTAACAGCTCTTCTGAAATGCACTGTCCCTGACCTTATCGTCATGAAGTATGTCATTCTCTTCATGTTTGTGCCGAGAAAGCTACTAAAACTTTTCCTTGTCACTTGGAGTTTCTAATCAGGGAGACCCGCAAGTGGTTTTCCTAGAGTCCTAAGAGACTAGGCCATTACAAACAACTGTTCAAAACAATCAATAACAATCGCAACCTCAAAAGGATTCAAGGGCTTTGTGGCACTCGGTGGCTCGCGAGATATGCTACCATTGAAACAACTCTGGAACAATGGCAGGATCTGAAATGGCTATTTTCCTTAGCAAGAATTGAGGACAAATATTTCATGTCTGAACAACTTTATAATATAATGGACTGCTCTACGAAGCCTATAAAGCCCTTCTGGTGTTCCTCAAAACTGAGTTAAAAGCTATATGCAGGATTAATATGATATTTCAAAGTGAGCGAGTTGACGCAGAGAAAGCACTGAAGGATGTCTTTCTACTCTTTAAATCAGTACTGAAAAAATTGTTGTACCCACTCAGCTGGAAAAGCAGAATGATGTAGATCTCCTATACTTTGACTTTGAGAAGTACGTGATGCATACTTCAGGTATGTATTTAAGATATGATTTTGAATGTTCGGTGCAAATTCCGAAACCTGATGAACGCAACGACGTTCATGAAAGATGCAAGAAGTTCTTAATTGACTTGTGCAAGTAACTACAGAAAATATAGCAATTTTACAGACGATGGCAGTGCTACATCCTTCCACAGCAACATCACAGAAGAAACATGAAACACTTCAACTAGTCTCCAATTTCAGTGGTCCTAAAGTGGCTGGGAATATAGATGACATTGTCTCAGAGTGGAACAATCTCCCAAGATAAACAATGGCACAACACATCAAGTACTACGCCTTTGTGGGATGAGGTTCTTCAGGATAAAGATGCAGCTGGAAATGATCGTTTCTCTAATATTGGTAACTTTACAATTAGGCTGCTAACGTTACCAGTATCAAATGCCACAATGGAGCGCGCATTTTCAGTCTTTTCTATTATAACAAACAAATTAAGGAACAGGATATCGTTAGATCTAATAAATTCTCTACTTGAATCTAGTTATTATTTAATAAGGAAAAAAGTATGTTGTACTCGTTTTCAACCATCCCCTCGAGTGATTAAAAAGTTCAGTGAGTCCATGTATCATTACAAAAACGTTGAAATGAGTGAAAAAGAGGAGGTGCTAGAGGATCTGAGCAAATTTTGAGGATCACTCAGCAGGAATACAAGAAAGACAAACTTGTGAGTAGTTTTCTCTTCAACAGTAGCATGCACGGTTTCTAATAATTTTTTTGTATATTTCCAATCATCCTTTTGTGTACCGTAGTATTTCTGTAGATTTTTTAAAATATTGTTATTAATTAATATGATAGTGACGAAAATAATAATTATGATTTGGGGTTTTTTTGTCTCATTTAGAGGGATTTTGGAAGTGATCTGGGGGGGAATTGGACTTAGGAGTTGGCAACACTGGCTTCTTTCCTCATTCAGTCAGCCCGCTGAGTGCAGTGGTAGTGGTGTGTGTGCAAGGCACGCTATTCGTGCCATAGTTCCGGCAACTTGCTACCTAACGAAACATGTTATTGAGCAATACCTACCAGTTCCCTTCCTGTATGCACTCATAATCTATGAAGGGTGTACTGTAGATCCAGTAGGTTAAGAGCAAATTAACGACACCAAGTTCAGGTTAACTATCCCCAACTAAGCACGAACAACTGTCACTATCCAGAATACTGAATATACCACCCAGCAAGTAGAAACGGCGTAGTTTTACTCTGGCTGAAATAATTAATAAATACTCTGACAAATCCTCACCTGTTTCTTAAATGCTGTCATAGTTATCAATCAACATATTGCCAAAATCAATCGGATACTGTAGTTTTAAATCGAATTAAGGGAAATAGAAAATAACGCTAGTTTTGGCTTTAAAATATAAGCTAAGTAACTCATGCCAAGGTGTATACAGCAGTATATTTTTAAATAATTATTAATTAACGTGTAGTCGCGTAAGGAGTCCGACCCCTTAGCTGGATGGTCAGCATTGAGGCCTTCGGTGCAGAGGGCCCCGGATTCGTATCTCGGCCAAGTCCGGGATTTTAATATCTTCTGATTAATTCTTCTGGCTCGGAAAGTGGGTATTTGTGTTTGTTCCAACACTCTCCTCTTCACATTCAGACACGTCACACTACCAACCACCACAGAAACACGCAATATTGATTACATCTTTCCACTTAGGGTTAGCGTCAGGAAGGGCATCCGGCCGTAAAATACGACCAGCTAGGCTGAGTGGCTCAGACGGTTGAGGCGCTGGCCTACTGACCCCAACTTGGCAGGTTCGATCTTGGCTCAGTCCGGTGGTATTTGAAGGTGCTCAAATACGTCAGCCTCGCGTCGGTAAATTTACTGGCACGTCAAAAACTCCTCAGGGGCTAAATTCCGTCACCTCGGCGTCTCCGAAAACCGTAAAAGTAGTTAGCGGAACGTAAAGCCAATAACATTATTGTTTATTATAAAACAGGGCCAAATCCACATGTGCGAAACAGTTCGCACCCGCAACCCTACCAGTGTGGGAAAAGCGGTAGAAGAAGAAGTAGTGTAATAGTGTAAGGAGTGTCATTGTGTAGTACGGTGCATTCAGTCTTGAAAGACAACATTTTAGGAGAGAAGAGAATGGGACTTCGACGAAGTAGTATTAGATGCCGTATATTACTACTGCATATTTGTGCGTATATTTTCTATACGTCGCACCGATACAGATACGTCTTATAGCGACGATGGGATAGTCAGGGCTAAGAGTGGGAAGGAAGCGACCGTGGCCTTAAGATACAGCCCCAGCATTTGCCTGGTGTGAAAATAGGAAACCACGGAAAACCATCTTCAGGGCTGCCGACAGTGGGTTTCGAACCCACTATCTCCCGAATGCAAGCTGACAGCTACGTGATCCAAACTATGCGGCCACTCGCTCGGTGTATATAAAACTATATAATTTAATTAGTTGCCAATGTTGCCAACAGTGCAAGTATTGGTCGCTCATTCAACTGGACATTCTGTTGCCTTCTGTTGTGGGAAACGTGAACTATCTCGCATTCGTTCAAAACTGAAATAGCTGATTCATTCCATCGACTTTCGCTCTCTTATAGCCAATAATATACTTCAAATAGTACCGTGGCATAGAGGTAATGCATTATAGGCTTTACAGCTCAGTCTTGTAACCTACTTTCTCTCAAAATAAATATCACAACAATTACCCTTACCGTGTCTTTACCCACTGACCTGTCCTCGCCTTAGCGGTTTGAAACATACCTAAGTAAATGATATCATGAAATAAAATGTTAGTAGAAGTTACTTACCAGTCCACTTGACGTGTGTGCTTGTAATCCATGTAAGATGTACATTCAATAAGTTAAGGGCAAATAAACATTTACAATGCTAATCATTTCTCGCTTTCTGGTGATTATGGTATTTTGAGAGCAAATTTTCACACAATTACCGTTCATAAATCAAGTCAAGTTCGAGGCAATTGCACCAAACACATTTTTTTTTTTTTCGGTGTCATCAGTCCTTCGATTTGGCCGATGCATTTCTCTAAACCATCTCACCTTCCTCTGTCCCACCCCACTCTTCCAATTACAGACCGACCGGCCCTCCAGTTTTAACCTGCCAGTCTGTCATAGTGAACCAGGCCAGCTCTGCGTGCTCACCTAGGTCATCACGCATATCACCTCGCCACGACTTAGGTAAAAACCCATGTATGTCGCTGCCGGCCTTCTGAGGAGATACCGAGAACGTTAAGGTATTGCCCGGTTGACCTGGTTTTTAAATTTAAATACTTCATTGAAGTGGCAAAGGGAAATTATTTTCTTCACAAATTTGCATTTAGAAACAGTATTTGGGACACTTTTTTCCCACGAAGTCTGTTCCTCCGTTCAGTCAAAACTTGACCTGCTTTCGAAAATATTCGTTCACAGGGAACAGAAGTTGCCACTATACACAACCGTGCCTTCACTAATGTGTATAATGCTGGATATGTTTGCTTCATATCATTCCACCAAGTTAGAGGATTTACTGTCCTCGGCACTAAATTAGCGCGGAGGAAAGAATCCACTTCAATAATTGAGGCAACCTTCGGAGATGGATTCTGTACAAATTGCTGATTATTTGCATCAAAATCCTCCCAGAGAACAGACTTCTTGGTGGATGGTGGGAGTGAAGACTGTGTTGATGCAGGAGCAGCTGGAACAATTGTCTTTGAATAATATTTTTCACAGTGAGTCACCAGCAGCTGCTTAGCTTTCTCGGCGAACCTCGGCTGCGAAAAGCCCCTCATTTTAAATCGAGGGTCTAGAATTGTGGCCTCTGCAAAAATCCTGTTCTCTTCAATCTGTTTAAATCGGTTGTCTATGGCTTCCACAAGACTCTTGGCCATATCTTTTACTTTAGGGATGGTTTCAATTCCATTCTGATATTTTAGGCACCACCTCCTCAGTGCACCACAAACAACAATTATCTTTGATGCAGTGACTTGTTTTTCACTGCTCATTTCTTCCGTGCAGTCCTTGAAAACACGAAGGAGCTCGCAAACTTGCTGCATTATGGCAACATCCTCACTGGTAATATTACCAAGAGTAGGATAATTCAAAGCAGTTGTTGCCATGAGTGCGCTCCTAACACTAATTACGCGTTCCAGCATATCATAGGTGGAATTCCACCTAGTGGTGACGTCCTGTTTTAATTTAAGAACAGGTTCACCTAATTGCTCCTGCATAGCCCTTAATTTTGCGGTAGCTTGTGGACTTCTCCTAAAAAAGTCTACCACGCTTTTTACCTTTGCAATCAAGTCCTTGATGGGCTCAGTTGCGGAGTCCACGATTAAATTTAGGTTGTGAGCAAAGCAGGGCATGTGCCTCCAACCAGTTAAACGTACGGCGGCCACAATGTTCGCTGCATTGTCGCTAACCACCCCAACTATTTTGTTTGCAATTCCCCATTCTCTAGTCACGCGTTTCAGTTCTTCGCAGAGATTGTCGGCAGTGTGCCTTTCATCATACTTGAAACACTCAAGAAGAACTGAGTTCAGAGTCATTTCGATGTCAATGAAATGAGCCGTGACAGATAAAAAGCTTTCATTGTTCCCTGATGTCCAGCCATCTGTTGTAATGGTAACAGCTTCTGCGTCAGTTAACTTTTGCCTAATCTGTCCCGTTACAATGTCACATAATTGCTGCAACATAATTCCTGATATTGTTTTCCTGGAAGGCATTTTGTATGTTGCATTTAGCAACCTGCAAAACTTTTGAAAGGCGGGACTTTCAACTATTTGGAAGGGCAAATAATTTTTTACAAGTGTCTCTAAAAGAGCAAAATCTATTTCTTGAGTCTTTCTACTATTTAGAAGCCTATGCATGTAGCTTGAAATTGATCCCTGAGACTGACGTGATCTAGATGTCAATGTCAGGGTTGCTGAAATGGGAGGTGATGCAGTTGATGTAACTGACGCTGTAAGGGGAACTGGTTGAGCTGTAACAAGATCTGGAGTTTCTGATTGTTCATCAAGATCATCAGAAATGTCTTGGTTTGCAGGTGTTAAACGACGACTTGATAGAACAACTGTCGGGTGTGCAACTCGTACATGCCGCATCAAATTAAACGTACTCCCACCTTTGTACGAAATTTTATTCGAACAAAAATTGCATTTGCCTTTGCCATTTCCTAAACCTGTGAAATAGTCCCAAACCTGACTTGATTTCTTACTTCTAGCGGCCATGATTCCCAAATGAAATTTTCCAAAAAGAAAGAAAAAGAAAAACCACTTAACTTATTGAATGATGATTTCTCGCCAGAGCAATGGATAAATCGTAGCCAAGGGACTGATGGCCTCGGTGTGCTGTCCCTTTTAACTCCAACAAAACCACCAAAACGAGACAAAGTTGAAATTAACTTCCAGTCAGCCACGAACACACCACCACTATTGGAAAGCACTAAGCAGGGTGTGAGGGTAAGGGTAGTTTTATTCTGTTTGAGGCAGTCTAGTAAATCCCCAAACATGTCTCAAATGTTGACATATTTATGAATTAAAAATTACACCCTTGTTCAGATACCATCCAGTTTATTAGTTCTCAGGGTGAATTACTGCAGTTTTGAATCCGAAATGAAGGAAAATCTTTTTAGGATTTTAAAAATAAATAATAACTCTTACTACTGTATTTCCACTGTTGTTTGTTGTAAATGCGTATTTAGAATCGTGTAAGGAATGCCAATATACCGAACATATATGTCTCCTACGGTATAACAGTTCTTAAAATAAATAGAAGAGAGTGTGACATACTGTACGCGAAAAAAGGAAAAATACTGTGCGTACCGTGGTGAGAGATGTTATACATGGTTATATATACATTTGTACTGATAGCATTTTCCATTATTTTCGTTAAAGATCGCATTTAATCAGTTATGTTTCCTACGCTGCATTATTGAGTGAATCTGCTGTTCCATCGCGGAGAGTCGAGCGAGTAACTTTCTGTAGCTCCAGCCGAAAAATGATATTCTGATGACATCTGTTGAGTGAAATGTAAACTACGTGAAGAACATTCCTCGAACTTCTAATACTCCCCCTCCTTTACTGATTAATCCCGTCACGTATCAGTATCACCTGATTTTCAATTACCGGTACACGCACCCTCCATAATGAATTTAAAACTCCTATTGGACCAACAAGTCAGAGACTCGTCTTATGCCTTCTTATGCTCATCTGAAAAATAAAATCCTGTAGACTGCCGGGTTCGAACGGAAGTAGTGCCAACGTTTCGAATATACGTCCCGTACGGTGCATTCAATCTTGAAAGACATCGTTTTAAGAAGAATGGAACTTAGGCAAAGTAATATTCGATGTCATCCATTAACACTGTATACTTTGTGATACATTTCTTCGTTATTGTATATTAAGCTTTATCACTGGATTAATTGCCAATGTTGCCAGCGCCCAGCAGTGTATATATTATTGTTCATTTGTTTTATTCCAAGAATAGCGTATCAAACTGAGCATTGTGTTGCCATCTGTTGGGAGAGAGGTGAACTATCTCGCGCTATCTCGTTCCTTCAAATAAAAACGGGAGGCATGAGCAATCTAGAAAATGTAAAATAACACTATTTTGAACTTTCATGAATAAATAACTCCTGCCTTAGTATATAGTATACTATAGTAACTTCCATCCCATTATATGTTTAAACAATTATTTATTAACGTGTAAGTAGTGCCAACATCTGGAACATGCGTCTTGTTACGGTGCATTCAGTCTTGAAAGACATCATTTTAAGAAGAATGGAATTTAGGCAAAGTAATATTAGATGTCATCCATTAATACTGAATATTTGTGATGCATTTCTTCGTTACTGTGTAGGCCTATAAAGCTTTATCGTTAGATTAATTGCCAATGTTGCATATATTACTTGTTCATTTGTTTTATTTAGAGGGTAGCGTGCCAAACTGAATATTGTGTAGCCATCTGTTGTGGAAAATCTAAACTATTTGCGCTATCTCGTTCGTAGTCATACAGAGCGAGCGGAAGTCATAAAGAGCCGTCTGCCCTAAACCGGAAGAACGAATGAACGAACGAACCTGGAGGCGGAGAGCAGCCTCTGACTTCCTCGGCTCGCTCCAACGTTCCCGCTCCCAAGAGTCGACTCTTTTGAACGACTCTCAGTTAGGAGCGGGAGCGAATGAGCTAGCTCCCTCAAAAGAGCTAGTTCGACCCATCACTAGTCGCTAGCCCGTCACTACTTAAAACTCTAACAATGTAAGCTCATTAATCATGCCACCAGTTAAAATAACTGTGGCTTCCAAAAATTACATTAAATATGATCAATTACAGGTGATACTACTAATGCTAGGACTTAAAGATATATATAAAGATCGGAATGTTGGTCAACAATGGGTACCTCCAAAAAATTAAATATAATCAGATTTTAAGAGAAACATCTTATAACTCGATGTATACCACGTGAATGAAAATATTAATATTCACCAAACACATTGAATGATTTTAAAAGGAATGAGTAAATAATCCACCATTGAAGAGTAGAAGTTGCACAATATACAGATCCATTCACAATGTTCAATTTAAGTAAGCGAATTCGAAGTGTAAGTTTCTCCTGTTACCTCGATTCTTTCGGAATTTGTCACGGTTTGGATGAGACGGCAGTGTTGAGATACGGCTTAACGGTGGAGGAATTACTGTTTCTATAAAATCAGCATTATTTTAATACAGAAAACTTCGACAAGGAAGCTCATGCCTGACATATGATAGTCCTGGTATCTAGCGGTGAACGCAGGAACTGGCTGCAACGTTGCGCTGGGTCGTGGGGGCAACGGTCGTGGCTGCAAGGCGAAGCGAATGTAGTTTTTAAGCAATTTTTTTTTTTTTTTTTTTTTTTGCTTTACGTCGCACCGACACAGATAGGTCTTATGGCGACGATGGGACGGGAAAGGGCTAGGAAAGGGAAGGAAGCGACCGTGGCCTTAATTAAGGTACAGCCCCAGCATTTGCCTGGTGTGAAAATGGGAAACCACGGAAAACCATTTTCAGGGCTGCCGACAGTGGGGTTCGAACCTACTATCTCCCGAATACTGGATACTGGCCGCACTTAAGCGACTGCAGCCATCGAGCTCGGTTTTTTATTCAATAGCATTGTACTACGCAAACTTTTGCCGCTAGAATGCACGAGAGTACTAATCGGACTAGAATGGAAATGTTTTCAATAAACCACCTGAGGTAGGCAGGACATCAGCTACTCGGAACGCTTTTACGCTACCTCTTAATCTAATGATTTTATATCAGAGACGTGTATGTGTTCAACATTCTAATTCAGGAGTTATTTTGATATCTTAGCGAAGGGACCAATAGCTATCCTCCAAGAACTCCAAAAAAAGCAGGAATCCCGATGAAGAAAGCCATTAGGATCCAGAACGATGATGGCCCTACATATTTAGTACGCCTGCAACTACCAACGCCGAAGACGTCCAGCGCCTCATCACCCAAGGGATGTACCTCAACGGCCGACATCTCAGGATAGAACCGTCCGGCTCTCCGCCCCCAACTCCTAACCAACATAAATCACCCCGCCACCGCACCCGCCCCCGGCCTGGACCCCCTCAGCAACCTCCCAGTCCACACTTCCGCTTTCCACCAATTTCACCCAGCAACTATCCACCACTCCCACCTGCAATCTTCCCACTACCCCCTCCTTCATATAACCTCTTAAGTCTCCTACTCACCTCCCTGGTAAATTTCTCATCCCTGTATCACATCCTAGCACTTCCCATCCTCCCTCCACCTCACGAAACCCCTCACTTTATCACATCACCATACGCAACCTGGTTGTAAAATCGCTCATGTAACTCTCATAAACATCCATAAAGCTCTGTATATATGTATGCATCTTTGTCAATAAAGCACAGAAAATGTAAATCTGTCAATAAAGCGCTAGAGAACCTACACTTCCTTTATCCCATCTCCTTTACTTATTCAAACCACCTTTTCCCCCATCTCCCTCTTTTTTTCACTCCTTCTCAACCCCGTCATCTCTCCTGGCCAGAGAGAGGGCGACACCCTCTAGGTGGCCCGCCCCACCCCATCAGGGTGGGGAATGAAAACTTGCAAAGAAAGAAAGCGAAGGGATTAAGCAACCACAAGGGGCCCGGTATACCACCCCCGATAGTGGAACCACGGTATCAGTCAATCAATCAATCAATCAATCAATCAATCAATCAATCAATCAATCAATCAATCAATCAATCAATCAATCAATCGCTATTGATCTGCATTTAGGGCAGTCGCCCAGGTGGCAGATTCCCTATCTGTTGTTTTCCTAGCCTTTTCTTCAATGATTGCAAAGAAATTGGAAATTTATCGAACATCTGCCTTGGTAAATTATTCCAATCCCTGACTCCCCTTCCTATAAACGAATAGTTACCCCAGTTTGTCCTCTTGAATTCCAATTCTATCTTCAAATTGCGATCTTTCCAACTTTTGAAGACACCACTCAAACTTATTCGTCAGATGATGTCATTCCACGCCATCTCTCCACTGACAGCTCGGAATGGTACTACATGATCGAGCAGCTCCTCTCCTTTCTCCCAAGTATTCCCAGCCCAAATGTTTCAACATTTTTGTAACGCTACTTTTTTTTCGGAAATCACCCTGAACAAATCGAGCTGCTTTTATTTGGATTTTTTCCAGTTCTTGAAGCAAGTAATCCTGCTGAGCGTCCCTCACACCACAGTCAAATGTATACAGTCGCGGCTCTGATATTTTTCATCCGAGGAGACTACAGCGCTCCAAGCAGCGAGGTAGAGACACCTTTCTAGCAGACAACAGGGAACGAATTACCACTACAGTCTAAAATGGTCATAACTTCTGAACCATTCATGCAAATAATGTCCTGATAAGGTTATTGTAATCTTTATGAAATAGTGGATGAGGAGTTCGAGGATAATATCGAAATATTTATTTAATCTTTAAGGAGTCACTTTTTCCCCGCGGACTATAACATAAAAGTGCTTTTAGAGGGCAACCGGTTGGAAATAGGTATATACCACCGCGGACTTTTTTGTAGAGCTTTCTATGCTCTACAATCCGTACGGTTACACTTGGGGTCTATCGTTGACGGTTTACGCAGCGTAAGCCAAGAAAGCAAGTGACCGACCGACATAGAACCTGCCAAGTTTGGGCTTAGAAGGCCAGCGCTCTACCATGACGGGTCACTTATTTATTACTCTGTACACAATAACATCATCTGCCAGAAGCCTTATCTCTGATTCCACTTCTTTACATATATCATCGATATATATAAGAAAACATAAAGGTCCAATAATACTATGTTGAGGAATTCCCGTCTTAATTATTACAGGGACAGATAAAGCTTCGCCTAATCTAATTCTCTTTGTTCTATTTTCTAGAAACATAGCCACCCATTCAGTACTCTTTTGTTAAGTCAAATTGCACTCATTTTTGCCAGTCGTCTCCCATGATCTACCCTATCAAATGTCTTAGATAGGTCAATCACTATACAGATCATTTGACCTCCTGAATCCAAGATATCTGCTATATCTTGCTGGAATCCTACAAGTTGAGCTTCAGTGGAATAACATTCTCTAAAGCCAAACTGCCTTCTATCAAACCAGTTATTATTTTCGCAAATATGTCTAATATAATCAAAAACAATGCTTTCCCAAAATTGACATGCAATGCATTTCAAATTGACTGGCCTGTAATTTTCAGCTTTATGTCTATCATCCTTTCCTTTATACACAGAGGCTACTATAGCAACTCTCCATTCACTTGGTATAGCTCCTTCATGCAAACAATAATCAAATAAGTACTTGAGATATGGTACTATATCCCAAGCCATTGTCCCGAAACCTTATCAATTCCAGTCGCTTTTCTAGTTTTCAACTTTTGTATCTTACTGTAAATGTCATTGTTGTCATAGGTAAATGTTAATACTTCTTTAGTATTAGTCACGTCTTCTATCTGAACATTATCCTTGTAACCAACAATCTTTACATACTGCTGACTGAATACTTCTGCCGTTTGAAGATCCTCCCGTACGCAATCCTCCTTGTTCATTAATGATTCCTGGAAAGTCCTTATTGGAAACTGTTTCTGGCTTAAAGTACCTAAACATACTCTTCCATTTTTCACTAAAATTTGTATGACCGCCAATTATGCTTGCCATCATGTTATCCTTAGCTGACTGCCTTGCTAGATTCAATTTCCTAGTAAGTTCCTTCATTTTCTCCTTATTTCCAGAGTCATTTCTAACTCCATTTCTTTCCAGCCTGCACGTGCTTCTTAGTCTCTTTACTTCTCTATTATAATATAGTGGATCTTTACCATTCCTTACCACCTTTAAAGGTACAAACCTATTTTTACACTCCTCAACAATTGCTTTAAACAAATCCTAGAGTCTATTTACATGTTTATTTACCATTTTCCACCGATCATACATGGTTACTTTTTAAAAACTCCTTCATGCCTGTTTTATCAGCCATGTGGTACTGCCTAATAGTCCTAATTTTTATATCTCCCTTTTTCACACTTTTTTACAACAAAAACAGCTTCGTGATCACTAATACAATCGATTACTTCGGCTTCTCTATAGAGCTCATCTGGTTTTACCAGCACCACATGCAGAATATTCTTCCCTCTAGCTGGTTCCATCACTTTCTGAATCAGCTGCACCTTCCCATATTAACTTATTTGCCATTTGTTGTTCATGCTTCCTGTCGTTCGCATAAGGTACCTACCCAATTGACATTTGGTAAATTGAGACCACCCATTACAATCACATTCCTTTCCTTATCGTTTCCCACGTAGATGATTATCTTATCAAGTAATTCTGAAACAGCGTCAGCGCTACCCTTTCCCGGTCTGTACACTACAAAGACATCAAGTTTCCTATTATCTTTAGAAATGAGTCTTACACCTAGAATTTCATGTTTGTCTTCTTTAACTTTTTCGTAGCTTACAAATTCTTCTTTCACCAGAATGAATACTCCCCCTCCTACCAGTCCTATCCTATCTCTACTATACACACTCAGTACCGTGAGAACATTTTCTATATCGATTATATCGTTTCTCAGCTATGATTCAACTCCTATTACAATAGCTGGTAAGCATATATCTATTAAATTAATTATATTCCTTTCAGCACTAACATTTTTATGTCATCCCCACTTGACTTCCACATCCCTGTTCCCTTATCACCGCACCCTAGGCCACCACGTTTCCCTGAATGAACCTCCCTATAACCCTTCTAAACAAATTTCCTAACTTATATGTACGACTGCGATTTATGTGAAGGCCATCTGAGCACAGATCCCTATATCCTACCCACCCATTACGACCCAGTTTCCCACATACCCACTCCATAGTCTCATTTAAATCCCCAATCACCTTCCAGTCAGTATCCCTCCTACACAGTATTCCACCGATAACAATCTCCGCCTCCTGAAAATTCACCTGTGCTGCATTTACCAGATCCCACATATCCCCAGCTATGTTGGTACTTATACCTGGTCGTCTTAGTACCAACGTGAAACACTACCACCTTCTCCTTTCCCTCCTCCTTCTCTTCTCCTTCTTCATGTGTCATGTCCTCGCAGAACGTTGGCGATCAGTAGCATGATCTGTTGTTTGTTCATAGCTGTTGTGAACAGAGTAAGCTTTGCCACCCCAAGCCACTGGCTCAAGTTGCCGAGCCGTGATGTCCTACTTCTCCCCGAACCACGTTTTCCATTAATTTTCCTTTGGAGTATTACTTGCTGAAGGTGGTATTTACAGTTCCGCATCATATGACCAAAGTATTCTAGCTTCCTTCTCTTGATGGTAGTGAGAATTTCTGGTCCTTTGTTCATACGGTGCAAAACGTCTATATTGGTCATTTTAGCTGTCCAAGGTATCTTCAGCATCCTTCGGTACCTCCACATTTCAAATGATTGCAACTTCTTGCACATGGTCTCAGTTATAGTGTCCATGCCTCAACGCCGTATAACAGAATCCTGAAAACGTAGCACCGGAGTAGTCGTGTCCGTAGTGAAATGGAAAGGTCACGGCTTGTCAAAAGTTTTCTAAGTCTCTGAAAAGAAGTTCTGGCCTGCTCAATTCTGCATCGGATCTCGTGAGTATGGTCGCAGTCGTCATTGATGTGACATCCCAGGTATTTAAATGTTGCCATTCTCGCGATCTGTTCCTTCGCTGTTTTGAGATTACCTCGAATGCCATCATCTTTCCTAGTTATAACCATCCACTTTGTCTTCTTTACACTAAGCTTCAAGCCCATTGTGCTGCTGGCTTCAGTGACAGCATTAAGTAGTTCCCGTAGATTGGTTGCAAGTAGCACAGTGTCATCGGCGTACCTGATATTATTTATAATGAAACCATTCACCACAATTCCTTGAGTCGTTCTGTAAAGAGCATCTCGAAAAATATTTTCTGAATAGAAGTTGAAAAGCATGGGGGAAAGAATACAGCCTTGGCAAACTCCTTTCATAATTGAGACTTCTTCCGAGACACAATCATCAACTCTTATGCCAGCACACTGGTTCCAGTAGAGATTACCAATAATACGAATGTCCCGTCCATCAAGTCCTAATTCTCGAAGAATGTTCATAAGTTCATTATGGCGGACTGTATCGAAGGCCTTTTCGTAATCGATGAAACAAGCAAAAACATCGACATTGACATCTCGGCACCGTTGGACTAATACCTGCAGACTGAATAATGTCTCTCTAGTACCAAAACCAAGTCTGAAGCCAAACTGCGAGGTTCCGATATTCTCCTCACATTTATGATAAATTCTAGCATTCAAGACTTTTAGGAATACTTTCAGAACGTGGTTCATCAAATTAATTGTCCTATATTCATTGCAGAATTTTGCATTGGCTCTCTTAGGCAATATTACGAAAGTCGATTCGAGCCACTCTCGAGGAATGGTTCCACTACGGTGAATACTATTGAATAGGTCAACTAATAATGAAAGGGATGGAATGGCAGTGGGCATCTCGGACATATTCTGAGTCCTGGCCCTCCTTGTGCTCAGGCGGCTAGGACTATACAATCCACCGGTGGTCCATAACCCGTTAGAGGAGAGATCCTCACTTTTACTATGTACAAATAGGGTATCATCCTGCTTCATGAATTTACCGAGCTCAGAACATTTTAAGCAAGCCTCGGACCTATGGGAGTAACGGAGTCCCACTCCCATTTGACAGGCGAGGGACTCCTTGGAAACAACTTGGCGAACGAAATGGAATTCGATGGGGAGCTATCAATATTAATGGGGCTTTTGGAAGAATGAAAGTAGAACTGGCTGAGTCAGCAAAGAGGATGCATCTGGATGTGCTAGGAATAAGTGATATTCGGGTAAGAGGAGATAACGAGGAAGAGATAGGAGATTATAAAGTGTACTTGACGGGTGTTAGAAAGGAAAGGGCCGAGTCTGGAGTAGGGCTCCTTATCAGGAATACGATTGCACGCAACATAGTTTCTGTTAGGCACGTAAATGAGCGAATGATGTGGGTAGATTTGTCAGTTGGAGGAATTAGGACTAGAATTGTGTCCGTGTATTCACCATGTGGGGGTGCAGATGAGGATGAAGTTGACAAGTTTTATGAAGCATTGAGTGACATCGTGGTCAGGGTCAACAGCAACGATAGAATAGTGCTAATGGGCGATTTTAATGCGAGAGTTAGGTATAGAACTGAAGGATACGAAAGGGTGATTGGTAAATGTGGGGAAGATATGGAAGCTAATGGGAATGGGAAGCGTTTGCTGGACTTCTGTGCTAGTATGTGTTTAGCTGTTACGAATACATTCCTCAAGCATAAGGCTATTCACCGCTACACATGGGAGGCTAGGGAAACCAGATCCATAATAGACTATATCTGAACCGATTTCGAAATCAGGAAATCTGTTAGGAATGTACGAGTTTTCCGGGGATTTTTCGATGATACAGACCACTATCTGATCTGTAGTGAACTAAGTATCTCTAAGCCTAGGGTAGAGAAAGTGAAATCTGTCTGCAAACCAATAAGGGTAGAAAATCTCCAGGACGAGGAAATTAGACAGAAGTACATGGTTATGATTAGTGAGAAGTTTCAAACAGTAGACAGTAAGCAGGTTCAGGATATAGAAAGTGAATGGGTGGCATACAGGGATGCTGTAGTAGAAACAGCAAGGGAATGCCTAGAAACAACTGTTGTAAAGATGGGAAAAGGCGAACATCTTGGTGGAATGATGAAGTGAGAGCAGCTTGTAAACGTAAAAAGAAGGCTTATCAGAAATGGCTCCAAATAAGGGCCGAGGCAGACAGGAATTTGTATGTAGATGAAAGAAGCAGAGCGAAACAAATAGTTTTTGAATCCAAAAAGAAGTCATGGGAAGATTTTGATAACAACCTGGAAAGGCTAGGTCAAGCAGCAGGGAATCCTTTCTGGACAGTAATAAAGAATCTTAGGAAGGGAGGGAAAAAGGAAATGAACAGTGTTTTGAGTAATTCAGGTGAAATCATAATAGATCCCAGGGAATCACTGGAGAGGTGGAGGGAATATTTTGAACATATTCTCAATGTAAAAGGAAATCATCCTGGTGGTGTTGTGAACAGCCAAGCTCATGGGGAGGAGGAAAATGATGTTGGTGCAATTATGCTTGAGGAAGTGGAAAGGATGGTAAATAAACTCCATTGTCATAAGGCAGCAGGAATAGATGAAATTAGACCTGAAATGGTGAAGTATAGTGGGAAGGCAGGGATGAAATGGCTTCATAGAGTAGTAAAATTAGCATGGAGTGTTGGTAAGGTACCTTCAGATTGGGCAAAAGCAGTAATTGCACCTATCTCTAAGCAAGGGAACAGGAAGGATTGCAACAACTATCGAGGAATCTCATTGATTAGTATACCAGGCAAAGTATTCACTGGCATCTTGGAAGGGAGGGTGCGGTCAGTCGTTGAGAGGAAGTTGGATGAAAACCAGTGTGGTTTCAGACCACAGAGAGGCTGTCAGGGTCAGATTTTCAGTATGCGCCAGGTAATTGAAAAATGCTACGAGAGGAATAGGCAGTTGTGTTTATGTTTCGTAGATCTAGAGAAAGCATATGACAGGGTACCGAGGGAAAAGATGTTCGGTATACTGGGGGACTATGGAATTAAAGGTGGATTATTAAAATCAATCAAAAGCATTTATGTTGACAATTGGGCTTCAGTGAGAATTGATGGTAGAATGAGTTCTTGGTTCAGGGTACTTACAGGGGTTAGACAAGGTTGTAATCTTTCACCTTTGCTGTTCGTAGTTTACATGGATCATCTGCTGAAAGGTATAAAATGGCAGGGAGGGATTCAGTTAGGTGGAAATGTAGTAAGCAGTCTGGCCTATGCTGACGACTTGGTCTTAATGGCAGATTGTGCCGAAAGCCTGCAGTCTAATATCTTGGAACTTGAAAATAGGTGCAATGAGTATGGTATGAAAATTAGCCTCTCGAAGAGTAAATTGATGTCAGTAAGTAAGAAATTCAACAGAATTGAATGTCAGATTGGTGATACAAAGCTAGAACAAGTCGATAATTTCAAGTATTTAGGTTGTGTGTTCTCCCAGGATGGCAATATGGTAAGTGAGATTGAATCAAGGTGTCGTAAAGCTAATGCAGTGAGCTCGCAGTTGCGATCAACAGTATTCTGTAAGAAGGAAGTGAGCTCCCAGACGAAACTATCTTTACATAGGTCTGTTTTCAGACCAGCTTTGCTTTACGGAAGCGACAGATGGGTGGACTCAGGATATCTTATTCATAAGTTAGAAGTAACAGACATGAAAGTAGCAAGACTGATTGTTGGTACAAACAGGTTGGAACAATGGCAGGAGGGTACTCGGAATGAGGAGATAAAGGCTAATTTAGGAATGAACTCGATGGATGAAGCTGTACGCATAAACCGCTTTGGTGGTGGGGTCATGTGAGGCGAATGGAGGAGGATAGGTTACCTAGGAGAATAATGGACTCTGCTATGGAGGGTAAGAGAAGTAGAGGTAGACCAAGGCGACGATGGTTAGACTCTGTTTCTAACGATTTAAAGATAAGAGGTATAGAACTAAATGAGGCCACAACACTCGTTGAAAATCGAGGATTGTGGCGACGTTTAGTAAATTCACAGAGGCTTGCAGACTGAACGCTGAAAGGCATAACAGTCTATTTATTTATTTATTTATTTCGTGTCAGAGTGTTGAGAAACTTAAAAATATTAATAAGGTATAATATACAAATAAAACAGAATACATTTTATGTCACAAAACATGTTTCACACAATGTCTGCCCAGAAATGGGCAACAGAAATTCCCTCTTCAGTGGCTTGAATCAAGTCTTGAAGTGTACAACGAACAGGGCAAGACTGACAGTCATACAGGTGTTGGGTAGTTTGTTACTCCCCACAATCGCAGAAGTCTGACTGATCTTTCAGATAACCCCAATTTTTAAGGTTATCCTTGGATTTACCTACTCCACTCCTCAAACGATTAAGTGCCTTCCAGGTTTTCCATTCCAAATGATGACCAGGGGGTGGAGATTCAGAAGGCACCATCCAATCAGAAAGATGCTCCATTTTTGCTCGCCACATATCACAACGTGCTGTTCTTGCTGGTTTATCCAGAGCCTTGGAGACATTGAGGAAACTTTTCCTGGACTTCAGTCTTCTGGGTGGAGGTCGATGTCCAAATAACGGGTGGTTGCTTGTGAGATCCACCTTCGACCTCTCTTGCCTTGCAGACACTTCTCGCCGAATGTCTGGAGGAGAAATACCAGCCAAGCAGTAGAGTTTGTCAGTGGGAGTAGGTTTCAGACACCCAGTTACTATTCTACATGTTTCATTAAGGGCTGCATCCACCCGCTTCGTATGGTCTGACCTAAACCATACAGGACATGCATACTCAGCTGCAGAAAAACTCAGAGCAAGAGCTGAGGTTCTTAACAAAGTTGGATGGGCTCCCCATTTGCTTGAGCCAAGTTTACGGAGGATGTTATTTCGTGCTGAGACTTTCTGTCCAGAATTAACACAGTGTTTCTTGTATGTTAAGGTCCGGTCTAAAGTGACACCCAGGTACCTAGGTGTAAAACAATGCTTCAGTTTCTTACCCTCCCACGTCATGAAAGTTCCTTAAGTGCATTTGAGAGCTGCATTTCAGTGGTTTGAAAGTCGTCGCACTGGACAGCTGAAGCCAGGTCATCGGCATAAATGAAGCTTCTTGTATAGGAAGGCCTTGGCTGGTCATTTGTGTAGATGTTAAAGAGGATTGGCGAGAGGACACTGCCCTGAGGAAGTCCGTTCCGTTGGTCCCTCCACCTATTGCACTTTCCTTGAAACTCAACAAAGAACCGGCGATTCTGCAGGAGAGTTTCAACAATCTTCGTGAAACCATAGTCTCTGGTGAAGTTATACAGCTTGGTGATCAAAGTTCTATGGTGCTGTAAGGTCCACAAATACCACACCTGTGATTTTACATCTTTCAAACCGATCCTCTATGTGCTGAGTTAAATTGAGCACCTGTGAAGTGCAGTTCCTTCCGGATCTAAAGTCCGCCTGTTCTGGAATAAGAAGGTGATCTACTTTAGATGTGAGGCGCTCAAGTAGGATCCTCTCAAATATCTTATATAGGTGACAAAGTAATGATATTTGCCTGTAGCTCTTAGGATCCAATGGATCTTTACCTGGCTTCAAAATAGCTATCACTCTAGACTTCCTCCATACCTTAGGTATCTGTTTACTCTGCAGGCAATTGTTTAGAAAATCAACAACCCACTTCCTTGCTCTGGAACCAAAATGTTTTATTTGTTCCACTCTCATATCATCCAGACCTATAGCCTTGCCATTTTTGGATTTGTTTAAGGCTTTCTCTAATTCCTCTAGGGTGATATTATTAGTGAGGTCGCTAGACTCCTTATCTATTTGGCGTTCTATTTTAACTCTATTCATATAACCCCCTATTTTTCCATTGAGCAAAAGTTGATGAGCAATGGCATCTGGGGACAAATTGACGTGTACAGGGTCTTTTGTGAAGTCATTATTAAGCCTCTTTAAAAGTCGCCAGGCTTTCTGACTACTTTTAGACATGTCCAGCTCTTCAAGGGTAGATATCCAACGATTTCGTTTATCTTTCGCTAACATTGTTGTCAACTCTAGACCTTTCTGCACAGTCTCTACGCCAAAGGGATTCGTCTCAAATAGATCAATGTGTTCAGCCATCAGAGCTGAGGAATGTTGATTGAGTCCAGGAACATAATTCATTCGACAACCTCTGGGAACTGACTGTCTGGAGCTCTTGTTCACTGCATCTACAAACAGATCGTAGTCAGACATAGAAATACCTATATCAGAAACAGCATCTTCCAGATATGCAGTAAACTTGTTCCAGTCTGCTTTCTTAAAATTATATCGCCTGCGGAAAGGTACGCTCATAGGACGTACCTGACACATGATGGGTCTATGCTGTGTGTGTGGTATTGGGGTGCCGATGTTCTTTATACACTGCTGAGCACTTCCTTCGCTAACAAAGATTAGATCAGGGTTATAACCTCGTTGCCAACGCCCGCTGTTAAAAGAAGGAGGAAGTTTAACATCGTGTAACAGTAGCATCTGGTGGGTCTCAGCCCATTCCAGCACAGCCTCTCCATCTTCATTCTCATGTTCATATCCCCAGACGTTGCTTTGGCTGTTGAAGTCACCAATTACAATGTGGACGGCTTGATTGTCGAAATTCCTTGGTTTCTGGAAATGGAATGCAGAATTTGGTGGTTTATATATAGAGGAAACAGTGCAATGATTTAACTCAACTGTAAGGAGTTCTACGTCAGCACAGTCAGATATATCAGTGGATAGGACTGCTATACCAGGTTTGACAAATATTGCACTTCCATGCTGTTGACTTGGTCTCTCTACCACTAAACGCATGCCAGAAATTCTTGGCCTGCTCTGATTATTGTCTCGATGGGTTTCTTGTACACAAAGGACATCACAGCCATGTTCCTTACATAAATACTGCAAGAGTTCTTCTTTTACAAGGGACATTCCTTCGATGTTTATAGACATAATCGACAACTGTGGTCCTAAAAAGGACCGTTTTAAAATCATCTTTCAACACTTCTGGAATGGAAGAATTAGCCGGTAGATATGTGCACTCTCTACCGTTTCCAGGGAGCACCGTCAGTCACAGTCTGTTTAATCAAAATTAACTGCACAATTTATTCTGTGGCTGCACACGTGGAGGTTTCTTCCGCGCTCCCCATAACAGTCTATAATGATAATGTATGTATGTATGTAGCAGTTTCAGTATCTCAGCATACATCTCATCAGGGCCTGGAGCCTTCCAATTCTTCGCTGTTCTTATGGCATATTCTACTTCTGCACGTGGGATATCCACAACATCGTCTGCCCAAGCACCATGATCCACATTTCTGCGAACCAAGAAGAGATTTTGTACATATTCCATCCATTCATTCGGTTTCTCTTCTGTGTCACTAAGATGTCACCATTCTTATTAAGGAGGACTCCACTACCGGTACCTTTCTAGTTATACGCCCCAGTTACTTGTTTCACTTTCTTGTACATGTTGAAAAAATCATGTTTTGAATTCATTAATTCTATTTCGTTGCATTCCTCAGAGAGTTGTTCTGTTGCATTCCTTATTATTTGTCGTATTAAATTCTGCAAACTTTTGTACTTTACAGGATCTTTGTTTTTAAAACACCTTCTCTGGTCCATCAGCTTCAGGATTTCTTCTGTCATCCACGGCTTGTTTTTCATTCTTCCAGCATCCATTTATTTTACTTGACTTACGTCGTTAATTGCACATTCGATGTGATTCCATGTACCTTAAACATCATTTATATTAACGCTGTTTTGAACTTCCGCAAGTTTTACACGTAGGGCTAACTGAACTTCATCCTTCAGTGCTTGATCTTGAAGCTTCTGAACCTCAATCCGACTAAAACTCCACTTTAAATAGCATTTCAGCCTGAGATTCATGGAAGCAAACAGTAGGCTATGGTCTGAGTTGATATCGCCACCAGGGTATGTTTTCACACATTTGATAGAATTTCTGAACCGCTTGTTAATTGTGATGTAATCAATCTGGTTCCTAATAGTGCTGTCAGCATTAGAGGTCCACGTATAGAGGCGACGTGGAGGTAGCTGGAAATACGTGTTTGCTGTAATAAGGCCCTCCTCCTGGCACATCTGGACCAGTCGATCACCTCGAGTATTGCTTGCTCCTAATCCGTAGTCACCGACTATATCCGCCCGTCGACCATGGCCGACTTTAGCATTGAATTCGCCCATCACAATGTTTATCTCAGATGGTTTGGTGTATGAAAGGGCTGCTTCGATTTTCGTATAAAATATCTTCGACATCAACGTCTGACGCATCACATGTTGGAACATATACTTGGATGATATCCACTAAAATTGGTCGTGCATTAAGCTGTATAAACATACCCTATCTGATACAGGTATAAAAATTTTCACAGACTTACTGATATCTCAATGTACAATGAAACCCACGCCATTAAGATGGCGAGGATCGTCATTACCAGGATAGTATACTTGATAACCACTGACCACACTCTTTCCTGAATGAGGCCAACGCATTTCGCTAATGCCAAGAACGTCGATCTTGAGTCTCTCCATCTCTCTGATGGTGTTATGAGTCTTTCCACTTTGAAACAAGCTGCGAACATTCCAGGTTGCTATCCTTCTCATGACTGGCCCAGAGATTCTAAGCACCCCCTGCCCATTGACGGGCTGCCGGGGACTGGGGGCCTTGGTTTCATGTTTTCCAGTCATGCTAAACATCTACCTTAACCTAATTCCACGATAACACATTACCCTGGTTCCCTTTCCTCCACACACATTCCCCACATGTCGAACAAGGGAATCCCTCATGACCAGAGCCTCAAACCTACCCACCTTATTTGGTCCCCACCCTTCCTGCTCAGTCCTATCTTTCCTGACAGCTGCAGAAGCTACTTCCTCCTCCCTTTTCTCCATTCCATGACCCTGTTCCACCTGTCTTTCCCTATCCACTACTCCATATTTCTCTTTACTACCTTTTCCCTTCCTCCTACTTCCACACTTCCCAGCAACAGTTCCCTGTTCCTCATCTTCCCTCGGTTGTTCTACCTGCAGTGACTCGTACCGAATTCTCACAGACACCAGTCCTGAATTCTGATCCTGAATTGAGCCCTTAGCCTGCAATCCCCTTCACCTTAAAACATTAGACCACCGTTTTCTACCATTCTCCCTGTTACGTGGATACCCGTGGACCAGCAGAGGTGAAAGAAGATGCCGGGGTAAATGGGTCTAACTACTATGTCAAGAAATAATTTAAACTGAAATGGAAGCTTATATTTTCAAAAAGCAGCAAGTTAACAAAATTCTCACTTAGTGAGATAACAATGATATATCAGGTACCATGACAAAGTTTAGACAAAGCAAGAAAACCCAAACTTTAGTGACTGTTTGATAATCAGGGCTTTCAGCCCCTCGCTTTACATTTCCTGAGCTCTCAGCTCAACTTTACAAAAGAGTACAATTTTACACAAGGGCAGAAATCCCCTAATACATGGAGCGCTGGCTCCCAACTCACAATATCAAGCCTTCAAAAGGCATTCAGTAATCTTACTTTGAAAAAGAGCTAACAGGCTTTCAGTTTTCAAGCTAATTCAAGGCAACACCAAAAATATCTTACACCTTTTTGGCCTTCCATGGCCCAGCTTACGAACTGAAACAGGGTATCTCGTACCCAACCGATAGGATCTTCGTTTAAGAAAAATAACAAATAAATGGTCCGAACACAAAATGAAAGGAGGCGAATACTTGCACTCCTAGATGTGAATTCTAAAACCTAAAGGGCACTAGGTCGATGAAACAGGGGCTATCCCCAAACTATGGAGGTGACTCGTATAAGTAAGAATTTAAGACATTACAGAAAGGAAGAAAACCAGTTACAAAACGTAGTCACCTCAAACCAATATGAAGAAGGGTAGCTCGAGAGGGTACCTCACTCTCTATCCCCGATTTACAGTCAAAGATTTTATGAAGTTGCTACATAAGCCGGCAGAAATTACATTTTCAGAAAGTTAGGTTACATAGTTAAGGTTTCGGACCTCTCCCTCGGGTTAAACTGCAGAGATAGCAAGAAATAAAGATGTTCAGTGGCCACACCTTGTCGGAGTACTGCTGCCTGATGAAAGAGGCACCTCCCGCCTCCTGATTGACACACACTAAGTTAGATGACGATCAATTGGCCATGAGACGTGGAAATCCGCAGTTTAAAAACCCTCGGGGAAAGTTCGAGACCTTTCATGAATAATCAAGCCACACCCTCTCACTTTATTGGTTACCTTAAAGTTACACACCAAATCGAAGAAGAAGCCTGTGATAGGCGAAAAATTAATTACAGAAATTCGTGATTGGCTAAATTCAAAACTGGCGGAAAGAAAGGATAAATATTGCCAATCCAAAAATGAATGAACGAAATTTAGTAAAAAAAAAACTTATGAATACAAATCTTCTTCAAAAAAGTTCTTTCACTTCGCACCAGAGTGCCTGATCATAGTTTTTTAACAGAGACATCTATTGAAGAAAGTCCAAACTTCTTGATGACTGGTAAGCAAAACACGTAGAATTTCATACAGCACATGAAACTTCAAAATAAGAAAATTAAGTCCAATTACTGCAGTGACATCTTCTGAGTAATGGTTGAAGTAGGTGTAGTTTCAAGTACACTATTTCTCCAGAAGAGGAGTTCTTTTAGGCGCAAGATTTAAATGTGCGGCGTAGAGGTGTACCTCCCGGTACACTCCCCTTTCCTTCCTATCCCTCTTTTACATCTACTGTATCCTGTACATTGTTTGAGGGAGACCTACTTTCTTTCCTGTCCTCTGAGAGAATCCTAATTATCTCCCTCAAACTCTCCAACTCCTCCCTCATACTCTTTCATGCCTGGCCACACCCACAGTTCCTACACTTGCACTCCTTAGCCATTCTTTACTGAATAAAGAAAATAAAAAAAATGAAATGACTTATTCTGTGCAAAATAAAAATGAAAGGAAAGAAATATTGTCTAGGACTGTTCACAAAGATCACACGACAGTAAGGTAATACAATACTACTTAGTTGTACAGGATGAAAATTGTTGTTAATTACTGAAAACAAAAAATAATACACAAGAAGTTCACAATTCCAAGCTGCAGTTAAGTCTACCCTAATTACTACAACAGAATTCTAGTAAGAGAATTGCCACAGATACTATACTACACAAATATTTCACAGTAATAGAATAAACACACTAATATCTAATAAGATACTATAATACATTACAATAATTTCAAACAACGTATAGACTACGTTCAGATACTACAATACACTACAATAATTTTAAACTACGTTCAGACATATCCCAATTACAACACGTTATTACTAAACACAAACAGAAATGGAAGTTACAATTAAAGTTTGAAATTCGAAGTCTACTCAAAATCTGTATATATAAAATAACTTTTCCTGGCTGACAAAACTACTGGACATAAAGAAATGAAATTTTGGGGATACACTCATTTTAATATGAAGGTGCACACTGAGAGAGGATTTTTAGATATTCCGTCACTAAGGGGGTGAAAAGGGGGGTGAAATTTTAAAAATGAGTGTATCTATATCTCAAAACTTTGAAAGTTTACAGATGTAAAAATTGGTATTTAGAATCTCCTTTAAAAATAAAGAAAAACTTAATATTTTGTTTTCGGAAACTCCCAATAGAAGGGGTGAAAAGGGGGTGAAAATGGGTTGAATGCCTTTAATGAGGATACGTATATCTCAGAAACTGAAGATAGTACAGACCTGAAAATTGCTATTTGGGATCTCCTTTAAAAATAAAGAAACATGTATTTTTTGTTTTTGAAAAATCCAACTAATGGGTGTGAAAAGGGGGCTGAATTTTTAAAATTAGTGTATGTACCAAAACGTTTAAAGTGTACAGATGTAAAACTCGGTACTTAGAATCTCCTTCAAAAATAAGGAAAAACATATTTCTTTGTTTTCGAAAAATCCCAATAGAAGGGGTGAAAAGGGTGAGAAAGGGTTTGAATTCCTTAAATGAGGATACTTATATCTCAGAAACAGAAGAGAGTACAGACCTGAAAATAGATATTTGGGATCTCCTTTGAAAATAAAGAAACACGTATATTTTTGTTTTTGGAAAATCCAATTAATGGGGGTTAAACAGGAGTGACAAATTAGGGTAAATTTTAGAAAGACTACATCTAAGAAACGTATAATGTTATAGCCGTAAAAACTGGTATTTGGAATCTCCCGTAAAAGTAAAGAAACATAGGTGATTTGTGTTTGGAAACTCCGCTTAAGGGAAACTAAAAAGGGGTGAAATCTTAAAATGAGCATTTCTACAGTATATCTCAAAAACTTAACATGTTACCGAAGTGAAAAATAGTATTTCTTATCTCTACTAAAAATAAAGAAACATGTATTTTTTGTTTTCTGAAAAACCACATCGGTGGAGGGGTAAAAGTAACTGAAAATGGGGTTGAATTCTTTTAATTAGGATACTGATATCTCAAAAGCTGAAGATATTACAGTCGTGAAATTTGGTATTTTGAATCTCCTTTAAATATAAAGGAAAATGTATTTTTTGTTTTCGGAAATCCACGTAAAGGGGGGAGGGAAATTACCGAAACATTTTGCAGACGTGAAAATTCGTATTTGGAATCTAGGTACTTTAAAATTAAAGAAACACGCGTTCTCGGAAAATTCAATAAAGGGGGGGGTGAAAGAATTGAAAAAAAAATTGAATTAAGAAGCGTTTTGGGGAAATCATCTTGGGGGCAGGGGTGAAAAGGGGTTGAATTCCTTTCATGAGGACACATATCTCAAAAAAATGAAGAAGTTAGAGCCGTGATAACTGGTATTTAGATGATCCTTTACTATTAATGAAACAAGTATTTTTAAACGGGAAATTCTCTTAAGGTGGGGAGTGTGAAAGGAAGTGAAAAAAGTGAATTCTTTCTATGGGGATATTTATATCTTAGAACTCAAGGTAACAGACATGAACATTGTTATTTGGAATCTCCTTTAAACATAAGGAAACACGCCTTTGGGGAAGGGGGGGGGGGGATCAACGTAACGGCGGTGGGGTGAAAAAGGAGTTGAGACCATTTGATTTTACTGTTCATAATGTACTTATTCTGATCATAAACTGATCATTTTAATCTCTCCTATGTTCGTTTTCAAGAACCATCTTTTCCTTTAGAGAACATAAAGTTAGATTACAGTAGATTCTCCTGGCATATGAATAAAAATTTAAACACATTTGAAATAAACGATAGGAATGATATTGGCCGTGGAATTGTTCACCTATATAATAAGGTCAATAATGCCAGGAAGTATATCATTCGTGTCGCCAGAAATCTCGTGCACTTGCCTACGCGCGACGATGGTGCTGGTCACATCGTCAGCAACGACAACGGCAGCAGATGTAATTTAGCGCCAAGTAGTGGTCTTGCATTTTGCTGTGGGTTCCAGACCATTAATAATAATAATAATAATAATAATAATTCAACTAATATCACCCACTCTAATAATAATAATAATAATAACAATAATAATAATAATAATATACCGGACCGTCGTCAAAATGTGCGGACCGCGCTGGATACGGGTCCTAGCCGGGTAATGACTACGATTTCAGTCCGGCCGCGGATTCAGTACCGCCAAGGCACCCAAGACGACATCACGCTGGATCTCCTCAAGGATTTGATACATATTAAAAATGCTTAGTCTATAGGAAAAGATGCCAAAGATTTAGCGACCCATCTGACCGGGTGGAATACCTGAACCTAGCACGGGAAGTACGAAATCGATTGCTGGAAAGAAAGATTAAAAATGGGAGGAACTTTCCCGGAATCTCTCAGAAAACGAGTCAGATCACGAATTTTGGCGGATTCTCTCAGAAAACGAGTTACCTGTAGATCGCGAATTTCGGCGGATTATGTATAAAACGTTAAGCATTCAGTTATAAATTTCAATATAATACCGTAGCGAAGCACAGGTGTCTTGCTAGTACTGTAATAGAATATACCCCGCACGGCTCTACTTCTACATTGTCATTTTGGCAAATTTTGGCTCTGTCTGGTGATTATGTGCTGAAGCATAGACATCCAACCAATCCCAATCTGCCATTCATATCAATTTATATCGGCAGAGCACGATCTCGAAACCCAGTTGCCAACTCTGATATTTACATTCGCCACGTGGTTAACCTATCTCGCTCAGCGTGTATGCTATTCTGTACGCTTCGCGATCTTTTGCATTTTTCTTCAGTAATCAGTGTGTTTTTCATATTGTTGGAGGGTTCTAGTGAATCTGAGATCATTGGAGTGTTCCCTTTGCAGGCCATAAACCTCCTGTGCCAGCCATTTGCGGTGAGTGATGGGTTATTTCCTCATTCTCATTTATTCCTAATAATATACTCACATTCTCTTTTAGTGTCAGATGTTGTTAGTAAGTGTAGTTTTGTGAATTTGTTTTCAATCCATATTCATTAGTTTTTTTGAGTACCGGTACGGAATTACGTTTTACAAGGGCTGTTGTCGTATTGCATCACTTGTTCTTGCGGGGGAAGCGCGCTGGCAACAGAGGAAAGGCGATGCTCATTTGTTTTGAAAAACTTCAATTTAGAAGTAAGGCCCTGCGGAGTATAAGCAATCTAATTTCTAATAAGTTACTACAATACACTACAATAATTTTAAAACTACGTTCAGACGTATCCTAATTACAATAGGTCATTGCTAAGCACAAATAGAAATGAAAATTGCAATTAGGCCCAAAGTTTAAAATTTGCAAGAACTATCCAAGAATTACCAACAAAGTTAAACGCCTACACAGATTATTATTAATTTAGTACTATCAAATGCAGTAGAGATAATATGCGACACTGAGCGAGATATCGAGGGACAGCTATTGGAGCTCACTCTAGCGGATAGACCTGAACAGTACTGATTCTCTCATAAGAGCACGTGTATTTTTGTGTGAAGTTTTTTGTGTTATTTATGCGTTTTCAGTGAGTTGACATAAATAAATAGTAGTGTGTGTCATTCCTTGATATCTCCTCTCAACATGAGGAGAAAGGTATGTGCTGTTTGGCTGCAGTAATTACGAAGTAGAGAAAAATGCGCGGTCGTTCTTCAGGTTCCCTCGTGACAAGAACATGTAAGTAATATTGTGTTTGCATATATATTCTTCCAGTAACAGAGATTTTTATAGTACTTCATAATCTTCATCTTACATCTGATGGGAGGTGTGAAAAGGACGCCCGTTCTCGAATAGCCCAGGCTAAAGGAAGCTTTCATTAAAAAAAGAAGCCTATTGACCTCCAAGTCAATATCCCTACCAGTAAGAGAGCATTTCATTAAGAGCTTCATTTGGAGCATTGCGACCTATGGCCCTGAAACCTGGACTTTGCTGATAAGAAAAGAATAAATGCATTTGAAATGTGGTGCTGGCGTCGAATGTTACGAATTCCCTGGACTCACAGGCTAACAAATGAAGAAGTTCTCAAGAGAGTGGAAGAAACCATCAGCCTAGAGAAAATGATCGCGAAAAGAAGATGTAGTTGAACAGGTCATTTACTCCGGCATTCATCATGGTGCACCACACTGCTTGAAGGGAAACTGGAAGGAAAGACTAGAAGAGGACGTCCAAGAGCAGGGTTCCTCGATGGCATTAAAGGGAGACGTCTATATCAACTAATCAAGCAGCTGGCTCAGGATAGAAGGTCGTTGGACGAAGACAGTCATGCTACCCACCAACCATCAGGTTGAGGAGAATTGGAGAGAGAGAGAATCTTCTGACCTGCTCGACCCATATTTTAACTGGCTTAAAATGTGATACGCATATTTTATTGTATAGTGCAGCAGTTAACTTTCAATACCGATGTGTTGTTGTAGGTGTGATCTGTGGGTTTTGAAATGTCACAGAAGTGATTTGGATAAGGTGTACAAGAAAGAAGGGGCGTTACGCTTATATAAGAATTATAAGATCTGTTGAGATCATTTCCAGGCCAGCGACTTTAAAAATCCTCGACTATACAGCCAAGGGTATGTTACATTTTTACTCTAATTGTACGTAAATATTCCTCAAAGCATCACTATCGACAACATTTTTACACTTTTCTTTCTTTTATCCCTCTCTTCAGATTAAAGCTGGGATTTTATAGATTATCTTTCCGTTAGTAGGCTTCATGTTAAGAGGAAAATTGTCCAGCTATTAAATGTTAATTCACCGGGCTGAGTGGATCAGACGGTTAAGGCGCTGACCTTCTGACCCCAACTTGGCAGGTTCGATCCTGGCTCAGTCCGGTGGTATTTGAAGGTGCTCAAATACGTCAGCCTCGTGTCGGTAGATTTATTGGCAGGTAAAAGAATTCCTGCTGGACTAAATTCCGGCACCTCGGCATCTCCGAAAACTGTAAAAGAGTAGTTAGTGGGACGTAAAACAAATAACATTATTATTATTATTAAATGTTAATTCATTGCATCATATGTGTAAGGAATATCTTTCTGTTAGTAGGCTTCATGTTAAGAGGAAAATTGTCCAGCTATTAAATGTTAATTCATTGCATCATATGTGTAAGGAATGTGCCGATATTTTTATTGACAAGTGTCTTAATGTGATGATACAACGTTTTTAAATGAGAAAAAAGACAAATCCAACCGTAAGAGTTCAGGCAGGAATGCTAAAGCTAAAAAAGTAATGCAGAAATGGAAGATAAAGCCATTTCACAGCAGTCCATTTCACTTCTTGTTTATATGTCTAATTTCAGTCTTTGAATAATAACCTTTTAAATAATTCTTCATTCATTTATCCAGAATTGCTTTAGCAACTTCGAAGTTAATATCTCAATAACACTTTCTTTCTAGGCGTAATTTATTTATCCATTTCCGTATATACATTTCCATTGATATTTGAATTTAGCGCGATTTGTTCAGGTCAAGTCACTAGGAGCGCCACCGTCGAATTGTCTCCCATTTTAGCAAGGCGAAATCCGTAAGTGTCGCGTATTATCTCTACTGTATTTGGTGCTACTTTATCCTTACTATGCTCTAATAGAAATGAAACCTGCTGTTTGGTTAAATGCTAAAGTAACGAAAGGGTTACCGTACACAAAGATATACTATCTAATATATCGTATTTACGTCCGGCTCCCTCGCTAAATGGTTACCGTGCTGGCCTTTGGTCACAGGGGTACCGGGTTCGATTCCCAGCAGGGTTGGGAATTTTAACCATCCTTGGTTAATTTCGCTGGCACAGGGACTGGGTGTATGTGTCGTCTTCATCATTTCATCCTCATTACGACGCGCAGGACTCCTACGGGAGTCAAATCAAAAGACATGCACCTGTCGAGCCGAACATGTCCTCGGACACTCCCGACACTGAAAGCAATACGCCATTTCATTTACCGTATGTACACTAAAATTCTCAACTGAAATGTGGTTGTGCGATAATTGCAGATGGTGGATTCTATTATTTTCCTTACTCCGCGCGACGGAGGTTGTCTGCAATAATTTCTCAAAAATACTTCTGTCAAAACTACGCCAGGGACTTGAATTGCAATTATTGGGATATACGAACTTGATTATTATTAGCTAACCGCTCATAAATACTGAAAGATCGAGGGTGTGAAATATAAATCACGGATACTTTTAACTGCCTACTCAGAACTACAATTGATCGGAACACAATAATCAGCTGATTTGTATTTATATTTTCTTGATACACTACACCCTTTGTTCACAACTGTAGCCAACAATGCAATATTTGAATGCGAAGAGTGACAATAATCAATAACAATACAACGACTATTAACTATCTCGCCAGTGCTGTTGAAATCCTTTCTTTAAACAAAATTTACAACCATATCGCGTTATTTAAAGAAGTTATTACCTTCGTGATAGGTGGAACAGTTGAACTGCTATTTGAAATTCCCTGTCAATTTCCTGCACTAATATAACCGCTGCCAATTTACGACTCTCTTTACTATCCCGTCGTTGTAAGAACTTTTAAAAATCTACTGATATTTTAAAATAATTTTTTTAATGAGGTCTTTCTTCTTTCACGCAGTCCTAAATTACAGCTTGTAATCTAGCGAATGCCTACGGAACTACTCAGTGTGAACACTGTAAATAAATACCACTAATCGCAGTTACTACAAACAAACACTAAACACCAATATTTGTGGAACTAGATGTATCACACACACACCAAATTTGCTAAATTTCTACAACTATGAACTACTTTATCACTAAGATAATACAGAGCTCTTGGAACAGTCAACAACTCGCTAGTGCATCCAACAATCAAGTTCACAATGAATTACTTCCAGCTTACTTTCTTTAAACATCAAAACGTTACGTAACATATTGGCAGATCGTCAGTAGGTGCAGCTCTATCTCAACTAGGAATGGGCTGCGAACGGAGTCGCGAAGAGTCGACACTGCTACCTCTGGAACCGACACTTTCGACTCCAGTGTCGACTTCACTGATCCACTAACGCCATCTAACAACAATTGTCGGAACTGCTTGGAATTATAGTTCCACGTTCCTCCCTTGGTACTGTAACTCGTGATACGATACGATTAATACAAGATGATTATTAGCCAGCAAGCATTAAATATTGTTTCGGGACTTTATCATCGTTAGTATTAGTGTTGTAGGTTTATTTTGGCGACGATGATGATGATGATGATGATGACGATAATAGTAGTGGTATTAATAATCTGACAGTATACGTATAGATAATCGCCAATATTAACTTCGCTGAGGCCAGCCCCGCGGTGAAGGGGGGGGGCAACGTGTCCGCCTGTCACTACGCGGCAACTCCCATCGTCTCTGAGCGGTGTCCTTCGTGGCATTGAACCGACCATCACAGAGCAAGATATCCTCCATGAACTTCAACTGGCAGGTGTCCTGGCCCGTCGAGCGTTCCGCATCTTCAACGATCACGGCCCAACATTCATGGTTCGCCTTCAACTCTCGCCTACCACCGACATCGACCGGCTGATCACCACTGGCGTCCGTCTCCGCGGAAGGTCTTACAGAGTGGAATATTCCCGCTCCCCAACCCCCTTTTTTTTAAATACGGGAGCCCCCGTAGCCCGCTCCCCCGCCGTGACCATCGACTCAATCTACATGGCCTCCGACATGATATTAATTTCTAAGAAGAAAAGAGATAGCTGGGTAGAGTGGGAAGTGATACAAGGAGTATCTGCCTGTTTCCATGTCAGACACGTTACCAGGCGAGATTGTGTTAGGTATATGGTGTTGAAGTATGGTATTGAAGGATCAGGGAAAAACCACATAGGCAGAAAGAAGAAAGAGCCTACATGTAAAACCTGACATCTTTTGATAGCACATGCAAGGATGTGGGCTGGAAAAGTCCAGAGGTTGTGTTAGTTAGGAATATGTGTCATGCAATCATAACCATTTACCTAGCTTTTGTCAATTATTATGGGGGATCAGTCCTACTTGTCACTGCCCGGTGCGGCTCGGGTCCGCTGGCGTCTGGGCTTTGGGCAACAGGTTAGTCCCTTGGTCCAGCAGCCAGCAGTCCCTGGTGCCAAGTCTCCTTTTAAGGAGAAGGGGAGTAGTGCCAAGCCTTACTTATTGTAAGGGGCATCTTCTTTCTCGCCCGATGACGTCCCTTCTTTGCGATGTTGGTGTCACACACTTGTCTCTGTAAATATATACACATATATACACACATCCTATTATATATACATTATTACTTTTCTTCTGTAGAGTGCGGGCCGCTTTTCCGCTCTCGTGTCCTGTAGAACAAGTACAAGTACAACAAGTAAATTAATAGTTAAATGGTATTAGCAGGGGTGGGTTTTTCGGCCACTCCTTTGTCGCTGGTGGGGGCGGGGTTGGATTGGATCGTCTCTTTTATGGCTGTGTTGCCTTCGTCGTGTTGTATTTCTTCTCTCAATCCTCCCTTGCTTGGCTAAATCTGCAACATAGTAATAACATAATCTAGGACAAGGATGTAGGTAGTAAACAAGCATGTACATATATACAGGTGTTGTGGTGTGTGTGCGTAATGTTAAGAGGTGCGGTGTAGTGAGTTGGTGTCAGCTTAAGAGCGAGGGCGGTTTTGGGCCCCCGGCCTCCTAGCCCTGTGGCTGAACAGAATGTGTTTCGGTGTGGGGTATTTGGTGTATAGGTCGACGTCATAGCGTCCTATTCCACTGACTAGTGGGTTGACCTTACTACCCCATGACTTCGTGTACATTCGGAGTGTTTGTTTTCTTATATGTTGCCTTATCGAGCTGACTTTCGCAATTGCGCGTAGGTGGCGTATTGGTGTGTCACACGGGGGTCTAGCCGCTGCTCGAATGCATTTGTTTTGTATTAGTTCCAACTTATCCAGGTTCGTCATAGCAGTGTAGCCCCAGGCGGGGGCTGCGTACGTTATTATTGGCCTAATCAGGGCTTTGTACATGTTGATTGCTACTCTCTTGTTAATACTGGATCTTTTATTCAGTATGGGATAGAGCTGTGACAGTCGTGCGTGTGTTTTTCGCTGGATCTCTTTAATGTGATATAGCATGGTTAGTTTTCTATCTAGGACTACTCCTAGATATTTAACCTTGTCGTGCCATGCTATATCTTGATTAAATAGTTTGAGCGGTTTTATGTTGGCTGGCCTGTGTGTGCGTCTGTTCTTCTTAGTGAACATCACAGCTTGGCATTTGTCAACATTGACCTTGATACGCCATTTGGTTAGCCAGGGCTCGAGAGTTCTTAGTGCTACTTGTAGTCTCTGACGGGTGCATGCTAGCTGAGGGTGTTGTACTGTGATAGCAGTCATCCGCGTAGAGGTGCGTGGTAGCGAGTTCCGCTGTCGGCATGTCATTCATAAATAGGATGAACAGGATTGGGCCTATTAGTGATCCCTGGGCTACGCCCGCCCTGATCGGTCGCGTGCTTGACAGTGTGTTCTGAACATCTACTTGGAACTCTCGGACTTCCAGGTATGATTTAATTAATCTTATGTACCCTGGGTGGAATTCGAGATCTATTAATTTCGCTAATAGGCCTTCGTGCCAGACTTTATCGAATGCCTTCTGGATATCAAGGAATACCGTGCCTGTGTCCCTCCGCTTGTTTAGTCCGATGGTCGCTTGTTCTAAGATCCGGGTAAGCAGTTGCGGGGCGGTATGGACGTTCCTAAAACCGAATTGTTCGTGTCGAATGATTCCTCTTTCCTTGATATGTGCTATTAGCCTTTTCAGCAGTATTTTCTCGAATACTTTGCTGAGGGCGTCCAGGAGGCTGATGGGCCTATAACTATTAGGGTTAGACTTGTCCTTGCCTGGTTTGCCAAATACAAGGATTCTCGCCTTTTTCCACTGTTCCGGATAGTACTGCAATTGAAACATTGCATTGTATATTTTAGTGAGTAATGCGAGGGCTTTCGGTGTTAGCTTTCTTAGTATTATGTTCTGAATCTCATCTGGGCCTGGTGCCTTCTTCGGGTTAAGGTGATCTATTATCCATTTAATTTCGTGGATATTAGTCTTCTTAACCTCAGGCTTGGGCGCGTTTGCTAGGAATTCCGCTACCTTGGCCTCTGTTTGTCTAATGAAGGCGGGATCTGACGATTCGTCATTGAGCATAAAGGCCGCTTCCAGTGAGTCAGCTATCACCTCGGCTTTATCATGGTTTTCGTATACTGGTCCATTAGGTCCCTTGATTGTTGGGATCACGTGTGGTTCTCGCGTGAAATATCTCGCTAAGTTCCACACCGGTCTGGTATTAGTGTCAAACGTACTCAGTTTGTTATTCCAGATCTGCGACCTATATTCCATTAGTTCGGTTTCGATTTCGACTCTGAGTTCATTTTTACGTATCCGGTCTTCATCGCGGTGGTATCGGGCCCATTTGCGCTTGTGTTGGTTGCGCTGGCGTATTAGATCTTTGATGTGGGCCGGTATTTCGATGTTAGTGTGTTGTCTGGGTTTGTGTATCGGGATGCTCGCAGTTGTGGCTGCCTGGATCGCATTTATGAGTGTTTTTAGGGATTCATCCGTTTGGGCTGGGTTTTCTATTTGTATGTCCTCAGTCCCCTGTAGAAGTGAATCGAGTTTTCTTTCGAATTTACCCCAGTTGGCTGCTTTATAGTTGAGTCGGCGCTTGGGGTTTTTCTCATATTCCTCCGGGTTCTCTTCCAGTGTAAATATCACTGGCTGATGCCTTGACCCTAGGTCGTTAATGACCTTTATGGTGTGTCTTTGAGGAATATTTCGCAGTAGGGCTATGTCTACAATATCGTCGACCTGTTCGTTTGGCGCTAGGAACGTGGGTTCGCTGGGGGCTGTTACCACATAGCCCTGGGATAGCATGTGGTTGTACAGCCTTGTGCCGTCTGGATTAGGTTTCAGGCATCGGCAGCTGGCGTGTTTCGAATTTAGGTTTCCTCCTAGGATCGTGTTTCTATTTAGCCTTAGTACCGATTCAATGTCTCGTGTGTTAAGGTGTTTAGGTCTGGAGTATGCCGATATGACATTGATGAGTGTTCCTCGAACCGGCATGGCAATTCCGCATGCCTCCAGCTCGACCAGTTCTGGTAAGTCTAGTTCCATATGTTTAATGTCCTTCCTTACCAGAACTGCCACCCCTTCGACTCTATTAGCCTTGTCGCTTCGGTGTATTTTATAGCCTCTTATGGTGAACTTCTTCCCCGGTGGGAGGAAGGTTTCTGTTAGGAGAGTTACGTGTATGGTGTTCGCGGCTTGGAAGGCTTCGAGCTCATATTTCCCAGACCTGACACCCTGGCAGTTCCATATTAGAACTCGAAGCTCCTGCGTGTTATTGTTATTATTACTGTGATCATCGTCGTGTTGTTCAGGCATCTTGGGATAGGAGGTCAGCGATCGCATTAACCAGATCCCTTAGCCAGGAAAATGGGAACATGTTGGCCATCATAACCCCAGTAGTTATGGCTGCCGTGAGGTTCAGGTTCGGAAAGAAGGTTTTCAGGATTTCTTCTATCCTTTTCCTGAACGCCCTTACTGCCATGTTTCCCTCTGGCTGTTGTACCTGTGTTAGTGTTACAGGTGCAGGTGGTGAGATGGGTGTGACTGTTGTTGTGCGGGAGGTGGAGCTGGCCTGGGGCGGGCCCTGGGTCTTCTTCTTTCTGTTCTTCTTTCCGGAGGTCTTACCTTGAACGGAGGTGGGGGGTGCTTGGGCTGAGGGCCCAGTTCTGTGTGTACCCTCCGTCCTTGGGGGTTGCAAGGTTACTTTGCCTCCACCTGAAGGGTCTAGTTTGCCTGATTGGCCTTGCTTTTGGCCCTTGGTGCCTGAATGGCCTGTAGGTCCTGAAGGGTCCTTTTTGCCTAAGGGGCCAGTTTTCTGTCCACGTGAAGCGTCTATGCCTGATGGGCCTGCTTGGGCTTTAGGGTTGCCACGCTTGTTACCCTTTGGCCCTTTGCCTTGATAGGCGGCTTCGTAGTCCCTGCGGCTGGGACATTCTATATAATTAGCCGCGTGTTTCCCCTCGCAGTCATTGCCGTGGGGGCAGTCGCGGGACAGGTGGGAGGCGGCGCATCTGCGACATCTGGGATCCAGCTGACATGTCGCCCCCGAATGCCCATGCCTCTGACACACCCCACATTGGGGGCCAGTGGCTTGCGGGCGGTACGGTTCGACTGTCACCAGCATGTTCTTCAGCATCCGCATTTTCCGCAGATTGTCCGCTCCTGGGGTATCCGCCACGGCAACTAGGTAGAGGCAGCCTTTGGCAGGCCTGTTACCTGTTCGCATCCTGTATATGGAAAGAGCATTGATACCCTGGGCATGCATGGCTAGCCCGATATCACATAACAAATACGTGTTATTGGGCGTTCTCACTGCAAATCGCTTTACTGTTGTGTTGGGCAATATCTGTACAAACTTGATATTAAGCCCTTTCAGCACTTGTATAGCGATTTCGTAGTTTTCAAAGCTGGACATATGTAGCCGGACCGCTTCATGTGCGTTTATTCTCGGCTCGGAGAAATAATAATTTCTCTGTTCATGTGTCAGCTTTTTGAGAAGCTCCATTTCAATATGTTTGATGTTGTTACTGTACACCGTAAGGGGTGGGGTTACTTGTTTGTGTTTGTTGAAGTCTTTTCTGTTGTGTTTGTGTCTGGTGGTGGCATCATTGAGTTAAATGAAGTGTCTGTGGAGCTTTCGGCTCGGGTACTCGGTTTCCGACCCCCACCTTGTTGCGCCTTGCGGCTCAGAGGCTTGGGGTCCTTCCCTTTTCCCTCCCCTTTTCTCCTTCTCCCACTCTTAGCCTCCATGAAACCGTCTTCCTGGTTTCCCGGCTGGGTGGCTGGGTCCAAGGTTTCGGTCGCCCGGCGCTCGCACAGCTCATCTCCCTCTGAACCTTCAGTGTCGGCGTCGTGGGATGTGCTTGATACATCAATCACCAGGTTTGCCTCATCTGAGTCAGAGTCCGATTTGCCTGCTTGCTTGGGGGGGGGGGGGGAATTACGTGGCGCCTGCCGCCCAGTCCGTCTTTTCTTGCCCTTTTTCCTTTCCTTGGGCGCCGCCTCTTCGTCCGGGTTGGCGAAACTGGGTCCCGCTTTCCCGGCGTCCGGCTGGCTTGCCACTAGGTTGGGTTTGGGGGCAAGGTTTGTGTTGGGGGGAGAAGTAGTCTCCTGTTTATGTTCGAGTGTCTCCCCAGTCACTGGCTCAATGGAGTCATGTGACTGTTCCTTCCCGAGTGCGAGTTCCGGCACTTCAGGGTCGAACCCCGGTTCCCGTTCACTCGCACATAACGTCAGGCCTCCTGCTTCGCTTTCCCGCGCTGCGCGCTCTTTTCTCGGGGCTCAGCTCGAGAGCCAGCCGGCCGAGTGGGCAGCAGCTGCACAGGTATGTGCTTACCAGCGGCTACTGACGGGGTGGTCATGGGAGTTGTCCTGGTTGTGGTGGTGGTGGTTGTAATTGTAGTGCTAGTGAGCGCAAACTGCGTGGCGCACCCCGTTACGTGAGCGTCCTGTGTCAGGTTTACTTACACAGAATCAGTGGTGAAGTCTGTTCTGTGTTCCTCTGGCGCATTTCGCTCACTGCTCACGGGCTCCCCACCTCGTCATGTTCGTTCTTCTTCTACCTACGCTTCTCCTCGCCCCCCCTCCCGTCCCGCCACCCAACCGCGCCATCGCCACCTATTACCGTCCCCGCTCCACAACCCACGTTTTTCCTACCGCCCCTCCCGATCTTGGACCTTCTTCGTTTACTCGCTACTTCCGTCACTAACATGACCAGAACCCTCTATTACTTCCTTTCTCAATACTACCCTACTCCTTCCTCCAACTTTCTACCGTCCCCACTCATTATTCCAGCACAATATATGTAATGTACTTCTGTAACACTGTGTAACATTGTCTATTTCGAATTACGCGCCCGAGATACGTTACTACAAACAAATAAATTTCTCGTCTCCTTTCCCTTAGGTGTTCGCGGCGGTTCGCTTGTGTGGGGTGCTTTGCGTGTCTCCCCTGGGTCCCGCCTTGTTGTCGCGGTCTCCCCGCGCCATTTCTCCAACTATCTCCTTTCTCTGGTATGTACGAAACATACCCCCTAAACTAATCTCCTTTTCTCTGTTTTCTTCCTTCTCTATGGCCGAAGAGCTCCTTAGTTGAGCTGATGGCCCGCCCCTCCTCGTACGAGGTGAGGGAATGAAATAACTCTTTTGATGTTGATGGTGATGTGTCCGCCTGTCACACGGCGACCCCGGGATCGATTCTGGCCAGGTCAGGGATTTTTACCTGTATCTCAGGTTTCGTGATGACGGTGAGGTAGAGACCGGGCTAGAAAGCCAAGAATAACGCTCGAGAGGATTTGTCGTGCTGAACACACGTCACCTCGTAATGTACTGGACTCCGAGCTGGGCTGTCGCGAAAAGGTGCTTTTTTTGTATAATAATAATAATAATAATAATAATAATAATAATAATAATAATAATAATAATAATAATAATTGTGCCAACATTTGGCAAGCGTAGCGAAAGAGAAGTGGTGGGCCTATGGGGCTGGACATATGAGCACTCGAAATCAAAGTGCCAAAACTTTATTATAGAACAGATTTAAATTGCCTTGTTTTGATAAGATTTTGCTACGCACCTTAAACATGAACACATGTCAGACTCTTTATCCAATATACAGTAAGAACACTCTCGTATAATATATAATTTACAACCGTGACACAAAGTCAGCTAGGGAACCAACCGAGGTAATTTAAAAACACAGTTCATACAAGCTTAAGAGGACGGTATCCCACTTCATGTAATCGCCAAATACCAACAGGTAATTCTTGAAAAAACCGTGGCTAACAATCTAAAACTATTACACTTTAGGAAAGCCCAAGTTTACCATAACATCTAAACAGTCTTAGAACTGTAGAGAAACTCTACGAGTTTCTAACAGATGCGACTTACACATTACTTGGCATTACACGGAGGTGCGTAAAACCTTGCCACTTCATTATAAGGAACCTCAAATAACATTACCCGTGGCTTTACAACTCATAATGAAAGACTTTACAATTTAAAGATACCCATGCAAGGGGTACGACATGCCGCATCAAACAAACTGCCACGGCAGAAGTGGAAAATAGCACAAGAAGTAACGAGCATTAGGTCTACGTAAACGCACCAACAAGACTTTTACAAGAAAGTTACAAATAAGTTTTGCGCAAACCTAACACCTTGATTTCATATCATTGCAATACTAAAAAGGGTCCAATCACCTCATACCCTCTCTTGCTTGGTAAGACATCGGGGAACTGTAGAAATTTCAGCTCCTACCTCCATGTCAGTGGAACCTAGATCGACCACCGCACGGCACCAGGTAGCCTAGTATGTGTGTCGCCTTCAAGCACGAGAAGCAGAATCTTCTCTCTCATTTCGGTCAACCGTGACCTTGCTCAAGGGGCGAGCTGACGTGTCGAGCGAGTCAACAACGATTGGATCCTCGAAAGGGGCAGTGGAAGTAGCCCAAAGACATGGAGGCATGAGAAGAGGGGAAACGCTTCCAGAGTGGGATAAATTCACTTCCTCTGGGGCCATACTTAATTATTAAGGAATAACACTTTATTAGGAGCCTCCGTGGCTCAGACCGCAGCACGTCGGCCTCTCACCGCTGGATACCGTGGTTCAAATCCCGGTCACTCCATGGGAGATTTGTGCTAGACAAAGCGGAGGCGGGACAGGTTTTTCTCCGGGTACTCCGGTTTTCCCTGTCATCTTTCATTCCAGCAACACTCTCCATTCTCATTTCATAGCATCTGTCTGTCTGTTAGGTCATCAGCCCAGAGGCTGGTTGGATCCTCAAATAGCATCACCAAAGGCTATGCAGTTATAGGGAAACCACAACAACCAATGGCAGTACCAAAATGAGGCGTACTAGGCAAGATGAGGAGTGAGGTAGTTTGCCATTGCTTTCCTCACTGGGCCAGTCAGTGCTATTGTAGCACAACTAACCCTATGAGCAACACCTTTCATGACACTCAGACACACTGGTTGTGCTCTGAATGTCATTACTCAGCACCACCCATACCCCAGCAGCTTCCATATTGTCACAGCCATGGATGAGACTGGGACTTCGGTGGAAGCTACACTTTGCTCTGGCCTGTGCCAAGAGATGGATTCAAAAGTACTGTATCCATCAAGAAATGACAGCAGGCAGTCATAGCATTAATAAATCACTTTGGGAGTGGCGACCCCATCGTACTAACAGCCTATATCTGCTTCATTCATCCCATCCCTGACCCGGTCAATGACTGGGAAACAGGTTGTAGGTTTTCATTTTCTTCAACACTTTATTAAGGGAGGGAAGGCAGGCTAAGGAAAGAAAACATAAAATTTACCTATACAAGAAAACAGTTACAAATATAAGATTACACGTAAGATTAGAGCCTGGCCAGGCTGAATAAAATACCAAGGGCCGGGGGAGACTTCACACGACACAATAATAATACATTCTGACAGAATAATCTTCAATAATCGCCAACGTGAACTTGAAGTACAAAATACAAACAACTTTCATGTCATCATCATCATCATCATCTGTTTACCCTCCAGGTTCGGTTTTTCCCTCGGACTCAGCGAGGGATACCACCTCTACCGCCTCAAGGGCAGTGTCCTGGAACTTCAGACTCTTGGTCGGGGGATACAACTGGGGAGAATGACCAGTACCTCGCCCAGGCGGCCTCACCTGCTATGCTGAACAGGGGCCTTGCGGGGGGTGGGGAAGATTGGAAGGTATAGACAAGGAAGAGGGAAGGAAGCGGCCGTGGCCTTATGTTAGGTACCATCCCGGCATTTGACTGGAGGAGAAGTGGAAAACCACGGATAACCACTTCCAGGATGGCTGAGGTGGGAATCGAACCCACCTCTACTCAGTTGACCTCCCGAGGCTGAGTGGACCCCGTTCCAGCCCTCGTACCACTTTTCAAATTTTGTGGCAGAGCCGGGAATCGAACCCGGACCTCCGGGGGTGGCAGCTAATCACGCTAACCACTACACCACAGAGGCGGACTACTTTACATGTGCCAGTCTTAAATCTTTCATCCCTTGTAGAGTTAATTGCTTTACAACTAGTAACTTTCATGTTGGAGTTTCCAGGAATATTTTTCTAAGCGCATTTCTGTGACCTCTTTGTTATGTACTTAGGAATTTTCAAATCTATTGTTAGAGCTGCCTTCCTTTGAAATGTCTCAATTAGGTTTTAGTTTCTTTTGAACAACTGAAGAACATCAGTTTCCTCCAGAGTCAATATGGCACCAGTAGCATCCTCGCTGGCTTCAAAGTTAAAATCATGGATTGCAGTTGACGAGTCCTTTGCAACTGATAGCAGAGTAGTGATTTGCCAAGCATGCAACAAACATATCGCATGTTCCATGAAATCCCAGCTTGAGCAACATGCACGAAGTGCTCTCTGCAGAGCAAAAAAAACCCAACAGTTAGGTCTATAAAAGAAACAAAACCTTTTAACACAGATGCAGCCTTCACCTTCAAGTAACCCTTTTTATAAAGACTTATGCAGTGCAATGTTTGCAGCCAATATTCCATGGTATAAACTTGAAGTGCCTGAATTCACATCTTTTCTGGAAAAATACTGCAAGCAACATGTTTCTAACCAATCAACACTACGCAAGAATTATCTTCAAGTCTGCTACGACGAGGCAATGCACAACATAAGACAGCATATAGGAAATTCTTTCATATGGGTTGCTGTTGATGAAACAACAGATGCTAAGGGTAAATTTATTGCAAATCTTGCGGTGGGGAAGCTACAACCTGACAGCGCCTCAAAACCATGTTTGATCTACTGTAAAGAGCTAGACTATACAAATCACTCAACTGTTGCGAGATTTGTGAATGATGGATTAAGAGCTCTGTGGCTGACTGAGATGAAAGAGGAAAAGGTATTAGTGATGTATTCTGATGCTGCAGCATATATGCTTAAGGCTGGAACTACTTTGAAGGTGTTTTATCCCAATATGCTCCATTTTACATGCTTGGCTCATGGACTGCAACGTGTTGCCGAAGATATTAGAGCTAAGTTTCCACAAGTGAACAGATTAATTTCAGCAACAAAAAAAGGTTTTTCTAAAAGCTCCACAACGAGTGCTATCTTACAAACAGCAATTGCCAGAGATACCACTGTCGCCGTAACCAGTGTTGACGAGGTGGGGGACATGGATAGAAGCAGTTAAATTCTATAGTGAGCATCTAGATGCTATAAAGACTGTGGTAGATTCTTTTTATCCTGAAAATGCTGTATCTATTAGTGAATCACAAACTGCCTTTAGTCACTCCAAAGTGGTCTCCTCAATCACCTACTTCAGGGGCAACTTCTGCTGGCTTCCAGAAACTATCAAACGTCTAGAAACATCAGGACAGCCACTGCAAGATTCTATTGCCATCATAGAGGATGCTATTGAAAAACTAAGTGCTGTGCATGGGGAAACTGGTGCAATTGTATTGAGTAAATTGCAAAAAGTGTTGAAGAGAAATCCTGGGTATTCACCATTTCACAGTGTTGCCGAATTCTAAATGGAGATGACGTTGATCCTCCCGAGGACATTTCTCCAGCGAAAATTCCTCTCCTAAAATTTGCCCCAGTTACATCATGTGATGTCGAAAGATCTTTCTCTGCACATAAGAACATCCTAAGTGACAAACGCCTTTCCACGACCCCAGAGAACAACGAAAAATACTTAATAGTTCACTGTGCTACAAAATTTAAGGAATAAACGTGCTTTGAGTGTTGAAAATAATAAGTTTCTATTGAATATGTGTGTGATATATTCATACAATATGACTCCAAAGAACATTGAAAAATACTTAATTGTTCACTGTGCTGCAAAATGTAATACAAAGCGTGTTTAGTGTGTTGTAATTGAGAGAAAGGTAAGTTATTAATTATATATTAATTATATATTATATATTAATTATATAATATTACATATTTTGCCCATTCTACATATTTTGCTACATATTTTGGAGTTTTTTGTTACATATTTATGTACATATTATGCCACTTGATACTACATAAAAATCCCAGCTCTAATTATAACAAATGTTTCACCAATTGTTGTTTATAATATTAATAATGTATTGTGACAGAATCGTAAGTAATCACCAATATGAAATTCAATTACATACTAACAAAACACCGGCGAGAACAATTTCTTATCAGTTATTGCTTATCTTTCTTTCTTAATCTGTTTACCCTCCAGGGTTGGTTTTTCCCTCGGACTCAGCGAGCGATCCCACCTCTACCGCCTCAAGGGCAGTGTCCTGGAGCGTGAGACATTGGGTCGGTGGATACAACTGGGGAGAATGACCAGTACCTCGCCCAGGCGGCTGAACAGGGGCCTTGGTGGGGGATAGGAAGATAGGAAGGGGTAGACAAGGAAGAGGGAAGGAAGCGGCCGAGGCCTTAAATTAGGTACCATCCCGGCATTTGCCTGGAGGAGAAGTGGGAAACCACGGAAAACCATTTCCAGGATGGCTGAGGTGGGAATCGAACACACCTCTACACAGTTGACCTCCCGAGGCTGAGTGGACCCCGTTCCAGCCCTCGTACCACTTTCAATTTTCGTTGCAGAGCCGGGAATCGAACCCGGGCCTCCTGGGGTGGCAGCTAATCACATTAAAAACTACACCACAGAGGCGGACAGTTCATGCTTATAATAATAATGCAACAAGAGTGTTGCTAGAATGAAAGATGACAAGGAAAACAGGAGTACCCGGAGAAAAACAATCTCACATGAAGTGACCGGGATTTGAACCACGGAATCCAGCGGTGAGAGGCCAACGAGCAGCCGCCTGAGCCACGGAGGCTGTTAATGGTTTAATCTGTGTTCAAATTATGTTAGTGGATTTACCCACATTAGATTTGTTTTCATCGTTCATGTGCAAATCATAACGATTTACCATCGATATCTGTTGGTCCGACTCGTTGGCTGAACGGTCAGCGTCCTGGCCTTCGGATCAGAGGGTCCCGGGTTCGATTCCCGGCCGGGTCGGGGATTTTAACCTTAATTGGTTAATTCCAATGGCACGGGGGCTGGGTGTATGTGCTGTCTTCATCATCATTTCATCCTCATCACGACGCGCAGGTCACCTACGGGTGTCAAATAGAAAGACCTGCACCTGGCGAGCCGAACCCGTCCTGATATATCCCGGCACTAAAAGCCATACGACATTTCATTTCATCGATATCTGTTTATCAATTTCCTGATCACGACAAATAAAGACGTGATATTAAATGCCCGTGGTCTGCTATGCCGATATTTTCTGACTTGACATGTTTAATTTTATTTCAACTACACCATTACGCTCGCCATCTTCGTTAACGATGCCGTACTTCATTCTACAATAATAATACTCTTAAGAAACCCAATGGGCAATGAGCAGCAACATGTATGATATTTCACGTTTTTTTCCGCGCCTCGACACGCTAGCGGCCCCGCAATGAGAGTCGAGTTAGGTTTGAGTCGCGAGGCTTCATGCGAACCGTGAGCGGTGTTCGGAGTCGATGGAGTCGACGCTCTCGATTCCAGGCTTCAGTCACGCCCATCCCTATCTTGCATACCTAAGTACAAGTACAAACGTAAACTAGGAAATATACAACAGAAAGTAGCTATGTTTCGATGGCTATAACTGGCTATAACCGAACAGAAAAGAAAGAGTAACAGAAGGACAATAAGATAACGTAATAAAGAAAGGCAACGAAACTTAAAAACATCGGTACACGGTAAAATATAGAAGTATGATAATACACAAGCGATTAGAAGAGAAGAAAATATAGACAAAAGAGCCATAATAATAATAATAATAATAATAATAATAATAATAATAATAATAATAATAACTGCGTGCTGGAGAAAGTCGTCCGGGAATGGAGGAAGGAATTGGCTGAGAGAAGCTATCAAAACAGAGTGAGAATTGGTTGTAAAGCTACCGGTATTACAGTTGATTGCCTGAACTTTGCTGATGGCGTTGTGTTCTTTCCAGATGATCTTCAAACGGCAGCAAAGCAGATTGGAGTACTCCAAGAAGTAGCTGCTAAGACTGGTCTTAAGATCTCGCGCGAGAAAACTAAATACATGGACCCCGAGAAGATTGATCCTACCCGTAAGATAGTGACACCATATGGAGATGTCAAGAACTACGAAATTCAAGTACCTTGGTGAACTTCTAACCCCCCATGGTTATGAGAATGAAGCGCTGAGGGAAAGAGCTAGGAAGATGGAATTGGCTTTTTAAACTGTGTCAGGATACTTACAAATCCAAATCCCTCTCTTTCGAGGCAAAACTGAGACACTACAGCACAGTATTTACACCAGCATGTCTCTATACAGCGGAGACACTTTCTAAGGTAGAAGACCCCTTAATTGAAAAAAAAAAAAAAAAAAAAAAAAAGAAAGAAAGAAAGTTCCTCAGGATGATCTTAGGAAGAAAGAATGTCGCTGGAGAATTTACGTTCCGTCTGAGGTCCAACAAGGAAGTGTATGAGATGATTGAGAAGATAACCACCAAAATAACAAGGAGGAGATTGACATTTTATGGACATTTGAAGACAATGAGCCCAGACAGACTGGCATGTAAATTAATTATTCTCCAAGAAAAATGGAAAACTCATCCCCGCTTGTTGAAGGAAGTGCATAAAGATCTCAACCAAGCAGGTATCACCCCACAGAAATTCAAAATAGAAATGTCTTCAAACAGAAAATTGCGGAATTGAGGGATAATCCAGAGAAACGACCTGCTAAACCACGGAACATCTCGGTGGAAGAACGACAAAGGAGGAGCCAAAGGTTAAAGATCCTTTGAAGAGAATGTAAAGAGCAGAAACATGGCAGGTAGCTGGTGTGTTCGTAGCCCAAAGTTGGCTGTATCGAAATAAATAAAAATAATAAGAAGAAGAAGGAGAAGAAGAAGAAGAATAGGAAACATGACATTGAGTAACGTAGTAGATGATGTCACAGAGCATGCGCGCAGTTATGTGTGAATAACTACTAACTAGTGAAGGAACAGAGCCTGCGTGACAAAAAAGTTGCGAAGTTAGGCACTAAATAAGATGAAAACCACAGGTAGACTTAAGAGGAACACACTGCGTAACAAAGCACTAGCTACGGTGTCGAGAGGGGAGAAGTGGAAGCTATGAGTGTTCGGGTGGAAATAATAATAATAATAATAATAATAATAATAATAATAATAATAATAATAATAATAATAATAATAATAATATTAATAATAATAATAATAATAATAATAATAATTTCGTGTGGCAATTACTAGCCGGGTGCAGCACTTGTAAGGCAGACCCTCCGATGAGGGTGGACGGCATCTGTCATATGTAAGTAACTGCATGTTATTGTGGTGGTGGATAGTGGCATGTGTGGTTTGTGAGTTGCACGGATATTGGGGACAACACAAACACCCAGTCTGCGGGCCATTGGAATTAAACAATGAAGGTTAAATCCCCGACCCGTCCGGGAATCGAACCCGGAACCCTCCGAACCGATGGCCAGTACGCTGACCATTCAGCCAACGTGTCATTACATACCAATAATGCCATGGCATGGGTAATCTATTTCTCATTATTTTTATTCAGCCACTGTGATTAAGCCCAGCAGTCGCTACTCGCACTCCATCAACCAGCACAGCTTCGACAGAAGTGCAAGAAGTCTGTCAGGTTCAGCCATGGTTATGTCAAACTTCAATGGCAACATACATACCAAGAAAAGTGACCTTCTCTTTAAAAAAAAAAGAAAAGGAACTGGACGAAATACTTGCTCAAATGGTAATATATGACCTTCGGCCTTTTCAAATAGTTGAAAACAAGGGTTTAAAGGCAATTGTCACAGCACTTAATCCAGGACATGTACTACCAAATCGACGGACGATTTCAACAACTTTGGTACCTGCGTTACATGAACGGTGTTTGAATATTATGGAAGCTGTTAAAAAGGTGTGTATTACAACTGATTGTTGGGCTTCCATAAACAATGAAAGGGTTTTGGCCATTCCTGCTCATTTCTTGACTAAAATCCCTTCTCTGAGAATGTTGTGTTTTAGAAGGAATTACAAAGGATTATTCAGGAATACAAATTGGAAAATAAAATCGTGCTTGGAATGTCTGATAATGCAGGCAACATCAAAAGAGCAATTACAGACCTTCTTCACTGGAAATATTTTGGCTGTTTTGCTCACCAGCTCAGTATTATTGTTACAAAGGCTATCCACCTAATCGATGGGCTCCCGGACAAAATGAAAATAATAGTGAATATTTTTTAAAGGAGTTCTCAAGCAACTAAAAAAATTACTGAATTTCCAGAGAAACACACGTGGAGGCACTCAAGAAAAAGAAGTTAATTCTTGATTAACCAACAAGATGGAATTCCACGCTCTACATGTTAGAACAGTTTTGTGCCATCAAAAGCACCACAGCACTCATTGACAAAGATCTATCTGTTCTGAACTCCCAAGAGTGGAAAGTTATCCTTGAAATGTGTAAAATATTAAGGCCCCTTGAAAGTGTGACAAAAATAGCTAGTGGTGAAAAGTACATATCCGGATCACTTGTCATAGTTTTTGCCAATGGGTTACAGTCAGTTTATGAAAAATTTAGTACTGAAACTTTTACTAACTTGTCAGAAAATGTCATACAAACATTGAGCTCTGGACTCAAGGAGAGATTTGGCCATGTTGAAGACAGAAACACTCTTGGATTATGTACCTTTCTTGCTCCAAGATTTTTAAACTTCGCTTTTCAAAATCACCCAGCATTGGAAAACTGTAAAAAGAAGCTACAAAATTTGATGGCTTAAAAACTTAGGTCTCTGGAAGGTGATAAACCTCAAAGTCCCAGTGTTGAGAACAGAGATGAATTTTCACCATGGTAGGTAATAGACCTCAAGCACTTCCACAAGGGACTCCTACATCCAGGTCAATTATTGAAGTCGAAAGATACTTAAAATGTGATATTCTAGGTAGAACTGAAGATGGATTAAAATGGTGGTGTGAACACAAAGTTCATTTTCCCTTCTTGAGTGAAATAACTCAATACATTTAGTGTGTTTCATCTACTTCAGAACCTTGTGAATGAGTCTTCTCTAAGGGGAGCTTAGTTTTCAAGGACAGGAGAACGAGACTGCATGAAAAAGAAAGGGCACAACATATCTTGTTCCTCAATACCAAACCTTGGAGTGTAGGAAAGGGTTTTTTCATTGTCTTGTGTAGGTCTACACACTGCAACTTCCAAACCTAGCAAATCCTACATTTGCAGTTTTAGTTTCTAATGTGTATATTTCAATGTATTTTATACTTCCTACTAAGTATGTGATAATAAATGTTTATATTCTGAGCGTATTCTTTTCATATTTATTATTTTATTCTATAAAATCATGTTTGCTTGTATATTCATTCCCCTGTGCTTCAGTTATTATTATTAAGAAGAAATTAGCACAATGTACATAAGCTTGTAAATAATGTTTTCACTACAGAACTCAGTTATGGGCACTTGTCTTTTCTCACACATCATGATGTGGTAACGATCACAATGTTTGTTGCCCAGTTCATCTGGGTTGTGGTGCTTCCTTGTTGCAGCAGCACCTTTGCTGTTGTGCTACTGGTTTTTTGAAGTCTAGGTACTGTTTTGCAAGAATGTAACTGTTCGACCCCTCATCAAAACACTTGGGGAGATGAAAGTTATTATCTTGGGACACATGAATATCAAATAAACTATTTGTGGCTTGCCCGCAAATTGCCACGCAAATAGAAACAATTAACATTCCATGGTTTCCCATTTCTCTATGTGATGTTTGGGCGCCAGGTAAACCAAAATTTATATTTACTAGCATAGAGACTTATACTTAAATCACAGGGGTAGGATTTTAAATAATTAACCATTAAGTATCGCTTAAGAAAGAAAATTAACGCAATGTAAAATACAAATGAATTTATTATACAAAAAAAATGAGATGAATCGGAAAAGTTCCTTAAAGCGTGGAGGAATTTATAATTTACTCTACTGAATTTACTATTGCTTGCTTTATCTAACTGAAGCTCACCAATTGCAGCTTCCGTTGAAGTCATCTGGTTTCCGTGGTTACTCGTTCTCTTCTTCTCGATGTAGAATTTGCTCCATGGACATCCTTCCTTCCTTCTCTGATATGATACGGGCTATCTGGACTAGCACTCCCTACTTGCCTAGTCTTTAAATTAGACATTGGCCCTATACTTGTAAAAACTGATCAGCGTTGATCGTATGAGGAGAAAATTCAGAGATATGAATTTTTCCATATTAGTAGAAATCTCAATCCAACTGAGCTATACTATTTATACGGTACAGACTTGTACCAAATTCCGTAGACTTGAACTAAACATAATTCTTCGTCCAGAATATTTACTGAAAATAACACAAGCCATAAGCTTGTTTCGTCTCACGCAGATCCGATAACATTACCGCTCCTAAGTACTGTATCGAAACGACAACACATTGTACAAAAATAACTATGTCGCGGAGCGACCACACACTGTTTCAAAAATCAAATCACGTCGTTCAAAGTAGATGTTCACAGTAGAAGTAGTAGTGATGGAGTCCCTCGTTAGGTCCCTTTCTTATGGTGAGAATCACTATATATCCGGGCTCACCCCCACTCTTGGTAACAGCTTCATCTCAGATCTCTATATAACGAAACATCTGATTCGTAGATCGCATTATCATCTCCCCTTCTCTTCTCTCTAGTCGAGTCCAGTAGGCGTGGCGATGATGTACTCTGACCAGCTTGCAAGCCTCGCGCGCGGGTCGCTGTTTACTGCCTTCCCCAAACCCATGAGTCACGCAAAATCCCCAGCTTCAAGAATAACCCTCCGTATACACAAATATGAGATGAAATGAAAACAACTATATCTCAACATATTGACCGTATTTACAACATAATGAATTCCTATCCTACATAATATAATAATTTAAATAATAAAACGATGTTATCATATATACAATATGATTCCAAAAAGCCTTGATTACAAATGATTGACGTTGAATAAATATGTTATTACGAATAATTGCCGATGGCGGATAAACTTGATATCAAATGATATCGCGTAAAATGATATTATATTAAATTAGTAGGGCTGGAGAAGCCTGGACGGTTACAAGATTAGTAAAACAGTTACTTCAGTGACTGCTTTTGTCATCTTGAAGAAAGTGTCCTGAAAAAAGAGTAATGAAACATGCTAGTGTTTTTCCTGTGTTATGTGTACATTTGTAAATATGGACATGTACTATACGCATTATCCTTGATATGCTTTTAAATTATGAACACAACCTCTCATAGTGTGTGTGTTATTTTTCTCAAAGAGCTGCTTAAATGATCTTGATTGTTATTTGTTTCTTATACTTGAAATTCAGTTCAAAAAGAACATGTCTTATTGTGTAATGCTATTTTCTGATTTTACAAGGGTAAAGTAGGAACTTCGAAGTGCAACGTTAGTTTTGCGCATTTATGCACCATGTCATTTTTTTAGATAGTTGCTACATTATAAAGCACATTTATTTCCATTCAAATAAACCCTAATTGCAGAACTAAATGCAAGAAACGGAAAAATTGGCTGATTTTTTCAGGTTGTAAGGAGGAAGTCTAATTACCAATACTTGCAAAATTGTACATTGTTATAACTTAATAGGTACCGTTACACATTTTTGATTTGTTTTTTTACAATCCATAAATGTATATGGAAAGTACAGTGAATTATCAATTTGTGTTTGGTGTTAGGACTGCTTTTTTTAGAGTACATGTCATAATAGTTACTAACGGTACTCTTACCTTCTGTGATAAAGGGCCTCATGGAAATGCACAGTTAACAAGCAAAGAGTACCATACCTGTAAATGTTGTTGGCTTATAGAGATATAAAAGGAAAACCTGCTTTGTGGCAGGACTTAAATTATCACGCAGAACAGCAGGTGTGTCCAATTGTAAGCTGATGAATGTTTGCTGCAGTACTTTGCAACTGTGATACGGTAAGCTGTAAGAAGTGTGCAGCAGTTTACACTGTAACACAGTATTGAATGATAAATATATATGGGAGGAATCCTTGTATTAAGTTCATCAATTTCTTATTCGTTGTTAGCGAAGAAACTATGAATATAATATGCCTTAGTTTTTCAGTTTCATTTTCTTCAATCTTCATTGCACTTAACATAAATAAGGTTAAGATTGTTTCTGTAACAAACCTCAAGGTTGAGTATCAGCCCCTGTTGTATGTTGTACTTGTATGACATTATATTGTACGATTAACACTCGTCATAAAAGTTATTCTTTTATTCTTAAACCTACATTAAGTACTGTAAGCAATTGATATCCCGGAGACAGGACATGGGTCATTACATTCCGCTTGTTAATTAATTGCACATCAAGTTAACAACCTTTTCCCTATGCATTATTTAAATATTACAATAAATTACAAAGGTGAATATTAGTTTCCCCACTTCTAATGTTCGATAAAATACTGCCCGATGATATAATTTATCTTATACCATCTACTAGTGATGTGCGCGAGTGATGCCTGGAATCGCGGTACTCGACTCTTTCGAGTCCAGGCTCGGGCTCGTTTCGCTTGCGAAGACTCGATGACACCATGACGTCACACGTTCGCTCTCTCGTCCGCTCTTGGATGGATGGATGGATGGATGGATGGATGGATGGATGGATGGATGGATGGATGGATGGATGGATGGATGGAGCATATGTACAAGTGGTCGCCGAGGTTTTATGGCAGGGCCTCTCAAACGCCCAAACTCTCACGCGTGCAGAGCGAGGTGCATAGGCTCTGTGCACTGTGCATCGGTACGCTTCGCCTCAACTCGGCTTGACTCGGATGGTGTAGTGTGCTGAGAGCGACGAAGCGTTTGGTGGTAGACGACGTGTTTATCAGTGAAATAGATAAGCGCACGACAACTACATAATAATGGAGCAACCTGTTTCGAAGAAAGCAAAGACTTCCGAAAGTCCATTTCAATCTAACTGGGAACTTTCGTATCTTTTTTTTTTCTTTTTTTTTTTTTTTGTCTGTCGTGACGATAACGCCAAATGCTTATTCTGTTGGACGATAATTACGTGCGTAAAAAAATCGTCTACTGAAAGACACTACAACAGACTACATTCGGAAAATTATTGTGAAATCATAGGACACGTCAGAGAGAAAGAATTAAGGAAGTTGAAACATCTTGAAGAAGAACATTCTATATCCACAAATGAGGTTTGTTCCAGTACTGTAGCATTTTCATTTTGGTTACGGGTTCTGCATTTTTTAAAATTATGTTTACATTCCTCTCAAACATGTATGTGTATTTCTAATTCACTTTTTTTAATTTTTTAATAACACTGGTAACCTTGTCCCATACAACTGAGCGTCTCCGCTCACCACACATAAACATTTCGCAGTGGAGGAGAAACAGCAGTGAAGGTGAGGAACGCGGAGACAGGCCGAACGGGTGAGACAGGTGTAGGGAGAGAGGAGTGGAGGGGTCTGCACTCTGGTCAACCAAGCGAAGTTGTCTTTTGCACCGTGCACAGTGCATGCACCACGCGCATGCACCCTGAGAGGCCCTGTTTTATGGGATTGCGATGGACCGGTAAGATATAAATATTCTTAATGAGTGAGCAGAATAAATAATCTGAAACTGATGATGACTTGCGAAAGATAATACTACAACTACATACGCATAATAAAGTATGAAAATATCCGTTCACGGGGCCTCTCTCCCACTCCACTGAATATACCCTACATTCTAATAATGATAGCATAGCTTCTCTGGCCTTCAACCCAACTTGGCAGGTTCGATACTGGTTTAGTCCGGTGGTATTTGAAGGTGCTCAGATACGTCAGCCTCGTGTCGGTAGAATTGCTGGCGCATGAAAGAACTTCTGGGCGACTAAATTCCGGCACCTCGGCGTCTCCGAAAACCATAAAAATGTACGTAGTTGGACGTAAAAGTGGTGGTGGTGGTGGTGATTATTGTTTTAAGAGGAAGTACAACTAGGCAACCATCCTCTATATAACACTATTCAGAGAGAAAAAGGAAGGGATCCAACTCATAACATTATTATTATTATTATTATTATTATTATTATTATTATTATTATTATTATTATTATTATTATTATTATTATTATTATTATTATTTCAAATCACTTTCATAGTGTCCGGCTCCATGGCTAAATGGTTAGAGTGTTGGCCTTTGGTCACAGGGGTCGCGGGTACGATTCCCGGCAGCGTCGGGAATTTTAACCGTCATTGGTTAATTTCCCTGGCACGGGGGCTGAGTTTATGTGTTGCTTCATTATCATTTCATCCTCATCACGACGCGCAGGTCGCCTACGGGACTCAAATCAAAAGAACTGCACTTGGTGAGCCGAACCCGTCTTGGGATCTCCCGGCACTAAAAGCCATACGCCATTTCATTTTTTTCACTGTCACGGTATGCCTACAATCGTCTGAGGGGACAGGTGAATAGTTTATACTTACATCATACTTTCGGCAGATATAATGTAGGGTACTAAGATTAGGCGTCCGGAATGTGATGTATGTACACGAAGCAAATCACCAGACAGAACGTCATTCTGTTCTAGCTTAACAATGAACGCAATGAACAAAATACACCCTCCGTTTTGACGTTTATCATTGCAACACGTGACTGTGCAAAGGAACAAAACCGAGTGTAGTCTTGAGAAGTTGAGCGAAGGTCGAAGAATAGCGGCGGGATGTAAGCAGTACTCTTATTATTATTATTATTATTATTATTATTATTATTATTATTATTATTATTATTATTATTATTATTATTATTATTATTATTATTATTTTTGCTATCTGCTTTACGTCGCACCGACACAGATAGGTCTTACGGCAACGATGGGATAGGAAAGGCCTAGGAAGTAGAAGGAAGCGGCTGTGGCCTTAATTAAGGTATAGCCCCCGCATTTGCCTGGTGTGAAAATGGGAACACAGGGAAAGCCATCTTCAGGGCTGCCGACAGTGGGATTCAAACCCACTATCTCCCGGATGCAAGCTCACAGCCGCGCGCCCCTAACCGAACTGCGTGTTTCTGTGGTGATTTGTAGTGTAGTGTTTTGTGTGAATATGACGAGGAGAGTGTTGGGATGGACACAAACACCCAGTCCCCGAGCCAGGAGAATTAATCAGAAGCGATTAAAATCCCCGAACCGGCCGGGAATCGAACCCGGGACTCTCTGATCCGAAAGATTCAGCCAACGAGTTGGACAATAACAAAAAGTGATACTACAGTACATGTATGTTTCTGAACGCCCTACACATGTACTGTATCTTTGCAATAAATTCTCTGGCAGTAATATTGTCATTATTTCGCACATTATTATTACACGTTTTCATACAAGGACGTCGCGGGAATAATATTTCATAGCTGTCAACAAATCCCTGGTGGCTACTTCCAGGCTGCACAATAATAATAATTATAATTATAATAATAATATCAATAATAAGAGAACGCTGCCGTTGTCGACATTATAAAAGGTCCCCACCACAGTGTGGAAATTGTCCCCATCCCACGCTCATCTTTGGTCTTACGTATCTATCTTTCAAATTGACGGTTTGTTAGTAAGTCATAAATATTTTGCCTACGATGAAAATAATTATCGTAACAATCAAATTATTGACGCCCGATGACTCAATAAAACCAATCATCAGCAGCAAACATATTGCAATCCACATCACAAAAATATTCTGTGAGTGACCCTGAATGCCGTGCAATCCAGTACAATAGATTATAGTTCTAAGGCATGTCCACAGATAGCGACACTAGTATGCTTGGACTCGAGTATACCGATTCAAAGAGCACATTACTCGATTCCGTCGCTAGCCCATCAATACCATCTACCGTATGGTATTTCCGTACTGAACGCCCACTACGATAACCACATGCTCATGCTACCTGCGACAGATCACCAATAAGAGTCACAAATAGAGATGGCAACGATTTATCGATTTTTATGAAATACCGATATTTTCCTTTCGATTTATCGGTATATCGATATCGAAATTTTGATTCGATTTATCGAATAATATATCGGTTTTTCCATAAATATATAGTTTTTCTTTGAATTATTACTTTCATTAATAACATCCGCACTAGAGAACGCCGATAATTCTGCAAGAGATGGTGCTAGTGAAGGTGGAATTGCAACCTGGAAATATCCAATCTAATCAATACCTTGCTCTGAGCCTCTGGTAGGCCGGACTATAATTCGAATACAAACGGTGGAATATGTAACACAGTTACCTCCGCATGGAAGTTTACACAGCGCGAAATACGTTGTAGTTCCAGAGTCACCGCTAGACTTCGTGTTAGCCCTCCACTGTTTAACAACACAGACGTATATGGAAACAGTAAAGGAAAAAGGTAAGTTAGTGAGTTTTTAGGTGAGATAAGCCTTAAAATTCATTATAAAAGGCGTTGATTTGTGTATTCAGCTTGTGATGAGTATATGGTTTATATTTAAACGTAAAGTTAAGAAAATAGAAGCCTCCGCGAGTCAGGTGGCAGCGCGCCAACCTCTCACCGCTGGGTTTCGTGGTTCAAATCCTGGTCACTCCATATGAGATTTGTGCTGGACCGGTTATTCTCCGGGTACTCCGGTTTTCCCTGCCGTCTTTCATTCCAGCAACTCTCTCAAATATCATTTCATTTGTCAGTCACTAATCATTGCCCCAGAGGAGTGCGACAGGCTTCGGCAGCCGGGAAATTTCTCATTCTCGCCGCTAGATGGGACTTAATTCGTTCCATTGCTGATCCGGTCAAATGACTCTAAACAGGCACTGCCTTCGTGATGTCCAGGCCGTACTGTAACGAGCGCGGGAAAGCAATCAGCTGATCGTTTGGGGGGGAAGTTAGCACTTGAGTTAGTAGAGTTAAACATAGATTTTCGCAGTTTTATTGAAATTTTTAACGATGGCCACGTGTTCACTCAGATATATGTGAGAATGAGTCGTCATCGACTGCATTATTAAGTGGAAAGTCGTTAATTAGTGAAGAAAACTTAGTGTGAGCGTGTATTTATGTGAAGCTATAGGTTAAGAAGATCGTTCTTCAGTGTTTTAATTTCGTAGTTTATTTGTGTAAAGTTATATTTATAGTGTAAAATTAATTGAGTTAGTGCATTCTGTGTTTTATTACTAACCACGAATTGTATATACTTAAATTAAGATGATCAGTGAGGGAAATCACCATGCCTAAGAGTTGCTGTGTGCCTGGCTGCAAAGCTAATTATAAACAAGGAGAGTACACTCCGGTATTAGTGTTTCCTTCTGATGAAGAACGAGTTATGTTATGGAAGAAGGCTATTCCCAGGGAGAATTTAATAGTTAATCACAACACAGTTGTGTGAAAACACATCCTGAGAGAAATAAGAGTGTCCCGTCCAGATGGTGAGTTAATTTTTTTTTATTATGTCATAAACATGGGTAACATTAGGTAGGCCCTATATTTTTATGTAATCAGACCTACGGCTTATCTGAATTTGGTGTATTTGAAAATGCAAGTCTTATTTATGAGTATCACCGAGCTCGAAAGCAGCATTCGCTTAACTGCGGCCAGTATCCAGTATTCGGCAGACAATAGGTTCGAACCCCACTGTCGGCAGCCCTGAAGATGGTTTTCCGTGGTTTCCCATTTTCACGCCAGGCAAATGCTGGGGCTCTACCTTAATTAAGGCCATGGCCGCTTCCTTCCCATTCCTAGACCTTTCCTGTCCCATCCTCACCGTAAACCCTATCTGTGTCGGTGCGACGAAAAGCAAATAGAAAAAATATGAGTATCAAACAGCAGTGTGATTTATGTAAATCTTATCTTCTGACAGATTCAGATCTTATTTATGAACTGTCTCCAGAAGTAAGATATCTGAATTTCCTAAATCGAGGGGGCTTAAAGTATCCATGAAATGAAGTGAAATGTCGTATGGCTTTTAGTGCTTCGGCTCGCCAGGTGCAGGTGACTCTCGTAGGCGACCTGCGCGTCGTGATGAGGATGAAATGATGATGAAGACAACACCTACACCAGCCCCCGTGCCATTGGAATTAACCAATTAACGTTATAATCCCCGACCCGGCCGGGAATGGAACCCGGGACCCTCTGAACCGAAAGCCAGTACGCTGACAGTTCAGCCATCGAGTCGGACAAAGTATACATCAGACATGTTAATAGAACTTGGAATTGAAGTGTACAAAGTATTTTGTGTGTTGGTGTCAGATATATATATAAGATGGTATTTCTAAATTCAGACGATCCTAAGTGTGTCACAAAATCCCTGGCTTTGGAGTCAATGCAGTTGGCTGATTCCCTAGTCATTTGTGACTGCGGGAAGAAATTGGAAGACCTGGCCGGACCGTGTAGGCCTATATATATTTGGGTGAATATATTTTTAAATAACTTTTCCAAAATTCACACCGACTTGTGTATTCAACAAAGTGCTTCAAAGAGAGCAGACCTACTCCATACTGGTGTAACTTCCTGTAAGAGGTCCAGGAAAGCTGCAGTGTTCATGGAGTGGAAACAGTGAGGTACAGAAATAATTTATATTTGTAATAAATAGTAATGGTAATTGGCTGCATATTTTCTGTCAGTGTGTATGATGTGAATGTTCCAGTTGACCAGAAAATGGATAAAATCGCAAGAATATGTCTCAAAGTGTTAGGCTGTACTCACGCAAACGAACGTATATACGCGAGAAAATAGAACGTTACGGAGAAAGATATGCATTGTATGTCAGAATTAACAAATGTTTGAGGATAGGTTTTGGTTTTATAAGGTGTTAACAGTTCTTTAAGTAATTTAAACGAGTGTGTTATTCAAGCGGAGCGTATGCGTATCGCTTTCAAGTCCCCTCCAAAGCGTGACGTCATCAGAGGTACAGTACGGCCTGGACATTACGAAGGCAGTGAAACAGGCTGTGGATTTACATTAAGAAAATGTTTTGTGCATATTGATAAATATACAAGAGCCGAGAGAGTATTTATTGTAAACATTCTATTCACAAGATGTTTATTGCGCGTGACAAACAATGGTTTATTGCTGTGCACCATTCTGCAAAAGTAAACTTCAGACAGATAGTGGCATTTATTTCCATGAGCAAATGTGGAACTACGAGAAAAATGGGTCTTAATTATGTCATGTCGCGGTGACGAGAAAAATAGCATGTGGCAACCTTCCACGATGTCTGTAGTATGTAGCGAACATTTTGAAAGCACGTGTTTTAGCATTTCTACTAAAACTAGCCGCAATCAATGCCAACACTTTTTTTCAGGGTATCCATCGTATTTGCATGGCAAGACTAGGTTACGTACTAATACTAAAATGTTTTAATTCCTCCCCTGAAGGAGGAGGCGGGCCTCTTAGATGGTGACGCCGTCTCTGAGGCCGGGAGATTTGTTAAGGCGAAGGAGATGCTCGGAGATGGTGAGGGGTTTGGCGGCCGTGGCCTATACTAGGAACCTCCCAGCATTCGCCTTATTGCAGGAGAATGGAAAACCACGGAAAACCATTCTCAGGAAAACCGACAGTGGGGACCAGCCGTGAGGTCCAGCCCTGTCCAGTCTCCCGAATACAGAGACAAAGAGCCACCCTTCCTCTGCTCGGTTGGCCGGTCGGAGTGCAGAGCTGTTGGACCACGGACCAGCCGTGGCCACTTGTGGCCCGAGACCCACTCTGCATTCATCGACGTAGGCTATGTGAATACGGCAGTGTTTTAAAATATACTATGGAGTATTTTCATTTTTATTAGGATGTGTACTTCCTGGTTGCAATTATACTACCTGATTCGTATGAGCTCATCTCGAATTACTGGGTGATACATTTATTTTTCTTCATTAAACGTCATAGAAATATCACTTTCCTACTCAAAACGCAATGTTTTATATTTGTAATGTGCTTTTATGTGCACGTTATTATCGTAATGCCAATTGGAATCGTGCTGAGGAATGGAGGGAAAACCTCACATCAGTGGCGGCTCGTGACAAAATTTTTAGGGTGTTCACAACAACATTTTTGTTCATGTCTCAAATCAGCAAAAAATTAACATAGGTACAAAAATTATTTCACTAACAGTTCCTTGTACGGTTCCTTCTTCACAAATAATTTGGTAGAACCCCTGTAACCGTGGATAAATTTTATAAGAGACTAATTTGTTAGTGTAGAACTAAAGTAAAATGCACAATAACTTTATTACACTGCGAATATTGAAGGATGCGAGCACTATTCTTGGTTTTTAAATAGCACGAACTTCACCTGAGTGTTAGTGTAGAACCAAACAAAACCCCATGGTCTACCAGCTTTTTGGACCGCCATCTCACCGTCAGATAGCTCCTCAATTGTAGCGGACCTCGAACCAGCCCTCAGATCCAGGTTAAAATCCCTGACCTGGGCGGGAATCGAACCCGGGGCCTCCGGGTAAGAGGCAGGCACGCTACCCCTACACCACGGGGCCGGCAGAGTTCTACTGTGTCATATGTTAATTATTCTCGTCTTGGAAATTATAGACAATACTACCGTAGGGAATTCAATACTGGCGTTTTTGTGTGCATGAGAATTTTCATGTTTATTTATTTTTGCACTCAAATGAGCAAGGTCTGTGCACCCAACTGAATTCCATTCACTTCTTTCTTTGTTGAACAATAAACAGGGCAAACAAAAAAGCGCGTTCCTAGATCTACATCCACAGAGCCACTTGCGTGTTTCGTACACTTCTGTCTTAAACTTACGCCTATACTCGCGTTTGTCAGTTTTTGTAAATTTTTCGATAATCAAATCTGGTCTGTTCGGTCCAAGCCTTTTTAATTCTAATTTATCCTGATAGGTTAATATTTCACCGGTTAAAATTACCTGAACCGAATTCATTTCCTCTTACACAAAGAATACCATGGTTACAAACACAGAAGCAGAACAGAACACTTAAATTAATTTCACTTGAAAAGATTTTCCAGTCACAAGGTAAAGCAAACTCCTTCCCGCGATTACAAACACCTGTTCACAACGAGCTAGAAAATGCCTATTCAGAATTAGGGTACTAGCGAAATCTGCCGGTAATGTAATGCAATATTAGTTCCTGGGAGGCTGTGGCTAACCGTAATAGGGGAGGTGGCGGACCCTTGTGGTCAACTGTCATACTGCTACTGGGTTGAGGGTGGCTCTAGACGAGAAGGCACGTACCTTGCCGTGCTCTTCGCTAATGGGAATATCAGTGCAGAAAACCATGACGTCATCTGCTTTGCGCATGCGTATAGTCTTCAGCACAATAGCGCATTATCCAGTGTGCTCGCTGCACTGTCAGTCAAAACGAACAACTGTCGGTGTAACGGAGCTTCGATATAAGTCGAGTGTTTTCGATCGATTGTCGAAATCAGGTCGAAAGAAAGGAAAGTTTTAAATTATCCATGAATGCGTAAATATGTATTAAAACTGGGTGTTCACGTGCTCCTGTGCTCCTGAGAGCCCACCGCCACTGCCTCACATCCAGCGGCGATATTTGAACTGCTGCTACTTTGTCAATTTAGTACTTGAAGAGACCGTGCATGCTGAGGCCTTTATTTATCTCGTAGGCATCGATAAGACCTAGGGACGTTCCGATATAATAAATATCGATATTTCATTCGATATCGACATGCCGATATTATCCTACTATCAAAACAAAATAGCGATATATCTCGATATCAAATTATTTCTTTTCCAAAATACAAGGATTTGAAATTATATTGAAGTTATATAAAACGGGGATCTATTAACAATATGCAACTTGTTTGAAGCCATCAATAAATATTTAATTTGTTTGAATCTGTCTGTACATAATACTGAATGATTAAAAATTTTAATTTGTTTGTATATAATTCCGAATTTGATTGATTCCTTACTTTATAAGGTAAGGCGGCAGCTAAGAATTTAAGTCCGTTAAAATGTGCAGCATGCTTGAAGCCATCAACAATGATTTGATTTGTTCGAATCTGCTTCTATGTATTACTAAATGATTGGAAAATTTCATTCTGAATCTGGTTTGCACGTAAATTTGAATGTTTCAACAAAACAGTTAACCAAGAGACGTAAGCGTGGTAAGACCTCTGTGGTGTAGTGGTTAGTGTGGTTAGCTGCCACCCTCGGAGGCCCGGGTTCGATTCCCGGCTCTGCCACGAAATTTGAAAAGTGGTACGAGGGCTGGAACGGGGTCCACTCAGCCTCGGGAGGTCAAATGAGTAGAGGTGGGTTCGAATCCCACCTCAGCCATCCTCGAAGTGGTTTTCCGTGGTTTCCCACTTCTCCTCCAGTCAAATGCCGGAATGGTACCTAACTTAAGGCCACGGCCGCTTCCTTCCCTCTTCCTTGTTTATCCTATCAATGCAATAATAAAACCATAAATACTTGCACGGTAGATGCTGCATCATATTCTTAACTATTTTTAGCCATTTCTACTAATTTACGAGGTTTATATGAACATCAAGCATTACTGACACTACTTCTTTCACTCTATTTTACGTGTGTATTTATCTCTTAAAAAAAACTATTTATTCAGGATCTATGCCTCGACTGCTATCTTGTGGCTGCGGGTGAATGAAAATTTGTGTTATGGAAGTATAACCCTAGCAACCGTGCAGGCTAGATCTTCTCTCCAGGATCTCAAATCTGGGTAAACCTCAAGTGAACTCCACAACTCGTCGCAGAAGACACTCCTGTTATTTTTGATCGGCCGGGTGGCTACACATCTTTACTTTCCACTCGCGCCGAGCCAACAAAGCATATAGGCCGACTCCTCGTTGGATGTCAGCCTCCCTACCACCAACCACCATGACGACCACCACCACGACCATCACCACTACCTTTGCGACCGCTGCTCACACCTTTTCCTCGCTTTCCATCACAACTGTTACGTCGTCCCATTCATCGCCGCTTCTATCCACCTCTCTCCCCGCGCTACCTCCTGTTGATCCACCTCGACTATTACGTATTCCTCCCCGCTACTTTACCCGCCCTTCTACGCTGTCTACATCTGCCTTGCCGACCACGACATCACCACCACCACTGTCCGTGGTAACAGCAGCAGCCGCTCATCAACCTCCAACACCGTCAGACACATCAGCCACAAACGAAGTCTTCAGTTGCGTCGTCCGCGGCGTAAGCCCACTCATCCTGGCAACCGACATTCAAGAACAACTTCGCCTTCAAGCCATACCCGTCAAGAGGGCATTCCGTATCTACAACTCCACCGGTCCGACGTATTTAATCAGACTTCAGCTTTCCAGTGCAGCAGCCGTCGCCCACCTGATCTCCAGCGGAGCACTTCTCTACGGCCGTCGTCATCCCGTCGAACCCTCTCGTTCACCTCCCCGCCCTAGATATCACCACTCCACCTCTCGTCGCCATACCCGGCCTGATCATCCTCCCTTCCAACGCTCTATCTATGTCCGTCCAACTCCTTCTTCTGCTAATATCTCCCTCCCACCACCACCGACCCTTGAACATCTCCGACACCTCACAACTGTCCTCTATCACATCGCTTCAACACTTTACCACCTTACACTTCCACGAAACTTCCTTCTCGACACTCCTGTATAAATCTCAATCCGTATAGCCAGTCATCCAAATTTTCACACCGTTTTTCCCTCTTCTTCATTTCAAACATCCCACTGTTCTCTCCACATCTCCCGGCCCGAGAGATCGCGACACGATCTAGGGGGCCCGCCCCGTCCTTCGGGCGGGGAATGAAAGCTCTGCAGCAGCAGCAGCAGCAGGCTAGTGGTCATCTGAAATTAGCAGCCGTTGATGGATAATTAAACCGCGAATTCCAGTAGCAAGATAAACTCAACCAACCAGTCGCGTGCACAGGCAGAATAAACCAATATTGATATACCGGTATACAGGATGAAGCGTATTTCGCGCACTCAAGCGTCCCTCACACCACAGTCCAATATATACAGTCGCGGCTCTGATGATATTTTTCATCCGAGGAGACTACAGCTAGTCACAAATACGCCTATCAACGCTATTCCAAAATTTCTACTAACAATGTGCGTTCCTTATTTATGCCACAAGTTAAAAAAACTGTGGCAGCCAAAAATTACATGAAATATAACTAAAGAAAGGAGACACTAGCGATGCGAGGACTTAAAGATATATATAGAGATCAGAATGTTTATCAACGATGGGTACCTCCAAAAAATTAAATATAATCACATTTTAAAAGAAACATATATATAACTCGATGTATACTACGTGAATGAAAATATTGATATTCATCAAACACATTAAATGATTTTAACAGGAATGAGTAAATAATCCAGCATTGAAGAGTAGAAGTTGCACAATATACAGATCCATTCACAATGTTCAATATAAGTAAGCGACTTCGAAGTGTAAGTTTCTCCTGTTACCTTGTTTCCTTTCGGAATTTGTCACGCTTTGGATGAGACGGCAGTGTTGAGATACGGCTTAACGGTGGAGGAATTTCTGTTTCTATAAAATCAGCATTATTTTAATACGGAAAACTTCGACAAGGAGGCTCACGCCTGACATATGATAGTCCTGGTATCTAGCGCTGAACGCTGGAACTGGCTGCAACGTTGCGCTGCGTCGTGGCTGCAAGGCGAAGCGAATGTAATTTTTCACGGCCGACTGGATACGGGAGACCTAAGATTCACCGCCATCTAGCACCACATGTAACGTCACGCAAAAGCCGAACATAGCCGACTCCGCTCCGACCCGAAACAGTTCACTGTAGCACCTGACAGGAGCCAGCGGCTGCGCGCGCACTGGGACTCGCATTAGTGTACAAGTAATCATTTAAGAAAATACTGAAATATACACTTTCACTGTATTACGCATGATGACATGAGATCATCCCCAGTAGTCATTATCAAAAGTAACTTGAAGTATATTTTAAAAATCGAAGTTCTTTTTCTTTTCAGAAATATAAATACAAAGTACAGAATAAATTTTATAGTAAATATCACTTTGTCAGAAACATAATGTTGAACTTCAGCGGGATAGGAATATATCATAAAATAATTTTATTCAGAACTGTTCTGTTAGTTTTGTGCCTTCCTTGGAAAACTCTCTGTAAATAAAGAATATTTTCATGACAGCAAACAATATGTGTAATTCAGTGTAACTTTATCATTGATGTAAAACGAAGATTCGTTTAGACACCAGTATTCAATAGAAAATAAAATTGTACAATAAAATACACAGTTATTATTCGTGAAGAGCTAGTTATCTCCCTAGAAATAATGTCTTTAGTTAATCTCCGTTTCACCCCCAACCTCGTAATTATCTCTGTTTCTGTTTATATCTCCATAACAGTGAGAAGATGGTGGTGATTATTAAAAACCAAACCCCAAACAGCATGGCACTACAGCCCTTGAAGGGCGACCGCTGCTCATCCCGAAGGCCTGCAGATTACGAGGTGTCGTGTGGTCAGCACGACGAATTCCCTCGACCGGTATTCTTGGCTTTCTAGACCGGGGCCGCTATCTCACTGTCAATTCTAATCACGTAGGCTGAGTGGACATCGAACCAGTCCCCAGGTCCAGGTAAAAATCCCTGACCTGGCCGGGAATCGAACCCGGGGCCTCCGGGTAAGTGGCAGGGACGCTACCCCTACACCACGGGACCGGCGTGGTGATTATTGTCTTAAGAAAAAATACACTGGGCAACCATCAACGCTTAACAAACTGATCACAGAAAGAAGTCTGACACTTCAACAAGTGAAGGAATCGACCAAAGAAAGACAAGGGTCACAAAGGGCGTGAAAATGAAAGACTCCGTAGCATTCGCAGATGTAATACCGCCGGGGTCGGAAATGAACAAAAGTTGATCAAGAGAGGTTGGACAGGACTAATGGACGTGTGGAGTCTGGCACAACTAAGTGGAAGCAATGATAGGACTCAGCTAAGGGCCTCGTGGTCGCCAACCCACGCTCCCAAGCTGAAAGCCCCAGGGACCCCTTTTAGCCGCCTCTTACGACAAGCAGGGGATACCGTGGCTATTATATTCTACAGACCCTGCAACATCAGAGGGTACAGGGCGAGTTGGCCGTGCGGTATCGGGCGCGCAGCTGTGAGCTCGCATCCGGGAGATAGTGGGTTCGAACCCCACTGTCGGCAGCCCTGAAGATTGTTTTCCATGGTTTCCCATTTTCATATCAGGCAAATGCTGGGGCTGTACGTTAATTAAGGCCACGGCCACTTCCTTCCCACTCCTAGTCCTTGCCTGTCCCATCGTCGCCATAAGACCTATCTGTTTCGGTGCGACGTAAAGCAAGTTGTAAAAAAACATCAGAGGGCTCCATGAAAACGTTATATATTACCAACAATAAGCCTATACAGTACTTCAGTGTAAATTTAATAATAAAGATTTCTATATTGGATATATAATTCTGAATTTTTGAAAAATAATGTGCATAGCTACAACACATGCAAATGTTTATTTAGCACATTATTCTACGCTGCTATTAGCTCCGTAGCTTAATGGTCAGCGTCAAGACCTGCATTTCAGAACGTCATAGGTTCTATTCCCGGCCGGATCACTTTTTAACTGCGTCTAGTTAATTTAATTCGGGGACTGAGTGGATTGTTTTGATAGTGGTTTAACCTCACATTAACGCATTTTTGGGGCTGCCGACGGTGGGATTCAAACCCACCATCTGCCTCATGCAAGCTAACAGCTGCGCTACCCTAACCACATGGCCAACAAACTCGGTACTTGTAATATTGAATTCATCCCTCCACATATATTTGGCGTTAGGAAGGGCATCCGGTCGTAAAGCAGGCTCCAGTCCACATGTACTGCACAGTTGGCACCCAACTTCACAAGGATGTGGGAAAAACAGAAGATGAATAGGAAAATTCCATGGCACTATTGCTTTCCTATTGCATCTGTTATAGCTATGGACATTTTTTAAAACTCAGAAATGTTTGTTTGTTTGTTTGTTTGTTTGTTTCTTTAAAGGGGCCTAACAGCTGTAATCGGAAAATTCAGAACTAGTATCCAATCTAGAAAACTTTAATATTAAAGTTTTACTGAAGTACTGTATAGGCTTATTGTTGGTAATAGCCTATATAACGCCTTTCATGGAGCCCTCTGAGTTTGCTGGGTCTGTAGAATATAATATCCACGGTATCCCCTGCTTGTAGTAAGAGGCGGCTGAAAGGGGTCCCTGGGGCTTTCAGCTTGGGAGCGTGGGTTGGCGACCACGAGGCCCTTAGCTGAGTCCTGTCATTGTTTCCACTTAGTTGTGCCAGACTCCACACTTTCATCAGTCCTGTCCAACCTCTCTTGATCAACTCTTGTTCATTTCCGACCCCGGCGGTATTACATCTGCGAATACTACGAGTCTTTCATTTTCACGCGCTATGTGACCCTTGTCTTTGTACAATTTTATTATTTACTGAGAACTGATATCTAACCAAATATTCGTTTTACTTCAGCAATAAAATTACACTGAATTTTAAACATATCGAGAAGCCTCCGTGGCTCAGGCGGCAGCACGCCGGCCTCTCACCGCTGGGTTCCGTGGTTCAAATCCCGGTCACTCCATGTGAGATTTGTGCTGGACAAAGCGGAGGCGGGACTGGTTTTTCTCCGAGCACTCCGGTTTTCCCTGTCATCTTTCATTCCAGCAACACTCTCCAATCTCATTTCATTTCATTAATCATTCTTTAATCATTGCCCCAGAGGAGTGCGACAGGCCTCGGCAGCCGGCACAATTCCCATCCTCGCCGCTAGAAGGGGGCTTCATTCATTCCATTGCTGACCCGGTCAAATGACTGGAAACAGGTTTAAACATATCGTTTGCTGTCATAAAATGAATAAATATTCTTTATTTACAGAGAGTTTTCCAAGGATTCTGGCTGAAGACACAAAACTAATAGAACAGTTCTGAATAAAATTATTTGATGATATATTTCTATCCCGCTGAAGTTCAGCATTATGTTTCTGACAAAGTGATATTTATAGTAGTATCAAATTTATTGTGCAGGCGTACTTTGTATTTATATTTCTAAAGAAAAAACTTTGAATTTTAAAATATACTTCCAGTTATTTTCAACAATTTTCAATAATTATTAAATGATCTCATTTCATCATTTATAAAATGCGTTTCTAAAATTATGACAATGCGAGTCCCATAGCGCGCGCAACCGCTCGCCTCTATCGGGTGCTAGAGTAAGATACTGTTCCGGGTCGGAGCGGAGTCGGCTATGTTCGGCTTTGCGTGACGTCACACGTGGTGCTAGATGGCGGTGAATCTTAGGCCTCCCACTGGATACCTCGCTGCGCTCAGCTAGAGCGACGCATCAAGTCGGCCGTGAGTTTTTATACAATAGCATTGTACTACGCAAACTTTTGCCGCTTGATGGCACGAGAGTACTAATCGGACTAGAATGGAAATGTTTTCAATAACCCACCTGAGGTAGGCAGGACATCAGCTGCTCGGAAAGCTTTTACGCTACCTCTTAATCTAATGATTTTATATCAGAGACGTGTATGAGTTCAACATTCGTAATTTTAAATAATAATAATGTTATGAGTTTTACGTCCAACTACGTACATTGTTATGGTTTTCGGAGATGCCGAGGTGCCGGAATTTAGTCACCCAGGACATCTTTCATGTGCCAACAATTCTACCGACACGAGGCTGACGTATCTGAGCACCTTCAAATACCATCGGACTAAACCGGTATCGAACCTGCCCGTTTGATTTTCCTTGGGCCGACTGGGTAACAGCAGAGATGAGCGCAACCCAGCCAAAAAAAGCGTGGACATGCGATTTTCGAAGAGAGGTGCCCGAGCTGTCAGTGGAGAGATGGCGTGGAATGACATCATCTGACGAATAAGTTTGAGTGGTGTCTTTAAAAGTAGGAGGAATTCCCCTTTTAATTATTACAGGGACAGATAAAGCTTCGCCTACTCAAATTCTCTTTGTTCTGTTTTCTAGAAACATAGCCACCCATTCAGTCACTCTTTTGTTAAGTCAAATTGCACTAATTTTTGCCAGTCGTCTCCCATGATCTACCCTATCAAATGTCATAGATAGGTCAATCACTATACAGACCATTTGACCTCCTGAATCCAAGATATCTGCTATATCTTGCTGGAATCCTACAAGTTGAGCTTCAGTGGAATAACATTTCCTAAAGCCAAACTGCCTTCTATCAAACCGGTTATTATTTTCGCAAATATGTCTAATATAATCAAATACAATGTTTTTCCAAAATTGACATGCAATGCATTTCAAATTGACTGGCCTGTAATTTTATGTCTATCAACCTTTCCTTTATACACAGGGGCTACTATAGCAACTCTCCATTCACTTGGTATAGCTCCTTCATGCAAACAATAATCAAATAAGTACTTGAGATATGGTACTATATCCCAAGCCATTGTCCCGAAACCTTATCAATTCCAGCCGCTTTTCTAGTTTTCAACTTTTGTATCTTACTGTAAATGTCATTGTTGTCATAGGTAAATGTTAATACTTCTTTAGTATTAGTCACGTCTTCTATCTGGACATTATCCTTGTAACCAACAATCTTTACATACTGCTGACTGAATACTTCTGCCTTTTGAAGATCCTCCCGTACACAATACTCCTTGTTCATTACTGATTCCTGGAATGTCCTTATTGGAAACTGTTTCTGCCTTAAAGTACCTAAACATACTCTTCCATTTTTCACTAAAATTTGTATGACCGCCAATTATGCTTGCCATCATGTTATCCTTAGCTGACTGCCTTGCTAGACTCAATTTCCTAGTAAGTTCCTTCATTTTCTCCTTACTTCCAGAGTCATTTCCAACTCTATTTCTTTCCAACCTGCACCTGATTCTTAGTCTCTTTACTTCTCTATTATAATATAGTGGCTCTTTACCATTCCTTACCACCTTTAAAGGTACAAACCTATTTTTACATTCCTCAGCAATTGCTTTAAACCCATCCTAGAGTCTATTTACATGTTTATTTACCATTTTCCACCGATCATACATGGTTACTTTTTAAAAACTCCCTCATGCCTGTTTTATCAGCCATGTGGTACTGCCTAATAGTCCTAATTTTAATACCTCGCTAATTTCACCTTTTTCTACAACAAAAACATCTACGTGATCACTAATACAATCGATTACTTCGGCTTCTCTATAGAGCTCATCTGGTTTTACCGGCACCACATGCAGAATATTCTTCCCTCTAGCTGGTTCCATCACTTTCTGAATCAGCTGCACCTTCCCATATTAACTTATTTGCCATTTGTTGTTCATGCTTCCTGTCGTTCGCATAAGGTACCTACCCAATTGACATTTGGTAAATTGAGACCACCCATTACAATCACATTCCTTTCCTTATCGTTTCCCACGTAGATGATTATCTTATCAAGTAATTCTGAAACAGCGTCAGCGCTACCCTTTCCCGGTCTGTACACTACAAAGACATCAAGTTTCCTATTATCTTTAGAAATGAGTCTTACACCTAGAATTTCATGTTTGTCTTCTTTAACTTTTTCGTAGCTTATAAATTCTTCTTTCACCAGAATGAATACTCCCCCTCCTACCAGTCCTATCCTATCTCTACGATACACACTCAGTACCGTGAGAATATTTTCTATATCCATTATATCGTTTCTCAGCCATGATTCAACTCCTATTACAATAGCTGGTAAGCATATATCTATTAAATTAATTCTATTCCTTTCAGCACTAACATTTTTATGTCATCCCTACTTGACTTCCACTTCCCTGTTCCCTTATCACCGCACCCTGGGCCACCCCGTTTCCCTGAATGAACCTCCCTATAACCCTTCTAAACAAATTTCCTAACTTATATGTACGACTGCGATTTATGTGAAGGCCATCTGAGCACAGATCCCTATATCCTACCCACCCATTACGACCCAGTTTCCCACATACCCACTCCCCAATCACCTTCCAGTCAGTTTCCCTCCTACACAGTATTCCACCGATAACAATCTCCGCCTCCTGAAAATTCACCTGTCATTGAAAAATTTACTGTCATCCTCATTTAGATCGTCAAACAATGTATAATATAATCTTCTACTCTTATATGGAAATACAGTATGTAATGCCCATAAAAATTCTATAATCGTTTACATTTACAAGTACCACTGATCCATTATATGGCTATATTAGTGAATTGCAGCTCTACTGGAAAACACTTGTTTAGTCCCATGTCGTTTCCCGTTATTTATTCTTTTATGTGGCCAAGAAGTTAGAAAAATGACGACTTTGACATGAGCAGGTAATTGAAAAATTTACTTTCATCCTCATTTAGATCGTCAAACAATGTATAATATAATTTTTTAGTCAGCCGAGAAACAAATATAGGATGTTTCCGCACTTTCCTAACTTTTCGGTTTTTCCTTTTTAATAGATGATCAAGAAGAAGAAGTTTTTCGTAGGACGCCATTCTCTCAATTGACTATTCCCCGGTATGAACCGAGCAAGTATTCACAAGTTGCGCCACTGATCGCCCGGTACTTAAATCCACTGGCAACTAGTGGCGCAACTAGCTGCGCAACTAGCTGCGCCACTACCGCCCACGGCTAATAGCGGCCTAGGACACCGTGTGCCAACATTGTGGAAGAGTCTGTCGCTCCAGAACTGGATTATACAGCTATCAAAGAACTCATGTGATGGAAGACAATCATACTCGATGACGAGTGATAGCATAATAAAAATAAAAAGGTCTTATGAATAGTTCTAATCTTTGCAAACATTGTAAAGTCTGTAAATATTTTGTAAAGTCGTGTTGATGAGTTGGGTACCTACTTCTCAATTACAGATGAAAAACCGGTCGCTAACAATTTCGATCTTCCTTCCTTCAATCAATCAATCAATCAATCAATCAATCAATCAATCAATCAATCAATCAATCAATCAATCAATCAATCAATCAATCAATCAATCAATCAATCAATCAATCTCATTTAGGGCTGTCGTCCCAGATGTTAGATTCCCTGTCAGTTGTTTACCTGGTGCTTTCCTGAACATTTTCAAAGAACTTGGTAATATATCGAACATTTCCCTTGATAATTTACTCCAGTCCCTTATTCCTCGTATTATAAATGTATATTTGCCTCAATTTTTCCTCTTGAACTCCAACTTCACCTTCATGCTGGCATATGTACCCGTAGTAGCAGCGATTGACAATTACGAGTTTGGGGGGGGGGCACAAAAATGTATGGAGAACAAAAAATTCCGGGTCCAATGAGCATAGCGGGGTGGGGGTGGGGTTAGATGTAAAAAAATGAAAAAAAACTCCTATAAAATGGTTTTGATGCTTTCTGAACGAATTTCGATAGAGACGTAAAGGTTGACAGTTTACTAACGTAAGCTCGGTAATAATGGTACTACAGTAGCGGCGACTGGGAATTAACAGTGGTGGTGGGGGGGGGGGAGAAACAGAATTACGGACAACAAAAAGTACCTGCGTTAGTGGAATATAAACTGGAAGAAAAGCTACAAAGTGGTACATTTTTTATGCTCTCTGGGCGAATTCCCATAGAGAGGTAAAGGTTTTACCAATTTAAGTGTGGTAACAGCAGTTTTTGAGATGTTGATTCAATACTAGACTACAGAACAAAACTTTCACCAAAGGAACAATATACATATGTATTACAATTAAATAGATGTGCGGTGTGATTATACAGTCAAAAATACATATGTATTACAATAAAATGGACGTGCGGTGTGATTATACAGTCAAAAATACATATGTATTACAATAAAATGGACGTGCGGTGTGATTATACAGTCAAAAATACATATGTATTACAATTAAATGGACGTGCGGTGTGATTATACAGTCAAAATACATATGTATTACAATAAAATGGACGTGCGGTGTGATTATACAGTCAAAAATACATATGTATTACAATTAAATAGATGTGCGGTGTGATTATACAGTCAAAAATACATATGTATTACAATAAAATGGACGTGCGGTGTGATTATACAGTCAAAAATGCATATGTATTACAATTAAATAGATGTGCGGTGTGATTATACAGTCAAAAATGCATATGCATTATAATTAAATAGATGTGCGGTGTGATTATACAGTCAAAAATACATATGTATTACAATTAAATAGATGTGCGGTGAGATTATGCAATCAAAAATCGTTTAGTATTTGACTAGACACAAAGAAACTAACAGACAATAAAGAGACTGCCAGACGGATGACTGCACGCGACAATCGGTGAATCATACCTCAGTGTCCTTGATCTCGGCAAAGAGACATACCCGTGCTACCCCTCTTCATAGCACATGCAACGTCTCCAGTGCTTAATGAGGCGCTATGCAAATCGGTCAGTTGCGACGAACGACATTTTGTACGTATTTCCGCTAATAATTAAAGAAAATAAACTAAAGAGCCAGCTGATAAGATAACGGGGCTCGTACATTTTTTAAATAATTCCAATAATTACTCATTTTAGCAGGCTAAAATGGAATAAAAATGTAATGTTTTCTCCACAAAGTGGGGGGGGGGGGCGGGGCGACTGCCCCCCTCGCCCCCCTTAGTAGCCGCTAGTGTCGTACTATACAATAAAACTTTCACCAGAGGAACAATAGTTACGCACGCATTACAATTAAATAGAAGCACGGTGTGATTATACAATTAAAAAGTAATTTAGTGTTTGACTACACACGAACAAGATAACAGACACTGAGTGAGATTGCCGGACTGACAAGCGTGCCCCCTTGGCAGAAATATATCCCTGCTACCCTTCGTCGCAAAACCTGCTGCTTATTGCTGTAGCGCTGTAGAATTCGGTTAGCCGTGACGAACGACATTTTGTGCGTGTTTCCACTAATTATTTTTCTTAATAATTAAATAAATTATCGGCTGAAAAGACAACAGGGTTTATACAAATTGTTTTTTTAAATCCCAGTTTCAGCCGGCTAAAATGGAATAAAAATGTATTTTTTTCCGCAAAGTTGGAGGGGTGCAACCCCCCCCCCCACTAATCGCCGCCACATCAAGTATTTATTTATATCGTGTCAGAAGCATACATAAGTACAGTAGAGAGAATACGCGACACTCTGCGACATGTCGAGGGACAGCGATTAGAGCTCTGTCTAGCGGAGTGACCTGGAGTTAATGATTCTGTCATAAGAGCACGTGTATTTGTTTGTGAAGTTTTCGGTTATATTTATGCGTTTGCAGTAAGTTGACATAAATAGTAGCGTGTGTTACTCCTTTATATCTTCTCTCAACATGAGTGGAAAGATATGTGCTGTGTTTGGCTGCAATAACTATGAAGTGTAGAAGGATTCGCGGTCTTTCTTCCATTTCCCTCGTGACAAAAAGGTATAAGTAAATATTGTGTTTGCATACATATTCTTCAAGTGACACGAGATTTTTATAGTACTTCCTAAACTTCTGACCTGCTCGACCCATATTTTAACTGGCTTAAAATATAATAAGCTTATTATATTGTATAGTGCAGCAGTTAACCTTAATAAGCCTATTTTATTGTATAGTGCAGCAGTTAACCTTCAATACCGATGTGTTGTTGTAGGTGCGATCAGTGGGTTTTGATTTAATTCAGGAAAATGCATATGCATATGTGTGTGGCTGCTTGTGTTCCAAGTTAACCCATTTGGAATGACGTAATGCGTTGTCAAGCACTGAAGAAAATGTGGGTGACTTAAGAAATGTACATATTTTGTTGAAACAAAATGATGATACAAATTTGCTTTATCCTAATGTAATGACAAGTATTACTTAGAGGGAAATTTTGAAAGTTTTTGAGGCTAAATGTATAGATTTTCTTTCTGTTAGTGGGCTTCAAGTTAAAAGGAAAATTGTCCAGCTCTTAAATGTCAATTCATTGAATTATGTGTGTAAGGAGCGTGCCGATATTTTTATTAATATTTTTATTAAATGAGAAAAAAAGGCAAATCTAGCCATAGAAGTTCAGGCAGGAATGCTAAAGCTAGAAAAGTAATGCATAAATGAAAGAGTAAGGACTTTAACAGAAGTCCATTTCACATCTTGATTATATGTCTAATTTCAGTCTGTAAATAATCATCTGTTAAATAATTCTTCATTCGTTTATCCAAAATTGCTGTACCAACTTTGAAGTTAATATCTTAATAACACTTCCCTTTTAGACGTAATTTATTTATCCATTTCCGTATATGCTTTTCCACTGATATTTGAATTTAGCGCGAATTTTCAGGTCACGCCACTAGGAGCGCCACTTGCGAATTATCTCCCATTTTAACAAGGCTAAATCCGGAAGTGTCGCGTATTGTCTCTACTGTATTTGGTCACATTCACACGGGAATGGGTAATGGACTACACGACTCCTTCACGAATTTATGCGAAGTCACACGCCTGTGTTCAAACGTTTAATAGGACATGTTAAACTAATATTCTTATATTAAAACACGTGGCAGTAAGGAGAAGTATGATAAAGCTGGACAAAGAATGAGGGCGATCTCAGACTTTATAGAACGGTACAGTCCGAAGCAGTGTTGCCAACTTATATTTTCAAGATCCCCTAAATACTACGAAAAATCCGCTAAAATTCCGCCAAGAAATATGTTCTCAAATAATGAGCAATAAAAATGAGCAATAATAATAATAAATGTCTGCACTCACCTGATCTGTGAGTTTCACTGGGATTAACCCCCTGCCTGCGAGCCGGTGAGCTAAAACTTGTAGGCGTATTGGTGCCGGGTGCAAACTAGGTGAATCCCCTACCTCAAGGGCCACACACAAAACAGGCCAGTTCATTAAACGGTCTTCCTTCATAGCATAAATATAAATGCTACTCTCTCACAGTTTCATTATCTGTAGTCATTCGTCAACTGAGAGAAAATTACCCTTTCTCCACGCATTACAAATTTATGATACTATGATCTCATAACATCAAATCCAAATAACATGTTTCCCTAGCTCCTGACAAGAAATACGGAATAGCTTGGAGACAGACTGGAGTATAAATTTTTTTAAAACATAGAATGTATAACACTCTAAATTCCGCTATAATAAATCTAGAATTCCGCCAAAAAATCCGCTGTCCGCTAAATGATATATTTCTCCGCCGGCAGGATTCTAATTCCGCCAAATTTAGCGGAAAATCCGCTAAGTTGGCAACACTAGTCCGAAGTTGTGCGGAAGTTTCCCTACTTCTCAGTTACATTTAGTTGTTTATCTGAAACCTGGAGTGGTGCTTTGGCTGAAGACTTATGCAACCAGTAGTTGAAGATAACCTCTCTCATGATCTGTTCTATCGAAAAGAGTAAAATGCCTCTTTAGTTATCCCCGTTAACATGATAGCCTGTAAAACCGTCCGTTAATGATATCTCCCTTTAAATCCTCTGTCGAAAAAAGTGCACATGAGAAAAATGTTTTAGAAATAGGTTTCCATCAAGGTTAGTCTTGTGTATTTTGTGGGAGAGCAAAATCACTGTTTCGGCTTCCTATAAACCCCCAGTCCATTCCGGGAATTTGAAATCCTATGGACCTTCAAAACTACCTTTGGACAGGTGAATGCTGAATATGAAGTTTAGTTGAAATATTTCCAGTAGATTTGCAGTTATAAAAAAATGTGCTTTGCACGCACCTGCTTTTAGGCGAAGCCCGCTGGGACATAGACTGAAAAATCGGTCCGTTAATGACATCTCCCTTATGAATCCTCCTGTCATAAAGGTGCACATGAGAAAAATGTTTCAGAAATTGATTTCCATTAAGGTTGGTCGTGTATATTGTGTGAGAGCGTAAAATCACTGTTTCGATCTTCCTATAAACCCCCCAATCCATTCAAGGACTTAGAAATAATATTGACCATAAAACCTACCCAAGGTCAGGTGGATTCTATAACTTATATGTTTGGTAGAAATATATCCAGAAATTTTCCGGTTATAAAAACTCATAATAACACCAAAGCTAAAAAAAAAAAAAAAAAAAAAAAAAAAAAAAAAAAAAAAAAAAATGACCGGGCGAGTTGGCCGTGCGCGTTGAGGCGCGCGGCTGTGAGCTTGCATCCGGGAGATAGTAGGTTCGAATCCCACTATCGGCAGCCCTGAAGATGGTTTTCCGTGGTTTCCCATTTTCACACCAGGCAAATGCTGGGGCTGTACCTTAATTAAGGCCACGGCCGCTTCCTTCCAACTCCTAGGCCTTTCCTATCCCATCGTCGCCATAAGACCTATCTGTGTCGGAGCGACGTAAAGCCCATAGCAAAAAAAAAATGCAGATGGTTATTATCCCTTTCAGACCGTGTACGCACAATTGTGCGAGTTCGTATTTTATTTATGTCTGAGCTTATTTGACGTTTTCTTGGTGCTAGACCGGACTGCAGTGCGTGTGCAGGACACGTAGCATGTATTTTAGTTGTTTTTATTTAGCGTTTGACCACCAGGGGGCGGGAAGAAGAGTTTAAAAATACCGTTGCCTACGTTATAATACAAGGCCTGGAAATAGAGCCCGTAAAACGCTATGGAAGTGGTTACACTGAAGTTCAATGCCGGGCCGTAGGATCGCTATCTTGCCCCCTGTCTACCAGGCTCGCGCCTTTAAACGTGTTCCATTAACTGAGTTGGTTGTGAATGTATTATGTATTCGTCTGATGTTGAGCATTCGCAGTTCCAGTCTTGGTTTATTCACGAGAAATTAAAGGTAGTGGAATTTCGTTTCACAAGTTTCCAGCGAATGTTCCATGTTCGAAACATTATACAGAGGAAGTATTACGCATGAGATACGACTTCAAGCTGATCGAAGTAGGCCTCTGTTCCTAAGTTTTGATCCGAGTTACGTCATAAGAATCGGGCGATCCCAAAATTTGTCACTGGACTTTTTTTTAAACTATGCTACCGTGACCAGCAATCATTTGAGAGGCATCTTCAAACTCAGAAATCTTAAATTAGGAAACCCACGAGGAAAATAATTTGCCCAATAAATTTCACGAAAATGAATGTAGCAAGAGCTAAAAATATTGTATTTTACCCTGAAACAATCTCTGGTTTGTAAAGTATGGAGGTGGTTTTGTCCCGAGAGCATAAAATACAGTTTAAAATAAGCCATTTGTTTTATGGAGCATTTTATTAAATTGTTCAATGCGCATAACGTCTGCAACACCTCACATGGGACATATTCAGGAACGAGAACAAACGAGCATCTTTTAACCGGGCGAGTTGGTCGTACGGTTAGGGGCGCGCGGCTGTGAGCTTGCATCCGGGAGATGGTGGGTTCGAATCCCACTGTCGGCAGCCCTGAAGATGGTTTTCCGTGGTTTCCCATTTTGTCACCAGGCAAATGCTGGGACTGTACCTTAATTAAGGTCACGGCCGCTTCCTTCCAACTCCTAGGCCTTTCCTATCCCATCGTCGCCATGATACCTATCTGTCTCGGTGCGATGTAAAGTCACTAGCAAAAGAAAAAAAGCATCTTTTAGTACCAGTACTGAAGATGAACTCCTCAGTTGGTTAATTAATGATTTCCTGTCATATATTAAGAAACTTAAAATACACTTAGAGAAAGTAAAAAAAGAATCATGAGAGAAATGTATCAGGCATAGATCTTGACTACCCAGTCCATTGTGGCCTGCGTAAAATACCTCATAAGTATACATTTGCATTACGCATTGATGAGGAACCTAACGAAATATGACATCGAGCTCTTCTTCAGCTACCTAAGACGCCAAGCGGGAAAAAACAGACTGTAAAGGCTGTTTAGAACATATCTGTTCTCGAGCTACTCAAAGTCCAACATTGTGTCTTATTCGTTTTCAAGATCGAGGAGCCCTCAGATACCGAAAATCGTCCGTGGCACGTCTGCAGTGAACGACGAAATTTGTCACTTCCGCTACGCAGTACTTGTCCCGAAGAGAGTTACTGAAAGGTGTACGTTTATTTTTTCGAAAGACATGTTCAACAGTGAAATTAAGTGTGGAAAGTGTAAAGGCGACAAACCACCTCTTTTTCTACTATGAACATTTCTGAGACCTCTGTTAGACAACATTGCTTTGAGCCACTCAAGTAGAAGAGAAAGTTTTGAAATTTGATAAGAAGCCCCTCAGATGGAAAGTTTTGAAACTTCAATGACATATCCAAGCCAATGCAGCGCCGCTCTATAAATAAAGTACTGTCAATACTCGCAAAAACATTCAGTTCTTTTTATTCAGGATATACTTTCCTTTTTGACATATACGGCCATGCGAATACAGAGGGGCAAGAACGCGATCCTAGCGGCTGAATGGTGAACTAGGAAGCAACCCGTTTCCACGAGTGCATTTCAAGGCCTTGTATTATAGCGTAGGCAACGAAAAATACAGTTCATCGGCAAGATGGCGGGTAGCAGTAATGCTTAAAATATGTATTTATGTATTGCATTCATATTATTCTAGAAGCTTTACTGAATATCAGAATATAATCAATGAAGTGTGTAAATTGTTTAGCGAATGTAAATTGTGAACTTTCAACATCGTACGTAATACCATGAGGTTTTGAATGTTAATACGCACAAGCGTGCGGGCTAGGTTTCCCTACAGGCACTGCCTTCGTAATGTCCAGGCCGTACTGTACCTCTGATGACGTCACGCTTTGGAGGGGACTTGAAGGCGATACGCATACGCTCCACTTGAATAACACACTCGTTTAAATTACTTAAAGAACTGTTAACACCTTATAAAACCAAAACCTATCCTCAAATATTTGTTAATTCTGACATACAATGCATATCCTTCTCCGTAACGTTCTATTTCTCGCGTATATACGTTCGTTTGCGTGAGTACAGCCTAACACTTTGAGACATATTCTTGCGATTTTATCCATTTTCCGGTTAACTAGAACATTCGCATCATACACACTGACAGAAAACATGCAGCCAATTACCATTACTATTTATTACAAATATAAATTATTTCTGTACCTCACTAATGAACACTGCAGCTTTCCTAGACCTCTTACAGGAAGTTACACCAGTATGAAGTAGGTCTGCTCTCCTTGAAGCACATTGTTGAATACACAAGTCGGTGTGAATTTTAGAAAAGTTATTTAAAAATATATTCACCCAAATATATATACACTGTCCGGCCAGGTCTTCCAATTTCTTCCCGCAGTCACAAATGACTAGGGAATGTGCCAACTGCATTGACTCCAAAGCCAAGGATTTTGTGACACACTTAGGATTGTCAGAATTTAGAAATACCATATTATATGTATCTGACACTAACACACAAAATGCTTTGTACAACTCAATTCCAAGTTCTATTGACATGTGTGATGGACACAGATTTACATAAATAACACTGCTGTTTGAAACTCATACTTTTTTTTTTCTATTTGCTTTTCGTCGCACCGACACAGATAGGTCTTATGGCGACGATGGGACAGGAAAGGTCTAGGAATGGGAAGGAAGCGACCGTGGCCTTAATTAAGGTACATCCCCAGCATTTGCCTGGCGTGAAAATGGGAAACCACGGAAAACCATCTTCAGGGCTGCCGACAGTGGGGTTCAAACCCACTGTCTCCGAATACTGGATACTGGCCGCACTTAAGCGACTGCAGCTATCGAGCTCGGTGATACTCATAAATAAAACTTGCATTATCAAGTACACCGAATTCAGATAAGCCATAGGTCTGATTACATAAAAATATAGGGCCTACCTAATGTTACCCATGTTTATGACATTAAAAAAATTTAACTCACCATCTGGACGAGACACACTTATTTCATTCAGGATGTGATTTTCAGGAAAGTGCTTGATACACACAACTGTGTTGTGATTAACTATTAAATTCTCCCTGGGAATAGCCTTCCTCCATAACTTAACTCGTTCTTCATCAGAAGGAAACACAAATACCGGAGTGTACTCTCCTTGTTTATAATTGGCTTTGCACCAGGCACGCAGCAACTTTTAGGCATGGTGATTTCCCTCACTGATCATCTTAATTCAAGTATATACAATTCGTGGTTAATAATAAAACACAGAATGCATTAAGTCAATTAATTTTACACTACAAATCTAACTTTAGACAAATAAACTACAAAATTAAAACACTGAAGAACGATCTTCTTAACCTACAGCTTCACATAAATACACGCTCACACTAAGTTTTCTTCACTAATTAACGACTTTCCACTTAATAGTGCAGTTGATGACGACTCATTCTCACACATATCTGAGTGAACACGCGGCCATCGTTAAAAATTTCAATAAAACTGCGAAAATCTATGTTTAACTCTACTAACTCATGTGCTAAACTTCCCCCCTAACGATCAGCTGATTGCTTTCCCGCGCTCGTTACAGTACGGCCTGGACATCACGAAGGCAGTGCTACAGGCAATGCATGCAAGAGTGCTGTGTGCTGCCACCAAAAGGACTGTGAAAGCAGAACTCATACTCTACATTAGAAATGTAATGTATAACATTTTAATTGTTTAAAATACATTGTTCCACACTGTAAAATAGAACATTTGATCATGTACATGTGTATATTGCCATGTCATGAGCTGAATTTTTTTATTTTTTGTAAGTAGTGAATTAAATCCTGACACACACAATTGCGTGGGATAACTGTACGAAAATTTCGCGAAAATATTCAATGTGTCGACACACGGCCGTTACTATTTTATTTATATAAGTATGACCTTTGCAGCTTTTAAAAACTCGTGCGCTTAATATATAAAGACAAAAAATTATACCAAGAAAATGTATTCCTCGACCTAGATAAATAATGCATCATCTCTCACATCCTCATGAAAATAACCATAGTATTTCGCTTCCTGTCTGATGACTTCAATCAATCACTACTGATCTGCATTTAGGGCAGCCGCCCAGGTGGCAGATTCCCTATCTGTTGTTTTCCTAGACTTTTCTTAAATGATTGCAAAGAAATTGGAAATTTATTGAACATCTCTCTTGGTAAGTTATTCCAATCCCTAACTCCCCTTCCTATAAACGAATATTTGTCCCAATTTGTCCTCTTGAAATCCAACTTTATCTTCATATTGTGATCTTTCCTACTTTTAAAGACACCATACAAACTTATTCGTCTACTGATGTCCTCCCACGCCATCTCTCCACTTACAGCTCGGAACATACCACTTAGTCGAGCAGCTCGTCTCCTTTCTCCCAAGTCTTCCCAGCCCAAACTTTCCTTTCCCTAGGGCCTTATGCCAGTACATTCTCAATACGAATACTTAAGACCAGTGACGTATGCTGGGATCAAGGCATGGGCTACCACTAGACTTAGGTTACCCCTTTTCGGTGGCTGGTTTAGTGAACGTCAAGCCATCAGCGTTTTGAGCTGCAGCCAACAGCCAACGGAGAAGCCTGCTGTGTTGTCAAGGCTGCTTCATAAGCTACTGCCCTGGCCTCTGCCACTACCAACATTCAGCACCTGATCAGTGGAGACTGTAGCCTAAGGTTTAGCAAATTCAAGTCCGGTTTTGTGGCTAAATGGATAGAATGCTTGCTTTTGGTCCGATGGCCCCAGTTCAATTTTCAGAATCAACTCCCTTATACTGTTAACTCCCCCTGGCTTGGGGACTGGGTGTTTATGACGTCTTCGCCATTCATTTCATCCACATTAGGTCACCACCAATCCTACAGTAAACATATGCCATGCACTATTATTATTATTGCGCAATTCATGTCCTCGCCGCTAGATAGGGGCTTCATTCATTCCGTTCCTGACCCGGTCGAATGACTGGAAACAGGCTATGCATTTTTATTATTCTTATTATGAAAAAAAAATATTGACCCATCGTTCAGTGGTTAATTAGCTTGCTCGGGAGATCAGTGGTGGTGTCCGGCCCAAGATCATGGATTCGATTTCAACCAACAAAAGAGAACACTAAACCTGAAAGATTGCATTTCACTTTAGCAGCTCTACCAATAAAACGAAAACTACATTGCTCCTATAACAGCAGCCCTGCAGTCTCTTCCTACCAGGATGTAGAATTAATGAGAGTGAAATACCAGCACTCTGTTATCTATATAATTAAGTCAGAAGTGCATGCGATGAGTAACGCATGGTTGATTGTTAGCAGTGGCGATCAGACAGACCGAAGCCTAGCACACCTATCTCCATTGGTCCCAGCTCCTATCCGATATACAGTAGCAAGCCGCTCGGGCGAGTCGAGGGGAGAGGGACGAGAGTCTGGGCTGCAATATCAGTCTCCGATGCCTTTCTCTCAGAAATACGGGTGACGGTTTTTCCCACTGATTTCAGGTGTTGTAAATGTCAGATGCTTACATTATAATGTGTTTTAGACTTCCATCATTCTCAACTGAGGTTTGGACTTCACTGAGAGCCTTGGTAGCCCTCAGTATACGCCACTGGTTAAGACAGATCAAACTCGATTCAACATATTTTTGTCGCATTTATCGTTCATGCGAAAAACAATTCTTGCCTCCAAAAATAACAGAATTGTAAACCGCTAGCAACAAAAGACAATAATGCTGAGTCAAGATGCAGTGTGCAGAATTGGAGCATCTGGCAACTTCACAGTAATAAACTTATATCTAATATAAGGCAGGAGGGAGGGGGGGGGGGCAAATTCTGTCCCAGCACCTAATGTAGTCCCCCTAAGGATTTCCAGTTTGCACGATTAGCATCTAATGTCTAGCCGCGCACAAATGCAAAGCCTCATCCCGTTGTCTTGTTGTGAGAGTTGGTTGTGTGCACCACATTTAATTTCCGTGTACAAGAAGGAGTAATTTTTCATTCGAGCTGAGTTAGGACAGCATTCAAATTAAGAGCCTGTTACTCCTAGAGTGAGCACTGATATGTGTATGAAATACTAGACTGCATTTCAGTCGTGTGGTGTAGTTCCTGGCGTGTAATCGCTACACTTAGGTGGTTGGCGTGAGTTTCTGTAGCGGCCATTATAATAAATCAGGGAATGTTTGTAATTTCGTCCCCTTACTTTGTTTGTTATTTATGAAGTTTATTATTATTTTCAGATGTGAAAACGCAAGCAGTGGGATAAAGAGGTTATTAAGGCCGTGAGGGACAAGATAATGGGTTACAAACGTGAGAGTAAAGCGTTCAACATCCCACGAGTAACACTGAAAGACTATGTTAAAAAGAATACCAAAAAAAAAAAAACATTTTTTCATAAATGGCCTTCAATTAATTCATTATAGGGAAAAGTATTTCGTAAGGTTAGAAAGGAAAATTATATAAACATTAATTGAAATTCTCATAAATTTGGTAGGGGATGAAATTACGAACGCATTTTTGGTACTTTAGTTTTGGCAGTGTGTATGTCAAATATCGACTACCTTACGTTATAACAGTTTCATTGTAAATTCCCTGTAAGTGGAGAATATATTCATTAATAAACTTATATACTAATTTACAGCCTTGACCATAATATTTCTGAATTTCTAAAAGTCCAAACTGCTAAGGCATGAAACATGGGCCCCCTACCTTATGAACAAAAATAAATGAAAGATGCTATTGATTGTAAGGAATTATTATTTATTAATGAAGAACAAATATTTTGGTTGTGAAGCATTAGTTCTTTCTTGCGATTGTAAGCATTGTTGCATGATGCAGCTGAGTAGATGGTACTCAAACTATCCTAACCTTAGAGCACAAGGACATCCACACAAGGGTAATATCTGTAAGCTGTGTGAGAAGTTCCGGCTGTAAGAGGTGCCCTTGATTTGTTCGTTCGGATCAAATGTGAAAGCCACGCGTTACGGCAATTTTACCCTTTTATCATTCCACGCTGATTGCCACGTAGCAAACACATCTGACCGACTCGGACAAAAAATTAGGCTTGATAGTAAGCGTTTGATTTTGATTCCTTGTTGGCAGTTTGTTTGTTTGGAGAAATGCTAACTTCCAAACCACCAACCAAGGAGAGATGGCCGAAAATGAGCCGCACACACTTCAATGGTCTCGGCGCTGAGATGAACAGCGGATTTCTCTGCGTAGGCGACATCTCCAGATGTAAGGACGCTGGAAGCCTTCAACATCTTCAAGCTGGAGGGAAACATGTTCCTGCGGAAAAAAGAATGTATGAGTAACATTTTTCTCATAATTTCATTTTGGTCCGTATTGATGATTTATCACCATCAACAAGGATGAGTAGGTCCACCTATTCAATACTGGATATAATAATATGTTCACATCGGGACTAGTTTAGACCATTGTACTGGATTATCTTCAGCCTTAAATTATAAAAGGAAAAGAGTGTATGTGCAAGAGACATCAATTTTAATGCACTCATTTGTAACCACATATTTCATCAATGCTTCAAGACATGTCAATAGTGTTGATGTTGGGTGTTTTCAAGTTACATTTAATATTTTAATCTAATCGACCGGATAACGATGATTAAGAAAAAGATTGTAATTTTTAGGAATAAATGATATATTCTCGTAATTTATTATATTTTATTTACCTAAAATTCGTAGCCCATATCACTAGGATGTTTCCAACATTGAGTTACTTGCCTGAATGGCTAGAACTATGGATTTTTGTGTATATGTGGGCGGTACTAAGCCAAATCTGCAGCACGCAGACATCTGAAATGTTTAAGTTAGGCGTATTCTTAGATGAATTTTTATGCAGACAAGATCTGTTTTCACAACGACATAACAAAAATAGGATATCTCTTAATCTATCCTAGTCAGAATCTGGAGCAGCTCCTGTGTTTTGGAACATGGTCTTTGAGAAGGCGTACAAAATAATGGTAAAGGCTAAATAATGTGATTTGGTCCGTATTGATGATTTATCACCATCAACAAGGATGAGTAGGTCCACCTATTCAATACTGTCTATAATAATATGTTAACATCGGGACTAGTTTCGACCCTTGTATTGGATCATCTTCATTAAAAGGGCGTGTTAAGGGACACCAACAGAAGAGAAAGACCAAGACATGAACAGTGCAAAATAGATCAAATAATAATAACAGCAGAGAAAGTAGTACTACAAATCTCCTTTCAGAAGACGAAATACGTGACGAATATAAGTGATGGTCCAGAATGGATATTAATAATAATAATGGCGTATGGCCTCCGGAGAGGCCTGGTGCAGGTCTTTTTCTAGTAGACGGCCTATTAGGCGACCTGCATGTCTGTGAAGATGAGGGCCCTAGCTAGGATGATTTCTAATGTTGAATACGCTACACACACCCAGCCCCCGAGCCATTGGAATTAACCAATTAAGGTTAAAATCCCCGATCCGGCCGGGAATCGAACCCGAGACCCTCTGAACCGAAGGCCAGTACGCTGACCATTCAACCAACGAGTCGGACAGCATCTGGGTGAAGTAAGCCAAGAGGATGGGCTAGAATAAGAAGCGACCAATATCCGCATCGGTAATTAGAGCGAGCGTTTCAATTAACTAAAAACACCTGTAATAAGAAGATACTGAGTTTCGGAGTCAAATTACGACATTACAGCACTGTTGTGAAGGCTTGTATGCTTCGAAGACTCTGTGCATGAGTCGAAAAGGACAAGTCAGTCAGCTACTGAAAAGAGAACGCAGGCTACTACGGAAGATCTTGGGTAACAGATAGGTTGAAGCATCGTCGCTGGGCGAAGGAAACCTCGGAACACCTACGTGTAAAGTTTACAGAAGATCAAAACTGAGCGGTCAGCAAATGGCCGAAAAACTGTTCCTGTCATTTCCATTGCTTAATGATAGCCCAATAACTTATTCCACCATTGGAGTCTTCTGTTCCCTTCTCAGGCAACGCGGCAAGCCTTCACAAGACAGATGGAGAAACATTGGGCCGATTGCATGACTATGGTTAAACAATGCCTAAGTATGGCTGCCGCATTGAAAAGAAGTTATTTATAACTTAGACACTGTCTAAAAGCTATTTTCAACCGACCATATTTAAACACTGCCGAGAACACTGTTTAAACTCAAATGAGAGGAGTGAATCACAATCGGAGGTTATATACAATGAAACATGTAATTTGTATTATCATGCTGAGACGCTTCCGGGAAGAAAGGTTAGTCCGACGGCCTCTCTGTGGGTTGCCCGCTGCGAAATCGCAATGTACGGGGAGGTAGAGCTTAAAATAAGATTTCGCTTCTCAAGAGACTTGTTTCTTGAGACTGACCAAGGGACAGTCCGGTAAATGTCAACTTGAATACAATTCTTGGCAACCGATACATTTTATTATACATGGAATAATTTGCATGGAAGTAAAGGACACTTCGACTACATACATGTCAGAATTACTTGTCCCAATCGTTAGAGGGCTGTCGCATCAACCGGGAGTGATTCACTTATATTTAGTGCCAAGTCAGCACATATAATAGTGAAAACTTAAAAGTAGATTGTATGTGGTTTTTACATATATAATCGTCGCGCCAATTCAGGTAAGTTTTCGGCAACTATAAGATAGGAAAAGGAAAGTGGTGGTGATTGTGGTGATTACTGTTTAAAGAGGAAGACTGGGGAAGAAGAGCCGTAGCCATAATAACAGCCCTAATATTTGCCTGGTGTAAAAATAGAGAAACTACGGAAAACAATCTTCAGGGCTGCCGATGATGCGTTTGGAACCTACGATCTCCAGAATGCAAGCTATATATACAGTATGTGCCAAAATATACCGTTCTGGAAATTATGTTAGTCTTATTGTCATTACCTTACTTATCGAGATGATAGTGTAGAATAAATGTTCAAAATGTGCTCCATTGCGCTGTAGGCAGTGTTCATAACGATCACGCAGATTTTCCAACATATCTTGGAACACAGGTTGCTGCAGAGTCCCGAAGAACGAGACGATCTTCAGGCGTAATGCAGGCACAGTTTTGGGTGGATCTGGACAATTGAACATTTGCTCCTTTAATATTCCTCACACGAAAGCATCAGGTGGTGTGAGATCGGGGGAATGTGATGAGTATGGGAACTCAGACCCACGGGAAATTACTCGTCCTGGAAAGGTTTCTTGCAGCATAGCCATAGTCTGTCGAGCGGTGTGGCAGGTCGCCCCGTCTTGTTGGAACCACTGTCTATTCATCTGCATGTTCCTGGCACGACAAAATCTTCTTACATCCTGAATAAATGGCCTGATCACCATGTTCCTATAGCATTCCTGGTCAACAGTAAGAGGTGCACCATCATCATTCTCTATGAAATACGGACCTAACACTGCACACCTAATCATCACACGCACACTATGTAGCGGTTTCTGGACTATAGTGACTGGCCTCTCGAAACCAAGAAAGCGAGTTGTTTGGCGATTGATAAAACCGTCCAAGTGAATGTGACTTTGGTCGGAGAACCATACGTTGAACAAGAAATCTGGATCCTCGTACACCATGGCCAAAAATCGTGCACAGTATTCCACCCTGACATGTCTATCGTGCTCCGTCAATCGTTGCCCAACCTGTTTTCGGTATAGAAATCCACTTATGTCTTTAAACAATCGTCGAAGTGACGTAGGGCTGATGTTTATTTTCAGGGCTGTTCGCCGAAGACTTCGCTTTGGAGACTGCAACACCTGATTGAGGACACGGCCATGATTTTCATTTGTGGACACAGTTACTGGCCTACCAGACCTTCCCTTGCGTTGACACAATACACTAACCGTACGACGAAATTTTGTAACAATAGATATCATACCTATGTTGCTAGGTGCTGCTAACTTTAAACTTGACCCACCTTGATAACCGTTTCCGTACGAGAGACAATCATACTCCACTATAAACACTTTTTCCTCCATCACTTGCAATCACAGAGCACAACGTTCTTTACACAAGTAACAATTCATCATGGCGATGTAACAACACGCAGACGATCAGGCGTGCGCATGTGCACTGCGCGAAAATGAGTACTGTATATTTTGGCGCATACTGTATATGGCCCGTACAACACATTCGGTTACACATAACACAATTACTATTCTTTCATCTTTCCTTCGTCAAAGCTATTTACGACTAGATTACACTCACCATAACAATGCTTCACTTTCTCGTACGTTGGCGTGTCGCTTTAGTGTCGATAATATTATGAGATTTAATTTCCACCGAAAGCGATATTCTTATCTGTGGGCAAGTCATGCTCATGCTTAGCCATATTTGAGGAATGAACAGGAACAGCTGACTGGCGTTCGGCGCGCGCACCAACGAATTTCATTGGTTGCGACAAGCAAAGAGTTGCATGAAAGATACTTCTATCTCCATTTTCAAACCAATATTGAAACTTTAAATGATGTTTAGTTAAACACCGGCTGAAGATCGTGCTCGCTTTAGACGTTGTTTAGGTAGACATCAGTGGCGTGCGGTGGTTTTGAAAAGTAGGTATGCTGTCCAAAATAGGACGTACTAATTACCTGGCTAGGAAGTACAATTTAACGTACGTCAATATATATCCGTCAAACTAACACAGCACGGTAAGTTCATTCTTCAATCGGATAAAATCAAACAAGACTTTATAGGACAGTTAAAGATTTTCAAAAGCAGAATGAGGAAAAGTACCTTAGTACGTTTCATACTTCAGAGGATCCAACAATGATGTAAACTGTAATTTGTTTAATGACCCGAATCGTTCGTCTAATTGTACCATAATGTTGTAAAAATCGAGTAGTATATGAATTTCCTTAAAATTAAATTATTGGATCTTCTTCCCGACATTGTCGTTTAGTTGGTGGACAGTCTTCGATACTATGATAGACCAGAGTCTCGGCCCAAGTTACATCGCACTTATTCCCGAGGTTTAGTATCTCTCTCTTGATTTCCTGAATATTCTGGGAGCATTATAGGATGTCTTGAAGGACTTTGAAAACGATATCAGTGAAGGTAAAAATGTTGCTAAAAATCAGTTACAAAAAGGAAGTTTCAATGCTAGTTAGAAATTTCATGAGGCGTTGTGCCGCTACTATTGTATCCTGCCCCAGTTTGAGCTTTCATCTACAACTTTCCGAAATAATTCAAAAAATGAAGTACAATGTTCTTTCACTGTGTGAACAAGACGAGATGAAAAATTCCACCGTGTTGGAGTATTTCTAGGCATCCTTTTTGCTGTAAATTCTTTCAGTTCATGATATCGTTTGGAGAACTTGTGGAAAAATGTTCCTAATCCCATTAAGGTCTGAAAAAATATTCTACATTCCTTGACACAGAAAACTGACTGTGACAAAATCGGATTAAGCTTGTGACTAAAGCAATGGATAAATATGGCCTTCGGAAAGAGTTCTTGTACTTTGGTTCTTAATACACTTGCGTGGCCGGCCATCACACCTACTCCGTCGAACGTTCGTGCAACCAACCTGTAGTTTAAGTCAAACTCAGTAACGATGTTTTTCACATGTTCAAGCAAACCACTGGCTGTTCGACCTGCGCTGACATCAGCGAAAGAAATTTACCTTTCGTGAACTTTACCACTTTCAGAATCAACGCATCTCAGAGTGGTTAATAGCTGAGACAAATTCATAAGGTGTGAAGTCTCGTCAAGAAGAAGGGTAACAAAAATAGCGTATTTTATTTCTGACATCACTTTTTCCAAAACTACATCACAGACTGCCCTTATTAATTAATCATTTTCTAACCTGTTTGAAGTTCCGCGAAACACGGTCGATGTTTCTAGGTGTGTGTCGCATCGTAAGTGGCGAGTAAGTTCAGTGCACCCAAATAAGCACCCCTGTTCAAAGAACCTTCACTCTCAGAATATCCTCGGAATGGTAATTCGTGAGTAGCTAAAAACCAAAACATCATTCAATCGTTTGAGCACCTCTCTGTTTTTCCGAACGGTTTCATTATATTGTACAGTGCTCGCAGGCAATTGAGCATCGAGCTGAATATCAATTCTAAATTATACAAACGTTCTCAGCTATAACAGTGCAGAAATGTGTGACTACGATTTCCCATGCTTTTGAATGGCACTGTGCAAGTTAGTCAGATTATCATAACCAGTGTCGGACCACACAGTTCGGTCTGTTGTAAAGAGTAAACATGGCCAGAAAAACGGTTTATTAAATTTGGAACTTCCAGCAATCCATTCTGTTTTACTATACTGTGAAGTTTGGAAACGACGAACGCCGTACGGTACTCTTGATTTTTGCTTTTATGCGTTTTTAGGGTTGGACATATCTGGAGAAGGTTTTCCAGATTGAACAATTTCTAGTTTCTCACATAAGCTCCTAGAACGAAACTTTTTGTCCAAGAGTTGTTCAATCACACAAATTGAGTCAACCATCGTAAATATTACGAACCGGTAGTTGAAAGTAAGAAGAAATCATCTTTCACTTAATACTTCTACATAAATACACAAGTAATAATAATTTCGTGTGGCTATTTCTAGCCAAGTGCAGCCCTTGCAAGGCAGACCCTCTGATGAGGGTGGGCGGCATCTGCCATGTGTAGGTAACTGCGTGTTATTGTGGTGGAGGATAGTGTTATGTGTGGTGTGTGAGTTGCAGGGATGTTGGGGACAGGACAAGCACCCAGCCCCCGGGCCATTGGAATTAACCAATGAAGGTTAAAATCCCCGACCCGGCCGGGAATCGAACCCGGGATCCTCTGAACCGAAGGCCAGTACGCTGACTATTCAGCCAACGAGTCGGACAATACACAAGTACGCACTCACGACACAGGCTAATTACAAGCACTGTCCACGTTGCATGTTATTAATATGAAAATAGTTAGAATATACGCTCCTACGCCACATGCTCCACAATAACGCTGGTACCTACTAGTAGGCAAGTTTTTCTCACGCTGTTACATTTAAGAAAAAACTAGTTTTCAGTTCTAAAAGGCACTGGATATTCGTACTTTTAAGGAGTTCTTCACTGCTGTCGGTTGTCACTCACAAGAACTGTTTCAGCAATAAGCTAAATCACTGCTGCACCATGCGCTCGAGCCGGGCAGCGTTGAGTTGTCGGCTTACCATACTCACTTACTGGCGCGGTTACTACGCATGCTCACCTTGGACTCAACGCTGGGCGAGCCAAGCGGTAGGTGTGTCGCGTACCCTCGCTACTGCAGAAATTCGCACTGCAGAATTTATATGCTACGTACTGTAGAAAACCATACTACAGCAGTGTGTAATTTTAAAAAATTGGCAACTGACTAGATAAAATTAATCATTGCTCTTACAGTTGCATTACTTTGTTTACGTTGTTTCTCAAATCCAACGGGTAAGCCCGGCTTAGCCTGCATACCCACAATGCGCGCTACTGGTAGACATTGTCTAAGGCTTAAAACTAGTCATCGTTTCTGCAATCGGCCCATTGTTTTCTCGTGAGTGGAATAACAAGGTTTCACTGTCTAGCAATGACACATATGTACGAGTATAAGTATTAATGTAACAATTAGTATTCTACTACAAACACTGCTATGAAAAACATTCAAGTTAATGAATGGATTTCGAAACAAAACAAATGAGCAACGCAGTGTAAGCAAGCGTGTTTACATACAGTACTTAGTCAATGGGAGATAAAAACTGATATATATATATATATATATATATATATATATATATTTTATAATGAAGAGTTCGGCAAGAAGACTCTGTCTAGTCGTAAACAAAAACATTAAATCAAAGCAAGATCTTATTGAAAACGAGCAGACTCCAACTGATTTGTGAACTGCTCGTTGTAAACAGAAGCCACGGCCATTTTGCGTACCGTCGCGCACCCCTAGTGGTAATCATACGACACCTTGAATACCACTGATCTAAAGGAATTTTCATGTGTATCTTTCTATCAGTATAAAACTTCTGAAGGCATCTGCATTTTCAGAAAAGTGTCAGCAAGGCGTGTGTATTAGTTTCATTGTTTACGTTTTAGAAATGGATAAATTTTGTTTATGCAAGTGCAAATTAGAATATATATATCTAAATTAGGGCTGCCAAAACAGGATTTTTAAGTCCTTTTTTCCGGCACTGTCCTTGTTTTTAAATAGTTTTGTTCTCTTTTTTTCTCTATTTGCATCTGGACACCCTAAACTTACTGCATGATCTTGAAGAACATAGAGATTTGGCATTCCTATTATGAAAGGAAAATATTTCAGCCAATCATACGTATGCTTACCTTCCGAGCATGATGTGGAGATGCGTAGTAACAGCTCCAGGCACTGGAAACCATTACAGATCAAGCAAGGCCTACTGCGCAGCAGTCATCCACTGGAACAAAACAAAACGGTGTCAGCATTCTTTTGGGAAAACCAAAAGATCATAAACATACGTCTTCATTACATGCCTTCCAGCGTTCAATCTTCAAGCCTTTGTATATATTAACCACCGCCACAATCCGCTATTTGTAACTACACTCATGTTCATAAAAACAGAGGACGTGTTCATTAGTATGTTCTGTAGAAACGATTAGCATTTCAGTCACCTAGGTTCAGCATGTGTCCTGTTGTCTAGTAGACATTGGCTCCTCTATGGGCACTGATAACTTGTTCCATGCGTCGTGGCATCGACCCGTATAAGGCGCGAATGGTGTCCTGAGGCATAGTCATCCATGCTGCATTCACCTGGTTCCACAGTTCATCGTTGGTGGTTGGCATTGGATCACAGCACTGCACCCGTCGTTTCACCATATCCCACATATTTTCGATTGGCGACAAGTCTGGTGAACAGGCAGCCAGGGCATCAGTCTGACATCCTGTGACAACAAGAAGGCTCGTGTTCGTGCAGCAATATGTGGTCGCGCATTGTTCTGCTGAAATATGACGTCGGAGTGGCGTGCAGAAAGGGTATGGCTACGAGTCGCAGGTTGGCATTCACGTTGATCAAACTGGTCAGAGTGCCCTGAACACGCACCAACTGTGATTTGTAGTTGTACCCAATAGCACCTCACTCCATAAGACCTTGAGCTGGCGCTGTATGTCTTGTGCGAATGCAGTCAATGTGATGCCTCTCCCCTCTGCCTGCGGCGAACCAAAATGCGTTCATCATTTTCAAACAAACAGAACCTGGATTCGCCGAAAACTCTATCTGCTGCCATTCCCGTTCCTAGTTACGTCGTTCCATACACCATTGCAGTGCTTATGCACATTAGTCAAAGGTAGGCGGAGAAGTGGACGACGGGCCGGGAAACCAGACCGTAATAAACGGCGACGGACTGTCACTCCTGATAATGTACGATGTGTTACACTATTCCACTGTTACGCCAGAACCGAGGAGGACGCAGATTTGCCCTGCAATGCCATGCGGATGAGGTGTCGATCTTCTCGGGGAATGGTCTGGGTGGTGAGAGCAGACCCATCTCGTCGTGTTCTACGGCCTTCTGTGAACTATTCTGTACACACCCGTTGCACTGCCGACACACTTCGTCCCACATGAGCAGCAATTTCCCGGATGGATGCATCACGTTCTCTCATGCCAATAATGCGCCCTCTTACAAACTCACTCATTTGACGGTACGATTCTCGCATACGTCTGCGAGGTATCCTGCACGTCTGCTCAAGTCGCACTGATCCATTACCTTCGTTTTATAGCGACAACGAGAGCCGCAGGCACATTTTACCAGTAGGTGGTGGTGTGCCGATATATCGATGTGGACCATGAACCTGAGGGCCGATATGGTTCAAATGCTAATCGTTTCTTCAGAACATACCAATGCATATGTCCTGCGAATATGAACTTCTATCTCCAGTCTTTCAAGGTGTTCTGGTTTTTGTGAATATGAGTGTACTGCTGTGACCTCGTTTAGTTCTATACTTCTTATCTTTACTTCTAACTGTTGAATAAGCTGTCCTGAGTCCACCCAGCTTTCGCTCCCGTAGAGCAAAGTTGGTCTGAAAACAGATCGATGTAAAGATAGTTTCTTCCAGGAGCTCACTTCCTTCTTACAGAATACTGTTGATCGCAACTGTGAGCTCACTGCATTAGCTTTACTACACCTTGATTCAATCTCACTTACTACATTACCATCCTGGGAGAACACACAACCTAAATACTTGAAATTTCCTATGTGTTCCAGCTTTGTATCACCAGTCTGGCATTCAATTCTGTTGAATTTCTTACCCACTGACATCAATTTAGTCTTGGAAAAGCTAATTTTCATACCATACTCATTGCACCTCTTTTCAAGTTCCAATATATGAGACTGCAGGCTTTCGGCACAATCTGCCATTAAGACCAAGTGATCAGCATAGGCCAGACTGCTTACTACATTTCCACCTAACTGAATCCCTCCCTGCCATTTTATACCTTTCAGCAGATGATCCATGTAAACTACGAACAGCAAAGGTCAAAGATTACAGCCTTGTCTAAACCCTGTAAGTACCCTGAACCAAGAACGCATTCTACCATCAGTTCTCACTACAGCCTAATTGTCTGTCTGTCTGTCTGTCTGTCTGTCTGTCTGTCTGTCTGTCTGTCTGTACACGCATCACGAGAAAACGGTTGAAGAGAATTTAATGAAAATCGGTATGTGAAGTCAGGGGATGAGCCTCTACAATCTAGGCTATAAATCATTTTACTCACGCTGAGTGAAATGGTAGTTTAGGGGAAGGCCTAAAATTGAATTCTAAACAATTTATGTTATTAGTGGTCTAATGAAAATTGGTATGTGAAGTCGGGGGATGAGCCTCTATAATCTAGGCTATAAATCATTTTACTCACGCTGAGTGAAATGGTAGGTTAGGGGAAGGCCTAAAATTGAATTCTCAACTATTTATGTTATTAGTGGTCGTATTTTAAAGAAACTGGGTATGCAAAGTTGGGGAATAAGTTGCTACAATCTAGGCTATCAATAATTGTATTCACGCTGAGAAAAATGGTAGTTTAGGGGAAAGCCTAAAATATAATTCTCAAATATTGTTATTAGTAGTCCTATCTTGATGAAAATCGGTATGTAAAGTCAGGAAATAAGTCGCTATAGTCTAGGCTGTAAATTATTTTATTCACGCTGAGTGAAATGGTAGCTTAGGGGAAGGCCTAAAATGTAATTCTCAAATATTTCTTATTAGAGGTGTAATCGATGAATGCTACATAACTAGGGTTATATAGTATTAAATTTCCTGTTATTCATGTCTTATACATTGTTACCGTACTGGCTATGATCACAAAGATATTCATGATTTTGGATTTTTGTTACTAAGTCCATATCAGCGCCGAGTAACCAGAAATGGGTAAACAGTATTTAATGAAAATCGGTATGAAAAGTCGGAGAATAAGAAACTGCAGTTTATGGTATAAAATATTTTACAAATCACAGAGTCGAAAGAAAACTAAATGTGAAGGCCTACAATACAGAAAGCTCATAACATTGATCAACAATAACATTACATTGACCATTGTTTGTCGTGATGTGCTTTGTGTCATCTGTTGCCCTTCATCTCCGGTAGATACGATTACTGCTGCGTACAGAGTTTTTTATTTGATTTACGTCCCACCGACATAGATAGGTTTTATGGCGACGTTGGGATAGGAAAAGGCTAGGAGTGCCTTAGGCCTTAATTAAGGTAAGGCCCAGCATTTGACTGGTGTGAAAGTGGGAAACCACGGAATACCATCTTCAGCACTGCCGACAATGGGGTTCGAATTCACTATCTCTCGGATGCAAGCTCACAGCTGCGCACCGCTAACCACACGGTCAACTCGCCCAGTCGTACAGAGTGTAACAGCCTGCCTGAATATTGATGGGAAGTAGCTGGTGAGTTAGATAACTTTCTTCTTTAGCATGCCATTCCCCGGGTTTATAAATTTTCTGATACTACTGGTACGTAACACACTGGATCATCATAGCATTCGGGCTATTCAATCCCTACTCTGAGTCACTGATTGGAATGAACAGTGTGCATATTTAGCGGAATAATGGCAGATGAGTGTTCATGGCAATCTGCGGCCTGGTCATCCCAGCTCTGGAACTTTGGACTATTAGATTGGCACCGCAATCTAACCGCAGCACTGTTCGTTAAAAGTGATAAATCGTGCGGCTTTCCATTTGATCGAGTATTTTATATGATAGCATTGCTTTTAATCGCTACATTCATACTTACGTTTTTGTAATGACCTATGTTGATTTCAAGTTAGGAAAACCACAAAGTCAGTCTTTCTGAGAATCCCGTAGTGAAGCACGGGTACATCAGCTAGTATTTATATAAAATATAACTCTGGTGGATTTTAATTTAGACTTGAAAAATTAGGTGAGTCAAGTAACCACTAGCATTGCGTTTCACGTAATCGCGTGGGCGCGTGATGCTATATACCAGGGGTGGCCGCTAACCTTAATTCTGGGAGCCGCAAATTTAGGAGACAAAATTGGGAGCATATTTAGAAAATGATACATGAAAGGAAGACAGGTTTTTCATTTTATAACAAATGAAAAAACATCTATTTTCTACACTACAAGAACATTATTACTCAGTTACACATCAAGGAATGAGATTTTATTTCTGAGAAGTGCTTTTTTGAGTGTTCATTTTTGCTGTTAGTACACTGACTGACAGAGCAAATGCAACACCAAGGAGGAGTGGTTAGAAAGGGATGAAAGTTGGGGAAAAAACAGAGACGGCACGGACGAATAATTGATGTTTATTTCAAACCGATATGCAGGTTACACAATGCGCACGGCATCGACTCAGTAGGATGTAGGACCACCGCGAGCGGCGATGCACGCAGAAACACGTCGAGGTACAGAGTCAATAAGAGTGCGGATGGTGTCCTGAGGGATGGTTCTCCATTCTCTGTCAACCATTTGCCACAGTTGGTCGTCCGTACGAGGCTGGGGCAGCGTTTGCAAACGGCGTCCAATGAGATCCCACACGTGTTCGATTGGTGAGAGATCCGGAGAGTACGCTGGCCACGAAAGCATCTGTACACCTCGTAGAGCCTGTTGGGAGATGCGAGCAGTGTGTGGGCGGGCATTATCCTGCTGAAACAGAGCATTGGGCAGCCCCTGAAGGTACGGGAGTGCCACCGGCCGCAGCACATGCTGCACGTAGCGGTGGGCATTTAACGTGCCTTGAATACGCACTAGAGGTGACGTGGAATCATACGCAATAGCACCCCAAACCATGATGCCGCGTTGTCTAGCGGTAGGGCGCTCCACAGTTACTGCCGGATTTGACCTTTCTCCACGCCGACGCCACACTCGTCTGCGGTGACTATCACTGACAGAACAGAAGCGTGACTCATCGGAGAACACGACGTTCCGCCATTCCCTCATCCAAGTCGCTCTAGCCCGGCACCATGCCAGGCGTGCACGTCTATGCTGTGGAGTCAATGGTAGTCTTCTGAGCGGGCGCCGGGAGTGCAGGCCTCCTTCAACCAATCGACGGGAAATTGTTCTGGTCGATATTGGAACAGCCAGGGTGTCTTGCATATGCTGAAGAATGGCGGTTGACATGGCGTGCGGGGCTGCCACCGCTTGGCGGCGGATGCGCCGATCCTCGCGTGCTGACGTCAATCGGGCTGCGCCTGGACCCCTCGCACGTGCCACATGTCCCTGCGCCAACCATCTTCGCCACAGGCGCTGCACCGTTGACACATCCCTATGGGTATCGGCTGCGATTTGACGAAGCGACCAACCTGCCCTTCTCAGCCCGATCACCATACCCCTCGTAAAGTCGTCTGTCTGCTGGAAATGCCTCCGTTGACGGCGGCCTGGCATTCTTAGCTATACACGTGTCCTGTGGCACACGACAACACGTTCTACAATGACTGTCGGCTGAGAAATCACGGTACGAAGTGGGCCATTCGCCAACGCCGTGTCCCATTTATCGTTCGCTACGTGCGCAGCACAGCGGCGCATTTCACATCATGAGCATACCTCAGTGACGTCAGTCTACCCTGCAATTGGCATAAAGTTCTGACCACTCCTTCTTGGTGTTGCATTTGCTCTGTCAGTCAGTGTATTTTTTAATCTGGCTGATAAGCGCAGTTCGCACAAGTTCACTTAAATGTTCATCAGTTAGTTCAGATCGACATTTAGATTTAATGAATTTAAGATTTGTCTACAGTGATTCACACATGTAAGTAGTCCCAAAGATTTGGATAAGTCTCTTAGCACACTCTTTTGTTAGTGGGTATTTTTTTTTCTGCAACATTCTTCCAAGATTCTATGGTAGAAACGCCCCTTCGTGTGAGTCCTTTTACTCCTTCGTCCTCTTGCATTTCTAGTAGCTCCAACTCTACAGCTGCTGTATCCTTTGTTATTGGTGATGAAACAGGACAGCCATCGCCCACAACATCAACAGAAAAAAGGATTTTCCAGGAATGAAAATGAAGGTTTAAGTGATCTCAAATCATAAAATATACCATTGATTTGTTGAGCAAGGCGAGACATTTTAGGCCTACTCATGTAATCTTCAGTTTCACATGAACGTCAGGAAGGCTTTCAGTAATATTCTTTAAATATTTGAAGTTAGAAAATGTTTTAGTTTGAAGGTATTTCCCGAAAAGCTTTAACTTGCTATTAAACCTAAGTACAGTTTGGGTCAAATCAGAAGTAAGTTTTTCTCTTCCTTGAAAAGATATGTTTAGCGTTCTTAAATGCTGGACCACACCTGTAAAAAAAAAAAAAAGCCAAATCTGACAATCACTGGGGGTCATTTAGTTCAGGGAATGATTTTCCTTTTTCTTCCATAAACTGTTTGATTGGTCAAGTAATTTAAAAAATCTGCCAAGAACATTGCTTACTGATAGCCATCTTATTAAGCTGTACCAATATACATCATCAAGAAGCTCATTATCGTTCATATCTTCTATAAAAATTTGAACTGTCGGCGCGTTTTGGCGCATGAGCGAATACAGTTCACAATTTTCAGAACTATCTGCATAATATGCGGGTACTGAAAATATTTTTCTGCTAAATGTTCTCTGTGAATAATACAATGTACAGATAGGACATCAGGAACTGGTGTGTCAGCATTTAAAAGCCAAATAAGCCCTTGTTTCGTGCCAGTCATAGATGGTGCACCATCGGTAGCAATGCTGACACTGAGTTTTCCTGTAAAACACCATCCAGGGCTTCTTTAATGTCACAACCACGAGTAGTATCCTTCAAACTAACCAGGTCTAAAAGTTCTTCCACCACCTGCAAGTCCCTTGACCCATACCTCACAAATATGGCTAGTTGTTGTTTACCTTTGATATCAGTAGACTCGTCCAGAGCCAGACTTACTGCTAAGCACTTGCTTAGATTTTTTGTTAATTATTTAAATTATCCACACTAATAACAGAAACTCGCCTCTCTATTGTGTGTCTAGCAGCGGGCATTTCGTTGATCAGTTTCTGTAGTTTCTTATTTTTGGGTTCTAAAACGGAAGAAACTTGTGCCATGTTCTTCTTAATAAACTCCACCTCGGTAAAAATTGACATAACCCTGTTCTGAACATGAAGTTTTACCTTTAGTGATTCCAGTTTGGATTTCCTTAACTGAGAGCCAACAGGAAAATCTTGGTTGAAACCGCTGTTGTTAAGTAGTGTCATAATGGCGTTTTAGATTATTGACCTTGAACTGTGACAAAGTTATTTGACCCGAAAGACACATTGGCTTACCGTTTCTTTGAGTTTACGGAACACGAGTTTTAATGAATAAAATTTCTTTAACCCGCGAGTGGTCGCTAGCCACAATGTAACGCGAGTGGTCGCTAGCCAAAATGTAACGCGAGTGGTCGCGCGTGAGACTTTCTCTCACGTTAAAATAAATGTGACATTTTTCAGTTTTGTGGGACGTAAGGCTGAAATTTACCACTGAAATCAAATGCAAGTTCTATCTTACAGTATATATTTTAGATAAAAATGAAATAAAGAAAATGAAATGGCGTATGACTTTTAGTGCCGGCAGCGTCCGAGGACAAGTTTGGCTCGCCAGGTGCAGGTTTTTTGATTTGACCCTCGTAGGCGACCTGCGCATTGTGATGAGGATGAAATGATGATGAAGGCGACACATACACTCAGCACCCGTGCTAGTGAAAGTAACCAATTATGGTTAAAATACCCAACCCTGCCGAGTATCGAACCCGGGACCCCTGTGACTAAAGGCCAGCACGCTAAGCATTTAGCCATGGAGCCGGAAATAAATATGAAATGATTAGCTCTTTATTAAAGACACGAATTGCTACTTAAAATAACATATGCAATGTACATAAAAATAACTTCCGTCCTGGAGTTGCAAAAAAAAAAAAAAATCTCACACATGCATTATATCTAGTGACATTTACGTAAAAGGCAAGGTTTCTGAACACAATGACATTTTCAAAAACAAGAAGTGCTCATAATACAAATACTAACGCGTACAACAGGAGTAAGTTTTCCGCTCCACTTCAACATAACACCAACGCCATTGGTCGCGCGATGAGAGAAACTCTCACACAGCGCGCACGGATATATAGGAACCTTTGTTCTGACTAGGGGAGGAGGTCCTTACCCTTCAAATGTGAATCGCTCTACTCACGACAGTTATAAACTCACCTAGAAGAGGGAACAGTCACCTCCCTTTCATCACTGTGAAGTAATATCACAATAAAAAATAATGTGAGAGAAAATCTCATATAGCGACCACTCGCGGGTTTTAATTTCATTTTATTAGCCAGAAGATAATTGATGTGAATAATGAGTTTATAACGAAATTAAGCCTTCAGCATCTCGTATGTTGATTTTTTTTGTTTTATTGAACGTTAAGATTGATAGCGAAGCCAACAAGTTCCATGTATGTTATGAATGGATTTTAATGTGGTGGCATGTAATAACCAACAAAAGTTTAGGAACTCTGGACAGTTATAATTAGTCATGATACTCAATTTCAAATAGAGGTCCATGTATGTTGCTTTTCGATTAAGTTGTAACTATGTTTTCATGATATGATATTCTTTAAACGAAATACCCTTCCAAGAAAAGATTCATTCTTCGATTTCTCATTAGTAGGTTAAGTTTAGTATCATAGTATGGTATAGTTTTAAGTAATTATGCGATATACATTCTCATACGTCAGTCGGACTTCGAAAATCTAAACGATGAGATCTTGTGGTCAGACTCGACGAACTTGCACGTGCCTTGAGTGGAGTTCCTTGCATCTCCGCATGACACCTGCCGAGGCATAACAGTAACAACTTGAACCCTGAATCAGAATACGTGAAAGGTCACAATAATAATAATAAAAATATCCGCCTCTGTGGTGTAGTGGTTAATGTGATTAGCTGCCACCCCCCGGAGGTCCGGGTTGGATTCCCGGCACTGCCACGAAATTTGAAACGTGGTACGAGGACTTGAACGGGGTCCAGTCAGCCTCGGGTGGTCAAGTGAGTAGAGGAGGTTAGATTCCCACCTGAGCCATCCTCGAAGTTGGTTTTCCGTGGTTTACCACTTCTCCTCAACGGAAATGCCGGGATGGTACCTAACTTAAGACAACAGCCGCTTCCTTGTCTACCCCTTCCAATCTTCCCATCCCCCCCCCCCACAAGGCCCATGTTTAGTATAAAAGGCCGCTTGGGCGAGGTACATTTCCTCCTCCCCTTTTGTATCTCCGACCTAATATCTCACTATGGTGGTGGAGGAGGAGGTACATCAAGGCAACCATCCTCTATGTAACACTAATCAGAGAGACTAGCAGTTTCCCGCTGGCTCCATCCGCAATGTACAAAGTATGGTGTTGTTCGTTACTATCATCAAGGTTGTATTTGCAAAGTTTCGAGTTAATGAAATAAAGAACATGATCTGCTGTGGTAATAGAATGTAATATTATGTCAACAAAACACTTGAAAATACAAATTGAATTAAACGTCCCTTGGAACAACACTACGCGCCGAACTGTTAAAAAGTCCTTCAAAGATCTTCGTCATGGAGACAAATGTACTCATAACTTTTCTCAGAATCTACCAATTTAAGTAGTTGTTACCACAAAAGAAAGCTCTTGATACACTCAGTCTTTTAGACCAAAACTAACTGCGTACCTAAATTAGAATGAAAGATATAATTGCTTCAATGAGAAAAAATGTTGAAGAAATGAGACGTCAAATTGAATGCACTCATAACTTTGCTCATAATCAACCAATTTGAATAGTTAAGAGCTGACATGAAAGAGCTTGATCCACTGAGTGTTCTTAGGTCAAAACGAACTCCGTGCCTCAATTAGAACCAAAGATATGATTGCTTCAAAGAGACAAACAATTGAAAAAATCAAATAATTTGAGGAAGGCGGAAGTTAAGTGATTTATAGTACCTGATGACAAATCTGTGCATGAAGACCTTTCAGTTTTTAAAAAATGAAGGAATTCGACCGGATAGAATGGCCGAACTGACTGACTTTAGTTTTTTTAAGTTAATATATAGATTTAATTGAAGAGGTCCGACAATTAGGCAAATGAAGGTGTCTGCCAAAGAAAGATAAGGGTCATGAAGGAAGTGAAAATGAAAGACTCCTTCGGTCTCCATACGTAATACCGTCAGGGTCGGAAAAGAACAAGAGTTGACCAAGAGAGGTCGGATAGGATAGATGAAAGTGAGGAGCCTGGCACAAGCAAGTGGAAACAACGTGGTCGTCACCCCATGCTCCCAAGTTAAGAGCCCCTGGGACTCCTTTGCGACAGGTAGGGGATACTATGGATGTATGCTACTGCCCCCACCCACCCATAGGGGACCAAAGTCTCACACTCCAGGACACTGCGCTTTAGGCGGTAGAGGCGGGATCCCTCGCTGAGTCCGAGGAAGTAACCAACCCTGGACGGTAAACAGATTAAGATGAAAGAAAAGGTTTAAGATTCATATTTAGCGGGTTTATAATTCACATTTCATCTTGCACCATTATCTAGAGAACCAGTGCTGCACTCACGGCCAGCTTTACATGGCGTGTTCTCAAGTGTCCAGGGGACTTAACCTATATATTTATGTACCCGATGACAATTTAAAAAAAAAACCATGGCACTACAGCCCTCGAAGGGCCTTGGCCTACCAAGCGAGCGCTGCTCAGCCCGAAGGCCTGCAGATTACGAGGTGCCGTGTTGTCAGCACGACGAATCCTCTCGGCCGTTATTCTTGGCTTTCCAGACCGGAACCGATGACAAGATCGTAAATATTGTTTACAAAAGCGTCACGTAAGACACACACGTACTCGAGCCACTTCAGTTCAACCATTTAATTAAACCCTTACACATAAATCCCCTGAAGAAGTGGTACTTCAGCTAGTAATGAATAAGCTGTTCGAATTATATAAACACTTCCAACGCGTTGGCATACCATACTATGCATGTTTTCTGTGGACCTAGCGTCCTTCCCACTACAAATCAGCGTTGCCAGATCCTCCAGAATTTAGGAAGAACTTCCGACTTAAAGAAAAAACAGAAAATGCGGAATTAGGTGGAAATCTTCCAATTGTTTCTGTCCTTATTTTATGGACACAAGCTACTAGGAAGAAGTGTTTAACACGCCTGTACATCAATACATTGGAAAATGAGTGAATTACAGAGAAAACAAAAGAGAAGCCGGCCAAGATACAATATTGCAATTGTGTACATCGGATTTTCATCCTTTTTCTGTAGTGGTGTAAGACGGAAGGTTTTGGAGCGTTTTGTACTGGATTAAACCCAGCCAACGTTTTCCCAGCCCGAAATTCGCAACATTTTCGTAACACTACCCCTTTGTCGGAAATCACCCAGAACAAACCGCGCTGCTTTTCTTTGGATTTTTCCCAGTTCTCGTATCAAGTAATCCTGGTGTTGGTCCTATATCCTAGAACCGTTCTCTAATTGGGGTCTTACTAGAGACTTATAAGCCCTCTCCTTTACATCCTCAGTCCATCCCCTAAATATCCTCATAACCATGTGAAGAGATCTGTAACCTTTCTTTACAACTTCTTAAATTAAATGGAAGACTATCCATTTTTGCTGATGACACTAATATTTTTTATACAGGCTCTAGCAATCATGAACTTGAACAAAATATGCAGCAGGATATTCAATTACTTGAAACATGGCTTAATTCCAACCGATTAACTATCAATCTAACAAAAACAAACTACATAAATTTTCACAAACCTTTATATGTATTAAATTTGGATAAAAATCTGCTTTTCTTCAATCAAAGAGTAATGAAAGTGCACAGTACTAAATTCTTAGGACTGATATAGATGAAAATCTGTCGTGGAGTAATCACGTGGAGACTATTTGTAATAAAATTATCCCTGTGATTGGTATCCTCAGTAGATTGCGATATACGTTTTCTCGTGGGTTGTTGAAGGGTATTTACTATGCTCTTATTGAAAGCCATATCTCTTATATGATACATGTCTGGGCATGCTGTAATAAAGAATTATTTGGAAAGGTAGAGGTCCTTAGGAAGAGAGCACTAAAAATAATTTTCAAACTGCCCATTCTGACACCGACTAAAGATCTGTATAAATATTGTAGTATATTATCACTTCCAAACCTCCGCATAAAGGATTCTATAATTATGATCTATAAAATTCAAAACAAATCAGTCCGCTCAAACACATCAGTAATTACCAATTCACAGATTCATAATTATGAAACAAGAACTATTTATAATATTCACTACAATTAGATTCATTACACTAGTTATGGTCAAAATTCTCTTTGGCATTTTTCTATAACTATGTAGGCCTATAACTCGCTTCCAAAAAATATAAAAATGTTACCAACTTTATCTATCTTCAAGAGTAATGTAACTAAATACTAAATACATTTTGTTACGGTTAATATTCATTTTTACTATAGTTTTTCTGGTCTTGGTGATATTTTGAAATATGTTTTATAGTTTACATTGTGGCTTGTATCGTTTTCTGCGTTTATAGTTGTTTTGTCATATACTTATAGGTTAGTACACGTATTGTTTATTTACGTTCATCGAATGGTTGCTATGTTATTCTATATCACGAATATTTTGAAGATTAACTAATACAATCTCCGTTTAGGACAATTGGCAGTCTTTAGGCCCTTATGAGTAAGAATTTTATCATCTCGTGACCATATTGTTTGTGGCTAAACAATCTAATCTGTTTACATACGATACCAACAATCTAGGTTAGGTGCTGCATTTGGACATTTGATTGGATATATATTGAATTTATATAACAAATCTTACAATATAATTAACTGGATGAAAATACTGCGGTAGAACCTTTATGTTATAGTATAGATTATTTTAATGATCTGCACCTGATTTTCCTCCGTTACATTACCAATGTACAACCTCCGTGATAACATTGTGGGGTACCCTCTATGACGGCTTCGTTGGTTGATTTCTGTACCACTGTCGTTGAACATATGACGATATAAAAGCAGTATTATTATTCTGACACTTCACATCAGCTATTTACCTTTGTGTTAGCAGTGGAGAGAACCATCTGACTCGGTAAGATCTATCATTCAAAAACAGCATTATTACAGATGAGCCAAACACTCCAAAGCATGGTCGATTCTCGGGAAGCATCAAGCACTTCAAGTGCTGTGCCTACATTTATTGAATGCAAGATATGTCACAGAAAGTTTACAAAGAGGGGCATTAACATACACATAGCAAGAGCTCACGAGCAACTATCTCAGGACTCATCATTGCTAGATAGTGAACAGTTGCACGTTAATTTAGGAATTCCTCAGGCATCTCAAACTCTTCATACAAATTTATCAGCTAGACACAGTGCGAATTCTTCAAACCAGGCATGTGATAACATAAATTGTCAGTGTCCACACTGCGGATGTCATTACTCCAGTTCCCGTGGGGTCAAAATACACATCAGCAGAGCTCATCCTGATATTCACCGTCAAATTTTAGTTTCTAGAAATCGACAGAGGGCTGATCCCTCTCAAAATGTCCAAACAATCGTTCAAGAAAGTGACCCTAATGGTAACACGGAAACTAAAGATGTCAACACACTACCGCATGAATTTAAGCAGAAAATGATGCAGTGGCGAAGTAGATTTTTAAACAATTTGACAGACGAGCAATTTGACAATGAGATTAACATTTGGTGTGAGTTCTTGGCCTCTGCGATTGATCTACTTCCTGGCCCCAAACATCCGTCACGGAAATACTACCAGTATAGGAAAAATAAACAAATCACAGACAACCAAAGGAAATATAAACAGACAACCAACCCTGAACGGGCAACAAAACGGGACCGAATAAAACGCCGCGAAAAATACAAATATCAGCTTACCCAGTACCACTTTTACAATCAGCGCAGAAAGGCTATTAGATCTGTTTTAAATTCCAATGCTGAAAACTGTAAAATTCCTTCGGATGAAATATTTCATTATTTCTCTGAAATTCTCGGGCAACCTAATGACATGATTCGACCCGAATACCCATCTCATACAAGTGATATTGATAGGGAACAAATTGACATTTTATTTAATGACACTATAAGCCCAGATGAAATCAGATTTGCTATTAATCATATAGCCGTAGACACATCACCCGGCCCAGACCACGTCCTCGTCAGAGTTATCAAAGAAAGTATTGCAATCGACATAATATCTCACATTGCCACACGTATGTTGAAAACTGGGGTTGTACCTTCTATCTTCAAAAAGGCCAGGACTGTTCTAATTCATAAAGGTGGAGATTCACTCAATATTAAGAACTGGAGACCTATCACAATCTGTTCAGTAATAAGGAGAATAATTGAGCGGGTCCTTGACAGGCGTCTTCGTGAACATGTTGTCTTAAACCCCAATCAACGAGGATTTACCAACTCCTCTGGAACGCATGTCAACACTGCGATACTCGACTCTCTTCTCCGTGAAGCCAAAAATAAACAAGCTAATCTGACTGCTATATTCTTAGATATCCAGAAAGCCTTTGACAACGTTGGTCATGCCCATTTAAATGAGACACTAAAGTCGTTACCAATTCCATCCAAACTTACGAATTTAATCATGAATCTGCAATCAGGAAATGTCACACAAATTCAGACGCAGGGAAGCAAAACAAGACCTCTCTTGATAAGCAGAGGAGTTATGCAAGGTTCTCCTCTGTCGCCAATCCTGTTCAATCTCGCCATCAATCATATTCTGGATGACCTTAGCGAAACGTCGATATCTACCCAATATGGCTTTCAGTTGAGTCCAGATCATGAAGCTCTAACAGTGTTAAGTTTTGCTGATGATGTAGTTATTGTTGGAAAAGATTCTGAGTCAGCTTTAGTACTTGCTCATGCGGCCATACATCAACTACAAGAAATTGGACTTAGCATCAATACTGGAAAATGTAAAGGAATATGCATCAAACATGGTCACCTGTCAGAAGAAAAACTATTCACGGCAGATGAAAAACAGATACCATGTCTGAAGAAAGGAGAATCTATCAAATATTTGGGTGTAAATTTTTCCAATGAAATTACCTTCCAGTCCGTCGAGGTCCTAAATAAGCTCAAAAACACCCTAGAGCTCCTCATTTCTTCACCCCTTTTGCATTCCGATCAAAAATTTGTAATCATAAACACTTCAATCTGTCCCAGTTTGGTATATAAATTTCAGACAGTACCACCACAAAAGATTCCAGTCAAATTTACAAATGACGCCGATATTATGGTTAGGGGGGCATTAAAGGAAATTTTGCAACTTCCCATGGATGTCCCGAATGATATGATATACGCTGAAATGAAATTTAAAGGTCTGGGTTTATTTTGTGTATCATGGGAAATATATCTGCAACATATTAATGCATGCAAAATTTTGAAATCTTCCAATAGTAATTTTCTACATTCAACGAGAAACTTATGTCAAGAAATCAGCACAAGCCTTGCCGTATTAAATGTAGCAGAAACAGAATCTATTCGAGACAAAAGACATGGCTTTGTAGATACAAAGAAAGTCCGACTCGAACTGAGAAGAAGAGCCTTTGACAACTGGAGCAAAAAAGAGCATAAAGGCAAAGGTGTAGTCCTATTTAAACAGTATACTCCAGCGAATACATGGATTCGTGATCATAAAGGATTGTCTTGCAGTGAATGGCGTGATGCAATAAAAATGAACGCCAATGTCTCTGCTGTGCGTACTGTACCTGGCAGATCCCAGGGCAACAGCCTCTGTCGGCGTTGCCACAGAGAGTTCGAAACTCTTTCACACGTCCTGGGAGCCTGTCCACATGGTGAATTACTGCGCACCTCACGCCATAATGTAGTCAGATCAATGATAGCTAACGCTCTTAGAGGACAAGGTTATAATGTCTATGAAGAAGTACACGGTCTCTCCAACAGAGGAAGCAACCGACGCATTGACATTATTGCTTTTAAGCCATCCTGTTCTGAAGGTTTCATCATTGATCCAACAATTAGATTTGAGACCAACGAAAACCAGCCGGAAGAGGTCGATGCAGAAAAAAGAAGAATTTATGAAGAAACGGCGGACTTCTACAAGCAAAAATATAAGCTCTCATCCATTTCTGTAATCGGCTTGATGTTAGGTGCTCGAGGAGCAATACCTGCATTTTTTGTCAACTTCTGCAATACCTTTGGGCTAAATAGAGATTTTATCTATAACATCGCCATTACCACACTCAAGAAGTCCATCATGATCTTCAAGAACCATGCTTGCGGACCTCAAATAAATGTTTGACATGCCTCACTCGACTGCCTACATTTAACATCATACGAACACATTATCTATTGTATCCACATCCATTATTGTTGTGAAGGTACTCTTTGTCTTTGGGCAACCTGCAGCTGTTGCAGGAAGATTGTATAATAATAATAATAGATATGATAAGAAAGTCGATTTTTTTGAAGTATAAACCCTGAAAATAATAATACAATAGAAACACACATCGTGTTCGGGCGCAATGTGCGCGGCGAGCACAAGGATGGATAATATCACTATTATGCTGAATATTTATACACTACTGCATTATTTCATTACCAAATAAGTAAAATAAGACATTCTGATGAACTGGCCGATATGGGCTTGAAGGCCACGCGGAAACACGAAACTACTGAAAGGTGGAAGTAGCTAGGTCCACGCGGTGGCGTGCCACATGCGACCGCGCCGCATGCGACCGCATAACCTGTAACCGTGCCTGGTACAACCGTGCCACTAGCGACCGCATAATCTGTAACCGTGCCTGACGCGACCGTGCCACTAGCGACCGCATAATCTGTAACCGTGCCTCGGCGTCTCCTTAAACCAGAAACATAGTTACTGGAACGTAAAGCTAGCAACATTATTATAATTATTTTTTCGTCCAACTGATAAGCAATCTGCCACTTGGTGACAGCCAGATCAATTGTGATTGATGGGTCGCATGCGGCACGGTCGCTTCTGGCACGTAACCGTCCACGCGACGGGATAAATATTAACACGTGCGCCAATCAGGTCAGTTGCGCACGACGGAAGGCTAACATCAGTAATGGTGACATCGTGCGGAGGTTTCTCCACCACTAGTGGACAATGGATATACATATGAATACATGCTGTAGGATATAGTTTTTTACTTCGCAATACTTCCCTTCTCTTTCGAGTGGTGCGGAATGCCTCTTCTAAATATTTAAAAGTCATTAACTGACACTTCACAGGTAATCAGCCGGTGAAGTGGTACGAAATGTCCTAGAACCCTTTCTACTAGCTTCTACAAGGAAAAATCTCAAATCCGCAGAATGGCATCAAAACATTTTAAGGCTTACTCTCTTGAGCTAATTGCAAGGTCGACCATAATAGCCTATAGCCTACTTCCGGGCCCCAGCTGCGCAGGAAATGTCATTCGAATTGGAATAGCAAAGATACGATCCTTAAAATGGCCACGGTTACTCAGTGACAGAGTTACACAGGGTTGCCAGACGTCCCGAATTTTACGGGACTGTGCCGTCCTGCGCCCCGGATAATTCCTATCCGGGACAGCAATTGTCCCGTATTTTGAACGTCGAGAGAAATACGCCAGTGTTTCCACCTCTGAGAAGTACCAAGTGCCTTTTCTTTTATTTCTTTCAAAGAAGATAGATATCCTCACTCCTTCGTTTCTTTATCTGGCATGAGTTAGCAGGGTTATTTTGTTTGCAATTCTCAGGTTGTCCATCCTGGAAAATAAGATGCGTAATAGCGGACAGCTACCCGAGGTATACGAGTTCACCGCATGGTCGTGTGAAATTGTCAGCTGTGAGAAATATTCTGTTGATTTGATTACGTCTGAGCTGTTCATTTCTGTAAATTTTTCTTCAATGTCATGCAGACATTTTTACGAAATTGCTAAGAATGACCAAAAAACTGTTAAAAGCACTTCAGAGAAATGAAAAACGTATTGACATTGAGAGAACAGGTATGAATAACTAAACAAAGTACGCTCCTTTCCCATTCGTCTTACGTCGCAGCGCATCTTACGGTGACGATGGGATAGAAAAGGGAATCAATCGTGGCCTTAAGACAGGCTACAGTCCCAGCATTTGCCTGGGTTAAAATGGGAAATGATGAAAAACCATTTTTAGGGCTGCCGATAGCGGGGTTTGAACCCATCGTCTCCCAAATACAAGCTCATAACTACATGGCCCAAAGCGCGCGACCAACTTGCTCCGTACTGTATGTTTCAGCCTGTGTGTAAATGTTAAGGCATGCATTAATAAACTTCGCTATTATGTCAACAAAATAATAAGCGTACCATTTTGAAACGAAGTTTATAACTAGTAGAGTACGAGCCCGTTGATTTCCTCAACCGGACATCTAACCCGTATTTTGATTTCAAATGTCTGGCAACCCTGACTGTACCTGACGATTAGTAAAAAGTAACCATTTTATACACAGCAGAAATATTTTTGCGACGGATCGTCGTAGCTTTTAGTCTGTTAAAACCAGAACGATTTTTTAAAATCGATATTTCTCGAAAATGTGTATGCTCTATAACTCCACCAGAAATGAACCGAATCCCAGATGACAGGTGCGTAGTGTGTCCTTGTAAAAACTATCTTGTCGGTGCGACGTACGTCAAATTGTAGAAATGAGAAAACGACATCCTATTGCAGTCAGTGTTCGCGGGTGAATTGTAAATCAGGGTATGAATTATTTCCGATGGACGAAGTTCCTGTATCTATGTAATATATTTGTGGACCTATCTTAACAAGAAGAGAGAAACCTACCGGCAGGTAGAGGTAAAAATTAAATTGCGTATGGCTTTTAGTGCCCGGGAGTGTCCTAGGACATGTTCGGCTCGCCAAATGGTTACGTGCCAGATGCGACCGTGCCGGATGCGACCCGGTCATTATCGTGCCAATAGCGACCGAGCGGATAAGCACCATGCCGCATGCGAACCATCAATCACTTACAATTGATCTGCATTAAGGGCTGTCACCAAGTGGCAGATTGCTTATAAGTAGCTAACTTGGTCCTTTCTAAAACAAAGGTTTGACACCGTTGTTAGTAGGTTCGAGTGCCATTGGTCGAAAGAAAAATATAATAATGTTGCTGGCTTTACGTCCCAGTAACTATTTTTATGGTTTAAAGAGACGCCGAGGTGCCGGAATTTAGTCCCGCAGGACTTGTTTTACGTGCCAGTAAATCCACCGACACAAAGCTGACGTATTTGAGCACGTTCAAATACCACCGGACTGAGCCAGGATCGAACCTGCCAAGTTGGATTCGGAAGACCAGCATCTCAACCGTCTGAGCCACTTAGCCTGGATGAAAAATAAAATTCACCATCAGAATGTTGGCCAGCAGGGTAGGAAAGTTGGTGGTAGACAGTTTCTAATGACTAGATTGCATGCCAAAAGCCGGGATTCAAATACAAACCTTTTCGCAGTGTTCAAATGGAGTGAAGGCATATGATGCTGTTGATGGTGATTCGGCCGTCGGATGGACACGTAAAGCGTTGAGCAGACCCCTCGGTATTATTCGAGAGGAGTAGGCTACGTGCCGAAACCTGGTTTCATCTGTCCCTACTTCATTATCATAACCCCACATCCAGACGCGCAGGCCGCCCAAGGGAGTCAGGTAGAAAGACCTGCACCAGGCAAGCCGAACACGTCCTCGGACACTCCTGGTATTAATAGGACACGATAGATAAGTAGGCCTAAGTCGTAAATAATTTCAGACAATTAGGATATTTTTTATTGCTAGTGGGATTACGTCACACCGACACAGACAGGTCTTCAGGCGACGATGGGATAGGAAAGGGTTAGGAATGTGTAGGAAGTGGCCCTGGTCTTAATTAAAGTACAGCCCCAGCATTTGCCTGGTGTGAAAATGGGAAACCACGGAAAACCATCTTCAGGGCTGCCGACAGTGGGATTCAAACCCACTATCCTCCGGATGCAAGCTCAGGACCGCGCGCCTCTAACCACATGGCCAACTCGCCCGGTAAAGATGTAAACGCATCACCATGTTTCGTATTGTAAAACGAGTTTCCCCCAGAAGTGTTATGTAAAGTAGGGGCAGTAGCTGCTTATAGGACTTATTGAAATGGCATTGCACTTCGTTTAGCTTACCGTATCTTGGGTGATGACACAACTTATCAAATGACAATTTGCTTGTCAACGCCGGTCGCATCCGGCACGGTTACAGATTATGCGGTCGCTAGTGGCACGGGTCGCATGCGGCACGGTCGCATCTGGCACGCCACCCGCCAAATGCAGATCTTTTCCTCATTTGATTCCCGTAGGCGACCTGCGCGTCATGATGAGGATGACATGATAATGAAGACGACACATACACCCTGCCCCTGTGCCTGCGAAATTAACCAATTATGGTTAAAATTCCCGACCCTGCCGGGAATCGAACCCGGGACCCCTGTGACCAGAGGCCAGCACGCTAACCATTTAGCCATGGAGCCGGACGCAGGAAGAGGTAAAAACGTCATAGTGCATTTAGCGCCTGAAAGGGGAGAAATTGCAATACACATGATTAAATAACTATACAGACTGCTCCTGATTGAAGAAATAGCTTTTCTGTAATATTTTTGTGTAATAGAGGCGTGTGTCATGATAAGTGCAGTGGTAAATATTGCAAAGTTTTGTGTCGATAAACTTTTGAAGTAGGTATTTGTGTTCTATGGTTTATTGTACGAAAATTGAATTGTCAGTGCAATATTTTTTTAAAAACTTTTATTTTAAATATCTTCCGAAATTTTATTCTAAGACCGAGTAAGACTGAGTTTACGCAAGCCGTCGATAACGCTCTGTGTGTGTCGCGTTCGACCGCAAAAAAAGAGTATGCTGCGTTAACATTATTTCTAAATATTATATGAGTGAAGACTGCAAGCGAATATTCGACATTCAGTGGAAATAATTTCAGACACTAGAAAGTAAACGAATTTTCCAGTTTGAAAATATTATAAGGATAGGAAGAACGTCTTACCTTCAGCAGAACTAACACCCACAACCGCTGCCGGCCGCGGCCGGCTGCGAAGAGACCGTCCCAGCGCTCACTTAGCAGATAATTAGGAGGGGGTGTTGATTAGTCATCACTCCTTCCTTCCTTGTAAACTTTGAATATGTCACCAATCACATCAAATAAAACCACGTGTGGGAATTGAATTAGTGTTTTATGTTGGTTCTTGGAGGTCTAATCAACTCCTCTCCTAACTTAATATCCACATGCGAGGATATAATTTTTTTTTTTTTTGCTAGTTGCTTTACGTCGCACCGACACAGATAGGTCTTATGGCGACGATGGGAGAGGGAAGGGCTAGGAGTAGGAAGAAAGCGGCCGTGGCCTTAAAGGGGTACCAGGGCCCCCCAACTTGGGAGCGTGGGTTGGCGACAACGGTTTCCCCAGCCGAGTCTGAAGTTGCTTCCACCTTTTTTTTTTGTTATTTGTTCGCGGCGTCACACGAGGACGACACAAACACCCAGTCCACAGGCCAGGGATATTAATCATTTAAAATAAAAAATCCCTGACCTAGCCGCAAATCGAACCAGGGGCCGCCTGGTGACAGGCACACGCGTTGCCCCCTTCACCGCGGGGCTGTACTTGACCGCATCTCCTTGTGTCAGGTTCCTCGCTCTTACCTTTGCTGTTTAACCTCCCTTGGTCAACTCTTGTTCTTTTCCGACCCCGAGAGTATTCGATTCTCCAGGATTAGGGAGTCTCTCATTTTTGCGCTCTTCGTGGTCCGTCCCTTTCTTTGGCGGATAATTTCATTTTTCCAAGTGTCAGACCTCTTCCATTTTCCTTCTGATTAGTGTTAATATGTCTGGCTGAATGGTCAGCGTACTGGCCTTCGGTTCAGAGGGTCCCGGGTTCGATTCCCGGCCGGGTCGAGGATTTTAACCTTCATTGGTTAATTCCAGGTCCGCCTCTGTGGTGTAGTGGTTAGCGTGATTAGCTGCCACCCCCGGAGGTCCGGGTTCGATTCCCGGCTCTGCCACGGAATTTGAAAAGTGGTACGAGGGCTGGAACGGGGTCCACTCAGCCTCGGGAGGTCAACTGAGTAGAGGTGGGTTCGATTCCCACCTCAGCCATCCTGGAAGTGGTTTTCCGTGGTTTCCCACTTCTCCTCCAGGCAAATGCCGGGATGGTACCTAACTTATGCCACGGCCGCTTCCTTCCCTCTTCCTTGTCTATCCCTTCCAATCTTCCCATCCCCAATCTTCAGCATAGCAGGTGAGGCCGCCTGGGCGAGGTACTGGTCATTCTCCTCAGTTGTATACCCCGACCAAGAGTCTGAAGCTCCAGGACACTGCACTTGAGGCGGTAGAGGTGGGATCCCTCGCTGAGTCCGAGCGAAAAACCGAACCTGGAGGGTAAACAGATGATGATGATGATGATGATGATGGTTAATTCCAATGGCTCGGGGGCTGGGTGTTTGTGCTGTCCCTAACATCCCTGAAACTCACACACCACACATAACACTATCCTCCACCACAATAACACGCAGTTACCTACACATGGCAGATGCCGCCCACCCTCATCGGAGGGTCTGCCTTACTCGGCTAGAAATAGCCACACGAAATTATTATTGTGTTATTATAAGCTATTTGCTTTACGTCGCACCGACACAGATAGGCCTTATTGCGACGATGGGACAGGAAAGGCCTAGGAATTAGAAGGAAGCGGCCGTGGCCTTAATTAAGATACAGCCCCGGCATTTGCCTAGTGTGAAAATGGGAAACTACGGAAAACCATCTTCAGGGCTGCCGACAGTGGGGCTCGAACCCACTATCTCCCGATTACTGGATACTGCAGCTATCGAGCTCGGTGATTAGTGTTAATAGAGGATGGTTACCAAGTTGTTTTTCCTCTTAAAACAATAACGTACGGAAACATGTTTGTCTCTATGTGACACGTCGATATATCAACCCAGATGAAAAAGGCATTTTCCCTAACTTTCAGGCTCTAGTTAGAACTTTAATTTTATCACACTTACATGCACTTGCTTTTATATGAATTCATCAGGATACCACACGGAATCGATTCACGATTCCTTCATGAATTTATGCGAAGTTACATGCCTGTACTCACACGTTATGTGGCATATTAAAGTGATATTCTTCTACGAAAGCACGTAAAGTACGATAAAGCTGAACAAATTGGAGACAGAATGGGGTAGATCACACAGTTTATTGAACGATACAGTTCCTGGTCCGAAGTTGTGCGTAATTCTCGGTTACATATTCTTGTTGATGTGATACCGGCAGTGGCGCATTTTATTGATTGTTTACTTTTAGGTACTTGATTAGCTGTTAATTATGCGTGAAAGAAGTTTAGTAGAATGAGGAGTAATGTAGTTTCCCGTTGCTTTGTTTATCGTGCCAGAAGTTACAATTACGTATCAGTCTTCCAATGTCACTGAAATACACGCGCCAATTTATTTATTTGTTTATTTATTTAGAATCAACAACAGCATAACACCGAATTACTAAAATTGCAAATATGTGCAATAATTACTAATCTAAAATGAAAGATAAAAACATTTACAAAGGACACATATACACACAATATAAACTGTACAACCCTGTATTTTAATATTTACATAAAGACAGCCATAAACAAAGCAAAATTCACTTAAATACAAGACAAGAGACGGGAAAGAATCGAAAGTAAAAGGAATGAAGTTAGGTGAGATATATTATGACAGAAGGAAGGATATGGTAGGAACATATCTAGGTTCCTGTTGGGAGAGGAGGTATTGTACATTGCTAGAATACGCATAGAGATGGGCCTTTAGGTATGAGAAAGGTAGGAGTAGGGAATATGGAAAAAGTGTTCATTCTGCTACTACGGGAAGGGGCTGTTTCGTACAGTAGTTTTAGGTCGACTGCTTTCCTTCGAGCAGATAAAGTTCTGAGGTAGAATTTTCCAAGCACTTGATTAGTGCTCAAGTTGCGACGAACAAGGACCTTGGCTCTGGCGATTGCACGGAAGAAATATTGTACACGGTCAAGGTGGGTGAGATTTAAGGAAGAACAAATGGACCAGACTGGAGAGGCGTATTTGACAACCGGTAAGACACACGAAACGTATACTGCTCTGAGAGCATTCACATCTGTGATGTCGGAAAACCTGTAGAGTCAACCAAGGGGTGACGTTGCGCGTGAAGTGACCCTGTTTATATGGGAAGTAAACAACAATTAAATAGCAAAATGCACGCCCAAGTCTTTTTGATTATCAGCAATTGAAATCGGTTGGTTCAGCAAGTGATATTCGTGAATAAAGGGAAGCTTGTGAAGTGCGAACGAAATGGTGTAACACTTGGTGGAATGAGTTTTAAGACACCATTTAGTACACCAATGTGACGGTGAATCAAGTGCATTTTACAAGTAGTATGTATCTGTGAGAGAATCGATATATTTGAAGATTTTATAATGTCACACGTATTGTGGGAAACAGTATCGATAAGATCATCAGTAAACAGGACAAAAAGGAGCGGACCTAGGATACTGTCCTGCGGGACAATAGAGAGGTTGGTGGCGGGAGAAGAACTGCATTCATCAAGGACCACGCTCTGTAATCTTTCACTCAGAATGTTCTGGATGAGAGCTAGGAGTCCCAAACACGTTGACACGTCCAGAAAATTTGTGTGAGAGAAGTGCGTGATCCACGATATTGAAGGCCTTCGCTAAATCGATACAACACACATCAAGTTGAGAACCCGCGTGGATGGCAAGACATGACACGATGGAGGAGGATAACGAAGCTTTCAGGGATGAAATCATGCTGCTGGGGGTGGGGGTGGGGAGAGATGTATGGAATGATAAATCTATGACCCTATCAGTGACATTTTCACACCATACATAATGGAGACTGGCTGCATAAGGAAGGGCATTTCTAGCATCGCTCATACCTCGGTCACTTTCTTATTGTAGTAGGTAGTAAATACCTACTTGTCCGATTTTTTGTTTATGCACCTTTATTATAAACACTTATTTAATTTTATATTTGCCCGGCTGCTTGGCTGAATGATCAGCATGCTGGCGTACGGTTCAGGAGATCCTGATTCGATTCCCGTTCGGGCCAGCAATTTTAGACGCGTGAGGTTAATACCATCAGCTCGGGGACGGGACGCTCGTATTCGTCTTAATACACATATTCATTTACATACAACACATCGGACTATAAACTACCACAAAAATGTGTTTGGTGTCAGAAAAGCCATCCGGCCGTAAAACTGGGCTAATTCCATACAAAATGTCGACCCCACGTAATTGAAAAAGTGCCAGGAAGAATGAAAATAATATTATTTTAAGTTTTTAATTATATGCCAAATATTCAAAATAAATACAGTTCGACGGGCACAAAAAGTAATGACCAAGCAAGTTGGCCGTGCGGTTAGCATCGCGCACCTGTAAGCTTGCATTCGGGAGATAGTGGGTTCGAACCCCACTGTCGGCAGCTCTGAATATGGTTTTCCGTAGTTTCCACTTTCACACCAAGCAAATGCTGGGGCTGTACTTTAATTAAGGCCAGGTCCACTTCCTTCCCACTCCTAGCCCTTTTCTATCCTGTCGTCACCGTAGGACCTATCTGTGTCTATGCGATGGAAAGCAGCTTGTAAAAAAGTAATGAAAAATAACTCCCGCATGGCGCCTAACAACTAACGACGAAAAGTAAAGAATATAACTTTCCTTTAAATTGCAGAGGGTCTGGCAAATACGTTGTTTTGGAAATTATTTTAAAACTGCCTGCTTGTGAGAAGAAAAAATTGCGTTTGGAAATAACACTAGCAGCACAAGATTTTAACATTTTCAATAGTCGTAGTGATTATAAGCAGAGTTGAAATTTTCTTTCTGAATAAAGGAATATTTGGAATTAATGACATTTGTAAGGAAACCAATTTAACGCCTCAGATATTCACCTTAATACTCCCTAGGAGCATTGTTCGGAAGGGACGATGGCGAAATTACCGCAAATGTATCTGATAAGGAGCAAAGTGCTCGTGAAGTGGCTACGCTGAATTGGATAATCTCTGAAGGAGATGAATTTCATGCTTCATTTACTTATATTGAATGAATACTATCAATGAAATGCTAGGCAGATTCAGCCAATTCTGCAGCCTCAACCCAGTAACTAATAGTACCGGTGATTGGGAATTAGGATCGGAGGGGAGTGTAACTCAAATTTATAGACTTCAGAAAGTCCCCGGGTCCAAGGGATATCGTGGGTTCAGGGTAGGGGTAGACATCAAACTTGAAAGAAATGCTATAAAATGGTTTTTAATGCTTTCTGAGCGAATTTAAATATAGGGTTGACAGTCTACCAACTTAAGTGAGGTAATAATAGTGCTATACAATAAAACTTCCACCAAAGGGACAATAATTGTACATGTATTGCAATTAAATAAAAGCACGGTGTGATTATACAATTCAAAAGTAATTTACACACTAAGTAAAAGATACTACGTAGAACTGAACAGACATTGACTGAGTAAGACCTTCAGATTGACGAAGGCAAGAGGGTGACCTTGGAAAAAATATACCCCTGCTACTCTTCGTTGTCACAGTTGTGTTTTTGCAAGCAAGGAGTGCGGATGTGCTGAGTTGAGCGCGGAGTAATTGGAAACACGTTGGCACAATACAGGATAGCGATATGGATCTGGCACTGTGGAATGAAAAGTAGAAAAGTAGAAAGTTAAGATAAATGGTGCGAAAATGGGGATATTGGCACCTTTACTGGTGGCGGCGGTGGTGGTTGTGTTTTTGATGATAGGGGGAGTTGAAGTTGATACTGCTTGTTGTTTTAAGGGGCCTAACATCGAAGGTCATCTGCCCAGGAGTTGAAGTTAATCCGGGTCTTGTTCCAGTGGGTTCCATTGGATGGCAGGAATTTGAAGCGGTAAAAGAGATGATAAGAGAGGCATGTCAGACGGAGGAAGTAAGGGGAATGTTTCGAGAGCTATCTAAGGAGTTTAAGGACCTAAAGCTGAGTATTACGGAGGATGTGAGGAAAATAAAGGAGGAGGAAGTGTGTAATAAAGATATGCTGGAAATATTGAAGCAGAAGGTAAGAAATTCAGAGCAAGATCTGATGGAGGCGAAGGAATTAGTGGTGAAGGGTGATCAAGGAATTATGAGGAAGAATATTTGCATTTATGGTGTGCAATAAGAGGAAAGTGAGAGTAAATTGGAACTAATGTACTAAGTGGTGGAAGTGGTGCAGAATTGAATGAAGTCTAACTTTAGTGTAGTTGATATAGACGATGTGAAAGGGGTTGGGAAAGTTACGGGAAGGAGGCCCATTAGCGTGAAATTATTATCTACATTGATGGCGGATATTGTGATAAGGAATGCCAGTAATTTAAAAGGAGAAAAAGTGTGGATAAGAAGGGAGATGGACAGTGAAGCCATTGAGGAGAACGGAATCTGGAGCAGGCGTTTAAGGGAGTCAAGAAAAAAGGCCTTAAAGCATATGTTAGAGGACAGCAGCTGGTGGTCGGGGATGGAAGACGGTCACGTACATGGACGGTGGGTCGGTTAAAGGAAATGGATGAAGAACATCAACATCAGCAGAAGGCGATCCAGACGGCAGAGGGAGAAGTGAGGAAGGTCAGAAGGAGAAGTAGCGATTACTTAGAGGAGAGTGATATTACGGAAGTGAGCGAAATCCACCGCACACCAACATCAGGAATACGTGGAGCCATGGATCGAAAATTGGAGAGCAGCCAGGGGACTACGCAGAGAAGAAGAGGTGAGAAGCGAGAAGAAAGAAGACGTGAAGCAATGGGTAGGGGAAGAAGCCTAAGTTTAAAAGACCTATGGGGGAATAAAAATGGCTAGAGAAGAAAGGGGGTTAGGAGTGTAGAAATGGTATAAACGGTGGTGAACGCAGGTGGAATTAGGAAAGTGAGTGTAACTAGTAGTAACACTACAAATGCAGTAGAGGGCAGTGGGAATAGAAGAGGAAGCAGAGAAGAAGAAGGGGGTAAGAGGTAAATAATCAAGAAAGTGGGTTTTGTAAATATTGAAGGGGTGTCTAGTAAGTTGGGCATTGAGAAAGTGGCGGAGTTGGCAGAGGTTTTTGATAAACGGTCAGGCGAGAAAAAACAGAAGTTAAGTAATTATTTAAATGAGAAATTCCAAATCATGAGGGGTGGGACTGAAGTAGCATTGCGGGTAATAATGTGGGTATGGCCTTAGAAGTATTAGAAAAACGGATCAAGAGTGTAGCAAGTGTGATAAGAGGTAGAGCAAAAAAGAAAGGAGGAGAGGGATGGTAGATGTAGGGAGATGAGAAGAGACGTGATGAGGGCTTTAACGGTGTATAGGAAGAGGGTGGGGATGGAGAAGAGGGAGGAGTTTTGTAGGCTACGAAAGATGTATAAGGCAGCTATGTATAAGGATATGTTAGTAGAAAGGAAGATGTTACGGCAGAAGGAACAGGTGGAGGCAATAAATGGAGATTGTAAAAATAACCAAAGCGAGAAGTGTGGGAGAGAATATACAGAATATATAAAGGGGAGAGAAAGCTGGGAGAGGGCAATATTAATTAAGAAAGATGGGTCCAATATTTCCAGAAATTATTAGGGGGAAGACGTTGGGAATAGGGATGGATTGACGAGAGAGATGGAGGAGACAGAGCTGAGTGGTGCGGTCTTGGATGAAAAGATAACGGAAGATTAGGTATTAGTAGTGCTGGGAAAATTGATAGTTGGGTCGGTAGGAGGATTATATGGCATAACATCGATGTTTTGGAACGAGGCAGTAAAAAATAAAAACGTTTTGGAGAGTTTGGAGAAGCTATGCAATAAGATCTTTGAGTGTGCTAAATTTCCGCATGAATGGAGAAAAGGAATAATAGGTCCATACACTATTTATGAAAAGAAAGGTGACAGAAATATTACAAGTAACAATAGCGGTATAACATTTTTAGACTCACCGAGTAAGGTATATACTGGTATTTTAGCTAGGAGGTTGAGAAATTGGGTGGAGGAATTTTCCATACTCCCGATGTTTCAGGGTGGATTCGGGAAAGGAAGAAGGGCTATAGATAATATCACGACAGTGAGTACTATAATAGATAAGTATGTTAAGTCAAAAAGAGGTAAAGTGTATATGGCGGCGGTAGACTTTGAAAAGGCCTTCAACACCGTGAACAGGGGCGAATTGTTCGAGAGAATACGCCGGTGAGGGGTTTCCATAAAGATGACAAAAATCCTTGAAGCAATATATATGAGTAGGCGTACTGTAGTGTTAAAATTGAAGAAGACCGGGCGAGTTGGCCGTGCGGTTAGAGGCGCACGGCTGTGAGCTTGCAGCCGGGAGATCGTGGGTTCGAGCCCCACTGTCGGCAGCCCTGAAGATGGTTTTCCGTGGTTTCCCATTTTCACACCAGGCAAATGCTGGGACTGTACCTTAATTAAGGCCACGGCCGCTTCCTTCCAACTCCTAGGCCTTTCCCATCCCATCGTCGCCATAAGACCTATCTGTGTCGGTGCGACGTAAAGCAACTAGCAAAAAAAAAAAAAATGAAGAAGGGTTAGTAAGTAAATGCACGGAGTCAAAAATAGGGTTGAAATAAGTTTGCAAACTATCTCCCATATTATTTTTGTTATTCATTAACGATATATTAAAAGCCCATGGGGGCGGGGGGAATGGGATTGTCCTGTGTTAGGGGAGCAGGAGATTCCGGGCCTGATCTTCGTGGGTGATGTCCTCTTGTTGGCGTTGACAGCCGGAGGCCTACAAAAATTGTTAATGAGGTGGTGCAGTATGCCAGTAATTGGTCGTTGAAAATCAATAGCAGGCAGACAAAGGTGATGTTGTGTACAAAAGATAGGAGAAAAAAGACTAACAGGAAATGGGCAGTAAAAATGAGATAATTAAGGCATTGGACACATTGGAGTATCTGGGTATACACTGACTGACAGAGCAAATGCAACACCAAGAAGGAGTAGTTCGAAAGGGATGAAAGTTGGGGAAAAAACAGAGACGGCACGGACGAATAATTGATGTTTATTTCAAACCGATATGCAGGTTACACAATGCGCACGGCATCGACTCAGTAGGATGTAGGACCACCGCGAGCGGCGATGCACGCAGAAACACGTCGAGGTACAGAGTCAATAACAGTGCGGATGGTGTCCTGAGGGATGGTTCTCCATTCTCTGTCAACCATTTGCCACAGTTGGTCGTCCGTACGAGGCTGGGGCAGAGTTTGCAAACGGCGTCCAATGAGATCCCACACGTGTTCGATTGGTGAGAGATCCGGAGAGTACGCTGGCCACGGAAGCATCTGTACACCTCGTAGAGCCTGTTGGGAGATGCGAGCAGTGTGTGGGCGGGCATTATCCTGCTGAAACAGAGCATTGGGCAGCCCCTGAAGGTACGGGAGTGCCACCGGCCGCAGCACATGCTGCACGTAGCGGTGGGCATTTAACGTGCCTTGAACACGCACTAGAGGTGACGTGGAATCATACGCAATAGCGCCCCAAACCATGATGCCGCGTTGTCTAGCGGTAGGGCGCTCCACAGTTACTGCCGGATTTGACCTTTCTCCACGCCGACGCCACACTCGTCTGCTGTGACTATCACTGACAGAACAGAAGCGTGACTCATCGGAGAACACGACGTTCCGCCATTCCCTCATCCAAGTCGCTCTAGCCCGGTACCATGCCAGGCGTGCACGTCTATGCTGTGGAGTCAATGGTAGTCTTCTGAGCGGACGGCGGGAGTGCAGGCCTCCTTCAACCAATCGACGGGAAATTGTTCTGGTCGATATTGAAACAGCCAGGGTGTCTTGCACATGCTGAAGAATGGCGGTTGACGTGGCGTGCGGGGCTGCCACCGCTTGGCGGCGGATGCGCCAATCCTCGCGTGCTGACGTCACTCGGGCTGCGCCTGGACCCCTCGCACGTGCCACATGTCCCTGCGCCAACCATCTTCGCCACAGGCGCTGCACCGTCGACACACCCCTATGGGTATCGGCTGCGATTTGACGAAGCGACCAACCTGCCCTTCTCAGCCCGATCACCATACCCCTCGTAAAGTCGTCTGTCTGCTGGAAATGCCTCCGTTGACGGCGGCCTGGCATTCTTAGCTATACACGTGTCCTGTGGCACACGACAACACGTTGTACAATGACTGTCGGCTGAGAAATCACGGTACGAAGTGGGCCATTCGCCAACGCCGTGTCCCATTTATCGTTCGCTACGTGCGCAGCACAGCGGCGCATTTCACATCATGAGCATACCTCAGTGACGTCAGTCTACCCTGCAATTGGCATAAAGTTCTGACCACTCCTTCTTGGTGTTGCATTTGCTCTGTCAGTCAGTGTACTTATAAGTAGGAACGGGGGACAGTCCGACCAAATCAAACAATCTAAGTGCAAAGGATTTGCTGCAATCATATGATACAAACATGCTGTTGAATTGTGGAATACTTGCCAGTCAGACTCAAAAGTAAAAAAACAATGATTCCGCAACCACTCCCTGATAACATCATGCCATCAGAATGTTGGCCAGCAGGGTAGGAGAGGTGGTGGTGGTATATATTTTATAATCAGTAGATTGCGTATAAAAAGCCTGGATTCAGTTCAAAATCTCTCCGTAGTGTCCATATGGAGTGAATGTATATACCGCTGTTGATTGTGATTCGTCCGTCGTCCGTCTTTAAGCTTTGAGCAGACCTCTTAGTGCTGTTCGAAAGGAGTAGGCACTATCCCGGAATCGGGTTTCGTCCTCTATTTTCCTAATAATATCATTGATCACGAAATTCATTTCAGCTAATTAATTCCTCTGATGAGAATGGCGTCAGGTAGGGTATTCGGTCGTAAAAACTCGCTACGAAGATTCATCTCACTTCATACTCAACCTCGTAGAGAAATGGGACATAGTAGTACAACTTCACGATACAATATCAGAAACAATTGATAATCTATACTGAAAAAAATAGCACCTACAGACGGTTGAAACACTTTTTCTTTCCTAACAGTAATATTTGTTACGCGGTGCACTGTTGGCATACAAAGCATTAAAACTAGCCGAGAAACATGTGATAGGTTTGATATCTAGCGGTTGTAGCTGGAAACGCTTGACCCACATGCTCTAGGTACTAGGCCTAAACCATGGGCTTGTCACGGCCGCTACTACAGGGTCTTTCACTCAAAGTGGGGTCGGCGCTGCGCAGTGGGTAGATGGGCGAGCTGGTCAGACGATCACATAGCAACTCGCTGAACTTGGGGCCGAGAGAGCGCCCGTATGAATCGCATATAAATAACAAGGACACATAACGCATAATCAAATTTAAAAAAATTCTCACCTTGTCACAGAATATGTTGAAAATATCTTTCACCTCCATCTACACATTTCTGGCTTCATCTAAGGAAATTTTCATTCATACGCATTAGTTCATCTACCGTGATAGCCTCAATTTCTCTCGTGATGTTTTGTTTGAGTTCACCTTCAGTGAGAAAATGGGAGTGTTGGTGGCAGTAACTGCAGACAGGATAACAGGGCCTAGACTGTAGGATTAGAAACCACAATCACTGGGCACAGATATAGGAATGACATTCTGATACCATTTTTTAACAATTGACAGACAATGAATGTCAGTCTGGATATTTCCAGCAAGACTCGGTAACAAAACCTCACTCTGATTATTTCCTTTCCTTTGTTTAATTTGGCTGCTCGGTTAAAGATAATGTTAAGTGACATATTCACGTAATTGATGTTATTGATGAATATAATGTTATGTTACATGCTCTTTCCAGTGGCAATCTTAGTCTGTGAGCGAGACATTTTAGTTTTGTAGTTTTAAATGTTGGCACACATGTCCCCTAGAATCTGGTTCGTGAGCACAAAGTTAAGTGTTGCAAAATGGCGTCGAGTGAGAAGATACCATCACATATGGTCCGAAAATTAAATGAAAAACATATTGCTACATTAGCTGAAACTTTGAATTCTGATTGTGATGATAAAAATAGTGACCCACACTATGTACCTGATAATACGTCCAGCAGTGACTCTTCTTTAAGTAAGGTAAGTAAACAATGATCTTAACCTAGAAATCATTGGTTGCATGAAGAGCATGTTAGCTGCTAGTACTTAACATTGACTTCAGCCTACACACATTGCTATAGTATATGTGTTAGTTAGCATTATTTTTACGCTGACTTGTGATTAAAGTATCTTTATAAGAATATTATGACGTCGATTTTGAACTTCAAAATGTAATAATAATAACTCCTCTCTCCTACCATTCGTTGTCGTTTAGCTATGTCATTCTTTTAAAAACATCTTTATAGTTACAGGATGACGATGACGACCCTCCAAAGCAAGGAAAAGTAGTTTGCGAACGAAAACATGACAGCAACCCAAACCGCAAAGTTTAAACGAAAAAAAAGTCTGAGGTGTAGAACTACAAGAGAAAAGTGGCCAGAAGTAGGTTGTAAATGTGTTGGAGAAAATTGTACTTGTTCTTTAAAATGCTTTGAAAATTTGTTTCAAGACACCAGAAATGTAATTTTTGAAGGGTTCCGGAAACTTGGCAACTTTGATGCTCAAGTCGCATACATGTTTGGGTGTTTAAGACCTAGAGCAGCACATCGGCGCACAAAGAAAAAAGTTTCAAGGCGAACACAAACAATCCATTACACAGACGGAGCCAAGAATGACAAAATAAGAGTTTACAAACGTGCATTTTTGGCTGTACATGGTTTGCAAGGGAACAGGGTTAGAATGGTAAAAAAAATATTGAAGGTAGGTACAGCTACCCCACAAAGTGATCATAGAGGGAAACATGATACTCATGCACGAAGGTACAATGACACGGATATTGTACATATAAAACAGTTCATTGAATCAGTGCCACGCTACCAGGGCCATTACAAACGTAACAACAGTCCATGTGCTGACCACATGAGTTTAGATCATATACCAGAAGCATGTCGAGGAGAGTATTGCTAACAACAAGCAAGCAGTATCTTCAGATAAATTCAGAAGATTTTTCACCGAAGACTTTAACATTCGCTTTAAATTACCCCATAGTGACATTTGTGCCACAGGTGACCCACTTCATGTAGCTATTCAAGATGCAAAATTGCATGACAGGGTGGGTGAAGAAATAAAACTACTACAGGATCAAGAACTTCACCATAGAAAGGCGGAAGCTGCTAGGACTGCATTCACGAATGCATCAATATCCAATTCAAATGTGCACACAATCACTTGTGACTTACAGCAAAACTTTCAACTTGTCCCTGTTTCTATAAACGTGAAATATTCAGTTGCAATCATGGTATATACGATTGTGGTGCTGAGGAAGGTTATTTCTTTTTATGGAATGAGTCTGTTGCAAAACGTGGTGCAGATGAAACTGCAAGCTGTTTGCTAAGATATTTCACAGAAAATGACATACGTGGGGAAAATTAATTGCAGTTACAGATAATTGTGGAGGACAAAATGACAATTGGACTTCGGCTGGGTTTTGGTTACACTTACTTGAGTTAGGCCGCTTTCAGACAGTAATCCATATTTTTCCCGTGGTAGGCCACACAATGTTAGCAAGTGATCGGAATTTCGCTATCGTAGAAAATAATGTAGTGGAGCATCACCAGCACTTTTATTCGCCTGATCCTGAGAACGTTCAAGTAAAAGAAAACATTTAAAATAACAAGAATGTATAATGAAAATTTCTTCTCTTTCACTGAGTTACGGAAACATTTGCACCAACCTCGAACATACACAGATGTAACTTCATTCACAATCAGTTCTGTAACAAGATATATTTTTATGAAAGATAAATCTTTATTGATGTACTGTGAAACTGATTATTGTGGAGAGCTTCAACAAGTTTCTCTTGAAACAAGAGGCAGCTCTCCGAAAAATTTCTTCATACGCTTCCAGTTCTAAAGAAAAAGGATTCTGGTTCGCTTACCATTGATACAAACTTAAAAACTTAAAGATGTCATGACCTGCTTACAGTGGATACCTCCTATCTTTCAACAGTGGTATTTCTCACTGACATCAATGGAAGGACATACCCCATCAAATTTGAAGCAGAGGATGAATAAAACAAAGATTAATCCTACAGGCGAGATAACATAATAGTAGAAGAATGGTTTGAAGAAGACTATATTTACTAAAAATTTGACCTGTTATTCTTCAGATAATTGCAATATTAATGGTGAAAAACATCGTAGCAAATTATTATAAATGTAGATGTGTATTAAAGTATCCCCTTGGTTATAATAATACTGAAAAATTTATTTTGTCATAGTGTAATTTCAGTATGATTTCTTCAAATATTAGCATAGTGTTACTCAAAATGCTGATACAGTCACTTATCATTGTCTCCAAGCGAGCAGCTCAATTATTAACAAAATTATTAGCGAAAATACGCGGTTAACCGATTTGTATAGTGCCACAGCAAGTAGCAGAGACTGCATCTGCTGTGAGGAAGGGTAGCAGGCGTAAATTTTTTTGCCAAATTCATGGACGCTGAAGTATGATTCATACGCTTGCTGCGCACATTCGTCTGTCTGGCAGTCTCTTTAGTATCTGTTAGTTTCTTTGTGTGTTGTCGAATACAAAATGATTTGTAATTGTATAATCATGAGGGACTTCAATTTAATTATAATACATGTGTATTATTGTTCCTTTGTTGAATGTTTTATTGTATAGCATTGAATCAAAGTTTCAGAAAAAACTATTATTGTTTGTTTGTTTGTTTGCTAGTGGCTTTACGTCGCACCGACACAGATAGGTCATATGGCGACGATGGGATAGGAAAGGGCTAGGAGTTGGAAGGAAGCGGCCGTGGCTTTAATTAAAGTACAGCCCCAGGATTTGCCTGGTGTGAAAATGGATAACCACAGAAAACCATCTTTCGGGGCTACCGACAGTGGGATTCGAACCCACTATCTCCCGGATGCAAGCTAACAGCTGCGCTCCCCTAACCGCACGGCCAACTCACCCGGTAAACTATTATTACCGCAATTAAGTTTGTAAACTGTCAAACTTTACCTTTCTGTCGAAATTCGCTCAGAGAGCATAAAAAACTGCACTATTTTGTAGCCTTTTTTGTCAATTTTATGCATATATACCCCCACCAGCGGCAATGTCTCATAAACCCGGATACATCTGTACATTTCCGCGCCTCCTCCCACTTCTATTTCCCAATCGCTGCTACTACTCACCGACATACAGTAGTTCCAGTTAAAGAGAGCTCGGAACCTTCCGCCATCAGATTACATCTAAATAGAGTAACTCTTCTTTGGAATGAGACCATTCTTACTGACTGTCCCTGTAAGTGGTAATAATACGAAAAGGGGCGTTGAAAACCAACCACAGCTGTTGCCGATAAGCCGCTCACGTTCAATTCCAAATAGCGCACTTTTTTTTTTTTGGTGGAAGGCTTATCTGAGATTGTCCAAGGAGGAAGTGCTCCTTTATAGAGTCTCGGAAAGGTTTCAGAATCTGTCAGACGAGGTTTGAGAAGAAGTTAGTTGCAAACTTCCGGAGAGAAATGAATCTCATAATCTTCTTCAAGTAATTTTAAAAGCGCTTCGCTGAAGTTCGAGGAATATTCTTCAGTATTTATAAATTGACAGACAGAGCATTTACTTGAGCAATATACTTATGTTCTGATGTTGGAATCTACTAGTACGTATTTCAAGATTAATTAAAGGTTTCTTGATACACAGTTATGTACGTTTACTTAATAACAATCCGCTTGGTGACACCAAGTCTATATGTGGTCTGACACCGTAGTTAGTCGATTCGAGTCCCGTTGGTCGAAAAAGCATTTTCACCGTCAGAATGTTCGCTGGCAGGGCAGGAGAGGAGGTGGTATACAATTTTTAATCACTAAATTGCGTGCCAAAAGCCTGGATTTAATGCCAAATCTCTCTGCAGTTTTCATATGAACTGAGGGCATGTGACGCTGTTGGTGGTGATTCGTCCTTCAGAGGGAGACGTTCAATAATGAGCAGACCCCTTGGTACTATTTGACATGAGCAGCCTCTGTGCTGACACCGGGTTTCACCTTCTCCCTTTCATCTGTCATATATCAAGACTTATTTCATCATTAACTCCTCTCATGAGGCTGACGTCAGGAAGGGCATCCGGTCGTAAAACTCACTACGAAGATCCATTTCACTTCTTACCCAACACCGTAGTGAAATGGGATAAGTGTTGGGCAAATAATAATAATAATAATAATAATAATAATAATAATAATAATAATAATAATAATAATAATAATAATAATAATAATAATAATCTTTTATATTAAAAGAGTTTACTTAAACCAGTTTTGTCGAGTCTGCCCGTCCGTTCGTTCTACTGGACCGATTGGCTTCACTGTTGTTTTTTCTCTCCGGAATTACCTGCCGGTGAATCATCAGGCATTAACTGGTCTCAAGTTCAGTCAACTTTGCGTAATCCTAAAATCAAGTCATTAAATTATCACTCCAATATCTGCAGGAGAATGTTTACCCTAGCCCGCAATATATCCTGTACCAGTGGGCAGCACACGCTTAAGGAGCAATATCTTTACGAAAAGATATCTGTGAAGCTAAACGATTAGAAATGAGGGCGACTATAGTCAAACCTGCTATTTCAACTAAACTTGGTGCAGATATGACTTAATATTATTTGGAGGGAAACGCCGTGGGAGTAAGACACACCTACCACGCCTAGGGGTGGAGTGGGGAGGGAGTGGCGTATAAAAATAATCGAAAATGCCCTATACTACAGTAGTGTTGAATTGACCGTTTTCTGGGTCGCTGAGATAAATAGTCACACTCTGGATTACATTTAAGGTCAAGTTCAGACACCATCGGCATGGTGGGAGGAGGGGAGGGGGCCAAAAGGGGTGAAAAATAAAATGTCCAAAATGACCGACATTATGCCTATGTATGTTCTAGCATAGCTGTCAACCAAACTTGGTATGCATATGACTATCTGGAACAAAATACCACAGTGGTAGTAAAATGTAATGGCGTATGGCTTTTAGTGCCGGGAGTGCCCGAGAACATGTTCGGCTCGCCAAGTGCAGGTCTTTTGATTTGACTCCCGTAGGCGACCTGCGCGTCATGATGAGGTTGAAATTATGATGAAGACGACACATACACCCAGCCCCTGTGCCAGCGAAATTAACCAATGATGGTTAAAATTCCCGACCCTGTCGGGAATCGAACCCGGGACCCCTGTGACCAAAGGCGAGCGCGCTAACCATTTAGCCATGGAGCCGGACACTGTGGTAGTAATACACCCGTTGTGAAGCGTATTATTAGGGCGCTAAAAGGTTGTGTAAAGAAGGTTTTAGGACATAGACAGATGGATCAAGAAACCTTATTCACCATAATACTCCGTACTGAAGCCGCCGTGAATCCCCGTCCTCTCCTTCAGCAAGAAGACACTGCCCTTCTAACGCTAGCGGACTTCTTTCAAGGGGAAGAGTTTTTAGACCTTCAGCAACACTCCACTGAAGATTTCTGGAAGAGATGGGCAAGATACTGTATACTGCAACTAGGGAGTTACCACCACCAACGGAAATTCAGTTAATTTCCACGTTGCAGACGTAGCCCTGCTACAGGACGACAAACGTCCACGTCACATGTGGGCAAAAGGACTTATAGAAGAACTACGTTCAGGAAGGGATGGAAAAATCAGGACTGTTTTGCTTCGTACTCCCCATGATCATCATATATTGCTCCCCGCGCAGCTGATCATCCCATTGGAGGTCGACTAGAGTGGCGAGGATGTGGAAAATAGAACTACTTTCTCCCTGAGCTCGAACATATGCCAATTCTGAATAAACCAGAGCCGAGCTGAGTGGCTCAGATGGATGATGTGCTGGTCTTCTGACCCCAACTTGAAAGGTTCGATTCTGACTCCGTCCGGTGGTATTTGAAGGTGCTCAAATACGTCAGCCTCGTGTCAGTAGATTAACTGGTACGTAAAATAACTCCCACGGGACTGAATTCTGGCACCTCGGCGTCTCCGAAGACCGAAAAAGTAGTTAGTGGGACGTAAAGCAAGTAACATTATTGTTATTACTGAATAAACCAGATTAACCTATCTTGTATACATAACTTCTTTTTGAATGAATGGTTGCGTTTGTTGTTGTTCATGTTTAAATTATTTCACTTATTACTAACCCGTTCCACACTTAGAACCCCTACGGTTGGTGGTTGGGAGGGAGTGACATGTAAAAATAATTGATAGCGACCAATATTAGTGTCGAGTATATACACTGACTGACAGAGCAAATGCAACACCAAGAAGGAGTGGTTCGAAAGGGATGAAAGTTGGGGAAAAAACAGAGACGGCACGGACGAATAATTGATGTTTATTTCAAACCGATATGCAGGTTACACAATGCGCACGGCATCGACTCAGTAGGATGTAGAACCACCGCGAGCGGCGATGCACGCAGAAACACGTCGAGGTACAGAGTCAATAAGAGTGCGGATGGTGTCCTGAGGGATGGTTCTCCATTCTCTGTCAACCATTTGCCACAGTTGGTCGTCCGTACGTGGCTGGGACAGAGTTTGCAAACGGCGTCCAATGAGATCCCACACGTGTTCGATTGGTGAGAGATCCGGAGAGTACGCTGGCCACGGAAGCATCTGTACACCTCGTAGAGCCTGTTGGGAGATGCGAGCAGTGTGTGGGCGGGCATTATCCTGCTGAAACAGAGCATTGGGCAGCCCCTGAAGGTACGGGAGTGCCACCGGCCGCAGCACATGCTGCAGGTAGCGGTGGGCATTTAACGTGCCTTGAATACGCACTAGAGGTGACGTGGAATCATACGCAATAGCGCCCCAAACCATGATGCCGCGTTGTCTAGCGGTAGGGCGCTCCACAGTTACTGCCGGATTTGACCTTTCTCCACGCTGACGCCACACTCGTCTGCGGTGACTATCACTGACAGAACAGAAGCGTGACTCATCGGAGAACACGACGTTCCGCCATTCCCTTATCCAAGTCGCTCTAGCCCGGCACCATGCCAGGCGTGCACGTCTATGCTGTGGAGTCAATGGTAGTCTTCTGAGCGGACGCCGGGAGTGCAGGCCTCCTTCAACCAATCGACGGGAAATTGTTCTGGTCGATATTGGAACAGCCGGGGTGTCTTGCACATGCTGAAGAATGGCGGTTGACGTGGCGTGCGGGGCTGCCACCGCTTGGCGGCGGATGCGCCGATCCTCGCGTGCTGACGTCACTCGGGCTGCGCCTGGACCCCTCGCACGTGCCACATGTCCCTGCGCCAACCATCTTCGCCACAGGCGCTGCACCGTGGACACATCCCTATGGGTATCGGCTGCGACTTGACGAAGCGACCAACCTGCCCTTCTCAGCCCGATCACCATACCCCTCGTAAAGTCGTCTGTCTGCTGGAAATGCCTCCGTTGACGGCGGCCTGGCATTCTTAGCTATACACGTGTCCTGTGGCACACGACAACACGTTCTACAATGACTGTCGGCTGAGAAATCACGGTACGAAGTGGGCCATTCGCCAACGCCGTGTCCCATTTATCGTTCGCTACGTGCGCAGCACAGCGGCGCATTTCACATCATGAGCATACCTCAGTGACGTCAGTCTACCCTGCAATTGGCATAAAGTTCTGACCACTCCTTCTTGGTGTTGCATTTGCTCTGTCAGTCAGTGTACTTTCTGTGGCCAGTAAGAAGGATTGTGACTCTCTGGATGCCGTTTAAGCCGTCCAATTTCAGCCTCCATCGCTCGCAATGGGTGAGAAATGTCCAGAATGACCAACTTCAATACTGAATTCACAGTTTGGGGTTCTCTAGGCTGATTGGTGACAGTCCCAATGACAGTTGGAATTCTGTACATCATCTCCCTAACATACAGTTACCACTTACTTTTATTATTTCAAAGGATTAGTTACTTCTCAGACAATCTGGGCTGCCACAATGACAAAGTTCCACGCGAATGAAAATAATCTAAAACTTTACATTAAACACACAACAGTAACTCTAAAGCAGGCCTTTCTAACCCGAGCACTTAGTGCTGGGGCGCACCAGCGCTGCACTCAGCAGCACCGTTCCCCTCCTTCCCCACGCAGTGGTCGCTGGATGTGTACGTGAGAGTCAGTACATTCTCTCTGTATGTGTGGCATTCTCGTAGAATCTATTCGATGGTGCAGTTGGTTTCTCCTTCGTCGTTAAGCTCAATGTTTAATTTGTCATGTCATTTTAAGCGTAAAGTCTTCAACCGTTTGACGACACTACCACAATAAACATGTTTTCACCTATGATGACATTGGTGGCGCAGCAAGAACCGAACAAATTGCTGAGTTAAAATCGGAATTGCCCAGTTCTTCAGAGATACGTAATAACTTACTCATTAGGAATTGTTTTACATGCAATTTAGGAGATTTGTTTTTGGTTTAGTATTATTAAGAACTGTTTAGAATTAGACTTAGATGTGCTGCTAAGAAAACACACCGACGACTTGGCGGCGCGTTTAGAGGCGCTCAGCGGTGAGCTTGCATCCGGGGGATAGTGGGTTCGAATCCCACTGTTGGCAGCGCTGAAGATGGTTTTCCGTGGTTTCCCATTTTCAAACCAAGAAAATGCTGGGGCTGTTCCTTAATTAAGGCCACGGCCGCTTCCTTCCCACTCCTAGCCTTTCATTATCCCATCGTCACCATACGACCTATTGCAAGAAAAAACCCATAAAGGTAATTATTTTAATTATTTTATCTCCCTGTCCCACAGATACTTGAACCCAACAGTTTAGAAGGCGCAGTTCGAGCACGTTATGAGCTATTGTTGCTCTGAAAATTGCAAAAAGTGGGCGACCCTTTACTGACGGTGAATTTGTAAAACAATGTTTAATAAAGTGCTCGGAACTACTGGGTCCACGTGCTGTGGCTCACTTTGAGGCGAGAAGCTTGTCAAAACAAATCATCTCTCGTCATGTACAATAACTTAACGTTTGTCTACTCATGAAAATCTTGTAGACTATCAGGCGTCGTTACAGACTTTGCACTCTGAACTCAATGCCCGATTCAAAGAAATGAATGATATGGCACCTCAACTTGAAATATTTATGACCCCATTTTCAGTACGTCTTGAAAAAATCACCATCGTATTTCCAAACAGAGCTGATAAGACTAGAGTGTGACGCAATTCTAAAGGACAGGTACTACCACTACAGCGGTGGTTTAATATCATTTTACAAACGTGTTCAACCACAAGAATTTCCAAAACTTCAAGCAGTTACCTCACAATTTACGTCAATGTTCGGTACAACGTATGCATGCGAACAGATGTTTTTTCAAATCTGAATTTAAATAAATGGAGAACTAGGACTTCTCTGTCTGATGTTGTTAGAGGCTGTACTTAGAATTTATACTGCCAAATCGATTGTGCCCATTATCGGTAAATTAGTTGCCAAAATACGATGTCAACAGTCGACTTAAACACTAAATGTACATTAAGGCAAACGCAAAGTATGTACAGAATGAATTGTGTGTTTATGTGTTCACAGAACTGTCATAAATAATATTGTTTCCATAAGCTGCGCGCTGGCTTGACGACCTGTAGTTCTGCCTCTGCCACTTCCCCTCCTTCCCCCACCACCTCAACGGGGCTACAGCACAGCACCGGGGCTGCTGCCGGGGCCAGCAGGGGCCGTGGGAGCACCTCAGTTGGAATCGCTTGCCTAAAGCTTCAAAATAATTCGTAAAAACCGAACAAGTGACTGGGTGGTTTGGCTCACGTAGCTGTCAGCCTGAATTTGGGAGATAGTGGGTTCGAGCTCCACTGTCGGCAGCTCTAAAGGTGGTTTTCCGTGCTCTCCAATTTTTATACCAGGCAAATGCTCGTGCTGTATTTTCATTAAGGCCACGGTCACTTCCTTCCAATTCCTAACCCTTTCCTATCCCATCGACTGTGTGACGTAGAACAAATTGTAAACAAAAATTCGTAAATTATCAATGAACATCAAATAAAGACATCTAAAAACTCATTTCACAGATAATTAACAGGTAATAACAAATTCAAAATTTAAACGTTCAAAAAAGTACCCGGGAAGCACATGGAGTAATTTTATATCAAGACACATTATCTGACCCATTTATAACGAATGCTGCGGCACAGCACCGGTCCGCTAGCAATAATGATAGTCACCTTCCTGACTTTTTGAAATTAGAACCTATCACGACCGGATGCCTTTCCATACGTAGAGGGTTGTATTCGCTATTGCGCGTTCCAGATGTTTATAAGAAAACTATTTATTGTACCACGTGCTTCTACTTTTAATCCCAATACTTACTCAAATTTCCGTTAAATGGTATTTGCTCCGGTAGAATCAATCGCATATGTATAGATGTTCTGTTTTTCATTGTTTTCAATGTTGACCTCTTCAAGGTGGCTGGTATGATACATTTATCATTAATTAATTATAATTTATCATTAATTAATTCCCATTGTCATTAATCTTCCTTTAAGATGTGGTTTTTAATCGTGAGTCTAATTTTCTATCCGTACTCTTTTATATCTTCTATAATCTCCTGTTGTAGTGTGAAGTCGTCTGTACTATAACTGTACAGTACTCGGCCAGATATTTTTGAAGTTATGAATCTCTAAATATTAGAATAGCATTCCAAGGCATCTCTTCCTTTAGAGACGTTGGTCCAGTAAGTCGTTAATGATGTAATAAAAAGTCTGGCGTTGTTTAAGACTGTACAACGTATGACAATACTTCAGAGCACACACTGATAAGACATTTAGTCATGGGCAAATAATTCATTATATTGTAATCAATAATATTATCATTATCACAATTAGAAGAACAACCTGAAATAAAATTTCACTTATTCGGAATGTACGGTTACTGAAATCGATGTAACTACTCTGCAGCTGGCATGTTTGATAGATAGGCAGGCAGTTAGGAAATTACACATCCACACAGATAAAACTTGAATACAACACTGAGATGTTAGCTGGGAATATTAATTACACGACCACATTCACTTTGGAACAAATATAAGTGCATGGAATTCTACTATCTGGAAGTTAACCCATTTACCCTCGTATCTCAGATATGTTCCGATGTGTGCAAATTCTATAAATGACGAGTTATCGGTACCATTTATGCTTTTAGCTATCCTTGGAAATCATTTCTATAGAGCTGTGGTCTATGGAGTTTCACCAAGAGGAAAAGTCCTCTAACTTTTAGTTACTATATTGATGGGATGAAAGTACATCATGTGGATCATTGTAAGTACCTATGTGTTATGAGAAGGAATGATCCTCATTAAGTAATAACACTTAAAAGTTTGTCAAAAATGCAGATCTCTTCATAAGGGTTTGAGAGTATTTAGGAGTTGAAAGTAAGGGTGCAAGAGAGATTGCACATAGGTCGCTGGTATGACCCCATTTGGCTATGAAACCCATGCCAGATTTACTTGATTAGAGATCTGGAAGAGATTCAGAAGAAAGTAGTACGATTTGTTCCGGGTAATTTCCGACGAAATAGTACTGTTACCGAAAATGCTGCAAACTTTGGGTTGTAAAGACCTGGCAGTAACGAGATGATCTGCACGATTAATCGGTATGTTACCAGCTGTCACTTGAAAGGTGTCGCAGAATGGCATTAGTAGGCGAATAACCTGGAATGGAGTTTTCCAAAGCAGGAAGGATCATAATTTTAAGATAATGTTGGTATATTCAAGATGACAAATTGGGCCAAATACCGGTACTCATTTATAGGTCTATGAATTGGAGATTGGAATAATTTACCAAGGGAGATGTTCGATATATTTGCAACTTCTTTAAAAAACTTTAAAATAATTTAAGAAGATATTAGGTAAACAGTAGATAGGTAATCTGTCACGTGGGCGACAGCCCTACATGAAGATTAGTGACGATTGATTGATTGATTGATTGATTGATTGATTGATTGATTGATTGATTGATTGATTGATTGATTGATTGATTGATTGATTGATTGATTGATTGATTTTCTCTATGAAGATAAATGGCCACCGAAGAGAAACTCTGAACAGAGACTCTTCTAGCAGCACATCTAAGTTATATAGTTAGATTATACAGAAAAAATGAATTACTTAAGGTAAGTGCGAATTTGTATACAACGGTGTTGTAATGTTAAGCCAGTAGTAAGCTCAACCTATAGTACTGTAAGCCGCAGCGTTAAGCACCGGAAATACTTAAGTTGTGTGTAAATTTGTATATGATGATGCTGGATTTAGAAAGTTAATCTAGTAATATTTCTTCAAATATTTTCTTTCCATGGAATTGCTTGTTGAACTCTTGTTCATGTACTTGTTTTGGGTAATTATGTTTTAACTTTACTTCCGTATCGCAGTACTGTAAGTGGTCATTGCCACCGGGATATTTACCAATTGCGATGTATTTATTAATAATAATAACAACAACAATTAAATGGAAATGTGATGAATGTAGAAACAAGGAGAACGAAGAAATACGAAGGAAAACCCACTTCTTGACCGAAACCTTTTCAAGGAAACCACGCCTTCATTGAGGTGTCTGCTTCGAGACATGCTACGAGTACATTATACTGTATATAGAGAGTAAAAGTGAAGAGTAAAAGATAACTCTGTATTTCGAATTTGAATATCATGCATCGTAATTGCAGCTCTTTTGGTGAAGTTCATATTGTGCTCTATAATGACTTAGTCCACGTCAAGACAATGCTGAAATCGGACCAAGTGCATCATAATGAACAATACATCCACCGCCAAGTGAATTAACCTGGCACATAGCTTACCTTGCATGATTAACCTTTCCATCAGCTCCGGCGTAACAGCATCTTCAGGGGTAACGGGTAAGGTAAGAGTTATCGTAATAAATAAATAAATGAAGAGGAATAAAAAATATGCAAGGTGTTACCTAACGATACCTAAAATAAATAGCGGTTGAGCTGCATATCAGATTTTAACAAACTGGTTTACTACAATCATCTAAAAATTCTGATGTTTAACAATCAAAATTTATATAACTGACATGATAATCAATAAATAAATTAATCAGTTTCTTGACAACATTGGGTATCTTGCGTCACATGTAGACGTAGTGGAAGAGATATCGGCCTTATATAAAGGTTAAGCGCTGCAACAACACCATAACAGTTACGTCAATTAAAATGAATTTTTAATCTAAATCTGCTGGAAGGCAACTCCTATCTATTAAGAATCTACTTTATTTCTAAAGTGAATCTATGCCTCAGTGCTCCTAATTATCCTACAAGTTCTAAATAAGCATCCAATATACACACAACTATCTGGGAATCGATCTCAAGACTCTCCCAAGTATAACCATATGACAACACTTACAAGAGAAGAATATACATTTTACTACATGCAAATACCTCTAACGAGTCATGTGCTTCTAAGAATGACATCAACTAACGTGTATAAAATTTAATCTTCCGGACCAAGATAAAAAGGTCACTGCACTCCTGAATACTTGACAGACAAACCTACAGTTTCAACATTCCAACATTAGTGCCCTGACGTCATAAACTACCTATATTAGCCTCTCAACACTTCGGTTTTTTGTACCAACTGAGCCTCCATTCTTTCTACCATAAATATTTCCCTCAGCTGACAGCCTGTAAACAGAGACAAGGGGAGTGCGTTCATCCCTTCTTCCGGCCCATGTGTCTAACATACACATTGCCTTCATTATAATATAATTACTACAGGCCATTTTATTTCTTATAACACAAATTCAACACTCTATCGCAGATAAAATCAAATACAACAGGCCCGATCATTATTTAGCATTAGTGCTCTCAGTGGCACATTCCTATACATTTTTCGGCCTTCTTATGGGCACATACATTCACAAATTATCACTTGATTATTGTTCTTATTCTCTTTAGGGCCTCAACTCAATACTCTTGGCAAACTGGCGCTATTTCTCAATTCTTATAGGCTTCTTACGATATGACTGGCTCAGCTTGATACGCCAACCCGAGTGTGTTTAGGAGATATAGAAGATCTTAGGCTTTCTTAACATGACAACTAACATTACAGTCTATACTGCACATGCACCTGGATAGTACCTAAACTGATTGTCTTGGCTACACTCATACAAAACCGTATAGGTCCCGGTGAAATGAAATACACGACGACAATTTCCCTACCTTGAATAGAATATCTACAATAATGACACTCACGAACTACCTAAAAGTAAAAACATGCAAATTAATAAACTGACCTAACTTGCGTGCTGAAGCATAAATTCTATATACACGAACATTACCAGCCTCACCAATTTACATATTGGCAGAGAGCCAACTGTATCTATAACTTTGACTATTATCGCGGTGCTGCATGCTTAAACAATGGAATTATCTGACCTGTGTCTGAAGACATAACTGAACAGCTCTCCTAGTGGACATTGCGAATTTACGCCATCATGTCGGCGTTAGAAGCTGGTGACAGCACTCGTGGTTCGACGACTGATGACATCCCGGTCGGCTGTGATGTTCTCTGCAGCTCGTTCAGGTGACGTGAAGATCGCCTCCTTGATGTGATGATTGGACGTCGCCAATGATCTTGGTTCGCACCTCGATGCCGTGAAGAATACTCGACATCTTCAGTCCAATTACCGCTTCACCGTGATGTACAAGCAGTGTCCAATCCACTCGTGATGTAGGAGAAAATTTCCCAAGTATAAGGTGAACTTTGGCTGCGTTGCTTGTAGATAAAGGCGGTCTTCTCTGCGCTGGGTAGCGACGTGACAGACAGCGATGCACACAGTGAAATGATCCTAGCGCGCTCATCAGCCGTATATATTAGCAGTCTAGCATCCACGCTACCAAGCTCTGCGAGGGTGGGCTTCTATGGCGCGCCCGCGACATGGAAAATTTCTCCCGCGTGATGCGTATTAAGTACTCGTACTATAGGCATGCCGCATATCAAAATTTGCAGAAAAATGTCCTGAGTGCAATTCTGGTATCCGATCCTCTGTAGTCATCTTGTAATCGAAGATATTAAATAAATTCCTTCCCTCCAATGTAAAAATTCCCGCGATATTTCTCGGAGCTGCGTGCTTCCCAGGCTTCAGTGAAGAGGTTCGCTGGGGTAATACATTTTAATGAGCATCTAGAAGCTTCATCTCGCGTCTGATGCTACTTTCTCACGATAAGCGCGCAATCTTAGATACTCTGACACAATAAAATGCCCTCCAAGGTGATTTCTTTGTGGTCTCATGTAATTCCCATGATTATTATAAAATCAATATTATTTGACCATGAACGGAATGGTTCAATATGTAATAAGCCATGAATTGTCTAGGCTAAAGGTAGAGATATATAGTATTTAATGATACTTTTGAAATATCTTCCTTTGTGTTACAGCTACAGAAAATTTATTTCGTTATAATGTGTTATCTTCTCTTCATATTTGAACTGGAAATGATAACTTATTTCGTGATATAGGTGCAGAGCGAAGATAGTGATATAGTACAGTAGGCCACGAAGAGTGAACTAAAGTTACTTCATCACATATGTGCGGTAAAATAACTTTATTTCTCAGAGTCCGGAAAAGGTCTACTTTTCAAACGTAAAACTGTTTTCTTTTGTGGGCTTTACGTCGCACCGACACAGATAGGTCTTATGGCGACGATGGGATAGGAAAGGCCTAGAAGTTAGAAGGAAGCGGCTGTGGCCTTAATTAAGGTACAGACCCAGCATTTGCCTGGTGTGAAAATGGGAAACCATGGAAAACTGTTTTCAGGGCTGCCGACAGTGGGATTCGAACCCACTATCTCCCAGATGCAAGCTCACAGCCGCGCGCCCTTAACCACACGGCCAACTCGTCCAGTAAAAAACCGTTTAGAAAACGTTTAGTTTTTATTGCGGTACTAGATAAAATATTTTATTTCATTCTGAGATTAGTATAAAAATTTCCTGCAATTACCCATAAAACAGAAGGCAATACTCCTATACTTTTCCATAAGAATAGACGCGAGTAGAGTTATGTAACCAGGCAGACTTATTCGCTTGATCAGTATCAAGAATGCGATTCCTCTCACAACATCCAGATCATAAACTATACAACTATGTTTCTCTTAACAAAGCAAGTAATGTTATTTTCTATTTTTCGGCTATTTCATATTCCCATCATTTCGACAATCATTCCCCTCACAGTTTCAGATTATGGAGGCGAAGGAATCTTTCAGTTTCCTCCGCCTAATTTAATTAAAGACAGGGTAGCAAGACAAGGGTAGGTAACCCCATTAAATATTTCTAGTAGGGTATTTCAGCCGAATCTTCAATCGCCGAACCTCAACGGCAGATGCATTTGACAACGCATGCCCTGCAACCAGCTGCATTCATAGTGTGTATTTTTTCTTGGTTTTTTTTCATTTTATGTGTGATTAATGTGTTTTTAGATGACACTAGTTGTGCCTAGTGGTCATTTGTTTTGTTTGTTAATGTATATTGGGTTAATATCTGACCTAGTGCATTTTTAAGTGCATGTAGTTTATTTGGAATAGTGTAGTGTAGTGTATTCCACAGGCTTCACTCAGACTTGTGTATTTTATTATTTGTAATATAATCCCTATGTAAAAGGGATGGCTTGAGTAATTTGTTTCCGCACGCTCGTGTGCAGGATAAAGGCTTCTTGGATAGTTGTATTCCGTCTCGTCTTCGACTAAAATAATTCACGGAACATTATTTTGCGTCATAACTGTTATATTCATTTGGGGTTTAATTTAATTTAATTTTCCATCATCACTTTTTATTTTAGGTGATATTTGATTCTCATTCTTTGTACTTAGCTGCAGTCCTTCTCCTTCCCTCGTAGGCCCAGAAGATGCAGTATTTGTATTCGCTTTAATGTCACTTAAACGTGATAACCTGCCTAATTTCAAACAGAACGAGACCATTTTTTTTAATCAATCGCCACGCGCATTCGCTACAGCTCTCCTATATGTACCGAGTGCACGTAAGAGAGCGCTCGAAGCACGAGGCCCCTGCAGGGAGAAGTTGCATCACTTACTACATTACCGTTGTGACATTTATCTTTAGCCTTGAATTACCTAACGATATCGGAATACTGAATGTTTGCCAGAGCACCAACCTTCCGTGCATGCAGACCTGGGGAGTGAGACGTCACGTCATAACGGCGAGGTAGAGTACCAAAGTTACGAGTAGTGGAAACCTTTACCTTCCACTCCTCCATTACCTTCCAGACCTGCACGAGAAAGCTTTGCCTTGTTTTCCCATGCTTTACTATGCTTAGGTTTATCCGTATGCACACCTACTTCTAGAGTTGAGAATTTTAAGTTGATAGTAATAATAATTTCGTGTAGCTATTTCTAGCCGAGAGCAGCCCTTGTAAGGCAGACCCTCCGATGACAGTGGGAGGCATCAGCTATGTGTAGGTAACTGCGTGTTATTGTTGTGGAGGATAGTGTTATGAGTGGTGTGTGAGATGGAGGAATTTCGGGGACAGCACAAACCCCATCTAGGCCCAACCTACAATTTAAAATTTTTGTACACACGGGTATCTATTACCCAAACTACTGGGCCTTAGTGGAAAAGAAGAACAGGTTAAATTACTGGCCCAAACACAAAACGTATGAAAGCGTACACTTGTGCTCCTTGAAAACCAAGTTTTAAAACCCTAATTGGGCTTGTGGCCCGATAATACAGAGGATAATCCCAAGCTACTGAGGTGACTGGAATGAAAAGATAATTTAATACATTACAGGCAAAGGATCAGTTACAAAATCGTAGTCACCTCAAGATAAATTGAAGGGGAACTCAAGAGGGTAACACACTCTCTATCCCGGATTTACAGTTAAAGACTTTATGAAATTTTATATTAGCAAGAAGTAATTTACATTTTCGGAATCACACGGTTACATAGTTAAAACTTAGAACCTTCCCCTCGGATAAGTTTGCGGAGACAGCTACGAAGATAGAAAACTGGTGGCCATTACCTGGGCTGATGTACTGCCTGCCGAAGGACCCGAGGGGATGGTTCGAGAAGGTTCTGGACTAAATACGGACACACGCTCTCATATTTATTGGCCGAATAAACATCTACAAGAAACCTGTGATAGGCTGAAAAATAAATACAAAAATTTCTAATTGGCCAGATTCAAAAGCTAGCGGGATGAGAAGGAAGTGTTGCCAACCTTGAAATAAAAAATAAATGAACATTGATTTAGTTATGAAAACCTAGAAACACAAAACTTCTTTAAATCACAAGTTCTTCCACCTTGCACTAGAGTGCATGACCTCAGTTTTTGTAAGGATATCTATGGAGAAAAGTTCAGACTACCTGCTGTACATCAAAACAAAACAAATAAATCCAGTCAGTTTAGGAAACTTTAAAATAACACAATACTCTGTTATTTATGAGTGACATCTTCTGATTAATGTCCCAACTTCAGGCAGTAGCTGTTTCACGTTTTGTTTGATAGATAGAGTTCCTTAAGGTGCTTCATTTAAATGCGCGGTGTTGAGGTGTACCCCCGGTACAATTATTATTATTATTATTATTATTATTATTATTACTATTATTATTATTGTTATTATTATTATTATTATTATTATTATTATTATTATTATTATTATTATTATTACCGAGCTCGATAGCTCCAGTCGCTTAAGTCCGGCCAGTATCCGGTATTCGGGAGATAGTGGGTTCGAACCCCACTGTCAGCATTCCTGAAGATAGTTTCCCGTGGTTTCCCATTTTTACTCCAGGCAAATGCTGGGACTGTACCTCAATTAAGGCCATGGCCGTTTCCTTCCCATTTCTAGCCCTTTCTTATTCCATCGTCGCCATAAGACCTATCTGTGTCAGTGCGACGTAAGGCCAAGTGTAAAAATAATATTATTATTACTATTATAAGTAGTAGTAGCATTCGCTCTACGTATGAATTAAGGAGCTATTCGCTTTCATAATCCATGACTCAGGCGATTAAATTTTCGCACTTATCTTGTTGCTCAATGAAACTTTTCCACAAGTATAACTGCAGAGAAATTCCCCCTCGTCCTGTGTACTATCTCTTGAAGACGTATTCACATATCATAGCTACCGTCCTTAGCGCTATCGTTCTGGTCGTTACACCTCCTGCAATGCGTGAAATGCACGTCATAAATGCGCTGCAATGGCTGCCATTACAGGCAACGAGCTCCGCATCCTTTATATAGAGCCTTGTTTAACTTCACTCTCATCCAATGGAAACCATGATATTTCTACCGTGGAATTTATTATTTTGAGTGATGTTACAAGAAACGTTCGAGTTCAAATCAGTTCTAACCTTATCAATCTAATGTTCGATCCGTTCATATTACAGTACTCTGAAAAAATCGGTTCTCAAACCAGGTAGTAGACATATTTTTGCACAAAACCTTTAAATATAGCTTTTGATCGTTTATTCTTATATCAGAACTATGCCAGTCAATGTGCTTTCAAACTAGAAATAATCACTATAATATAAAACTTATTCCAATGATGTTAAAATAGCAGCAACAGTCTGCTCAAAACCTATGGAAAAGAATTCTGAACACCAGCAAATAATTATGCTGTATGCATTTGAAGAAGTTCCGCATTAGAAATAAGTTAAGCTCAACCAGGTGAGTCAGTTTTGCGTCCTTCTATCATTTTACTATCGTTATCTTTTTTCACTTTAACAGTGAAGTATGGGGTTAAACAGTACTTACACTAGTGAAAACATGTCAGCTAGTTCACTGGCACATATTCCGATGCACATCCTCTTTTTGGGGCAGGAGGGAGCTTTCCGTAACCCTGCACCGATATCCCAGAGATTCTCTTCTTCACTTCCAGAACATTTGGACTTTGACATACTCAACACATCATCCTATAAGCAACGTTAGAGCGCTACTCAGTTGAGATAATATCAGACTGAATATCGGAAAGGCATCTCGGCTGGGTCGGGGATTGTATTCTTTCGTGGGTAATTCTGATAATACGCGAATTCCTGCGGGGCTAAATTCAGGCACCAAATTAATTTTTCTTATTCCGTACGCATGTTGAGCATTCACTACGAAGGTTGGTTGGATAGTAGTGGTGTGACGCCGGTTCTGATCCACTTTGGGGTGGGGGGTGGGCGGGGGGCGTGGTCTGTGCTCTGATTGGTTGGGGGGTGGGGGTGGGGGCGTGGCCTGTGCTCTGATTGGTGGGTGGGTGGGGGGCGGGGCTTTGCTCTGATTGGTGGGTGGGGGCGGGGCTTTGCTCTGATTGGTGGAGGTGGGGGAGGGTGGGTGTGTTGGTCTGTCTCTGTGGGGGCGGTGAGCGTGCGTGCGCGCGCGCGTGCAGGGTGGTGGGGGCGGGGTGTGGCCTCCACCCCCTTGGCGGAGGGGGGGTTACGTTTCCCCCCTTTGTGCAGCTGTGTGTGTGTGGCAGGTGCGCGCTCCCCTCCCGCTGAGTCAGCCTCGTTCATCCCCCTCGCTCCCCCAGCTGAGTCAGCCTCGTTTCCCCCGCTTCCTTTGTTCTTTTGTGTGTGTGTGTGGCAGGTGCGCTCTCCCACTGAGTTGGTTTGCACGTGCGCTCTCCCGCTGAGCCAGCATCCTTTATCTTCTATTTTTAAACATGCATGCACGTGCACCCTCCCGCTGAGTTGGCTTGCACGTGCGCTCTCCTGCTGCGATGAGTTTAGTATATATATAGCCAGCATTCGTTTGTGGAAACGTATTCGCTGGTTCTGCGACCTTGCTTGTGTACATCAGTGATCTATTACATATATCCTTGATTGCTGCTCGCGCTGTTCGGGATTGACCAGAGATTTGATTCACACCTAATCTTTTGGTAAGTTTTTTTCTCTCTGTTTCTTTGTAACGCAATGTAATAAGTTATAACTTGATTGAATAGAGAGGATAATATTAGGATTTCTTTTTTTGGTTTCAGAGTGTGATTTAACTGTTTGCCATCAAGTTATGGACTTGTTGAAGAAACTTTCTACTTTATCTAAATCAAGAGGAAGCGAGTATAGACCGCTAGATCAATTAGCGGTCAATGAAGTTTACAATGTGCTCTCGTACCGAGCTGTTAAAACTCGGTACGGGAGGCGAATTGTTGCAGATATTTTAGAAAAATCTGGTGACGAAGAGGTGGCAACATCAGTATTTTTACCAGCTCAGTACCAAGAACTAACCGACAACGACGTGGAGGAATTAAATCAAAGAGGATTGAAGCTCATATATAAAGGCAAAATAAATTCACGTAACGAGGTAGATTTTGTTAAATAGAAAGTTTAAAGTGTTTGCTTTAACATTGTTCATGCATGTATAGGGGGAAGGGTAGTCTGCTGAGGAGGAGAAGGCGCTAGAATCTTCCCTACCTATGTTTTATCTACCATAGTTTTTAGCTGTGTTATATGTGTGCCTAAGCTGTTTTTTGTTTATATGTGTGCCTAAAATATGAAATATAAGCATATAAGTGTAAGACAGAGAGAAGGAATCGAACAGTTAGTTATAGTTTCTTCATGTCTTGAGGGTTGTAAGGCAGAAGAAGTAGAAGAAGACTGTTGGTTAAACAATATTACACCCTTAACGTTTACTGTATACACATCAGATTCTTCGAAAGAATACTATCAAGAGCACAGGAAAAATGTTGATGAGTGTGTGTTACGTGTGATATTACAGACTCCAGGGTTGGATAAAAATGCTCATTTTTTAATAATTTCTGGTTATAACTACAAAACTCTAAGGTTTGAATCGAATGTGATAGTGTTTACTGATATGTACAGTAAGATATATCAACAGCATTTGTTATGCAGTCTTCAAGATGAGTGTGATTCCGAACTAATTCACTGTTCTTGTGACGTTATACATTCCCCGTATTCGTGGATTCAAAAACAGTTATTGAACTACAATACGGATGTACATACTGTGTACAGCAACTGTCATTACTGTCTATTTAAAGTAAAGAAATTATGTCAAATGTATTAATGTTTATTGATATGTACAGTAAGGTATATCATTAGCATTTGTTATGAAGTCTTGAGAACAAGTGTGATTTGAAACTAATTCCTTGTTCTAGTAGCATTATACATTCCTTTCGCAATGGTGGATTCATGCGGATGTACATAACTGTTATTGTTGTTTTTTATTAAAACATAGAGAAATTAGGTAAACAATGATGGAACCAAAACGTTTGAGGTTATCAGAAGAACTTTCCTTTTCTTTGGATAATGTAACAAACAATCATAAATTTGAAGAATTTTTAAGTGACACATACACCTCCGTAGAGAGTATGTTAGAACAATGTGGTTTGGACAGAGGGTTGAATGTGTCTGTAGACGTTATTCCATCAACTCATCTTTCAATCTATGAACCCACGTTAATTGAAAATACAAATGAATTGAATACATATTGGGTAAATCTAGTTGACAGTCTAAAGAATTGTATACAAAACAATTGTTTAAGCAAAGTAACTGTAAGAGTAGAAAAATGTTGTATGGCTTGGACATTACTAGAAACTAGTTACAGGACGCGTATGTTTACTGGGTCAATTAGAAATAGTTGTGAGTTGAAGGATCCTAAATTGTTTTTGGAAAGGTGTTACATATGGTTTAAAAAGTATGTGCAAAAAGCGTTAGAAAGCAGTGCGCTTAAAGTAAACACATCATTGATATCTGAACACATATTGCCTAGTTCGGATCAGACAACTAAACTTCACACCAACACCAAAAATCATATTATTACTATTGCAACAGATTTACGAGAGTGGTATGAAGAAAATGTTGTGCAAGAGACCTTAACCAAATTGAGTCGCTATCCAGAGAGAGATTCTGGGTGGGCTCTTAAGTCGCTGTTGGAACTGCGAATAAACATAAATTCATATGTAGGATTTCATGCGGGTCACCATTTGAAATTACCTAAAGCCATACGGGATAAGAAAGCTGTTGTTAATGTACAATGCAACGATGACGACTGTTTTGCATGGTCAATTGTAGCTGCTCTTAACCCAGCAAGAACGCATACCGAGCGTCGATCATCATATCCAGACTATAGAAGTGTTTTAAACTTAGAAGGAATTTCATTTCCTATGGAAATGCAAAAGTTGTCTAAATTTGAAAACCAAAACGATATATCAGTGAATGTGTATGGAGTAATGTATGAAAATGGAAAGTGGATGTATGCAGGGCAAGATAGCAATCAACCGTTTACAATTGTACCTATTTACATTACAAAGAAATTAGAGGGTTCTGCAAGGAAGCATGTAAACCTATTGCTGCTCCAAACGGAACAAGATAACGTTGTATACCATTTTTCGTGGATCAAATCTCTATCTCGGTTAGTGTCTTCAACAGTTAACAAACATAATCATAAGATCTATGTGTGTGAACGCTGTTTATCATACTTTGGTACACAACTCAGACTAGATAACCACATGGTTACGTGTAGTCAATTTAATCCTGTAAAGTTAGAAATGCCGAAAGAGAATGAAAAAATAATCAAGTTCATTCATTATAAACATAAAGAAATAGTTCCTTTTACTATTTATGCTGACATCGAATGCGTTTTGAACCCGATTGACACGGCTATGCCAAACAATGAAACTTCCTATACAGCTCCCTTGAATTATCACAGAGCGCACAGTATCGCTTACTATTTGCATTGTTCTTACAATGAAACATACAGTAGATTTAATTTATATCGCGGAGACGATTGTTGCGAATGGTTTGTTAGAGAATTATCTAGTATTGTTCAAGATATAGCACATTATTATGCTCAAGTAGTTCCGAAAGAGGAACTTAATAGAGATCAGGAAGAAGAATATTTAGGAGCAATTACTTGTCATATTTGCGAAAAAGAGTTTGTCGCAACAGATGTTAAAGTTAAAGATCATGACCACTTAACTGGAAAATTTCGTGGTGCTAGTCACCAGTGTTGTAATCTACAGTACACCTTACCGAATTACATACCAGTCTTTTTTCATAATTTGAGTGGATACGATAGTCATTTTATTATCAAACAATTGTGTGAGAAGATTGTAGAGGTAGAGGAGAATGATGATAATGCGAGTGAGGTATTTAATCCAGGAAGGGTGACATTAATACCTACTAATACAGAACGCTATAAGTCGTTTACTAAAGTTGTTCCTGTTGTTGATAGTAAAGCTTTCAGGTCGTTGCAATTACGATTTCTTGATTCATTCAACTTCTTAGGCAGTTCATTAGAGAAATGTGCTTTGTACATGAACAATGATGCTAAACATATCACGCGGAAATATTTTCCAGATGCTGTTCATTTCGAATTGATGTGTCAAAAAGGTGTTTTTCCTTACGAATATGTAAAGGAAATAAGCGTATTAGATGAAAGAAGTTTACCACCAAAAGATATGTTTGGTAGTTTGCTTACTGGTAGTTCTATTTCTGAGATAGAATATGAACGAGCACAACGTGTATGGAAAACTTTTAATTGTGTTACTTTGGGTGACTATTCAGATTTGTATTTGAAAACTGATGTGCTACTTTTAGCAGATATTTTTGAAAATTTTAGAAAGGTGTGCAGAGAGACTTATGGGTTGGATCCTGCTCATTATTTTACTGCTCCTGGTTTAGCTTGGAGTTCGCTTCTAAAGACAACAAAAGTTCACATAGAACTCATCACCGATGTGGATATGATGCAATTTGTAGAAAGAGGTATTCGAGGAGGAGTAGTATATTGTGCGCATAGGTATGTTGAAGCTAACAATAAATACATGAGCGATTACAACCCAGAAATACTCGACTCTTACTTACTGTACTTGGATGTAAATAACCTATATGGGTGGGCTATGATGCAGTATCTCCCAGTAGGCAATTTTTCTTGGGTAGAAAATGTAGATGAATTTGATGTGCTAAATGTAGATGATGAATCTGAAATAGGTTATATTTTAGAAGTGGATTTATCATATCCTAAAGAAATACATGATTGGCATAACGATTTTCCACTTTGTCCTGAAATGAGGAAATCTCCTGCACAAAAGGCTCTTCCTAAACTTATGACAACACTACATAATAAACATCGGTATGTGTTGCATTATCGAAACTTGAAACAATGTTTAAAGTATGGTTTGCAATGTTTAAAAATTTACAGAATACTACAATTTAATCAAGCTCCTTGGATGAAACCTTACATTGAATTGAATACAGAAAAACGTAAGCAAAGCACAAACGATCTTGATAAAAACTTTTTCAAGTTAATGAATAATTCCGTTTTTGGTCGCACACTAATGAATGTGAGAAAGTTTAGGGATGTTAAATTGACGACACGTTGGGATGGACCTTTTGGTGCTGGGCGTTTAATAGCGCAACCTACCTTTAAGAAACGAGTCATTTTTGATGAATCGTGTGCAGCTATTGAAATGGAAAGGGTGATAGTCAAGAGCGATAAACCAATGTTTGTAGGAATGGCGATATTAGACTTATCTAAAACAAAGGTAGTTGATTTTCATTATGCGTACATGAAGCAAAAGTATCCAAAGGAGGGGGACCTTACATTAGTGTATACTGATACAGATAGCCTTATTTATCATATAAAAACTAAGGATGTTTACGCAGATATAAAGGAAGATATTGCTGAATGGTTTGATACAGGAGACTATTCAGAGGATAATCCTTACAGAATTCCTAGAATGAATAGACGTGAAATAGGCTACATGAAGGATGAATTGTCAGGTGTGTTGTTTTGTAAATTTATTGGACTTAGAGCAAAAATGTATGCTATAAAAACAGAAAAGAAAACTGTAACAAAAGCCAAAGGTGTAAAATCTACAGCGAATTTGACAATAGATGATTATGAGGAGTGTTTCAGAGAAAATAAGCATATGATGAAAAATCAGTATTCTATACAATCAAATCTTCATCATGTGTTTACTGTGTGTCAAAACAAAGTAGTTTTAACACCAGATGATGATAAACGATACATCCAATCAGATGGTATTTCAACTTTAGCGTGGGGTCATTACCGCATTGATGGTGATAGTAAAGAAGTATAAGAAGTATGATGTTTCATGTACTAATTAAAATGTATGTACAGGAACTAATAAATTATTTGTGTACCTATTTGATTGTTATTAAAGTATAAATGAAGTGATTATATATGTAATTAAATGTAAAAGAGCTAGTTTGTAAAAATAAAAAATAATAAATTTATATATATTGCTTGTTTTTATTTTAACAATAAGGAAGGTGGTGAAATAAATAATACACAAAAGAGGTTATATGATATTTATTTAATCAAGACACATATACAAAAAATGTGTATATATAAACATAATTACACCATCTTTTTTATTATTTATTCCTTTGGACAGCAAGAACTATTATAATACATCTCCTTCACCTTTTTTTGTTTACACATACGACAGTCCTTCTTCATACTGGGAGTACCATCTATTTGAGTAGTAGCGTTTGGATCGTTGTTGAAGTAATGTTCATAACAATATTCATATTCAGGATGTTTTTCCTTGAATTCATCTGGCAGTATGTTCCAAAGAAAAGGAAGTTGATGATCAGCAAGCGAAATCAGAATCTCATCGGGCATATAACACCAGTCCAGAGTGTTGAATGATTTAAGTCCACTATGACGATATTTGTTTATAGAAGCACTCACCATACGCATAACATTACTCTCTTTAGAGAGCCAATCATGCATGTGTTTATTATGCCATAACGCACATTTCTGTTTTTCTTCTTGATGTAGTTCACACGGAAAGTATTTATCATCACTGGTTTCTTCTGCTGTCAAGGCTGCTTTCGAACATCCGTACATTGACAAATCAGCAACAGGTTTAGAAAAAACAGTTTTAAACTCTTCACCCAATCCGTTCACCACAACGAAACATTTGTTTTGTAAGTCTTTTAAAAATTTTTTTAACTTATCTTGTTTGTCGAATTTAATTAAAGCTGCACAACTAAAGTCAGCATCCTTGGTGTATTCACAGAAAGCACATTCAACTCGCCCATTTTCCAAAGGTTTCAGATCGATGAGAACTAGTGGAGACTGTTCCATGATGAAAGAGAAGTACACGCACATGGAGTGAAGGTTTCCTCTTAGCCCACATCTCTTTTATAGTAACTCCATCAATAAACACTTTATAGATGGCGACACGAGCGCGGTGAAGGAAGCGTTGATTTATGACGACACCACACTATTCTTCAGTCATACCTATTTTTAAGTTCTAGTATAGTATGTTCCATAATAACAGAGAAGTATGCAAGCATGGCGAGTGTTTCTTCTCAAGTCTACATCTGTTTTATGGTAACTTCTCCGCTAAGTGGTTTATAAGCCACAATTCGGTCATGAAGAAGAAGTGCGTAAAGAGATGTATTCGCAGGAATGTCGGTGTCGGTTTCAAATTCTACACGAATGTCGACTGGAGATGAGCGAATAGAGTCATTTTGGTGAGAACAATCGATAATAATCAAAGGTGCCAATGTTTTAAACTCTAGTCTACCAAGCATAGGTCCAACGATTTCATTTTCCTCTAATGAGTAATAAACAGCTTGAAATTTTGTATACATATCATACAGTTCGGAAAAGTCTCCAGCACTTATTTTAACACGTATGTCTTCATTTGGATAATATTCCTCATTGAGAAAGACTTTTAGTTTAGAAATATTACAATGATCAAACACACAAGCATTAGTGCTTTTTTTCTTTCTGTCAGTTTGAAATCCGAAGATAATAAAACGTGGTTTTTCTAGTTGTGAAGATGCTTTTATTGTCCAATTCATTCGTTTGGTTGCAGGCAGAGAAGGAAGTTCATACAATTCCCACGATCGAAATGCGATTTGCAAGTTCTCATTTCTTTCTACAATGTTAAGCATGCGTGCTTGTTCTTGGTGGGAGAGAGAGAGTGAAGGCACCTTCCAATAAATATCCTCAATAATTATATTAGAGTTATCATTATCTTCTGTAGATTTGAGGGTGCAATTATCGTTGCTACTTCTAATTAATACTAGTTCGTGGGAGCAACCTGTGATACACTTTTGATAATCTTCAGCAAAACCTAAAATATTAGAAAGAGGCATAACGATGTGAAAGTAACCTGTTGTAGGGTCAGCTAGGGCATAACCTGGACTGACAGGGAACCAACCGGTATTTTGGAGATTGGTTGTAGATTTCGTTGATGCAAAAGTCTTCATAGTACTTGCTATTCCCAAATTCCTTGTTCGATCGATTTCTGTACCATTAAGTTCATATCGACATTCGCTGAAGAGAAAAGCACCGAAATTGCTATCTAGGGTAGCAGAAGTGGATATAGCTCCTGCTCCGTTTGTAACTTTACCTATAACGTGAAGAGAACTTTTTGAAGGCAACAGATGGTATTCTTGCTTGCGTGCTGGGATTCGTATTTCATCATTGTATCCGAATGTTGTACCTGCGTAAGGGCGATAGGTTCGCTCCTTAACAGCAGTAATAGAACGATTGAAAACAGGTTTTTCTTCTATGTTTAGCGTACGAAACATGGTGGAGGTGTTGTTTACCATACAAAAGTTTAGCTCACTATGAGCAAAACACGGTGTGTGTTTTACCTTTATAAGGACTGATAGCACTAAAACTTAAAGCTTTCGTTTGTAACTGTTGTACATATTGGGTGTACGTGTGTCCGTTTGTAAGAACTTTATGATCCCGCCTGTAACTGAACTTATAACGTGAGGATTACAAGAGATAGTATCCTTGCTCGCGTAATAGGGGATTCGTATTTCATCATTGTATCCTGCAGTACCCGAAGTAGAATGATTGAAAAACGGTTTTTCTTCTTTTGGCGCTTGAGACATGATGAATATGTTGTTTACTCTATAAAGGCTTAGCTGACTGTAGGTGAGAACGAGGTGTGTCTGTTTAGTTTTATATCTTTATAAGGGTAAAGAACTTTGTATCCTAAAGATTCCAGATATCGTTTGTTGCTTAATGTCAATGGTTTTAGATAGATGTGGTTCGAAGCTTTACGTTCTCCACTACCACTTCTATCGCTTGTATTTCTGTAGACGATTCCCATGTGTTCATTCGATAGGTCGTATGTGAAGCGTAACCGAAAGGTTTTCGTCAAGTAAATCAACCTTATTTTCAGTTTGATCTTTGAGAGTCACAGTGATGTTGTTTACACTTTGTAAGGCAATAGGATAATAAATGATAGGTAAGGGTTGCTCAACTATTTTATACCCTGGAGCAACGTTAGGATAAAAATCGTAAATGGAATGTGTACGTTTTCCGTTTAAAAATGCACCGCTTGCAATATTGCACTCTACACGGATAACGTTAATGTTCGAAATGCAGATAGGGGAAGGTGAGATATTAGTTGTGTTTGGTTTCAAAATAGTTCGCCCGAAACCAAGAATAGGTGCCAAAGAATCGTCAACGGTGAAATCGATTGTATACTTGCTGTAAAGTTTTGATTTTAACGTATGTTTGTCAAAGGTTAAAGTAAAATTACTGTTGGGTCTGTTTGTACCATTCTTTTCGTATTCATGTGTTTGATCAGGAGTATCTCCTATTCGTGCAAACTTTCTATTTAAAACATCTATAAGATCCTGAATTTCATACATTCCTGGTGGTATCTTTATATCATGATTGATATCTTTATGTTTACCTACATACCTAATTCTCAGAAGATTATTATTTTTAGTTATGTTAGGAATCGTGTATGAGGTATACAAACTCTTCATGCCTACTTCGTACGAATAGTCATCTAAAACAAGCGCTGGAGATAGTTCCATGCTCAATTCCGACCCATTTCCAGTCAACGTGTACACCGACTCCTTTCTACTCTTCATGATGAATGATGTGTTGTCAACACTTATCAGCAGTATTTATAGTTAGTAGAAACTGTAGACATAAATGTCCACAAATAACGCTATCAAAAGATTGGTATCGTTCGTAGTTATATAGAATACGGTTACAACCACGCAAATAGCGTGATACTTCACAAGGTGGTCTCAAATCACCAAAACTGTCAAAATAGTGTGCATGCTTCCCTCTTTTATATATTGCTACCCAGTGTGAACCTGAAAGGGAAGAGGGTTCTAGATTTACAATACAACTCTCGTTTTTGTGTGCGTACTTAGGCAACGTGTCTCTCATGTAAACACCACGAAAATAAGGAATTCCTAACTGTAAGGCATACTGATGTAATTCAATGTTAGAGAGCGGTTTGTATGGTAGTTTCAGAGGTATAGACCCAATCCTTTTTTGTAAGGAGCTAAATAGAGACCTTTTCCGCCCCGTAAAGCTACTGCTTCCATGACATGGTTGTGACGTTGCATCTCGGACAGTTGCTCTCTTGCTTTTTTGGCTTTGTTTATAGCGTTCACTACACCTGCCGCTCCTCCCGCTAGGCTTCCTAAGGCTGATAGGCCTGCGAATAGTGGAATAAGTGGAATAATCCCCCCCAACTTTTTTTGTGGTAATGGGATAACTCTTCTTCTTTTTCCTACACTGTTGTTGTTCTTGTTGTTGTTTCCTACAGCTTTGCGTGCAGCTCTGAGTGCTGCGGAAGCTGCCTGCTTGATGCCGACACCTGGTCCTAGACGTGCGAGCGCAGAGCGAGCTTTCTGAATAGCTAACAATAAATGGTTTTTTCTTTTTTGTCTTCTTTGTTTTCCAGCTCCTAGCTTTGCCTTGCCTTTCATAATTCCAGCCACGGCTAACGCCGCAAGCCTTTCTCGTACGCTTGCGTCCCGTGACTTAACTCGAGCCCAAGCCTTAGAAGCTAATACTCGATCGGCTTCACGTCGATGATTTGCATCAGTTTCTTGGTACGCAATATCGTGCTCTTTGCACGCTTTATCTAGAGGATTGATGCCTGGATCACCACGTTTCAACCGTTTTTCGAGTCGGGTGCCTGGTCCACAATACTGGTAACCTGGAATGTGTGCTTCAAATGGGAGGTGGTCAATACCTTTGTTTATAATTTTATTCAATAACCCACGTCCACAACAAGTCTTCTTCTTCTTCTTCTTCTTATTTTTCTTCGTCTTCTTTGTTGTACTAGTAACGTTGTTGTTACTCGTTCGAGTGACAAACATCGTGTGAAAGCTTTCACCTCAAGGTAAGCATATATATATAAGCATGCAGGTGATGCATATCATTCAGTCCGCTATGGTTAAAACGGTAAAACAAACCATCTCTCTACCTGTTCGTGTAATAGAAGACGGTGATGGAGGAGGAGAACAAAATGCTGTGCGACGCCACAGTGTTCTCCTTCCAAACTCTTTGCGTTGTATCATATGTGGTCCATCGAATTGTGGAAAAACTAATCTTATGATTAATCTGTTGGAACACCCAAATGGTTTGCGTTTCGCCAACGTCTACGTCTATTCGAAATCGTTACAGCAAAGTAAATATGCTCGCTTAGAAAAGGTGCTGGCTTCCATTCCAAGTATCTCCTATTACAGCTATTCTGAAAACGAAGATGTTATACGTCCTGAAGAAACAAAACCTCACTCTGTGATTATTTTCGATGATGTAGCGTGCGATAAACAAAGTATTATGAAAACATATTTTAGTATGGCTAGACATTTTGGTGTTGATGTGTTTTATCTATGTCAAACTTACACCTGTCTACCCAAACATTTACTTCGAGATAACGCAAATTTTATTATATTATTTAGACAAGATGTTGGAAACCTAAAGCATGTGTACGATGATCATGTTAATACGGATATGAGCTTCGATGAGTTTAAGGAACTCTGCGCTCAGTGTTGGAATGAAAATCGATATAGTTTCCTTGTTATCGATAAAGATAGTGAATTACATAACGGACGGTATCGTAATGGATTCGATAAGTATTTCGATACACGGAAGGTATAAATACTGCGAATATAATATGGATCATGTTCATTTGATCTACTGAGTAGTGAGTGTAAACATCATGGAGGTATGTGGAAATGTTAAGGTTGCTGTATCTTACCCAGTACTGGAAGATGATATACCAACTAAGGCTTATGTGGATGGTATTTTGTTTGAAGCTGTAGCCAATAACTTATACCGCACTGAAGATGGAGATTATTCATTAAATAATAAGCGACTACGTTGTGTAGCCGACCCTATACTTGAAAATGATGCATGTAATAAAAAATTTGTTGTAGATTCTCTTAACGAATTCAAGAAAACAATTGTTAACAATTCTGGAGTGGGAAGTTTGGAATTAGGATCCACTACAGTTACCGGAATAGTAAATCAAAACACAGCTCCTAATGCAGTGACCTTGGAACATCTTCATAATTATACACATTCTAAAGAGTATTTAGACGAATCAGTTGTAAAAGAACTTAATGAATTGAAACGTAAGGTTGACACTTACGCTGATATTTTTGATATTCAAACAGAGAGTGATATAGATGTTAAGAAAAGAAGACTAACCGGTTTAGAAGATCCGAGAAAACCTCTTGATGCGGTAAATAAACAATATTTGGAACTGTATGCATCTAGTCAGGAAGATGTTAATGCTGTTGTAGAAAGCATAAACCAAGCTGTAAACGAACTCAAATCAAACTTAAATAAGCAAAATGACATTATAGAAGTAAACACTGATAACCTCAATATACACAATAAACGCATATCTAAAGCTTCTAATCCAATTGATTCTCAAGATGTTGTTACGTTGCATCATCTTGAGAATTATGCATATAACAAACAATACACAGACTGTGTGATAGCCAACCATCAAAATGATATTAATGAACTTAAACAGAACGTTGCTCACTTTGATATAAAAGAAGAAACCATTAACATAAAAGGTAAACGTCTATCTGATGTTTCAGACCCTGAAAATGATCAAGATGCTATTACTCTACACCACTTAAAAAATTATGCATACAACAAACAGCATACCGATAGCATAGAGGCTAACTATAAGCAAGACATCACTGATCTCACTCATATAACTGATGTAGTAACCAATGATATCAATAAACTTAACAATAACGTTACCAATCATGTTGCTCACTTTGATATAAAAGAAGATACTATCAATATAAAAGGCAAACGTCTATCCGGGGTTTCAAACCCCAAAGAAGCTCAAGATGTGGTGACTTTGCAGCATCTAGAAAGTTATGCATGCAGCAAACAACATACTGATAACATAGAGATTGTCTATAAGCAAGATATTGCTGACCTTAAAACCCGTATATCAGATGTGGTGGTCAAAGATATCAATGAACTCAAAAATAACGTTTGCAATCATGTTGCTCAGTTTGATATAAACGAAGAAACCATTAACATAAAAGACAAACGACTATCTGGGGTTTCAAACCCTAAAGAAGCTCAAGATGTTGTCACTTTGCAGCACCTAGAAGATTATGTGTACAACAAACAGCACACCGATAATATAGAGACTAATTATAAGCAAGACATCGCTAATCTTCAAACTCACATAACTGATGTAGTAGTCAATAATCTTGATGAACTTAAAAATAACGTTACCAATCACGTTGAGCACTTTGATATAAACGAAGATACTATCAACATAAAAGGCAAACGTTTATCTGATGTTTCAAACCCCAAAGAAGCTCAAGATGTCGTCACTTTACAGCATCTAGAAAATTATGCATGCGGCAAACAAGATATTGATAAAATAAAGGTCTACCATAAGCAAGACATAGCTAATCTTAAAAATTTCATAACTGATGTAGTAATCTATGATATCAACGAACTTAAAAATAACGTTAGCAATCACTTTGCTCATTTTCATATTAACGAAGAGACTATTGATATAAATGACAAACGACTATCTGGTGTTTCAAACCCCAAAGAAGCTCAAGATGTTGTCACTCTGCACCACCTGGAAGATTATGCGTACAACAAACAGCACACCGATAACATAGAGGTTACCTATAAGCAAGACATCGCTACACTCAAAGCTAGCATGACTAAAACGCTTAATTTGTTAAACGAAAAGAACATAGAATGGATCCAAAAATCCATCGTTGAAACAAAAGATAATATATTAAGCATTGTAAATGAACGCGTTCTATCTATAGTACAGGCTTTAAAAAATAAGCTGCTTGTTCATTTCCTTCTACAAATAACAAGCATACCATCAATGTACGATAGTCCCTTTTATCGTCTCAATAATGGGCATCTTACATACACGTTACCACACTCGGGAACACTTGAAGTATTGTCTATTGTTCCTGCAGCTAACAAGATTCAGTGTAAACATAATGAAAATGTTATAACAATCGGAGAAGGAACTATAATTACTGTTCACGCAAAAGACAAACTGCAATTTAAATTGGTTGGAGACGATGGTAAGCATTCAACGACTACTTTACCTTTACATATTGTGTTTGACTACACAACAAACCTGGATTTCTCTATGATAGAATAAAAAGCGTTGAAAAACGTATTACAATACCATTATGGGTTTGTCTGCTCATAGATACAGAACAAAAGCTAAAGATCTACAGAACTTCTTTGAAAAAACATGAATTGTTCAACGAATACTTGTACGAAAAACACTCGTTTGAAAAACAGGAGCCCTTCCAAGAACTCCCGTTTGAAAAACAGCACCCGTTCGACAAACACCCGTTTGAAAAACAGCACCCGTTCGACGAACACCCGTTCGAAAAACAGCACCCGTTCAGCGAACACCCGTTTGAAAAGCAGCATCCGTTCGAGAAACCAAGTACAATCTGACATAAAGAAAGACATATATGACAATCAATATCTTGCGCAAGCTATTAAAAATGTAAAATATAAATATGATGCGCTTAAATCAGGAGAGCTTTTACAAGAAAATCAACTTGAAAAAACATTTAGTCCTATATCCAAACCCTTAAAATCTCTACTGGCTACCGTCTCAGAAAAATCTAATTCATTCAACTCTCCTACAGCACCTCCTATCAAACAAGAAGAAACAGAAGAAACAGAAGAAGCAGAAGAAACAAAAGAAAACGAAGAAAGAACTCTTCTAGAGCAACCCAATGCAGAAGTTCCATTCATTTTTAAAGCACAGAAGCCAATAATAGGGAATATTGCTTCTTCTTACTTGGATTTATTTACACAACCACACAGTGTACGCAAAGTATTAGATCGAGTTTATGGGGTACGAAAAGAAGAAGCTAGATGGTTTCTTGGTGATTCAGAAATACGTTTCCACGGTAACGACATAGTCATAAATAACAAAAGCTATAAAGGCACGCGAGGTCTTTATGAATTAATTTTTAAATCCTTCCCCAATAATAGTATATACACAAAGAGAGATCTTTCAAATTATGTAAAAATATTAGAATCTACAAACGCGCACAGAGTTCAGCATCGATCGGATAAACAGTTAATGTCTAATCGAGGGTATAAATATACAAACATTATTAAACCACTCTTCTCTACAGAAAGTTCGCCATGTAGAAAAAGAAAGCGAACAGGCATGGGTTTGAAGTGGAAATATAATCATCAACAACCTATTGTTGACTATGTACACTGGGATGATCCTAATGAGCTTGTACAACGTCTACAGCTGTTAATGGCTTCTAAATCTGCAGGTCATACTGCACACGAAAACGAAATTTTATCTATTATTGAAGAACTTCGAGAAGCTCGAATTATTGCATAAATAACCAGTCTTCGTTTTACACCACATCAGAATGAGTGTTGACATCAGAGCTAATATTGCTAGAGAGTTACACCGCCCCGCTCGCAGATGTTACATGCGGCGGAGGGTTATTACTAAAGGATTAGATGATCTACACCAAATGGATTTAGTAGAAATGATACCCTATTCTCGAGAAAATAATGGTTTTAAGTATATGCTAACCATTATAGATGTTTATTCTAAATATGCTTGGGCACAACCTTTAAAAAGTAAGAGTGGAAAAGAAGTTGCTGCAGTGCTGCGTAAGATATACAATAAGAGCAAACGATTTCCTAAACATATTCAAACAGACAGAGGAAAAGAGTTCTACAATGCTGAGTTCAAACGATGGACCACATCACACAACATTAATCATTACTCAACGTACAGCAATATGAAAGCTTGTGTTGTAGAACGTTTCAACCGAACACTTCGTGAACGTATGTGGAGAATGTTTACTAAAGAAGGAACTCATTCATGGATACATAGGTTACAAAAGCTTATCCATGATTATAATCACACCTATCACCGTACTATTAAAATGAAACCTTGTGATGTAAAAGACAATCGACTGCTTGCAACAGTGTATAACACAATTAAAACAGTAGATACTAGAAAGAGAAAATTTCAAGTAGGTGATATTGTTCGCATCAGCAAGCAAAAACATCAATTTGAAAAAGGGTATACACCTAACTGGACTACTGAGCTCTTCACTATTTATAAGGTGCAACCTACTAACCCTGTGACATACCTCTTAAAAGACTGTCAACAACATCTAATAGCTGGTGCCTTCTACACAGAAGAATTGCAAAAGACTAAACATCCAGACATCTACCTAGTAGAACGCATACTTCGAAGGAAAGGAAATAAAGTGCTTGTAAAATGGTTAGGGTATGATGATTCTCATAATTCTTGGATTAAAGAAACTAATGTATTGTAAGGAATAGATTGTAATAAAAAAAAATATAATATGTTGTGCTTTTTTTTGTTTCCCTTTTTCCTTCCTTCTGCTCTTAGTAATAATGAAAGGATACATATAAAGGTTTAAGAAATAAAAAAAGATATAAAAATAATTATATATTTAAAAAACTAGTGCACAAAATACAATACAAAATACAATACAAAACAAAACAATACAATACAATATTTAAAAAATATTTATGCATTTACAATTTTTACAATTATAAAATTCTCCGTTGTTACTTCTTTCCAAATTGGGTGCTTCGCAACACCCTTGCTCCTCAAGCCCCCTTTGAGCAACTGAATCAAAACTGAAAATTTTTTTCATCTCTTTGATGAATGTCTTTTCATCATTATCATCATCACTATCTTCTTCATCATATAGGTCTTCTTCTTCTTCTTCTTCTTCTTCCTCTTCCTCCTCCTTAAAGAGGAAAAGATTTTTTTTCTGTCGTTCCTCTTCTTCCTCTTCTTTTCTTATTAGTACCACCACTTCCTCAATCCATTTTACAATGGAACTATTGTGCAGCTCCTCCTCCTCCTCCTCCTCCTCCTGCTGTAAACTGCAGTCCATCTCCTCCTCTTCCTTCTCCTGATGCTGCTGCTGCTGCTGCTGCTGCTGCTGAAGTTGAACTCTACTACGAAGTGGTGGTGTGGTCTGCAACTCCTGCTGTCGCAGGCTGTCGTTACAGCTCAAGTCCAACAGCATCTCCGCCTCCTGGTAATGTTGCTGCCGCTGCTGAAGGCAACCACAGCTCAAGCCCAGTAGTGTTTGGACTTGAGGAAAGCACTGCATCTGTGGTGGTGTAGGCAGCATCTCCTTCTTGTCCTCCCACTGCTGTTGTTGATACTGCTGCTGCTGAGGTTGAACTCTACTACGAATTGGTGGTGTGGTCTGCAACTCCTGCTGTCGCGGGCTACCGTTACAGCTCAAGTCCAACGACATCTCCTCCTCCTGGTAATGTTGCTGTCGCTGCTGAAGGCTACCACAGCTCAAGTCCACTAGTGTTTGGACTTGAGGAAAGCTCTGCATCGGTGGTGTAGGCAACATCTCCTTCTTCTCCTCCTGCTGGTGATGCTGTTGCTGCTGCTGCTGCTGCTGAAGGCTAAACCTCAAGTCCATAGGTTTATAGCATCGTGGCAACGTCTGCTTCACTCGTACCATTTTTCTGTTGAAAAGTATTCCCTTCAATAACTGAGACGAATCTCTGATACAGTCTACAAAACCCTCCAGCATATATACTCAATCTCTTACCCCTACTCTTAGGCACTACACGCTTGTTTACTAGCAGGGGAGCGCACGTGATGAAACTGTAGGTGGTTAGGCTAGGGAGGGAGAGCGCTCCCCCTGAAAGCGTACGTGCAAGCCAACAACGCTCCTAATTTTATAACACCCACTTTTTTCTTAAGCACTCCTGCTGCACCCGCATGCATTTAAAAATAAGAGATAACGATGTTGACTCAGCAGGACAGCACACGTGCACACATTTTCTTTAAAAATAACAAAGGTGCACAATGCTGACTCAGCGGGAGAGCGCACCTGCATGCATGTTTAAAAAATAAGAGATAAGGGAAGCTGACTTAGCGGGAGAGCGCACCTGCCACACACACAAAAGAACAGAGGAAGGGGGGAAACGAGCCTGACACAGCGGGGGAGCGAGGGGGGAACGATGCTGGCTCAGCGGGAGGGGAGCACATCTGCGCGTCATGCTGACTCAGCGGGAAGAGAGCGCACCTGCCACACACAGCTGCACAAAGGGAAACGCGGTTAAGGCTGACTCAGCGGGGGAGCGAGGGGGATGAACGAGGCTGACTCAGCGGGAGGGGAGCGCGCACCTGCCACACACACACAGCTGCACAAAGGGGGGAAACGTAACCCCCCCTCCGCCAAGGGGGTGGAGGCCACACCCCGCCCCCACCACCCTGCACGCGCGCGCGCGCACGCACGCTCACCGCCCCCACAGAGACAGACCAACACACCCACCCTCCCCCACCTCCACCAATCAGAGCAAAGCCCCGCCCCCACCCACCAATCAGAGCAAAGCCCCGCCCCCCACCCACCCACCAATCAGAGCACAGGCCACGCCCCCACCCCCACCCCCCAACCAATCAGAGCACAGACCACGCCCCCCGCCCACCCCCCACCCCAAAGTGGATCAGAACCGGCGTCACACCACTACTTTGGATCCTCTAAGTTATTATTAGGGTGTGTGATTGGCATGATAGTCGCGAACTTGCGGAAACAATTAACTTTGTATTCCCTGTCTCAGCAAATAAGTTACTTCCAAGTCTAGTCAACTTGCTCTTGCAGTCATTTTTTGCTGACATGTGCATACTAGGCTAAATGCTAAAAACAATGAACTTGGTATTTCATGTCTCAGCAAATACTTGCAAGACTAATGAACTTGCTCGTGCAGTCAATTTACTTTTTGCTGAAATGCACATACTATTACGACCTCAATTTAGCTGCATTCTCACTCAGTACTTTGAACTAACAATTCACACTTAGTCTTCAATGAGAGGAAATCTCGCCATCGATTTTATGTCGGGTTGGGGAAGTCAACGTTTCAAAGCTTGGCAGTCAAGAGAAGGAGCCCTCGGGCAGGAATTCATATTTAGAAAATTTCTTACAACTCAGTTAAAGTCTAAATTCATGATTATCTCTTTTGGGCAGATGCCCATGCAGTTTTCAAGACTCAAAAGCCTAGCGCTTTGCCCCCTGAGCTACTCAGCCTAACTTGCTTTCGAATTCGGAAGAGGGTAGGGTGTTAGGTTTCATCTCTAAATGTGCAGGACGCCCATATAGCATCAAGTCAAAAACCCGCAGCCTCCCACTACAGTTGTAGCGCCGACTGTTTTCTGTTTTTCCGGTTCTGAACATAAATTTTTAATGTCTAAGTGATGAAAACATTACGGTAGGCAATTAGAAGTCTCTAAATTTCAAATCTATCATCTCAAAAAGTTACAATCCAAAATTCAGTGCTCCAGATACTAAAACAACAGAACGTCCCGCATCAGCACAAACGCTAGCGCAGCAGTTAACTGTGCGGTCGCTTAGTTCCGAGACCCTGAGATCGCCCTCCTACGTTACATCCATATAAGCAATGCAACCTATTAGGCCTTACACCACCTTCCTAGTCTCATACAATGTATTGTCGCCATTTTGTTTTGGAATTCCAAGTTCAGCTCCAAGCCTCTGAGGTTGCATTCCGACGTTACGCCCCTATGAATAAAGCACATGTATTAAGCCTTACGCTATTTCCCTAGACCCGTGCTGCCATCTTGTTCCAAGTTAAGCTCCAAGCCCCTGGGGTAGCATTCCGACGTTACGCCCCCTATTAATAACGCACTGGTATTAAGCCTTACGCCAACTCCCTATTCCTATCAGTACAATGTGTGTGTAGCCGCCATCTTCCAAGCTCAGCTCCTAACCCCCTGAAGGCACCTACCAACGTTACGCTCCTATGAATAAGGCATATGTACTAAGCCTTACACCATCTCTCTAGTCCTATCAGTATAACGCGTAGCCGCTAAGCTCGTGTAGGGAATGGCAACCGGTTAAGTTAACGCCTGATCAGCGTTAGGTTAAGTCTGGACTTTAAGTCAGGGTGTAGCGAAGGGCAACCGGTTAGGTTAACGCGTGGTCAGCGTATGGTTTAGCCTGCAAATTTAGCCAGGTTGCAGGGAAGGCCACCGATTAGGTTAACACCTAGTCAGCGTAAGGCTATGCCTGCAATTTTAGCCATTAACGTCATGTAAGGTTAAGCCTATACTGCTATGCTGTTAGCCTCGGCATCGAACTTAAGACTGTAAGGGTAACGCCGTTAGGTCGAATCCGGGATCTGCGAGGTTATGTCTAGACACGTCATGCTTGTTAGGTTAAGCTTGCTCTCTTAGCCAAAATCATGTTGGCTGTTTGTGTTAGCTTGCACTTTTAGGCATCGAACTTGGGTCTGTTAGGTTAATGTCCTTGAGCTTAGGGTCGAACCCGAGGTCTGTAAGGTTAAGCCAGCGTAAGATCATGTGGGGTTCAGGGCGTCCTTTTAGCCAGCAGCCCGCACCGCGCTGTGACGTCACCCACCTGATCAGGCCTCGTACAGGGGCCACCGGATACCGGATGCCGCAGAACTCTCCAGAAGTATAGGCTACTACTCACCTGTCCAAAACGAATCACCATCAACAGCGTCATATGCCCTCACTCCATATGAACACTGCTGAAAGGTTTGGAATCTAATTCAAGCTTTTGTCATGTATTCTAGTGATTAGAAAATCTATAACACCACTTCCCCTACCCTGCCGGCCAACATTCTGATGGTAGAAATATTTTCAACGAACGGGACTCGAACTGGCTAACTACGGTGTCAGACCACATACATTGATGCCTTAACGACCATGGCTACCAGGTGGGCTGCTCTAGTCCTTATCGATAGATATCATCATCATCATCATCATCATCCTTTCTCATATTGAGTTAATGAATCCTCTGAATTGCTGGGATATCCACAAAGAAGAGCTTAGGGTCCAGCAGCCAAAGTTGTTGCTCTCTTAACACCACCCAGGGGTCACGTGTAGGGTAATATGAGGTTAAACCTACGGACGTGTAGCAACGAAAACCCCGCTCTAAAGATGGCTGACTAAGTAAGGGCAGAAGATGTAAATAAACAATTTAAGTTCTGTGGCCTAGGCAACGCATAAAATGTAGGGTAGAGTTCCCATCTGCATCGTGGTTTCCATGGCTGTGTAAAATGGCCGACATTTAGGGCAGTAAGAGTGATAGAAAAAAAGGAATAAGGAAAGAACAATAAATTGCCCCTCTGACTAGTGTTTACTATGGATGGATTGTAGGAAAACAAGATGTCTGACACTTAGGGCACAAAAATATAGTAAAAATATGAACTTAATATCGCTTGTAACAGAATGTATTCAGAAGATAACACCACCACATGGACATCAGATATAAACACACCACGGATAGCTCTGAAAACCACAACTGAGGCATTAGTTCTTAATAAATCCATAAACTTCTCAGCACATCTTTATCTGACTGTTGAGCCATTAAGACAGTGAAACCTCCTGGTTTCAACTTACCCAGAAAAATCTGGTCATCACTTAATCGGATCAGAACTCAACATGGCAGATGCAACTTCTGGAAACACAAGTGGAAGATTACCAGCGATCCTTATTGCGACTGCTCTGATGTGCCTCAGACCGTTCAACATATCGTCACAGAGTGCCCACTCCGAAGATTCAGTGGGACAATAAAGGATATCCACGAGGCCAGTGATGAAGCTGTGAGTTGGCTAACAAAACTGGACATTCAGCTTTAGCAGCAATGCAGATATTGATGAGCTCAAATGTATAAATATAGTTAATAACCAATCCTCATGCCATCCTTTCATGTATTAGTCCTATAGAAGAACTGTTACGGTCTATCGTGCTCATGCTTATCCGTCATCTATATATATAAAAGCAAGTCGGGCTGGAGCGATGTATATATAAATATTTAAAAATGAGAAAAAACGTGAATTAATGAGGCACTTCCAGAAATCTCAGAAATTTGAAACTTGGTACGGGAGAAGCTGATGACCCCAGGATCCATACACAAATGGGAAATTCTCAAAATTCACTGAAGGGGGCACGCTGGGGGGCTCAAATTTTGGGCTCAGCATAAGAACGCAGTCGTATAATATATCCGAAACGACAATCTATAGGTTTCGTGGGCTTAAAAATTTTCGGGAATTTCCTAATTTTTATCCCCCGCCCCCCCCAAATCAAGATGGCGGCACAACCTGCCAGACGAGGTAGACAATTGAAATTTGATGAAATTATAGCTTTTGGTCCCTAACCGACGGGGAAAATTCCAAGATGTTCAAATTTTTCACTTTTTACCCCCAAAGATATCGAACTATGGAGGCAATTTTAATGACTGTGCAGACATACCTTTCGAGCTATTTTTTGGCTAAACGGTAAGTCGTATCACAAAACGAATGGCACACTGTCCCTTCAATTCGGAGTGATCTACAACTTTGGTCCTGTGACATTTTATATTATCTCTCTCCCTTATAAGTTAAATTTGGTCGTATTTCTGGATTGTTCGTAAATTTGGTGATTTTTACAAGTATATTTCATTGTTTGACACACTTATAAGAATGATAGGATCATCACGTTGAGTGCACACATTGGCATGATTAAGGGCCATATGTGGACAAAATTTCATGATTCTACCTTACACATAAGTAGGCAAAAAGTAATGCAAAATGTTAAAAATGTACCCAAATTTCACCCTATTCAAACTTTGAACTCAATTTACCCCCTTAATATGGGAGATACGAGGGTATGGTTTAGAAATAAACATGTAGAGCAATAAATGAGGCGTCTGATGGCGCAAACCGTTTCTTAATATAATGAACCGTTCAGGAGATATGAATCTCGAAGTGGAAGTCTGCACTTTTCAACGTGCTCATGCTTATCCGTCATCTATATATATAAAAGCAAGTCGGGCTGGAGCGATGTATATATAAATATTTAAAAATGAAAAAAGACGTGAATTAATGAGGCACTTCCAGAAATCTCAGAAATTTGAAACTTGTACGGGAGTAGCTGATGATCCCAAGATATGGCCAGAAAGTGCGTCTTATCGTACAATCCGTTTTTCGATTTGATGTACCGTTTAGCAGCAGTTATTCTGTAAATGATGGTTAACATTTTTATACTTCCGTATGACGACTATATTCTTTCATTGACGTCGATTTGTAGCAATCTAGAAAGGGTTTGTCTGCCATAGGTATTAAATACATTGCAAATCGATAGTGACTGTCAGAAGGAGGGCCTCTGCTATTGTTTTCAGTCCTCCCCACATCGACTTTGACAGGCAGTAAGAATGGGGTCGTCCTCCATCTCTTGTGCACTATTTTAATGCATAATTCTCTTCTCGATTCGACTAGCAGAACTCTAGGGAGCGTGCAATTTTTTTCAAAAGTATTTTACCCTATCCTGTTTGTCAGTAGGCAAGGGTGTCCTCCATTATAAACAAATTGACCCATCTAAAATGTGACTGACGATAGGCATAGTGGCCTGCTATTATAACGGAATCTCACCAACTCGGTGTGACTGGCAGGAAGCTGACTGGCATTAGAAAATGCGCCTGTCATTATAAAGATAAGAACGCAACTCACTTTTGACTGGCAGTAAGGAAGGTCCTTGCAAATATAATAAAAGTTCCTACTGTAATCTATTTGAAAGTAGGAATTGGGGTCTGCCATTGTAATGAAACCTCCCCAGATCGATTTTGGCCGCGCACTAGGCAATGGGGTCTGCCTTTAAATGAAAATTACCTTCTTCGTTGTGAATTGCAGTAAACAAGTGGACTTGCCGTTATCATCGCAATTCCGCAAATCGCACTTTCATTGGAAACAACGTCTGTGGATTTCACAATACCGATTCTCGGATAAAGCCAAGACAAACTCAATTTAAAAATCTTATTCACTTCATATGCACTAATTTACTTCGATATCTGTATACAATGTAGAGTACCGTAGCGAAGCACGGGTACATTTGCTAGTACAAAATATTTGCATTTTCACGCCATCTCTTCCTGGGGCGTCCCAGAGATCTCTTCCCACCGGGGCAGTAGTTTATGACTGCTTTGGGGATCCTGCTTCTGTCCATCCTGTTTAGGTGTTCTAGCCAATTTCTCTGGTATTCATAGATGTATTCCAATATAGGTCTGCTTTTAATGTCATTCAGCACTTCAGTATTTCTTTTGTGTTCCCACTTAGTGACTCCTGCTGTTCGCCGCATGTATTTCATTTCAGCTGTAGTTATTCTTCTCTCATCACATTTCCTCAGGGTCCACGCTTCACTTCCATAGCAAAGTACAGGTCTTGCCAAGGTTTTGTAGATTCTTGTACGGGTGTGTTTTTGAACTAATGATGGTCTAGAAACTTTATTGATGATTTCCAAACATCTGTTGAATTTGGAGATTTTCTCGGGTATGTCCAGTTCTTCAAAGAAAGACAGTTTGTAGCCGAGGTATTTAAATTCATTTACTCTTTCCAAAATGTTATTTAAGCAGATCTTGCTTCTCACTGGTTCCCGGCCACATAAAATCATTATCTTAGTTTTTTCGGAGGATATTTCCATTGAGTACTTTTCTGGGACTAGGTTTAGGTTATACATTGAACGCTATAAATTATCTTCTGAGGTGGCGACCAGCACTAAGTCATCTGCAAATAATATTGTGTCCATCTGTAGATTTCAATTAATGTGGATGGAACCATGTCTTGTTTCTCTAAATTCTCGTATGAGAACATTCATATAGATTATGAACAGGAGAGGAGGAAAGACCGCAACCCTGTCTTACTCCTGTGCAAAAAAACTATCCATTCATTTCACTGAATGATAGTATTTTTCACTGAACGGTTCAAGTATGATGGTCATCATTCCATTGTTTACCAGTTTAAATCTCTCTAACATACCTATGGAAGGCAACAGAAGCCAGGATATACACAGTTCGACATCATGCCGATAGATATAGCTGTGTGCAATACGCCATCGCGGCGAATATGCGACAACGCCTTCTCTGAGATAAACGTACTGTTGTTTTAAGAAGTAAAAAAGTCGATGTTCATTGTACGTTTATTGTAAAGAAGACATAACACTATATAACCGGTACCAAATGCAGCTGCTGAAATCTTCACGTTTCCTCGATATCGCTGTTATGGTGGACGGATTTATGGATTTATACTTATATTACTCGTTAAAACACTAGTTTCCTTCAGTTACAATACATTTCCATCATTTTAGTAATTCAATGTAATTGTAAGAAATTCTACTATCGCACTGTGCAGATCAAATCGTACACGAAGTGTAGCATTAAAATGATTTCATTGTCAGTTGTTTCTGGGTACTTGCCTGGTTTGATTATGTGATAAGTTTCTTTTTCTTCTCTTGTATAATTTAGTTCTGTGGATATAACACGGCGGGCCCGTGGTGTAGGGGTAGTGTGCCTGCCTCTCGCCCGGAGGCCCGGGGTCCGATTCCCGACCAGGTCAGGGATTTTTCTCTCGACCTGAAGGCTGGTTCGAGGTACACTCAGCCTACGTGATTAGAACTGAGGAACTATCTGACGATGAGACGGCGGCCCCGGTCTCGAAAGCCCAGAATAACGGCCGAGAGGGTGCGTCGTTCTGACCACACGGCCCCTCGTAATCTGCAGGCCTTCGGGATGAGCAGCGGTCGCGGGGCAGGCCAAAGCCTTTTCAAGGGCATTATGTGCCGTGGGGTTTGGTTTGGTTTTTTGTGTGGATATAGTAAGGTTTGAACGATGCTCCTAAAATGGTAATTGGCGATATGTGGGCAACTTCCCATTCACAAACTGGACAGTAGTAAAATCATAAGATGTTAATCTCTTAGGTTATAAGATAATAGTAGCACAAATAAAAGTCAGCTGGTAATCTTGAAGACATTACGAATGGTATACTTGTAATGAGCTTAGCCAGAAGGTCATCATCTCAATGAATGCGTCAAAAACTATTACGACGTACGAGTTTGAATTGTACTTAGGTAAGGCAGAACTGAAATTGAATAACGCATCCCCAAATCCTTAGTAGAACCACATAAAAGCTTTCATTCAAGCTATCAAGTCCGCTATTAACGATGTCTCGGTGTGTTTAGGAGTTAATTCTGTTTATTTCCCGAAGTCTTGTGTGGGAAGAAGATTGAAAAAGACAGAACCACTATTCACTCCCGATCAAGTTCAGCTATTTATTATTCATGTTTTACAAGTCCCTCGGGCTTGTTTCAAGAATAGTTACATCTTCGTTCTTTTATTTATGGTTCTTGTAAAAGGATCAGAGCGGCTGTATATCTGTATGCCAAGTTAGAGCGGCGATGCATCAAAACAGCTCTTGGTAATGTCATGAGTTATTTATTGCAAAATGCGCTCCTATTTAAATGCTTACTGAACTAAAGGTGGAAGTGTTTTCAAGTTGAGAGACGGATCGAGATAGTTCAGTGTGCTGAATTTCTAGTAGGTGTGACGAGTAGTCATGATCTTATGGAATCCTATTATCTTATTTCCTAGAAATGATGTAACAACCTTTCTATTTTCAACTTTTTGTGTATACTGAGCTGGAATCTTACGCGAATCCGCGTTGCTCTTCTCTGAACAAGTATCTCTGCAGTCATCTCATCAGGTCAGTACTGTGGTTCAGTGGTAGAACATCCACAGCCTGTTTACAGTCATTTGAGCGGGACGCCCATCTAGTGGCGCGGAAAAGAATTGCGCCGGCTGCCGAAGCCTGTCGCACTCCTCTGGGGCAATGATTAATGACTGACAGATGAAATGAAATGATACTGGAGAGTGTTGCTGGAATGAAAGATGACAGGGAAAACCGGAGTACCCGGAGAAAAACCTGTCCCGCTTCCGCTTTGTCCTGCAAAAATCTCACATGGACAGACCGGGATTTGAACCACGTAACTCAACGGTGAGAGGCCGGCCCGCTGTCGCCTGAGCTACGGAGGATCAGTGGTAGAGTTAGTCGGATTTTTTAAGGGCGGCAAAAGATCCACTCGACACACTATATCGTACGAATTCGGTATATAAAAGATCTCTGGTGGCACATTTGGTGTTTACCCGACAAAACTAATTGAAATTCAGCCATAGAGCGCCAATGACAGATCGGGCTTACTCTGCCATCTGGTAGAGTAAAACGGAGCGTCTAAATTGAAACGCAGGTAGCCTAGATGGTATTAAAACGCAATCCCTGTGAGCGGCAGCTGAGGTCATTCAATTATTCTTATTCTTATTCTTATTCTTATTCTTATTCTTATTCTTATTCTTATTCTTATTCTTATTCTTATTCTTATTCTTATTCTTATTCTTATTCTTATTCTTATTCTTATTCTTATTCTTATTCTTATCATCATCTGTTTACCCTGCAGGTTCGGCTTTTCCCTCGGACTCAGCGAGGGATCCCACCTCTACCGCCTCGAGGGCAGTGTCCTGGAGCTTCAGACTCTTGGTCGGGGGATACAACTTGGGAGTATGGCCAGTACCTCGCCCAGGCGGCCTCTCCTGCTATGCTGAACAGGGGCCTTGTGGAGGGATGGGAAGATTGGAAGGGATAGGCAAGGAAGAGGGAAGGAAGCGGCCGTGGCCTTAAGATCAGGTACCATCCCGGCATTCGCCTGGAGGAGAAGTGGGAAACCACGGAAAACCACTTCCAGGATGGCTGAGGTGGGAATCGAACCCACCTCTACTCAGTTGACCTCCCGAGGCTGAGTGGACCCCGTTCCAGCCCTCGTACCACTTTTCAAATTTCGTGGCAGAGCCGGGAATCGAACCCGGGCCTCCGGGGGTGGCAGCTAATCACGCTAACCACTACACCACAGAGGCGGACTCTTATTCTTATTCTTATTCTTATTCTTATTCTTATTCTTATTCTTATTCTTATTCTTATTCTTATTCTTATTCTTATTCTTCTTCTTATTATTATTATTATTCTTATCTTGAACTATTGTCTTCCGCAGCAACCGCAAAAGTGCACATGGCATTATCACTTTAAGGTATCTTCATTTCTCAAAGAAGTTTGATTCTAAGTCTTTTCCACAATAAATTTCCTCTCGCTCATTTAGTTATGCATAAAATAAGCAACATATTGTTATGTCACTGTCTTGTAGGAATTGTGCTAAGATTGTATAGAAGCGCTGGTTGCAGTAGGAGAGTAACACTGATACACTTGATAGCAGTATTGTTCCTAACTTTATGATCACTTCCTGAGCTACGAGTTATTTAAAACGTCTATGATAAGATAATACAATTCTTCAACACATTCGAGGTCGTATTTGAGAATTGGCGAGTCCAATACTTCAATTCTGTAGAGGTGAGGGAGGAGCCTTATTCGTATTATTCCCACTGTCGGTAACCCTGAAGATGTTTTTCCGTGGTTTCCCATTTTCAAACCAGGCAAATGCTGGGGCAGTACCTTAATTAAGGCAGCGGCCGCTTCCTTCACACTCCCAACCATTACCTGTCCCATCGTCGCCGTAAGACCTATCTGTGTGGGTGCGACGTAAAGCCAATTGTAAAAAGGATTATTATTATCATGCTGAACAATGGTTTAATGGGAATGTTGGGTTGGAGTGGGACATGATAGCGTCCGTTATGTAATTCAGTTGTAGATTATTTCGTTGCCCAGTTGTCGTAAGCTCGCTGTCAGATGATGAAGCAGAAGTGTATACAAGGAAGATATGGTGTTGAAGTTATTGTTAGTTATACTTTGTTTGGCAGTCTACACTTTTATTATGCCTTATTCTTGTGTACCCGTTAACCATAACAAGTGGATGACGATTTCTCTAAGTCTTACATTTCTCACAAATAGTAATATTTTAAATATTCATTAGTGTGATTGTATGTTCCATACTCTCTCAGTCTAATCTCCACAACCGCTATCACCACCACAACCAACACAGTATCATTAATACATACAGGTACCTATGATTCGGCATACACTATATTATTGACGAGGACACAGATCTATTAATTAACTGTCGAGCTGTTGACTCAAATTTTAATACAAGTGGAAAGAACCGCGTTAAATACATATTCCCGTTTGTAAAGAAAATATAATTGGGAACACTTAGAACTTATAGACCGAGCTCGATAGCTGGAGTCGCTTAAGTGCGGCCAGTATCTAGTATTCGGGAGATCGTGGTTTCGAGCCCCACTGTCGGCAGCCCTAAAAATGGTTTTCTGTGGTTTCCCACTTTCACACCAGGCAAATTCTGGGGCTGTACCTTAATTAAGGCCACGGCCGCTTCCTTCCCAGTCCTAGCCCTTTCCTGTCCCATTGTCGCCATAAGACCCATCTGTGTCGGTGCGACGTAAAGCCAATAGCAAAAAAAGAAAAAACTTATAGAAACGTGACGGAGATAAAGATATTGACTTTGAAAAAAATTAGGAACATCTCTTCGTCACCAGTTTATCACGAAGACGGCTGCGGTTCGAAACACTGCCAATACATGAGGAACATTTGAAATGAAAAGGCTCGCCCCTGTGATTATGATTCCACGTAAAACTGAAGGTCGCATGGCTTCGATCACGATTCATGCAACACTACAAAACTGCCGCGTGATATGTGGAGATAGGTATATTCCAACTTTCAGCTCTGGAACACGAGATCAAGGAGATATATGCAGTTGTCCGTTTCCTTTGATGTACGATCAGAGTTATGGCCTTCGGTTCAGAGGGTCCCAGGTTCGAATATCGGCAATGACGGGGACATTGTCCGCAATCTAGTTATTTCTCCTGTCTCATGGACAAGGTGTTTTTGATCGTATTAGTACATATCTCTTCATCTGCAAACAACACACCGCTCTACCAAATAACACAGAAAGACTTAGTAGTGAATATATCCTTTCACGTGGGATTGTCATGGCGTCAAGAAGGCTATCCGGAGGTAAAACTAGGCCTAATATATGTATAGCGTCATTTAAAATATATACTGAAAAAAGGCCAGAAAGAGAACGAAGACAAAGAATAAATGTATGAAATCAATTGTTTTATTAACAAATCATAATGTGATCAACGACAGTTGCTTTAAGTGGCCTATGATCTAGGCCATCTGCTCCATAATATATCAGCAAATAATAACAAAATATTTATACTAATTGTACCGGGCGGTACACCTCCACGCCGCTTATTTAAAATTTGCGCCAGTGGAAACCCCTCTGCTGGAGGAAGTCTGAACTTTATCTACGGTATTGATTTTCAAGTGTCTCAAAAGATGTCACTACGTGGAAATTTTTGAGTTTTTGAACTGTGTCATTTTCGACGTATTTTTGTTTGGCTTGTAGTAAGAAGTGTGAACTTTCTCTTCTAGAGGACACTACTGAAGACCAACAATAGTGCACCCTAGTGCGAAGTGAAAGAACTGTTTTTTGGAGAAAATTTAATTTCAAAAGTTTGTTCTTTGCTAAATTTCTTTCAGTCATTGTTTAAGTTGGCAATATTTACCCCTTCTTTCCCCTTGTTTTGAATCTAGCCAATCCCGAATTTCTTAAATCAATTTTCCACCAATTATGTGTTTCTTCTTCCGATTGTGTAGGGGTTTTCTCGGTTAGCCAATAAAGTTTTTTGGGAGGGTGTTCTCATTTCCCCTAACGCCTCGAACTTTCCGCGAGAGTATATAAACTGCTGATTTTAGGGTCTCTGCGCCACTTCTGTTCCATCTTTTCGTGTGTAAAGTACTTAGCAGGGGGCGGGAAGCGCCTCTTTCTTCGGCGGCAGTCAACAACCAGGTAATGGCCGATTAAGAACTTCTTTTCTTGCTTGTTCAGCAGTTTAACTCTCGGGGCGGGTCCGAAGTTTCCATTATGTAACTTTCCCTAAAATGTAAAGACACCTTGTAGCTATTCTATCTTTGAAACTACATATGGGGATAGAGAGTGCTTAACCCTCTCGAGCTCCCACTCACATTGTTTGGAGGTGAACTTTTTTTTAACCGATTCTTCCTTAATGTAATTGCCGAATGTTCTTTCCTAAAGTCACATCGGTAGTATGGGATTAGCCCTTGCATTAGTGGCCTAGAGCCAGATTAGGTTTTAAACCAAAGTTATTAGGAGTGCGGATTGCCTCCTCTCAAATTAATGTTGTAGAGGCCGTGTAATTAACCTTTTCTCTATTTATAGGCCTCAGTAGGTTGGGTATTGTACCCCTGTGTTAATGTCCTTGAAGGACAGCTTGAATGTAGAATTAGGAGTGGCCTATGGTAGGCCTGACTTTTAAGGGCAAATAGTCTTTTCTTGAAAATGGTGTGTTGTATGCCTCGAGGAGGCTTCTCTATGTAATTTGGAGCAAGTGCTCCTGGGCGTGAATGGGGTTTTCGGCCCCTTTGTTGAATACTGTATATCGTAAAGTTGAGCTGATTGCTCAAGGATTGTGAGCGCGGGGCTCGAAGCCCAAATCCTGTAAATACTGTAATTGTAATTTTGTTGCCTTGCTACTCTGTACCTGCCATGTTTGTTATTTCTTGATTTTGAAAAGAAAATATAACCTTGTTAAATTTTAAATTCACTTTAATTTCGTAGCCTGAGACCTATTCACCACCCCGCACCTTCTTTCACCTCTAACTACCACAAAAACACGGTAACACTAATTTTACAAATATATTGCAATTCTCTGACCTAATTGCTTTTGTATTTATTAACCGTTTGTCAGTTATAGTAAATTATATCGAAATATTTGCTCTAATTGTATTAACGATTCTTTGACCTAATTACTGTCGTCTGATATTATTGGGTGACGCATTCTATAAATAAATGGACATTATGGGTCCAAATAACTCATTTAGTTCAACAGGTGAAGAAGTACCGGTATTGATCAAGATTTCTATCTCCATTTGTTCAGAATAATTAACGCGTAGGAGAATAAAATAACACTGCATACGAAGGTTTAAAGCGGTCAGGCGATCGTAGGCTGTTTCCTGTACAAACATGGCTCATTAGCATAGTGACGGAATGGTTCAAAATCGCATCCACGACAGTAGCTGGCATTAGAGCGCCTCAGAGAGGGTAGGGGTGGGTATCACTTCATTAGTTTAACCGGGTTTGCTCTTCATCAGAGCTGACGAGGGTGGAACACGTCTAATTTACCGTGTGTCAGAGAGTCTAAGGGTGGGTAACTCATCTCAGTGGTAACGGGGCTCTAACCTATGACATATGGCCAAGAGTGAAGATAAAGGCGCTTTAAGACCTGCAATAATACATGCTGCAGAGACGAATATATGAAAAGAGTTATCAGTAAAATAAGCCCCGATCTGAAAACATATGAGTAAGTGGCCAGTTATGCTTATTAGCAGATAGCACCTGTCCTTATTTATTCACCATTTTAATTAAGAGCGGTAAACCACGAAGAATGTGCAGCTTCTCCACTTCCACCTCTTTCTGCCCTCCTCCCTGTGGTATCAACTTCACGTGTATATATAGATATAGATCTTCATTATAGATTCTTATACCTTTCAGCGTTCACTCTGAAAGCCTATGTGATTCTAACAAACTCTGCTTCAGTACAGATTATCCGCAAAATTGTCCGATTCCAATGAATGAAATTTAAAGTGGCTTTCAGGATATTTTTGGATCTCCGAATTAGCAAGTCAGAAAAGATCTTCCCAAACGATATATTAAGGCAAAAATTCTTGAAATATTTTCCAATAGTGACAAGTAAACAATCAAACACATGTCTTTAGATACATTAGCCGGGCAGAAGATGTGCTATTGAGAACTGTTAAAGAGCTATACATTTATTAAAACATAATAATTATCAATATCATGCTTTTTATCCATTATGTGCCAAAGAAACTTCGAGAAGGCAGAACAATATTGCTCTACAAGGGAAAAGGAGATGTTAATAACTTGTCTCCCTAGCTCCCAATAACTATTTATTCAATCTTCAGAAGATTATTGAAAGAGTTTTAGACCATGAGTTAAAATCAGAGATAGATATAAATAATAAGCTACACGGATTCGTTTCAAAATTAGCAGGATGTCATATAAATGTTAGATTAGTTTCTGGCGCTGTCTAAAACATTCTAAATCAACAAACGGTGATTGTGTCGTAGCCTTTCTGTATGTTCCCTGTGATTTTGATAGAGTAGCCCATACACACATTGAAAATTGTTTCTCTGCGCAAGGAATATCATCTGACGTCAAGCATTTAATTCTTTTCCTTCTGGAGGAGAATAGAGTTCAAGTAGAAATTGGTAATCAATACTCCAGAAAGATAGCTGTTCGATGAGGAGTACCACAAGGTGGGCCATTGTCCCCGACATTTCATCTTGCTATTAACTTCATCTATGAAGGTAAGTAAGAGATTGGAATAAATTACCAAGGGAGATGTTCAGTAAATTTCCATTGTATTTACAATCATTTAAGAAAAGGCTAGGAAAACAACCGATAGGAATCTGCCACCTGGGAGACTGCCCTAAATGCGGATCAGTTATGATTGATTGTTCATGAACCGAGTTTTGCTGAACAACATGGTTATTCCCTAAGATGACGTAGACCCGGTCTACTTAACCGGATTTACTGGAGAAAAGGCTGTACTGAATCTAGAAACTCTTCAGCTATTCGTTTAATTGACGTAAATAATAACTTCCTGTCATCTACAGGGCTTACAATTAATCTTAGTAAAAGTTTGGCAATTGTAATCAATCATGGCAAACTGTCCCAATCCACTTTACACACAAGATTAGTTAAAAATTACCTCATCCATATAGTTTTCATTTATTTATTTAATAACTATTCGGCTCTTCAGTTCGTCGAAACTAATTGTAAGTATTAAATTATTAACTACCTGACAAAAATGTATGGTAACAGTATCACCCTTGAGAAAATAAAAAAATTAAAGTAGAATAACATGTTTCGTTCTTGAAAGAATATCATCAGATTCTATAAAATTATAGTCAAATATTTAGAAATCTATAAATATTTATGTTTATATCAGTTTCTAGCATTGAATGCTAGAGTGGGGAAAATAGATGGCGCCATTAAGATAAGTAACAGATCTCAAGTTCCCTAAGTATTGAAACAGTAATGAATATCAATATTTATACATTTCTAGATATTTGAGTGGGATTTGATAGAATCTGATGATGTTCTTTCAAAAAAGAACCATGCCATTCTATTTTAAAAGGGGAGTACGTACTGCCTATGCTGACAATGGTAATTTCTCCATTTTTAGGAACGCTCAGGTAAAAGGTCGTTTGTCCTACAGATTTGAAACTTTATAGTGTTATTATAGGAACTTAGTTATTTATATTGCGGTCTTTAGTTTTAGGATTAGATGCATGGTTATTTTTTGCGAATTTTTTCCAAAATTAAAAAATGTTCATGAAAAATTTGAGTAATAATAATTTTTTCTGGTCTCATATATTAACATATCTAAAATAACCTGGTAGCTTTACCGAGAGGAGGTGTGGAAGTATCACTGATAATTATTTCAGATTTCTAGCTTTTATAGTTTTTTGACTGAGCGTACCTATATAAGAAAAAAAAACAAAAGCAGAGAAAATTAACTTTAAAGTTTAGCTTATATAAATCTTAGTTGAGATGTAGTCTAGAACCCTCCTGCTGCATATTCCTCATCCTACTTGTCCTCCAGACACCCTTTCATAGCTCTCCTTGACTTTCTTAACTTGGCTTCCACTGTAAACAGCTTTGTATCCTCCATTTTGGTCCGACGAACATCAAAAGCTTGTAACGCACTCACCGAATTCCACCCTGGTTGGATCCCCAGCTGTTCTAGTACCTTAATTCTCCATGAATTTCCCATATTCAATGATAAAACAGCATCATGTACTCCTAAATTTAAGGTTTTATATCCAACAAAATATTTTTAGGTACACGGCTCCAAATAACACTGTTAAAACACTCGTTTACATTTTGGATTTTCCCATGCAAACATTCCTTCAATAAATCGGGATGGGCAAGATCCTTATAAATGGGCTTAATCAGAAGCATCACTCCTCCTCGAAGTCCATGATGATTGTAGGTTTCTTTGTCTTTATTATACGTGCACCAAGAACCACGACAAACAACTCAGTAACCCGAAATAATAAGCTAACATAAAAACCTTGAAGAAAAATCTAGCCTAATATTGCTATAACTTGAAGTTGGATTAAAGAGATTATCTGTAAAAAATTATGAAGGTGGATTAAACGTATTCAGATCCTAGATATTTTCATCATACGGTATAATTATGTCTTGGAAAACTTCATGTTAGTTTGTTCTCTTTTTCTTTCTAATCTTGGCCAAGTTTCGGTACTGATGCCGTTTGTGCTATTTTGGATATTTCTGTTGCTGTGGGAAACTATTCGTTATAAGATTTCGACTGATGAGAAGCTCCAACATAGTCTATGGGGTTCACTAATGGACTTTTATTTCCTAGAACTAGAAAGTTATAAAAAAAGTAAAACCCAGCCTACAGTCAGAGGAGGGCGTGGCATTTGTAAATGAGAGGGGCCATGGAATATGCAAATTATGGGCACTTGTAACGCGATTTCACTGAAATAAAAACGGTGCTCTATTGTACACATACCATAGAATACTAAAATACATTAAAATGAAATTCGCAAATTTTTGCAAAAATTGAGGTACGTACTCCCCTTAATAAACTTTCTTCCTTTTCAAGTGTAATTCTGTTACCATATTTTTAAAGGTATTTCATAAGTTTAGTACTCAACATTATTTTCGGCAGATTGAAAAACCTAACAATTATAAATTAAATGAGGCGAAAGTGACAAGAGATGGCTTCAGATATAACAAATTATCTATACAGAGTAGCAAAACTGTTAAGTAAGTTGGCTGCACATTTAATGATTAGCTTATCTTCAGTAAAGACGCTCTTGTGCCTTTTCATACAAATATAGAGAAATGAGCTAAATCATCTCTGCTAAAACCTAATGCGAATCTCAATATAATTAATCAGTATATCATCGTTGCGCCTGCAAACATCGCGTTTAAGATTTTGTCATCTGGGTTTCAATATTGTACGAAGGTGGTCAAAAAATTCTCACTCTTTACAATATATGTGCTGCGAGTCAGTATTTCTCCAAAAATATTATCACATAGCGGATTTTGCAGGCGCAAGGACGATATATTTCCTGCTGTTGTTTACTACTACAGACAACGCCACCCCATTATTCATACCTGATGGTATTCGACGATCTTTAAAGGATGTTATTGGATTGCCCAACAGAGCTACTAGCAATATGTTGTATGCATCTAGAAAATTCCGTGGTCGTGGGTTGATCAATACAGCATCTCTCGATTATTAATAAACTAATCAGATATCAGGATCCTCGTTTTATGAAGATGTTTAATTATCAAAGTGAAATCGGGGGATGCTTGATCCGAATTAAACAACTGGGTATCACGGCTATAGCTTCCCAGACCCCGAGGCAATATGCAAATTATTCCGTGTACATTAATTTGAAAGCTCGTCGTTAAGGCCATGACAAGGAATAAGAGTTTCTCATTTAAAAAAATCAGCAACTAATAACTGAGAATATTATCTTGAATTCATCAGAACTAACAATTCTCATCAAACTAAACGTGAACTACTCCAATCAAAGAAGAGTTCCTGGTAATGGCGTTGAAAGGAATGGGTCATCCTTTTGGCGTAAATGTGCAAAAGGAGAAGGAAACTCCGAGCCATGAGCTCGGGAACTGTCCATTCACTTCGCCGCTCATTAAACAAAAGCACCATCAAGCAAATCATGAGCTTACCAAATTCTTGACTAATGAGGGTTATGATTTTTCCTAAGAGATTCACACACACTGGATGACCATGGCTCCAATAGTTTCTTGCTATTATTGCTCTCAGGAAGGATTTTCACATGGCAGATATTCGTGATCCGACAATTCGTTACTAAACAAACGATGTAAATCAGTCTGGGCAAGTCGATGAAGAGAAATAGAACTTTATGCAGGGTGCATTCCTTTCCTGAGAGACAAATATTGGGAACGCTACGGGAGCCGTCAGTTCGTTATTCCTGACATTCTGTTCGGCGCGCGAGGAATTACGTATCAATCCGTGGCCCAAGTTCTCGTAACCTTGGGTATTACACGTCAAGAGAGCATCATCGCCGACTCCGGGACCAGCGTCCTTCATTACATTTATATCAAGAAATAAGTAGATAAAATAATTTACCATGTTTTATCAAATATAAGTCAAAATGTGTTCACAAAAGACGGTCAGTGTTAATTGGTTTTAGTTCACTGTGTCTTGTGGCAACTAGACGAAACTCTAGCAGTATATTTGTAAATGTTCTCTCTCTCTCTCTCTCTTGAACTAACGCAGTGACCTCATTTAGTTCTCTAGCTCTTATTTGAAAATCATTAGATCATCAATATCATCAACTTGGGTTTCCTCTACGTCTCGTACCCTCCATCCATTGTTCCCATCCGTTTGTACCAGTTACTTCTAACTTATGAATAAGATATCCTTCCACCCGGATTTCACTCCAGTAAAGCAAAGTTCGTCTGAAAACAGACCGGTGTAAAGATAGTTTCATCTGGGAGCTGACTTCTTTCTTGCATAATACCTACTGTTGATCGCAATTGCGAAATCACTCCATTAGCTTTGCGGCACCTTGACTCAACCTCACTATTCTACTACCCTGGGAGAATATACATCCTATATACTTAAAATAAACTACCTGTTCCAACTTTTTATTATCAACCTGACATTCAATTCACTTAGGTTTCTTACCTACTGTAATTAATTTAGTATTTGAATGGCAAGTTTTCATGTCATACTCCTTGCACTTATTTTCAAGTTCCAACATATTAGACTGCAGGCTTTCGGTACAATAAGTCGTTGGCATAGGCCAAACTGCTTACTACATTTCCACCTAATTGAATCCGTCCCTGCCACTTTATACCTTTCAATAGATGATCCATGTGAACTACGAAAAACAAAGGTGAAATATACAGCCTTGTCTATCCGCTGTATAGAACTTGAACCAAGAACTCATTCTAAAACCAATTCTCACTGTATCCCAATTGTCAACATAAATAACTTTGATTCCTTTTGATAATATACCCTTAATCCTATAGTCCCCCAGAACGGCTAATATTTTCTCCCCTCGGTACTCTGCCATATGCCTCTCAACCCTCCTTTCTAAAATGCCAGTGAATACCTTGTCTGATATACTGGCCAATGAAATACCTTTATTCAAGCTGGATGAAATGGTAGCATAGGGGAATGTGCCTAAAATTTAATTTTTAAATACCTATTTTTGTTATTAACAAATACATCGCAACTGGGAAATAGCCCGGTGGAAATGATCACTTACAGCAGTGTGATAATAAAGTTAAGTTAAAACATAATTACCAAACAACAACAACAAGAGTACAACAAGCAATTCCATGGAAAGAAAATATTACAAGAATTACTACTGGCTTAACATTCTAAATCCAGAATCATCATATACAAATTCACATACAACTTATGTATTTCCAGTGCTTAACACTACTTCTTCTTCCCTTGCTTATAGATAGGTGCGGTTACTGCCTTTGTCCAATCATAAGGTACCTTACTAACATTCCATGCTAATCTTATTACTCTACGAAGCCATTCTATCCTTGCCTTCCCACTATATCTCAACATTCCATCTATTCCTGCTGCTTTGTGACAGTGGACCTTACTTACCATCCTCTCCACTTCTTTAAGCGTAATTGTCCTCCTCACCATCAGCTCGGTTGTTCGGGACGTCACCAGAAAGATGTCATATTACGTTGAGTAGATTGTCGAAATATTCTTTCAACCTGTCCATTGATTCCCTGGGATCTACTCTCAGTCCATCTGATGTACCCACAAAACATTTCTTTCTCCCTCCCCTTCTTAGATTCTTTATTACTGTCCAGAACGGTTTCCCTGCCGCTTGACTTAGTCTTTCCTGGTTATTACTGAAATCTTCCGAGGAATTCTTCTTCGATTAAATAATTATTTGTTTCACTCTGTTTCTTTCAGCTACGTAAAATTCCCTGTCTGCATCAGTCCTTGTTTGGAGCCATCTGTGATACGCCTTCCTTTTACGTTTACAAGCTCATCTCATTTCATCATCCCACCAAGATGTTCGCTCTTTCCCATCTTTACATACAGTTGTTCCCAGGCATTCCTTTACTCCTTTTACTACAGCTTCCCTGTGTACCACCCATTCTCTTTCTATATCTTGAACGTATTGTTTGGAAATTTTCACTAATCATATCAATGTACTTCTGTCCAGTTTCCTCTACGCTTATTTATCTGCAGACAGATTTCACTTTCCCTATCCTAGGCCTACAGATACTTGGTTCACTACAGATCAGATAGTGGCCTGTATCTTCAAAAATCCATGGAATACCCTCACATTTCTAAAAGATTTCCTGAATTCAAAGTCGGTTATGATACAGTCTGTTATGGATCCGATCTTCCTATCATCCCATGTGAATATCCTGATGCTTGGAGAATATATTCGTAACTGCTAATTTCATACTGGCACAGAAATCCAGAAAATGCATCCCAATCCTATTAGCTTCCATATCTTCCTCACACTTACCAATCATCCTTTCGTATCGTTCAGTTCAATTTCCAACTCTCGCATCGAAATTTCCCATTAGCACTATCTTATCCTTGCTGTTGACCCTGATTGCGATGTCACGTAATGATTCATAAAACTTGTCAACTTCATTCTTTTCTGCAACCTCACATGGTGAATACACTGAGACAATTCTTATCCTAATTTCTCCAACTTCTAATGTACCCACATCACTCGCACCTTTACGTCACTAACAGAAACTGTGTTGGTTATTCCTGATGAACAGTCCTCTTCCCTTTTTGACACCCGTCAAGTACACTTTATAATCCCCTATCACTTCATCGTAATCTCCCCTTGCCCGAATATAATTAACTCCTAACACATCCAGACGCATCCTCTTTGCTGACCCAGGCAGTTCTACTTTCTTTTTATCCATAAGCCCCATTAATATTGATAGCTCCCCATCGAATTCCATTTTGTTCGCCAAGTAGTTTCCAAGGAGTCCCTCGCCTGTCAAATGAGTGTGAGACTCCCAAGCAGTCACGAAAATTGAAACCCAAATCTAAGACTTTTCTGGCATACCTCAGCATAAACTCTCTCACACAAACTGGCAAAGTGAAACAACTAACCAAAGCCCTCCATTTAAACGTTATATCTGTAATAGCATTGCAAGAAACACGCTTCATAGACGAAGACAAGGAATCTACACTAAGATGGAGAAGATCACGAACACAACGCGGAAGCTCAAGGCTCGTTTTTACTGTCACTCTCGATTGACAAAATGTATTTTTAACAATTTCGACTCAAAACCAAAAACAACAATTCCCTGGAAAGTTAACGTCAATAAAGACCACGAAGAAATGGACCTGCGATTGCACACAAACGAGACCTTTATCAGAGCAAGCATCGTGACTTCTGGGACTTTGCAAGATGAGAAATGGACAGCTGGTGGGTAAAGTGGTCGGATGAACGCCGTGCTCGACACAGCAAGCTAATAAAAATCTATTGGATCAATCGAAAAAATAGAATAAACGTCAGAATATATAATGACATTGATCGTGGTCCCGAGGTAGCCGATTAGTGATTAATAAAATAAAATGTAAAAATATATTATATGCGAGGCTTCTTTAATAAATTCCTTATCGTAAAAACTACTTGATCAACTGAGCTCAAATTTCTAAAACGTACAGCTGATACCTTCGATGAACTCACAGGCACTTTATCAGGCTGTCTCTTAAGGGGACCATGCAGTGAAAGAAAATGTGAAGCAATTCAGATGAAAATGTACGCCTTGAGCCCTCAAAAAATTAATACTCTGCTTAAACTGTTAGTTTTATTGAGATACGCAGTACCAAGAGTACTTAGAATAATCATTCCCTAAAACAAAGTTTATTTTATTCCGAACTCCAACCATTTTCCAAGAAACATTGCTTTTATCTGTTCCAGCGTATGATTTATACAGCGAAAACCAAATAACGGGTGAACTGCTCGTCTTACAAGGAAAGCGAGCAATACTCTAATTGGATCTTACCACAGACTTATATGCCCTTTTCTTTACGTCCTTACTACAACCCCTAAATACCTTCAAAACCCTAATTTAAAACGTCGTTAATATGAGATCTCTCCTAGGTCTTAACAAGGATATCAGTGAAGTACTATCAGCCCATCAACACAGTGACTAAAACTGGTGAGACTTTTCATCCCGTTTGCCGTCTTACCATTCTCTGCTGTCCACGTCTTCAGTAGTCGCTCACAATCCTATGTCTTATTTATTATTCTATACAGTATAACATTATCTGCAGAAAGCCTTGTCTTTGGTTCCAGCACTTTACTCACATCACTTATACATAAAAGAACACATGAAGGTCCATTAATACTGTCTTGCGAGATTCCACATAAATCACTACAGGATTAGACAATGCTTCACCTACTCTTTCTCTGTATTCCAGACAGGTATCCCCCCATTCTATCACTATTTTGACTAGTCTAGCTCTCATTTTCGTCAGTAATCTCCCACAATCTCTCCCATCAAAAGCCTTGGATAGGTCAATAGTGATAGAGAAAATTTGACCTTCTGAATCTAAAATACCCGCTTTATCTTGCTGGAATCCTACAAGTTGACCCTCACTGGAATAACCCTTCTTCTTAAACCCGAAATGCCTTCTACGAAACCAGACAGTAATTTCGCACACATGTCTAACATCATCAGAAAGAACGCTTTTCTAAAGATTACAAGCAGCACATGTCAAGGTGACTGGCCTGTAATTACACCCGTAATATTAATCACCCTTTCCTTTGTACACTGTGGCTAATATAGCACCTCTCCATTAATTTGATACAGCTCCTTCATGCAAACATTAACGAAATGTTTACATTTATAAATATTGAAATTAGGATCATCCCTTCTACTTGCGCGGTGACGAAGAGAAATAGTGAAGAAAAAGAACCCGCTCCTGCAAGGTCCGGACGTCCTATGATTTCTTTGAGTCTGTTCAAGGGAGTGGCATACGCTCATATTGACAAGCGTTCAGTATTCTTCGCATGGAGCGTTGAAGAACTGCCGTTGTCTCATGGGAAAGCAGGAGCTACCTACTACTAGTCGAAATTTATAATAAACTGGTAAAAAATTCACGTGTGCGAAGCGACGGGTAAATTATAGTTAAGTATAAGTGTGAATATAAAAACTGATTGACAACTGAAATGGTATATTTTATTGAAATATTAGTGAATTATTAAACATACAATATAAACAGAACCTGAATATTTTGCTTTAGTTGCGAAACAGGGTATCATCAATCAATCAATCAATCAATCAATCAATCAATCAATCAATCAATCAATCAATCAATCAATCAATCAATCATTAATGATGTGCTTTGTAGGGCTGTCACCCGGGTGGCAGATTCCCTATGAATTGTTTACTAGCTTTTCCTTAAACGTGTTCAATGAATTTGGGAATTTATCGAACATTTCCATATGGTATCAGAATTAGTAATTAACACGTTAAGTTCTATAACTAACTAGATTTGAAGTGTAACAAAACACGATATAAAAATAAAATAATAAGAATCGCGATTAAATATAAAATTAACATTAGACAGCGAGTTGCATTAGGAGCATACTTTAATACAGACTTTAATAAATAACATGGAGAAAGGATTCATTCATTTAGTTACACAAGGTTTGGCTGTGTGTAAGCTGTTTATACAGGCTGTGTTTACTCGCGCGTCTCCTCGTGAACGTTGACAGTTTATGGAACGTGCTATTGAATCACGCACAGATGCATTCCATGTTAGAGGCGGCAATCAGCACGCTCGTAATCAAAGAGAGGAAGCTGGCGCAATTCATCTGTAAACCATTCTCCAGGGAGTCTGAAGATATGAATTAGTGGTGAAGCGTGAGCTGCCGTTTCCTTTCAGTGTTACTTCAGTTTTCTCTTCGTCCAAGGAGATTTAACTGTATCACTGCGTAAGAAAATATATGGAGTTCTGATTTCCACGTTTATATCATACCAGATGTAACCTCGAGGAGAATATCAGGCAGTAATCCCGTAAACACAGCGAGAAATATTAAAAATACTGTACTTTTTTAATCTTATAACTTCGAAAATGTAAGCATTTTAATATTTTATTTTAACATTTAACTTCACATTTGGGACTCATTTATAACTTTACTGCAATCAATTCATAATAATAATAATAATAATAATAATAATAATAATAATAATAATAATAATAATAATAATAATAATAATAATAATAATAATAATAATAATAATAATAACCGGGTGAATTGGCCGTGCGGTTAAGGGCGCGTGGCTGTGAGCTTGCATCCGGGAGATAGTGAGTTCTAATTCCACTGTCGCCAGCTCTGAAAATGGTTTTACGTTGTTTCCCATTTTCACACCAGGCAAATTCTGGGTCTGTACCTCAATTAAGGCCACGGCAGCTTCCTTCCAACTCCTTGGCCTTCCCTATCCCATCGTCGCCATAAGACCTATCTGTGTCGGAGCGACGTAAATCCACTAGCAAAATAATAATAATAATAATAATAATAATAATAATAATAATAATAATAGCTGGTTCGAACCGGGCGCAATACGAAGGTATTTGAAGGTGCATAAGTACGCCAATACGTCTCGGTAGGTTTACGGCCACATAAAAGAACTCCAGCGGAAAGAAATCCTCAGCACAATAATATTATTTATAATAGTAAAAATACTAATACTACAACTACCGCTACTACTATCACTACTAATATAACTTTAACAGTTGTAGGACAAATTTCATCTTATGTAACCTACATAAACGTCCGGATCCGTGGATGAATGGTCAGCGTAGTGCTCTTCGGTTCAGAGGGGTCCGGGCTCCGTTCCCGGCTGAGTCGGAGACTTTAACCTTAAATGTTTATTCTATTGGTCCGGAGACTGGGTGATTGTACTTTACCCCATCCTTGGAACTCACACCCCACATAAAATGAAATGGCGTATGGCTTTTAGTGCCGGGAGTGTCCGAGGACATGTTTCGGCTCGCCAGGTGCAGGTCTTTTCACTTGACCCCCGTAGGAGACCTGCGCGTCGTGATGAGGATGAAATGATGATCAATGCGACACATACACCCGGCCCCCATGCCAGCGAAATTAACCAATGATGGTTAAAATTCCCGACCATGCCGAGAATCGAACCCGGGACCCCTGTGACCAAAGGCCAGCACGCTAACCATTTATCCATGGAGCTGGACACACCCCACATACAACACTACAACACTATCCTCCGCCACAATAACAAGAAGTATACTGTACACTGCAGATGCCACCCACCTTCGTCGGAGGATCTGCCTTACAATGGCTGTACCAAGCTACACGAAGTATACTGTACACTGCAGATGCCACCCACCTTCGTCGGAGGATCTGCCTTACAATGGCTGTACCAAGCTACACGAAATTATATTTTAAAGTCCTACATTACCTGGAAATCTGGTATTCCGTTGTTGGATCTCACCTATAACCCCCTGAAAACGACAGAATTTGTAGGAGCATGCACCTAGCCGTCTTAAATGAAAGCTTTATCTATATAAATAATGTTGTAGGGGGTCCGCTGTCTGTAATTTCGTTTCTTTTGCAAATTTTTCAGATATTTATCCGTTTTAGGTCAACTCAAAACCGAATCGGTGGCTTTTATTTTTCGTGTCTGTTTGTCTGTTTGTCCGTTTGTTCCACCATCACGGCGTAATGGATGGATAGATCTCAACCAAACTTCATATTTAGAGTATACTCATCCCAAGAAATGTTTCAATATGCATATCATTTTAAAATCCTTCAGCATTAGGGGTGTTTATAGGAAAACCAGAGCGGTTTTTCTCCATTTTCCCTTATAATATTGATTTTCTGTAAACTTCGTGGACCGTATGTGAAACGTCTCTTCATTATAAACAACTTTCGTTACGTTCATAATTTACCTTACTCTTCAATTGACGGAGACATTTACTATTTTCTGCGGATATCATGCTCTGCATTGAGTGACCGACAGACCGACAACGAACCTACAGGTTACCATGGCAACGTCCCTGCTTTCTAGCAGGAAAGTAACGTGTTGCCATTTTCTTCATCATTCCTTTAAATTCGTGATTGTTCCTTGGGTAGAAATCAAGATTGGCGTCAATCGGCCATTCTGTGGGATATTAGCGGAATATCGTTGGAGGTTATAACCGTCCTCGAATAGCTTAAGTAATAACACCATTAGTCATCTTCTTATCTGTTTACCTAAGAATCCCTGCGCCTAAATTTCTCCTTTGTTACCATTTTCTTACATCCATAACTCACACCAGCATAATTTATTGAGGGGCATTTGATTTTCCAGTACATTTACTTGATATTTACACATTTGTCGTCATCCGACTGTCCTCAGTTATAATCCGTTTTCTATTAATTTCAACTTTCTTAACTGTATTATTTTCTTCCTTAATTACTCGGTATGTATGCGAGTGCTAATTCCGAAAGCTCGACACACTTTTCTTTGAGGAAATATTCTAAGCTATGCAAATGTAGGCCCTATAACTTTTGGCCCCGGAAAAAATCGAAATATGGATGCAGATTTAACGTCGGTGCAGACCTTCGTTTTAGGTTAATTGGTGGCTAATAGGTAAGTCGTATCACAAATCAGAAAGCACAATCGCTTTTCATTCTGTGAGATCTACAACTTTGGTCCTATGACTTTTTGTCGTATTTCTATCCCTTGTACGTTAAATTGAGCTGTATTTCTCTATTCCAAGTTAATTTTGTACTTTTACACATATATATTATCCTTTGGCACACTTATAGGAAAGATAGAATCATGACATTCGGCTCGCACATTGACATGGCCAGTGGCCATGTGATAGCCAAATTGCATGATTCTAGCTATCACATGAGTAACAAAACTATAAAGCAGTATTTGAAAACTGTACAAAATTTTACCCTATTCAATGATTATAACTCAGTCTAACCCATAAACATAGGAGAAACGAGAAGATGTCGTAGGTCTAACCATATAGAACACTGAACGAGATGTCTGATGGTGAAGTCGTCTGTAGATATATCGTACAGTTTCAAAGCAGTACTCTCGAAATAATGGTCTGCACTTCCAGAGTCTGTCTGTACATTGATTGTTGTGGCGAAATTTCCGCACAGTTATCCGCTTCAGGTGTAATAATCTGCATATTTTTAGCTTTGGTGTCTGTTTGTCTGTTCGTTTGTCTGTTTGTCTCTTTGTCTGTATGTCTATAACTTTGAAACTACTGGATATATTTCCACCAAACTTGATATTTAGAATCCACCTGTCCTTGGGTAGGTTTTAGGGCAAGTATTGTTTCTAAATCCCCGAAATGACTGGGGGTTTATACGAAACCGAAACCGTGATTTTGCACTCCCACAAAGTACACACAACCAAACGTCATGGAAATCTACCTGCCTTAATGGAAATTAATTTTTAAACCTTTTCTCTCCTGTGGATCATTTCGATACGAGGATAAATAAGGGAGACAGATATCATTAACGGACCATTTTTTTTGGCACAAGTCCCACCGGACTTAACTCAAGAGTGGGTGCGTGCAAAGCGTATTTCTTACAACTTGAAAACTACTGAAGATATTTGAACCAAACGTTATATTTAGCATCCACCTGTCCAAAGGTAGGATTTAAAGGTCAATAACATTTCATGTTCCATGAATTGACTAGCGGTTTATAGGGGACCGAAATGGTGTTTTTACTCTTCCACAATATATACAGTAAAAGACCAACCTGACTGGAAATCGACCAAACTTGATGGAAATCCATTTCTAAAACATATTTTTCATATGCATTTTTTTGACAGGAGGACTAATAAGGGAGATATCATGAATGGTCAATTTTTCTGGTTAACTCTAGCGGACATAGCCCAAAAGTGTTGTACCTGGAGCAGATTCCTTATCTATCTGTAGATATAAATAAAATCGTAACGACTGTGTGCCTGTACATTGACTATTTTGGCGAAATTTTCGTACAGCTATCCGTTTAAGGGGTAATAATGACTATCTGCATTTTTTTTGGTTTCGTTTCCTGAACGTCATAATTTTTACCCTCCTCGCCCAAAATCCAGATTGCGGAATACTCTGCCAAACGAACAAGAAAACTGAAAATCGGCAAAATTATAAGTTTTAGCCTGTAACGGAGGGAAAACTTCCAAGATCTTTAAATTTTTCACTTTTTATCCCCGAAGAATATCGAAATATGGAGGCAATTTTAATGATGGTGCAGACCTTCGGGAAGTCTTATCGCATAACGAATGGCACAATCTCCGTTCAATTTGGTCTTATGACTTTTTGTCGTATCTGTATCCCTTATACGTTATATTCGTCTCTATTTCTCGTTGTTAAGTAAATTTATACTTTTCACATGCATAATTCATACTTTCAACCACTTATAGGAAAGATAGAATCATCAAACTCTACACGAAAATTGGTCCACCCGGTAGCCATATGTGAGCCAAATGCTATGTATGTAGCTGTCACATAATTATCCGAAAAGTAATGCAATGAGAGATAATCTAACACAAATTTTCACCCTATTCAACATTTCTAACTCAATATGAACCATGAATAAATGCGATATCATACGACCAGCCATTTAGGCCGCTAAATCCGGCGTTTTATGGTACAATTCTTTGTCGATATGACGTACCGTTTAGTAGCAATTAATCTGTAAATGAAAGTCTGCAATATTGTAAACAAGGATATACCTTCGTTTGTCGATCTATATATATTCACTGATGTAGATCTGTAGCGATCAAGAGAGGGTGTGTCTGTTATTGTAATCAGTACTCCCCTCACCGACTTTAACTGGCAGTTGGAATGGGGTCCTTCTCCAACTCCTGTGTAACTGGCATTAGTAAGGAAGGCCTACCATTGTCGTGAATAATTTACTTCTCGATTTGACTTGCAGAAGGAAAGGCAGCATGCAGTTTTGTTTAAAACTCCGCTCCCGATTGTGTTTGACTGTAGGCAAGGGTGCCCGCCATTATAAACAAATGTACCCATCTAAAATATGAGTTGCATTAGGCATAACGGCCTGCTATTTTGATGAAAACTCGCCAGTTTGTGTGACTGGCATCAAGCTGGCTGGCAGAAGGAAAAGAGGTCTGTCATTATAATGATAACTGTACAACTCAGTTTCGACTGGTAGTAGGGAAGTTGCCTGCTTTTATAATAAAAACTCCTCACCTGTAATCTGTCTGGAAGTAGGATAGAGGGCCTGTCATTATAACGAAAACTCCCCAAATCGATTGTGACCACGCAGTAGGCAATGGGGCCTGCAAATATAATGTAAACTTCCGAACTCGATTGTGAATGGCAGTAGGCAAATGAGCCTACCATTATCATCACAAATCCGTAACAAACACTTCGCATTGGAAAAGGGGACCTCCCCAGGCCGTTTCTCGGATAACGCTAAGAGACATGCAATTTTAAAACGATCTTATTGACTGCATATACAGTATTTACTTTGATATTCGAATACAATTATAATAGCGTACATTTTCTAGTGAAACAATAACATTTAACTATTTCTGAACAACATCTGATCAGAGCAGCTGTGTTCCGTTACCTCAACCAAAATAATGTTCATACTTTATACACCCGTTCCTCTTTCCACTTTCTTTCCTTCCTTCCTTCCCTCCTTCCTTCTTGCCATCCCTCTTTCCTTCGTTCTGATTTATTATCTTTACGCCGCGCAGTCGTAATTAACAGGCATGAATTATCGTCGACCACGTTGCCATGCCGCTATTCCCACTATGTTATTTCCTCTTGCGTTAACATACGCAGCAGGGCATTTCTTCCCTTCTAATGATAGACACCACGTAGAATAACTAACCACCCAGACGCGCCGACTTCTGGTAATTATTGCGGGGTGGGGGTGGAGGGAATATTAAAACGAACACAGGCATGTGAAATGGGGAACAGCCATTAACGCAAAAAAAAAATCTGTAATTGACAATATTCGCAAAGAAAAAAGAGCACAACAATAATAGTGTTTCTAAAATACACTTTTGAACGAGTCTTATGTACAGAGTTTTCAATAATATTGACAAGTAAACAGAAAAATAGTACTTGATTCATAAACAAAGGAAGGAATGTCTTATGTGTGAAGCCATTAAAATAATCGCAAATAAGAAAAGTAGAACTTGCTTGGTAGATAGAATCATGAATGAAGGGATACTGAATCAAATTTGACGAGAAGGAGAGATAGAATGGTATGACACATCTTAAGACACGCAGGTGTTGTACAGTTGGGTTTTGAGGGAAGTATAGGGTGTAAGAACGGTAGGGGTAGACCTAGGTACGAATATGACAAGCAGATTAGAGCAGATGCAGGATGTGGCAGTTTTGTAGAAATGAAAAGGTTAGCACGGGATAGGGTGGCATGGAGGTCTGTATCGAACCGGTTTGTGGACTGTTGACTCAAACAACAACAACACACATAAACGGTATGGTTGTACTAAGGCCATAAAGAAGCTGGCACGAATATTTTTCGGATGACTGATATATGTGTTAGTTGGGTTTCCTACCTCCGAAAAAATAAGGGGCTGGTGAACCACCCGGTATATCTGTTTGAAAAAACAGATCTTGTAACATTCATTAATATTGAAAATTTAAAAAGTTAATTTACCTCCGGATTACTTAATATGTGTTAAGGAACACTCTGTATAGCACTTCCATACACATTAGCGCACTGTTTAGGAGCGTTCCCCGGAATAGCCTCGACTCAGCGATTTCACCTAAAGTGAACGCAGAGTTCATAGCTACTTTGGACTCTTCAGCGCTAGACAACTTCACCGTACCAAAATAATACACCACTATACACAACTCCTGTGTAATTCCCTAACCCGTCAAACTAACTTACTGCTAGCTGTTTGATCTTAATTACATACAAGAGATATTTACCTATTCTAGCATTTAATTATTCTAATCTATGTGCAATTCTCCACTTTATGATAAAGTACATATGCAATTTACTATTAATCGTCGCTAGTTGCGTAAGTTGAGGGAATGTATCATGGTCCATGTTACGGTATGTTCAACAGACTGAAGTTTGTTTGTTTTCGGAAGCGAACTTCTGTCTTCTTCTTCTTTTTCTTCTTCTATCCCAGATATTGGAGCAATCGCGGTTGCGATCCGTATAGTAAATGGTAGTTGACCCAGTTTTACAACGCGATACCCTTTCCGACTACAACGTAATGAGGGAGATATGTTTTAAACATTGCGTGTTTCTGTGATGGTTGTGAGAATGATATTTATTTTAACTTAGTAAATAATGTGTAAATAAAAGCACCGTGTAAATCACTTCCATGAAGGAGATCGTGTAGTTGCCAGTTTGCTTTCGGTAGACGGTGAGTTCGAACTCTACCGTCAGCGTCCCTGAAATAAGTGTTTCGTTCTTTTGCATTTTAGCACCCGGTAAATTTCAGGAACGCTGTCTTTCCTGTCCAAATTCTTTCCTACTTCAGCGTCACGAAAAGTGCTACGTTGAGAAGGTCGCTAATGTCAATCAATCAATCAATCAATCAATCAATCAATCAATCAATCAATCAATCAATCAATCAATCAATCAATTAGTAATTAAATAAATATTAATGGTAATTAAATAATTCAATATAAAAATCCGGCCGTAAAGCACGCCATATAATTTCATCTCACCTCACCTCTGACTCCGTATCATTAAATGGGATACAGGGATAGATAAGCACTCTTGTTTCTTATACCAGAAGGAAGATACCAAAATGTAAAGATGAAATGAAATGGCGTATGGCTTTTAGTGCCGGGAGTGTCGGAGGACAAGTTCGGCTCGCCAGATGCAGGTCTTTTAATTTGACTCCCGTAGGCGACCTGCGCGTCGTGATGAGGATGTAATGATGATGAAGACGACACATACACCCAGCCCCAGTGCCAGCGAAATTAACCAATTAAGGTTAAAATTCCCGACCCTGCCGGGAATCGAACCCGGGACCCTCGTGACCAAAGGCCAGCACGCTAACCATTTAGCCATGGAGCCGGACTAATGTAAAGTTGATGAAACTGCACAGGGCGGGTTTGAGCCAGGAAACAAATGTATCGACAAGTCACTGACAGGAAGAGGCTGTCCACCTACGTGCCCCAGAATGTCAGTCAGCACTTGAGGGTTCTACAGAGGTGTAATTATGCACTTGCAGGGGCGTGGCCAGAGGGGTGGGGCGCAGTGGGGGTTAGAATCCCCCACCCCATGGACTTTTTACAAAAAGTAAATGAACAGAAACTGACAACAATCAATAAACTGCGTAAATAAACATGCAGAGACATATTTGTAGAGCCAACAGAACTGTAATTCACTTATATCAGTGTCCGTATATTGACAAGTCATGCATGCACCTTCATTGTGTTCTAACATCATTTTGTAACTATACGTCCCCCTCTCTCTCCCCCTCTCCCCCCAACGGCCGATCCTGGCCACGTTACTGTGCGCTTCATAAGTGACGGTTCCGTAGAAGAATTGGTGTCGTGTCGGATGCGACCGATGCCACAGGCGACCACATAATTGTAACCATGCAGGATGCCACCACTGTTGACAACTCAGTTTTCATCTAATAAGCTACGCCATCATCTAATACGATAAGCTAAATCGAAAAAGAAAAAGTTAGAAAAAAACAAAACATTTATAGCACTGTTTACCGGGTAGGGAATGAAATTTTATTTTGTTCCGTTCAAATAGCAAACTACTATAAACGCAAACCGTCGACAATATTTAATTATGTTCACTAAATTAGTTTTCTGGAAATACAGTCTGTATAAGTCTCTACGGAAAAATCCAAACGATTGCGTTTCTATGACAAAAGTTTAAATAAAACATGTATACGTTACATCAGCCAAAAATGTAGCATCGAAAACCGAATGAAAAACTCATTGTTGAAAAATTAAATCAGTGTAATGCATAATTTGGAATGCCATAAATCGAGGGATTCCTTCCCCAGAGAAAACAATGATGCGTCATAACGCAAGAGATATTTGAGGGCTAAAACCCTGAAAATGTGCGGAGACACTGTACAATCAGGTAATTATGTAATGATTACTAGAATAACATAAGTTCAGTTATATTTTAACAAAGATAATTTGTTTTACATTTGCCCGATATATAAGTACAGTATTTGAGGATCATCAGGATCAGTCCCTGGATTTCCGGGAAACAGAAATGGCAGAGCATCTTTGTAAGTTGCTTTTGAAGCACTTTTCTGTGAAGTACCAGCACAAAGTGCAATGTCACTTGAACCAATCCTTTAAGCAGGTACTGCTTCTACTTTACGTAACACTACTGGGTGAAACTGGTAGTTTTTACAACACGAAATATGGTGATGCATTTACGTCTTACCGTACAACATTCCCGCATGTTTGGAAGACGGCTGGGTTCGAATCCCCCGTTGCCCATCATTGAAAATAATTCTTCGTGGTTTCCCATTTTCATCTCCAGGCAAATGTCGGGATGGTACCTTTCTCAAGGCCATGCCAACTTCCTTCCCGTTCCTAGCCCGTATAATTACACCTGCACCCACAGACAACACCCTCACACCGCGGTACATGTAGCTCACCCTCAAGGGGTGCCCCGGGAAAATCAGCTACAAAACTGGTGAGCTGAATATGTCCTCGGACACTCCCGGCACTAACAGCCATGCGCTAAAACATAACATTTGAAAACTTTCATGTGGTACCATTTATTCATATAGGTCTACTCTGAAGTTCCGTGTGATCGTGTTACATTATCGAAGCGCGAGGTTGAAGGTAACTGATGCAGCAAATTAACAAAAGTATTAGACCTTGGGGACAGGATCACAGTGCCGTAATTTTCAAGTTTATAGCTTGCACCGTTGCGCTAAGACTTGGGATAAAAGAGACGAGCTGCTGGACCAAGCGGTATGTTCCGAGTTGTCAGTGGAGAGATGACGTGGAATGACATTAGTAGACGAATACGTTTGAGTGTTATTTTTAAAAGTAGGAACGATCACGGAATTCAAGAGGACAAATTGGGGTAAATAGGCCTATTCGTTTATAGGAACATGAGCTACAGATTGGAATAACTTACAGAGGGAAATGTTCAATAACTGTCCAAATTCTCTGAAATTATTTAAGAAAAGACTAGGTAAACAACTGATAGGCAATCTTTCACTTCGGTGACTGCCCCAAATGCAGATTAGTGGTGAATGATTGACTGATTAATTGATTGACTGACTGATTGGTCACATTCAGCACGATGCTTAATCTATTCGCTAGCCAGCGTAACGATTTTGGCGTGGTCGCATCCGGCACGGTCGCTTCTTGCACGTAACCGAAGCGACAGTGCTGGACGCGACATTTCAAATAATACATTACACTGATTTAATTTTTAATGAGGAGTTCTAGAGTTGGTTTTAGATATTACCTTTGTGTGTGGTGTAATGCACGCATGTTTTATTTAAACTTTCTTCATAGAAATGTACTGGTTAATTATCATTTAAGGCTTATAAACCTTTCATGGAGTCGTTGGAATTGTTCTCCGTAAAGGCTTCTATAGGCTGTAGTTCGCTATTTGAATAGAATTCGAACTGAACCCGGTAAGCACATTTTTCACCTATTTTCTAAACTTTTCTTGTCCTGATTTAGCTTACCTTGGATGATGGCATAGTTTATTAAAATGAAAATTAGGTCGTTAACGCCGGTCGCATCCAGTTACAGATTATGCAGTAGCTAGTGGCACAGGTCGCATGCGGCACGGTCGCATTTGTCACGACACCGTCGCTTCTGGCACGTAACCGAAGAGTTAACTCTGTGAATTGCTATACAGATGATCCCTGGAAAGTTTCAAAAGCTGTGTACATATGTATATGCTCTAACCTGATACTGTACTTGGTTTACGTAGAGAAAATTTGCGGTCGGTGCGAAAGGGAATGAGGGCAGAGAAGACCTGAACATAAAGAGAACCAAATACACTAATAACTCCCCTTGTTTTAATATCAATATAATCTTATTAACTGAACATGCGAAATTCTGTAGAAAATGTTTTTCCGTCATTTATCTCCTGCACGTTGACCGTCTTTGTGACGTGCTTGAGAACACCTTCTTCCTGCCTGACTCACTACAATCTAGGTGCTCATACATGCAATACATTGTAGAGGCATGATTTTTTTCGCATTAATTTATGGACGGTTTCGTGAAAGGGGAAGCATTTGTTCTCGTTATTTCGCATTTACATGAATAAAGTTTCAAAGTCGTTATTTTCCATGAATTTTACTGCAACTTCGCACTTATCGCAAAATATGAACATTTCGCTTTAAACTGGCCTTGCCGGCTGAGTGGCTCAGACGGTTAAGGTGCTGGCCTTCTAACCCCAACTTGGCAGGTTCGATCCTGGCTCAGTCCGGTGGTATTTGAAGGTGCTGAAATACGACAGCCCCGTGTCGGTAGATTTACTGGCACGTAAAAGAACTCCTGCGGGACTAAATTCCGGCACCTCAGCGTCTCCGAAGACCTTAAAAAGTAGTTAGTGGGACGTAAAGCAAATAACATTATTATTATTATTATTAAACTGGCCTTAACCCATCGCTTGAATTTCGCTGTAATAATTTTCTCAAATTATTCATAAAACAGTCTCATTCGTGTGATTTATGAATTATTTATGTGAAAGATATAAATACTGTAGAAGCAATATTGATAATGCTTCATTATTTCTTAAGTAAACCTGATTAGGACTAATTTAAAATATAGACTTGATCAAGATTACATAACAAATTACCCTTTCATTCTACTGTACATGGCCATGGCTTTCCACCTATACCATTGAGGGATTTCTTATTTTCATTCGGTATATGCTATTAGGGTCCGCTAGTGTAGTGTAGTGGTTACTGCGCTTAGCTGCTACTCCCAGAGACCCAGGTTCGATTCCGTGCTCGGTCACGAAATTTGTAAAGTAATACGAGGGCTGGATAGGCGTCCACACAGCCTCGGGAGGTCAACAGAGCAGAGGCGGTTCGATTCCCACCTCAGACATCCTCGTAGTAGTTTTCTATGGTTTCCCCCTTCTCCTCCAGGCAAATACCGGGAGGGTACCTAACTTAAATCCACTGCCGCTTGCTTCCCTCTTTCTTGTCCATCACTTCCAATCTTCCCACCCTCCCACGAAACCCCTGTTCAGCATAGCAGGGGAGGCCACCTGGGCGAGCTATTGGTCCTCCTGTCGCGTTGTATCCCCCTACCCAAAGTCCCACGTTCCCAGACACTGACGTTGACGCGGTAGAGATGGGTTTCCTCGGTGAGTCCGAGGGAAAAACCCACCCATAAAGAAAGAAAGAAAGAAATAAAGAAAGAAGGAAAGAAAAAAGGAAAGAAAGAAAGAAAAAAATATTGTTTTCATTTTTACAATTTACAGGTAGGTCTTATGGCGACGGTGGGAAAGGAAAAGCCTAGGAGTGGTAAGGAAGCAGCCGTTGCCATGGCCTCAATTAAGGTATAGTCCCAGCATTTGCCTGGTGTGAAAATGTGAAACCACGGAAAACCATATTCAAGGCTGCCGATAGTGGGGTTCGAACCCACTATCTCCCGGATGTAAGCTCACAGCTGCGCGCCCCTAACTGCATGGCCAACTCGCCTGGTAAATATGTTGTTACAAGTAGTTAATGCTTTATGTTAATGCTGGGATTACAGATCCCATTTGTTTACTGTCAAAGTAGATTTTAAAATGGTTTATTAAGTTCCTGTGCCTCTCCTGCGAAAGTTTGAACATGCAGTGATTAGTCCATAATTTTACACAACAAGGTTTGGAAATAACAGTTATCCCAGTAGGTGTATGGAATTGGCAGTTAGGCTTAATGGAAGCCAGGTCTAGTCGATAGCTTCCACACGCTAAAGCATTGCTCGTCATTAGTTCCCCATCCCCCTTGATAGGGTAGAGTCAAACTCACTCGTGAACGTACTGATTTTAACGTACACCCTCTACCAGCTAACTAGTACTCACCTCATTACTTTATCCTGTAAATCAGCCCTCTTAAAACTTTGTTATGACTCATGTGAGACGAATAGTAGTGGATAATGAAACTGGTCACAGTAAGAAAACTAAGTGACAATGGTTAGACTGTGTTGTTAATGCTTAAGAAGTAAGAGATATAGAATTATATTCTAATATTCCTAACATATTGCTCCTTGTTTGAAGTTCCGTGGCTCATGTGGCAGCGCGCCGGCCTCTCATCGCTGGGTTCCGTGGTTCAAATCCCGGTCACTCCATGTGAGATTTGGGCTGGGCAAAGCGGAGGCGGGGCAGGTTTTCCTACGGGAACTCCGGTTTTCCCTTTCGTATTTCATTCCAGCAGCACTCTCCAATATCATTTCATTTCATCTATCATTCATTCATCAATGCCCCAGAGGAGTGCGACAGGCTTCGGCAGCCGGCACAATTCCTATCCTCGCCACTAGATGGGGGCTTCATTCATTCCATTTCTGACCCGGTCGAATGACTGGAAAAAGGCTGTGGATTTTCATTGCTCCTTGATTGAATAGTCAGTGTACTGGCCTTCGCTTCAGATTGCCCCGGGATCGATTTCTAGCTGGGCCAAGGATTTTAACCCCGTCTGATTAATTTCTCTAATTAGGGAAGCTTGGTGATTTTTTAGAATATAATGCTCCCATTCCCTAACTCGGGACCACCAGAAATAGGGAAGATAGTATTCATTCTAATACAAATTGTTTTTGATACATGCATTTGATTTTTTTATTACAGCCTAAAATGTTCACCTCTATTCTCCAAATCACTGTTTCTTGTCCTAGATGACGTGACCGTATCGTCACTATGAATATTTATTACGAAATTAATAAGTGGGGAATGTACATGCTTTGAGCTCCTTTGTCAGGATGGGAGCTAAGTTTCATCATATTGCGCAACATTCTCGCTGGCATGACGCCAAACTCACGTGGATTGTAGCTGATAATACCCCCAAAGTGAGAGTGCATGATGAGGGAAGACAAGGAAGAAAATATTTTTAGCTGACTTCGCCCGAAAACAAATGCCGACTCACAGTAGAGGCAATGTTAGAAGGTGATTTTGGAAGTTCTTTAGGGAAAATAACGCATAAATTAAACATAAAGCACACGTCAAAGTAACGTCAAGAAATCTGATCATTGGCAAAATTATAAAACAATATAATATAATATTATTTATGAAATTACGCCTCAAAGGGGTTACATAAGAGGATCAGTGTCGTCACGCTAGCTATGAAGCAGACAGCCGATAGGGATTCCCCGCCGAAGGCCTTATTTAGACGGCCGAATTATTATTAAACTACTGATCGCTTTGCGTTTCACACTACAACAAGTATTAGTGACTGGCGGGCCGCACAATCTGACGCATCGCTGATTTCCGGAGACTTCGTGGATCTTGAGATCTCAAATTTGGAGTGGGGATCGCATCTCTGTTCGCCCCCATCCCATGTGAGACCATATATGCTTGCACTTCTGAGGGTGGTTTGGTAGTCGACAGAGAGTCTATGAGGCAACCACACGCCCATTCTGTGGTCGGAGTGTAAAGATTGTGTAATTTCTTATGTGTATTGTCAGTGGAAAACTGTAATTGAGCGATAGTGCCGTATGAATTACGGATCGGTCGTGACGCGCCGCGTAATTACGTAACTATGTCGTACGTTCGCATCGCGAAACTGTGACGCTGTGACAAGCCGAATGTCGGACGAAGAAAACTGTCCTTTAATTAATCTTTCGTGATAGAGAGAGAGAGAGAGAGAGAGACCGTGGTAAGTGCGTGAGTAAACCATAAAATTGTGAGGATAGACACGCGAGAAAGTAGCACGAAAGTCCATGTAAAATGATGTAAACATAACTCCAGGTTTAAGTTATCGTGCTAAACGACGGAGTAATTGTTGTTAAGTGCAGGAAAACAGACGTACGAGACAGGGTTTTAAAACAGAGGAACCCAATCTCACGTTATTTCAGATTTGTTAAAATATCGCAGTGATGAAACAGCAATTTTTGTACTAACTGGGTCTGATTGAAGTAACCTAGCTTTGACCGGAACCAGATTGATAAATATGTAACTGCGAGAGATCGCAATCATAAGAATAAAAAGAAAATTTTAACTGTGACGTGTGAAGAAGGAGTCTTTGTGAAATGTGGTGTGAATGTAACTTTCCAGTTTTCGCGAACTCAAGACCATGGATACTTCAAGAGTCATCGAGGAACATTTGGAACCCGTGATCTATCAGGGCGGAGCCATGGACTAGACTCACCATGCGAGCCTCGCGGGCTCGGACGAGGGAGGATTTCTAACAGCTGTTGAGTACCAAGTTATGACTTAGTAATGCTAATATTCTCTTTGTGAATAGATAGAGAATGTAAGGATAGGATTAGTATAATTTTATAAATATTGAATCATCAGATTAGTTTGCTTAGAGTGGTCAGTAGGATTCCTTTTTAGCTTAATTACATGCGGTTATTTGGGAAGGAAACAAGTAAGAATAATTGCATGTATTTTGGCCCAATTTAGTTAATTGCACGAGCATGTGTTGGGTTATTTGTGATCGAGAATGCTGTTAGGCAAGGGAAAGGATCTTTTAATTTTGATGACATAATGTAGTAGCTATCCTCTGAGTTCATCATTCAATTTGAGTCAGAATAGTATGACGGTAGGATCTTCACCACTCCCTGTGGACAGTAATTTAAATGTGGGGATAGTAAAAGCACTCTATTCATGATGCAGTGATATAGAATTGATTGCATGCTAGGATAAGGTTTGGCTGTGTGACCTGTGTGTGAAGATTACTCTGCGATGGAAGGAACTGTGTCTGAACTCTGGCCTTCTCTAAGGTTGAGATATATTGAAATGATATTGAGAAATATTTATAGGATGTGATGAACGCCCGAGCTGATTTTATCATATTTAAAAGTGCATCAGTGTTATTGCGTTAAAATAATGAGCCGCTGAAGATGCATTGAGAAGATATTTACTTGTGGAGAAGTTTGTTTGAAGTGGGTTCTTGTCCCGTGTTGTGCGTGCTGTCGGACTAGATTTATGGCGGTCTAGTCGAGCGGAGAAACATTTAAGATGAATACAAGCGAACGGAGCTCTCTATGCTGGCTGTTAAAAATGTAAGGTTCTCCGACACAATATTCATCTTTTAGCAGGATATGCATTTCTATTTGGTTTCCACATTTCTAACATGCTATGATGAAATTAATGTAGGAATATTTAATTATTACCATAATGACGCGATAGCTAGGGTTTTGTTTTCCAGGATCCCTAATGATGGCGAAAATGCTGCCAATAATTGTGTTATATGTTTTCTCTTCCAGGTGGTAGAATTGTTTGAATATGATGTTTAGGTAATCATTGTTTTATTGAAGCTAGATTTCGTGAGAACCCATCGATAGTGTTGTTCAAGTGAAATGGGATTCAGACCCTTATGACGTCATCAAATGTGGTGATTCATTTTCAATAGACTTCTGTTTACTTTAATTATTTGTGGGTTTGTGTTGTAATTACGTGGAATTTGTTTATAGCCTTCATTTATTTATATTTTGCATATAACTTATTCGTGCTATATTTAAACTAGGCGGCCACTCTAAGACTAATCTCAGAGTAAATCAGTGTTTTTGAATATGTAAACTGAGAGCCTTCCGGGGGAATATTTCGCATTCGCAAGGTCGTAACTTACTACTGTAAATAGCAAAATGTTTTCTTATGTTATTGTGAAAGGTAAAATTTTGTCGCATTCAACAGCTGTTATTTAATGAAGGGTCAATCAACGTCAAAATAAATCAAAACAGTTAAAGTTTTAAAAGGTAATTTAACTTCTTCTTCTCAATTTTCTCGAATCGAATGAAGGAACAGTCAAGTGGTTAATTAAAATATGTATGGATTGTTTTATCATTAAGTGAAATTCGACACCGTGATTTCAATAGTCCACATAGAGACACTTGTGAAGGTGTGGACTGAAATTTTACTTAACTGACAGCACGGAATTGGTTTCCAGTTGCTTTATTGAGTGTGAAATATACTTTTGTAAATTAATGAATTTGATCTTCAAGGTTGTAGAGTGTTCATTATATGTTGCAACGAGAGTTAATTAAACGTTCATAAAACTTTATTTTTTGCTTATCATTGCCGATAATTCCATCCTTGTCTCTTCCGTTCATTTATGTCTGTATGTTAGATTAAGTTGGTTGAAGTTTGTAGCCGCGGACGCACCATGGTCCTGAGAGGCTTGTGCTCATATCTCAGAACGGAAGGGGAGCGGTTGACCTCGCTCTGTCGTAAGGGCGTTTGTCATCTCATGTGTTCGGATTAGTCATTTCAATCCAAATGAGGGTCCATTTGTCACTATACAGAAAAGGTCTCTTTACTGTTAATTTCTGTGGCGCGTGGAAGAAGAATTGCACGGTGAGTGTAGAGGTTTTTTAACTTTTTATTTCAAGAAAATATCTATAATGGGATTTAGGAAAAGAGAATATTTAATTCTACATTAATTTTCCTTTCGACATATAATAAGAATAAGAAGGATAAAATTTTCCACACCTTACAGGTGGGTGTAAATGGGTTTTGTTTAATTTTACTTCAAGACAAACTAATCTAGGATAAGAAAAAATAAGGTTATTTCTTTAAATTTTTCATCTTGGTTTTTTACAACTTGCTTTACGTCGCACCAACACATATAGGTCTAGGAGTAGGAAGGAAGTGACCGTGGCATTAATTATTGTACAGCCTACGCTACTTGTCTGGCATGAAAACAGTGAACCATGTAAACTATCTTTAGGGCTGCTGACACCTAGTGTTCGAACCTACTGTCTCCCAGATGGAAGCTTATAGCTGTGCGCCCCGTAACTGCATGGCCAACTCGCAAAGTAGTGATTTTTTATCAGGAGAAATAAAAAAGGAAACTGAAAACGTTATATTTATTGAGTTATATATACGTTACATATTGTTTTGAATTAATTATGTATGGTCAAGACGTAGCCTAAATATTTTCTTGACTGAGGTAAAGCGGAAAGTCGACACCAACAAAACAAACACCACTGTTTCTTGTGAGAGAATTCTGCAACAATAAGTAGGTAAATGTAGTAGACAATAGAAGTGAACATATTTGATTTTATACTAGTATACATTCCGCCGATTTTTTAGAATGCACATTCTTCCGGAATCCATGAATTATGAGTGGAGTCAAGACCCAGCCAGGATACTAATACTTGGTTGCCTCTTCTGCGTAAAATTTTTTAATAAGGTATACGCTAGGATGTTTTGTCTTCTTCACTTCTTGTTCATAGAACGCTAACAATATTGGATTAATTTGATTGTCGTGAAGTAGGTACCTTCTCGGTAATGTTTCTTTCACTTTTGTCATTAGTAAATAATGCATTACTCCAATTGGGTTTATAGCCCTTTTTGAAATATCGCTTAATTTTGCTTATTAGTACTGTATGGCACGTTATTCATTACTCGTGTTCTGGTTCGTACTCGAACCTGTATATTTGTCTTATGCTTGATTCAGTCACTCTACAAAACTCAATATTTCCTAGTTTTGTCGTCAGATGGCAACGCTACGCCATCTTTAATCTCCAGGCCTTGCTTCCTGTAGAAGTGAGGTACTGATGGTTATTCCATGTTTTTAATGGGATCGAGTGGTAAGAACAACAAGATGGACTCCACACTAAACGAGACTGCTTTTCTGACCTGTCAGAAGGTTTTTAGCAGATTTAAACTGTGATTATCCATATCTGACTATTTTATTGTACTCTTATATTTCTCAGGTACGTGCATTTTTATTTTACCTTTTGGTGCATGCTATTCTGTGCTCGAGCGCACGGTTTTGTGTGTGTGTGTGTGTGTGTGTGTGTGTGTGTAGATGTGTCGGGCGTGTTATTTGCCTATCTGATGTGCGGTCCCATTGCTTCGAATTTACACTGACTGACAGAGCAAATGCAACACCAAGAAGGAGTGGTTCGAAAGGGATGAAAGTTGGGGGAAAAACAGAGACGGCACGGACGAATAATTGATGTTTATTTCAAACCGATATGCAGGTTACACAATGCGCACGGCATCGACTCAGTAGGATGTAGGACCACCGCGAGCGGCGATGCACGCAGAAACACGTCGAGGTACAGAGTCAATAAGAGTGCGGATGGTGTCCTGAGGAATGGTTCTCCATTCTCTGTCAACCATTTGCCACAGTTGGTCGTCCGTACGAGGCTGGGGCAGAGTTTGCAAACGACGTCCAATGAGATCCCACACGTGTTCGATTGGTGAGAGATCCGGAGAGTACGCTGGCCACGGAAGCATCTGTACACCTCGTAGAGCCTGTTGAGAGATGCGAGCAGTGTGTGGGCGGGCATTATCCTGCTGAAACAGAGCATTGGGCAGCCGCTGAAGGTACGGGAGTGCCACCGGCCGCAGCACATGCTGCACGTAGCGGTGGGCATTTAACGTGCCTTGAATACGCAGTAGAGGTGACGTGGAATCATACGCAATAGCGCCCCAAACCATGATGCCGCGTTGTCTAGCGGTAGGGCGCTCCACAGTTACTGCCGGATTTGACCTTTCTCCACGCCGACGCCACACTCGTCTGCGGTGACTATCACTGACAGAACAGAAGCGTGACTCATCGGAGAACACGACGTTCCGCCACTCCCTCATCCAAGTCGCTCTAGCCCGGCACCATGCCAGGCGTGCACGTCTATGCTGTGGAGTCAATGGTAGTCTTCTGAGCGGACGCCGGGAATGCAGGCCTCCTTCAACCAATCGACGGGAAATTGTTCTGGTCGATATTGGAACAGCCAGGGTGTCTTGCACATGCTGAAGAATGGCGGTTGACGTGGCGTGCGGGGCTGCCACCGCTTGGCGGCGGATGCCCCGATCCTCGCTTGCTGACGTCACTCGGGCTGCGCCTGGATCCCTCGCACGTGCCACATGTCCCTGCGCCAACCATCTTCGCCACAGGCGCTGCACCGTGGACACATCCCTATGGGTATCGGCTGCGATTTGACGAAGCGACCAACCTGCCCTTCTCAGCCCGATCACCATACCCCTCGTAAAGTCGTCTGTCTGCTGGAAATGCCTCCGTTGACGGCGGCCTGGCATTCTTAGCTATACACGTGTCCTGTGGCACACGACAACACGTTCTACAATGACTGTCGGCTGAGAAATCACGGTACGAAGTGGGCCATTCGGCAACGCCGTGTCCCATTTATCGTTCGCTACGTGCGCAGCACAGCGGCGCATTTCACATCATGAGCATACCTCAGTGACGTCAGTCTACCCTGCAATTGGCATAAAGTTCTGACCACTCCTTCTTGGTGTTGCATTTGCTCTGTCAGTCAGTGTACCTCTACATTTTTTTTATTACATGTGTGTTGGTCATTCGTGTAAGATCCTGTAAAATTGGATCTGTACGAATTGTGACCTTGTACACCTCGTGTGTCTTAGTTTGCCTATCGCATATACCTTGTGTTCGATGCTTGTCATTCCTACGGAATACTGTGTACCTTATATTGAGGCAATCTGTTTTAGTAACCCGGCTTGATTGGGAGAACGTTGTGTGTGAAATTACCCTTTGGACGGACCGATGGCCTCGCGCCACATATATATTATTCTGTTCGGGTGGTTGGCTGTGCGTGCGTGGGTGTTGTACGTATGGATTGGACGGAGCAGAAGCCGCACTATATTATGTATATTTTGCCCGTATTAATTCATGTGACGTTTTTATTTTGTTCTTTCATTTTTGCTCGTACCTGACCGGGACTTGCATTTGACACATTTTTTATTCCTATGGCCGTCATTTTATTTCTCATTCCCAGTTTTCTTTTTCCTTTTTTTCTTTTGCGATATCTGACTGTTGATGTGCGCAATCTCGGGCTTGCAGCCATGGAGGTTTATGACTGAATTTCTCGGCCTCCTTGTCCCTTTTTGATTAATGTCTTTATTCCTTTATGATGGGTAATCTAATGAATGCTATAATGAACTAAGAGCAATAATACATGTAAGTGAACATCGACCTGTGTGGGCGTTTTGGGAAAAAAATTGAGAGGGAAGCATGAGGGTATTGCGGAATTGAACGTTTGGATTTGAGCTTTATTACCGTTCCCAATTTGATGGGAAGCTTGGCCGAGAAAACTTGGATGTTTTGCTCAGTGTGTATGTATTTCTCTTTAACATTTTTTCAATATCCTACTTGCATGTTTCATTGATTAATTTTCTCTTCTTAATTTACTCTTTCAATAAACTAGGAATTTGTGTGCAAATTTGGTTTTGATTCATAGTAACGTTAGTCCTTTAGTATTATTACTACTATCAAGGAGCCAGTTCAAGGCTGATATGTCGTCGCCTTTCCCTAATCGCGATCGCCGGATCTCGTGTTATTTGTGCTCTCGTTTCCTCGCGTTTCCCGTTTTGATTCTCTCCTTTGTCCTCATTTTCCGGGACACGAGTGCGGGTATAGGCTCAGTACTATGTCACCTACTTTAAGTGTTGGCAGATAAGAAGACTTATTTTCGTTTATTTCTTTAATTTGTACACATTTACAAGTTGTTGAAGGTCATTTGGAACTTCTATAAGTTTCATACGAATCGTACGATGTTTTCGATTATTATATTCATCTGATAATTTTGGTAGAATACGAAGCCAGTGATAAGAACCACGTGCGGAGAATCTCTGCCACAACCACTGCTTCAGGGCTCGATTGAAGCGTTCAACTACGCTTGCCTTCAAGCTGCTCCCTGTCGAATAATGTTTAATTTTTCTTTTTGTAATCCACTGTTAAAAATCGTATTATAGAATTGTTTTCCTCTGTCAGATTGAAGATGTTTCGGAAAAACATTTCGAATAAATACGTCCCAGATTTTCTACTACTCCTTTCCCTGTTTTTGTTTTAAGTGGAACTGACCATGTATATTTGGAATAAACATCAGTTACTGTTAACATATATTTGTATCCACTATTAAGTTTCGAAAATAGTGACATATCAACAAAATAACCGTGGTGAAGTTCATCATTCCCCTTGCTAAATACACTCCGTCTTTCAAAATTCTTTTGTAGTGGAGCGTGGGGCTCTGTCGTTATTTCTTCTCTGATTTTGTCCATAAATTTTGGCTAAAAGAATTCGTTCTGTGTCGTCTATTCGTTTCTTAAATAGAAGTCTGTCTATAGCTAGTTGCTGCCTATTGCTCTTTCTGTCATCACATTCAATTTCGTAGGTTAGTGATATATCCTTAGAGAAACTGACTACTTTAAGTCCGTTTGCGAATGGAAGCTCATCCAAAGCAGTGTTTATTTATTCAATAAAACATGATTTTCGAAGTCTCTCGTCGATTGTCAAAATATTGATTTTTGTTTTCGTGTGACGAATGACCTGCACTTCTAGATGCTATTAACTTTTTCAGTCTCTCCACTAGTTTGTTTGGATCATTCCAATGATCTAATTCTATCTTATGGTTTTGTTCATTTTCCACTTAGCTCCTAGTAACGATACTTTTCTTCCTCTCCCTGCAGGTTTGTATTTTAGTATCGAATCGAATAGTATTATTGTACCGGGCGGTACACCTCCACGCCGTGAATTCAAATATTGCGCCAGTTGAAACCTCTCTACAGGAGAAACTCTGAACTTTAAAATCTGCATTAAATCAAAGGTTTCTCGGAAGATGTTTCTACTGTAAATTTTGAAGTGTTCTGAATTATGTCTATTTCGATTTGTATTTGTTTACTCTGTAGCAAGAAGTGTGCATTCTCTTCTAGATGGCACTACTTAAGAACTATAATTGTGCACCCTAGTGCAAAATGAAGGAACTGTTTTTTGAAGAAATTAGGTATTCATAAGTTTGTTCTTTGTTAAATTTCTTTTAGTCATTTTTTGGGTTGGCAGTATAAACCTTCTCTTTCCGCCAGTTTTGAATTTAACCAATCAGAATTTCTGTAAGTAATTTTCCTCCAATCATTGCTTTCTTCAGGTTTCCATGTGTAATTCCTAGTCTACCAATAAAGTTGAAGGGGTGTGTCTTTTTCATTCTTGAAAGGTCTCGAATTTTCCACGAGGGTATAAAAACTGCTGATTTTCTTGTCTCCGGGCTACTTCAGTAACATCTTTCGCAGTGTGTGAACATATATAGCAGGAGGCGGAAAGCGCCTCTTTCTCCAAGCAGCAGTTCATCTACAAGGTAATGGCCTGTTAACATCTTAATTTCTTGCTAGCTCAGCAGTTTTAACCCGCGGGGGAAGGTTTGAATCCTTTTTAATGTAAACCTTACTGTATTCATGTAAATTAGCCGCAATTTGGGATAGAGAGTGCTTAACCCTCTCGAACTCCCCTTCATTTTTTGAGGTGAATATGTTTTCATAACCGTTTTTCTGTTCCTTCTTAAAGTCTTAAACTTATTTGCCAACTAGTCACCTCCCTAGTATGGGATTAGCCCCTGTATAACTGGCCGAGTGCCACCTAGGTTTTAAGAAGTTTCATGTAGGAGTGCAAGCTACGCCTCCAGTCAATTTGGTTTTTTGGGCCATTTAATTAAACCAGAGTTTGTTTTCTTCATGTGAAGGCCCTGTAGGTTGGGTACAAGATACCCCTGTTTCTCTGTATTGTACCGGGAACACCGCTACGACAGAAGTCCGAAGTATGTTTGTTGAACTTCGCGCGAGATGGAAGGTAGGCAGCCCGCCGAACGCAGTGACGTACCCAGCGAGTGACGTGGCCGCCGTAAGCCAGCTCTCCGCTACCATATATGGTAATGATCCAGCTCGTCCTCAAAAGTACATCTTTGAGCTAATTTATCGCTATTTTGACATTGCCATATTAAAGGCCCTTACAATAGACATCATCTGTTCAGATTTCAAGAAAAACCACCGAGTATTATAGAAGTTATAAGGGTAGATAGTACCCGAGTTCTAGACACTTCCATGCGAACGTGTATAAAAGGAAGACCACCCGACCTACGAATTCAGTGTCTGTCTCTCCGCCGTCTCTGTGACACGGGTGACAAGAGAAGTGTTGTGCGTGTCGAACTTCTAGTCGACAGTCTGCGATATCCAAGTTCGGTATTTCTCTAAGTGTTGTATCAGGACTTTGCCATATTCTTGAAGTGCCTGAATGGGACTTTGTTTTCTGCGAGCATCGTATTGGAACTTTGTCATATTGCCACATTGGGACTTTGTTCTTTCGTGTGTCGTGATTGGACTTTGATGTTTTCTTAAAGTGCCATATAAGAACTTTGTTTTTTTTTCTGAAGCGTCTCATTGGAACTTAAGTTATTTTCGCCAAGTGTTGCGATAAGACTTTATTACTTTCTTAAGGTGACGTACTGGAACATTGTCATCGAAACTTTATTTTCTTCGAGTGTCGTGATGGGACTTTAATATTTCGACACGTTGGAACTTTATTTTCTTCGAGTGTCGTGTTGGGACTTTAACATTTCGACACGCTGGAACTTTATTTTCTTCGAGTGTCGTGTTGGGACTTTAACATTTTGGCACATTGGAACTTTGTTATTTCTACACATTGGAACTTTGTTTTTTCTTAAGTGCCACATAAGGACTTACTTATTCGACGACGATTGAATTTTCACGTGTGTTGTGTATCACATTGAACTTACGCGAACTTATACTTTTGAATCAATTTCTGGAACATTGAACTTAGGGGACATTAAACATTACGTTTAATTGTGAAATATGCAATGCTTTCCAAGTGCTGCACAGGGACTTATGTTTTGATTCTTAAAGACTGTGACAATTCGGAATACGCATATCGCATTTCCAGAAAGCCTAGAACTTTCCAGTATTTTGAGTGATCCATAATTTATGAAGTCAGACTTTTTCTTTCAAATATTACTTTTTTTAATGGCTATTCACTTCGCTTATTAATGCAACAGGACAGTTTCCGAGTGCTACTTATTCAGTTCATTGCCAATATATTTTAAACCTTCAGAACTGTGCATTTAGGGCTGCAGTAACAGTAATCCTCTAGAACATCCTGACTTACAGTGAACTTGCATTTCTACCAGTACTTGTTCTTCGAGTGATTATTCTAGAACGTTTTTGCAGTAATCATAATTAAAAAGGTCATATCTGTTCAGACAGTGCCCTGAATGTGTGGAGTGCCGTACAGGAAATTCAGGTGTGAATTACGTCTCGAATCGAACCCAGGAACGCGTACCAATCTTCGAGACATTCCAGAACGTCGAGACACTTCCAGAACCTCCAGACGTTCCAGAACTCCTCATCCGAGCAGGTGTGGTCCCTGCCCAGTCGATGTCCAGCACCATCCCAGGACTTGGGGGTACCAACCAGCCACGACATTTCCACGCTGCTGTATGAAGGTGATATGAACTTGCTTTTGATGATCAATAAACTCAATTTATCAAAATAATCTCTCAATTTGATAACTATACCTCTCTCTGTACCAGCTCCAATGATAAAGCCACAACCGAGATTAAGCCTCATGCTCGTTCATCTAATATCAAGCGCCTTAAAGATATGAACACATTTTTACGGGTACAGTATGTGTGCCTTAAGGGCAGTTAGGAAAGAAGTTTGTTGTAGCCTTTGATAGGCTTGTAAAATTGAGAGCGGGTCTGCTCTTTCCCTCTTAACTTTGTAATTAGGAGCAAGTACTCCTTGTACTGAGGGGTTTTCTGCCCTGTAGCTATTGTGGTGGTGAACTGAGAGCTCAGAAATTAATCTTGGGACTCGAAGCCCAAATCTTGTAACAATTGTAATTTCTTAAATTGTTTTCCTGCTACTTGGTACCTGTTACTCTGTTGTTGTTATCTGTTGATTTTGAAAAGAAAATATAACCTTTGTTAAAGTTTTAAATTATCTTTAAGTTCGTAAGTTGAGGCCTATTCCCGCCCGCACCTTCTTTCACCTCTAACTACCACGGATAACTCCGTAACAAGTGGTAGCAGAGCGTGGTTGAATGGGTCTCAATTTAGCCCCTTTTGATGGCTAAACATTGTTTTCGTTTCGAACTCTAACAATTTTCTCAGTTGCTGGATTTTTTTAAATTTTTCTGTCATCATGTCCGGCTCTCGCGACGTCCTCCATCCCGGCTATTTGCGCAAGGAGGAATTGATATATGAATTAACGATTAGGAATGTTCAATCTGGAGGCACGGTTGCGATAGACACCAATAAGTTAAAAGATTCCCTTGATTTGCCTCTTACCATCCCGACCTTGGGAGAAAAAGAGATCGATGGCGCTCTCTCCACGATCACTGATAACGCTACTGAGCTAGCATCTGTAGTTAGTTTTTTTGAAGTAAGTGATCCATCTCCTAATCAACTCAAAAGAGTACAGGCCAGATTGTACCACTTTTATAATAGGGTATGTGATCTATTGGCTTTGAAGTTAAATAACCTTCAGGGTAAGGAAGCTAGTGCTGTTGCTGAAAACCTGTCTAAAATGTCTAGTAAAATTAGCCATTTGTTATCTGGATCTGCTATTCCAAAAACCGACCAGCCTATGGTAGTAAATATCGTAAGTGGGGAGGATCCCTCTAAGGAGTAAGGAGGTAGTACTGCGGAGGCTACCCAACGAACATCTGCCCCATTAGAAACTGTGTCCGATCGTCGAACGTCCATTCCACCCTTCGTGTTAAATAATGCTCCTTCTGAATCTGCTTCTTCGCCACTTAGGCCCCTTCCTACTATGTCCTAGGGTTTCAGCAGTTTGCCGCATCCTTTAGCAATGTTGCTAAAAGGTATTTCTAATTTCTCTGTTAACTCTACAAGTGACGTGATTCCATTCTTAAGAATTTTAGTTGAGTTTCAGGATCATGCCCTTGTTTTTACTCTTTCTCCGTGTCAAATTTTGCACATCATTTATCCCTATGCAATTGGTGTTCTCTCCGACAAGATAGTTAGAGCATTTGCTGAACAGTCATCCATAGAAGACTTCCATGCCCATCTCTTGGCAAACTTTATCCCCGCTCGAGCTAGGTCATCGCTCATTCAAAAGTACTACTACCGAGTACAACGGTTGGATGAAAATTTGGCAGACTTCATCCAAGACATTAAGTTTTACACTAGGGTATTTGCTCTACATTTCCCTGAAGATCAAATTGTACAGGCTATTGTGGAAGGAATTTCACCACCTTACAGATCATACTTGTGTTCTGCGTCGCGTCCGCAAACTTTCGCTGAGTTAGAGGCTATGGCTGTCTCAGCCGAAGGAGTTAGATACGCCGATACCTTGCGTGTCGCGAAAGAACCCCCTCCATCCTCCAGTAGTTTTCGGCCTCCACCTCGCCGACCCATCACACCCCGTAAATGTTACGCTTGCGGGTCGCCTGACCATCTTCGCAATAAATGTCCATTGATCAAATCTAGTAGGACAAATAATGGAGCAGGTTCATCCCAAGGCTGCTTTAAATGCGGCGCGTTTTCACATATTGCCAAGAACTGCCCGATGCTAGCAGCACCCCCTCCTGCTCAACTTCTGGTGCAACTTCCACCAAGGCCAATAATAATAAGTGACTAGTGGCTTCGGCTGAGTCGGCGAACCCTTCTTCTCGAGGCTCAGCCCCAAGTAATCATGTCGAAATTTCAGGGAAAACTCTGTCTTCAAATTTATCTTTTGAAAGTCCCAAAGAATGTCTTAGGATTGCGGCGGATACCCCCACACCTGTTCCTTTTCTCAAAATTGAATTGAATAATGAGCCCGTAACCGCTCTCTTAGATTCAGGCAGTGTTTGTTCAATTATTTCGGCTGAGTGGTATTCAAAATTAAAAATCTATTTGTAAACTTCCTGATTTTTGTTCGTCTTCGATTCAATATGTTTCGGCCAACTCATCTCCATTACAAATTTTAGGTTCTCTGTATGCTAAGATCCGCATTTTGAAATTCACTTGGAAAATAAAACTGTTTGTGGCTAAGCACTTGTCTTGCCCCATTATAGTGGGAGCTGATTTCATGTCTGACACTGGTCTAGTGCTCGACCTTCAGAGCAAGTCGTACAAGTTCAAATTTGCTTCGAATCGTAAAATTCCCTTATTGAAATGTAATTCTGTGCCGTGTTCATCTGTTTTACCTACCCAGGATGAGATGTTGTTAAATCTTAGGCATCTACCTGAGGAGCAGGCTGATAGTATTCGTAAGTTGTGTCAGTCGTTTCCAGAGGTTTTCCTCGGATACTCTAGGTGTTACTGACCTTATTGAATACAAGATTGAGGTTACGGATTCCATTCCCGTCAGATTTCCACCTTATAGACTATCTCCGCCTAAAATGAAGGCGCTGAAAGAAATCATAGATCACATGTTGAAAGATGGTATTATTCGGCCGTCTAAGTCGGCATACTCTTGGCCGATTTTTCTAGTTCCGATACCCCAAGGAGGCTTCAGGCCTGTGATTGATTATAGGGCTCTCAATCGGAAGGTGGTGTTACAATCCGTGCCCCTTCCAGACCTTCATTCTTGATTTTCATGGATTCATAAAGCGAAGTTCTTCACAATCTTGGACCTCAATCAAGCGTATAATCAGATCCCTCTAGCTGAAGAATCTAAACATCTGACTGCTTTTGCCACGGATTGGAACTTGTGCGAATACAACCGCGTGCCTTTTGGGCTCCCCACGGGAGCAGCTGTACTCACTAGACTGCTAGACAAGGTCTTCTCCGACATCAAGTTTGAGTACTTGTACCACTATCTTGATGATGTCGTCGTATTTTCGGAGACCTTCGAAGAACACCTAGATCATCTGAGAGAAGTTCTCAATCGCCTTCGTAAGGCTGGGTTAACTGTGAAGTTGTCCAAGGTCGCCTTCGCTAAGCCTTCCATGTCATTCCTAGGGCATATTGTGTCGCCCGATGGTGTTGCAGTAGATCACTCTAGAACACAGGCCATCCGTGATTTCAAGCCTCCCAAGGACATCAAGGGTATTGCTAGGTTCATTGGTATGGTGAATTTCTTCAGGAAATTTATTCCAAATTTCGCCAATAGAGCGGCGCCCTTGAACTTACTACGTAGGAAAGGCGTCAAATTTGAGTGGAGACCTTCTCAACAAGCCGCTTTTGAAGATCTCAAATTAGCTCTCTGTAATGCCCCTGTCCTCGCTATGCCCGATTTCTCTAAGAAATTCATCGTCCAAACCGACGCGTCGTCGTCGGCGGTGGCAGCAGTCCTTCTTCAAGAGACCGAACTAGGGAGGCGAACCATCGCCTATGCATCTAGGACTCTTTCGGCTCAAGAAGCCAAGTATTCCATCTATGAAATTGAGGGTTTGGCTGTCTTGTTTGCGCTAGAAAAGTTCCGCCTTTATCTGGAACATGTCAAGTTCGACTTGGAGACTGATAACCAAGCCTTAAGCTGGGTCTTAGGTAGCCCGCTTCGTACTGGTCGTATAGCCCGGTGGGCCATCCGAATTTCTGCCTTCCAATTTGACGTTAGGCATATCAGAGGTACTGAAAATGTTGTGGCAGACGGACTCAGTCGTATGTTTTCCAATGATGTAGAGACCCATGAACTGGTCGATAGTTCTTCTCCTCCCGAGTCCATACGACCTGAGGTTAATTCCATTTTAACTGATGCTCCCATGTTGTTTAGGGGTCTTGAGAAATATCAACGTGAAGATCCGACCCTGGCCCCTATCATGGAAACCATTTCTTCTGGGGAACATGTCGTCCTTTATGTGCTGAGGAATGGTATTTTATGTTGCCCGTCGAGGCATGATAAGAAGATGAAGGTGGTGGTTCCAGCCGTTCTTGTGCCCATGATCTTCAAGTACTATCATGAGACCCCATTAGGGGGGCATTTAGGTATCTTCAAAACCCGTGAAAAGATCCGGGAGATGTTTATTTGGAAAGGTATGGACGGTGAAATTCGTGAACTAGTTAAAGCTTGTAAATCTTGCTTGCTTAGTAAACCCACCATGTCCACCAAGGTAGGCCTATTGTCTTCTCATCGAGCATCGCGCCCAATGGAACGTCTGTATATCGACTACGTCGGACCCTTCCCCCAGTCAAAGGGGAATGCCAACAAGTTCATCCTTGTGTGTGTAGATGGCTTCACTAGATTCTCATGGTTATTTCCGACTAAGCTGGCTACCGCCCAGTCCACCATTTCCTGTTTAAATTCTATCTTTGCTTCTTTTGGTCCGTGTCAATATATTTTGTCCGATAATGCGAAAGCTTTCACATCCAATCTCTTTCTTAAATTTTGTTTTGATCTATCTCTCATGTAACAACTTCTGCTTACTATCCTCAACCATCTCTGGCTGAAGGGGTCAATCGTAATCTGAGGTCGGCGCTGATTGCATATCATCATGAAGATCATTCTAGGTGGGACACGTCACTGCATTGGTTAGCTTTTGCTTTGAATTCGGCGTTCATGAATCCCATAAATTTACTCCAGCTTCCTTGATGTTCAAGTTTGTTCCAAACACGCCGCTCTCTAACCTTTGGTCTCTGTGTGATATTCTACCTGAGACAATAGATCCGGATAACATTAAAGATCTTTGGAAGAAGGCTAAGGCCAATCTTAAAGTGTCTCATGGAAAGGTTAGGGAAAGATATGATCGTGGACGGAGACCCACCAATTTGAAGGTAGGCGACCAAGTAATGATCAAGAATTTTGTTCCCGCGGGCAAGCTTGCACCCAGATTTCATGGGCCGTGTATTATTCTCGATTTCCTCACACCCGTTACTTTATTATTAAGCAACCCAGCCACCGAGAGGATCTTTAGGGTTCACCTGTCGCAGGTGAAACCTGTGTAATTTCCGCGCTAACTTAGCTGGGTTTTTTTTTTTTACCTTTTTAAAGAAATCTGAAGGTTATATTTTGGGTTTCATGTTGAGGCCTTCTGCCCTTTGAATCATGTTCTTTGTATTTAAATATTCATTGTACAACCACCCCCGTCAGTTAAACTGCTGTCCTGTCCACCTAGGCCATTACCAAGCTCCCGTCTCCTGCTCAAACACACCATTGGCTAATTAAAATGAAATAAAAACTTCCACGCCGCTGGCCCCTCAGCCTCACCACAAAGACTGTACCCTAAAATCATTATGGTCCAACAAAATTCTTCCGCCGAGATCTTAATGTTTCAGTGCCCCCGCAGCCGTGCGGCGCCGTACCGCCACTGTGGTGGAGTACGGGCCCGCTCTACTCCAGTGAGGTCAACCAGTGTACGGCGAGTCGGAGCCCTCCTTCCGGCCAAGGTTGATGTGCGGCGCACCACCTGCTAACTGCCTGCGGACTGTAAACAATCGTCGCGTGTGCGGCAGGCTTCACCACCACTACCCCTCTCATAGTAGCGGGAGAGGTGTATCTCAGGGTACTTGAGGGGTCCGAGCGGTCTCCTCTGAACACAAGCAGCGGCGACTGGTCTGGCCGTCAAACTTAATCAACAACTAATGCACATATTCAGCTACGTGGACAATCCATATCGACAATTATGGCGTTTTTGGATTCAACATCAACATATGGTGGACTTAGAAAAAAAATTTCTTCTTCCAAGAATTAAAGTTTTCCTTTGGAATTCAATTACTACAACCATAGAGACCTTTTCATCAAAATCTACTACAAACGTTTAAAAACTGGACTTAAAATAGTCGCACCCACCAATATCAAACCTATTAAGAGATCTCTGACTACTGAAAAAATTGGTATTTTCTCTGGTAAATTTTTCTTCATCCAATCTGCAAAAAACTTGGACTTTTTTAAAAAAATTGTTTTCTCCTGTGTAACCCCCTGGAAGGACTTTTGGGCGAGGGGGAGGTCTGTACCGGGCGGTACAACTCCACGCCGCGAATTCAAATATTGCGCAGTTGAAACCTCTCTACAGGAGAAACTCTGAACTTTAAAATCTGTATTAAATCAAAGTTTTCTCGGAAGATGTCTCTACTGTAAATTTTGAAGTGTTCTGAATTATGTCTATTTCGATTTGTATTTGTTTACTCTGTAGCAAGAAGTATGGACATTCTGTTCTAGATGGCACTACTTAAGAACTATAATTGTGCACCCTAGTGCGAAGTGAAGGAACTGTTTTTTTGAAGAAATTAGGTATTCATAAGTTTGTTCTTTGTTAAATTTCTTTTAGTCATTTTTTGGGTTGGCAGTATAAACCTTCTCTTTCCGCCAGTTTTGAATTTAACCAATCAGAATTTCTGTAAGTAATTTTCCTCCAATCATTGCTTTCTTCAGGTTTCCATGTGTAATTCCTAGTCTACCAATAAAGTTGAAGGGGTGTGTCTTTTTCATTCTTGAAAGGTCTCGAATTTTCCACGAGGGTATAAAAACTGCTGATTTTCTTGTCTCCGGGCTACTTCAGTAACATCTTTCGCAGTGTGTGAACATATATAGCAGGGGGCGGAAAGCGCCTCTTTCTCCAAGCAGCAGTTCATCTACAAGGTAATGGCCTGTTAACATCTTAATTTCTTGCTAGCTCAGCAGTTTTAACCCGCGGGGGAAGGTTTGAATCCTTTTTAATGTAAACCTTACTGTATTCATGTAAATTAGCCGCAATTTATGATAGAGAGTGCTTAACCCTCTCGAACTCCCCTTCATTTTGAATTTGAGGTGACTATGTTTTCATAACCGTTTTTCTATTCCTTCTTAAAGTCTTAAACTTATTTGCCAACTAGTCACCTCCCTAGTATGGGATTAGCCCCTGTATAACTGGCCGAGTGCCACCTAGGTTTTAAGAAGTTTCATGTAGGAGTGCAAGCTACGCCTCCAGTCAATTTGGTTTTTTGGGCCATTTAATTAAACCAGAGTTTGTTTTCTTCATGTGAAGGCCCTGTAGGTTGGGTACAAGATACCCCTGTTTCTCTGTATGTGTGCCTTAAGGGCAGTTAGGAAAGAAGTTTGTTGTAGCCTTTGATAGGCTTGTAAAATTGAGAGCGGGTCTGCTCTTTCCCTCTTAACATTGTAATTAGGAGCAAGTACTCCTTGTACTGAGGGGTTTTCTGCCCTGTAGCTATTGTGGTGGTGAACTGAGAGCTCAGAAATTAATCTTGGGACTCGAAGCCCAAATCTTGTAACAATTGTAATTTCTTAAATTGTTTTCCTGCTACTTGGTACCTGTTACTCTGTTGTTGTTATCTGTTGATTTTGAAAAGAAAATATAACCTTTGTTAAAGTTTTAAATTAACTTTAATTTCGTAAGTTGAGGCCTATTCCCGCCCGCACCTTCTTTCACCTCTAACTACCACGGATAACTCCGTAACAATTATTATTAAACATTACAGGCTTTCACCGAATTACAATGTTCCCCTATTCCAAATAAAAAACACAGAAATGAACATTTATGAACAAATAAAATCATACCAAATCTACTATGTGGCCTCTCTCATGGGCGGTTAGCCAGTCCGCGCGCAAGACGCCATCCCTAGATACAGAATATTTATTAGCTAAGCACTAACTACTTACTACTTAACTACCACTAAATCTACTATGTAGCATTTCACACATGGTCGGATAGCCAGCTCCACATGCAATACGCTACCTCTACATCTAACGAAACTAACTACTTAACTACACTAAATCAATACTAATTCTATCCTTAATCTGTCTATTCGCGACATCGCCCCTGGTAAGGAACTGCTACCACCCTTCCCTGGAATGTCACGACCATACATGTCTCACGAGGCCGGAAACTGATACCTCATAGACCCTTGAAGCTGTACATGTTATTTCCTCACCACTCCTTTATGTAACAGCTCACATGTGAGCGGATTGCCAGTTCTACATGTAGCCTGACACGCCTGCATCCTTCTGCGAAGACGGATGCCAAAACTCGGCTCATCTTTCACTGTCTCACTGACAACTTACTTCCTCTAACCTAATACTATTCACTACCTTACACTACTCTACACGTGCAGACGTACTGAATGAACACTTTAGCTTGAAATAGGTAGGGCCCGTCTCACTCTCTCCCAGGTGTACGTCGCCAGCCAAATCAAACTAACAAATAAACAAACAGGCAGACAAACAACAAGCAAACAACCTAATTAGAAGGAATGCAGTACGGCTTACATATCAATGAACTGAAATTCTACTAATAAGAAAATATACAATAAGTAAGAAACAAAGGAACAAAGCTGAGCCAGTATAAAAACGGAACATAATACTAAAATTATAAATATTGTCGCCCCTACTTATTACTAACTTGAACACTATAATGTTCTATATCTGTGTGTCAAAAGTTGTGTTATGTACATACAATGTTACAAAAGTACGTTATTATTACCCCATACAGAGATGATACTTCAAAGATTAATAATTTTCCGTATGTTTTTTTTCTACTCAATACAACAATTTTAAACTGCTTATTTGGTCTACGGGTAAATGATCAATTTTGGAGTCTCCCTCTTCCGACTTCGGTTGTCCTCAGTCGCTTTCATTCCGTCAAAACCGAGGATGAGATTGAGACCGATTAGTGAAAGTAACAAAATTGTTCTAGCTCACACCAGAAGACATAGTGCACTGTAAGTACTAGGTCTTTGCCAGCAAATACACAATAATAATAATAATAATAGTAATAATAATATTAATAATATACCACCGAGCTACTTGGCCGTGCGGTTAGAGGCGCGTAGCTGTGAGCTCGCATTGGGAGATAGTGGGTTCGAACCCTACTATCGGCAGCCCTGAAGATGGTTTTCCGCGGTTTCCCACTTTCACACCAGGCAAATGCTCGGGCTGTACCTTAATTAGGCAACGGCCGCTTCCTTCCCATTCCTAGGCCTTTCCTGTCCCATCGTCGCCATAACACCTATCTGTGTCGGTGCGACGTAAAGCAAATAATAATAATAATAATAATAATAATAATAATAATAATAATAATAATAATAATAATAATAATAATAATAATAATAATAATAATAATAATGTAGGCCGGCCCTAGAGAACTTTGAGTGAACTAAAGCCGTAGATAACTCTTCTTTGCCGAGAGAAAAGCGGCAGAAAAAAGTAAAGATGGAGTGAGCTTTTTTTGTGCATTTGTGTAGCGATAATTTTGGTGTAAAATAAAAGTGTAGTTAAAGCAGGTTCAGTGTGTTGTGTACTTAACTACAATAAATGGTGACCCCGACGTGATTCAGTGACGGAAGTGCGCAATAAACATCGCGAAGTGCATAAGTGTAGTGTAAGCGTGAAGAACAATGGATGAAAACAACACAACGGGTACGCCAACGGCAAACGAATCTCATTCAGGACACATGGTGGGTGAAGCTAACAAGGTAAGCATCAAGATCCCTCCTCTCTGGATAGAAAACCTGAAATATGGTTCTTTCAAGTGGAAGCTCATTTTCTATCTCAAGAATTACCCAAGAGGACACTAAATTTAACTACCTCCTGTCTCAGCTCGAACCTAAATATCTCGAAAACATTTAGGACATTTTCAAAAATTCGGAACTGAATAAATATTCCGCTGCTAAGGAGCGCCTTCTAAATATCTTCAAGGAAAGCGAAGATAAACAAATAAAACAGTTGGTAACAGGCCTAGAATTAGGCGATTTGAAACCTAGTCAGCTTTTAAGGAAAATGCAGTCCTTGGCAGGCGTGAATGTTTCCGAAAAAGTGCTTCGTACCTTGTGGCTTGAGAAATTACCGGACTCTATCAAACATGTTCTAATCGTATCTGACGAAAACTTGGAAAAAATCGCAATTATGGCCGACAAAATCATTGAAATGAATCCCTGCAGTATACTTTACTTTGTGGAAAATAGCGGTACTGATGCGTCCGTAAGTAACGACGCTATCACGAAACTCTGCACAGATAGCCGCCTTAGAGCAAGAGATAGCTTCAATGCACACTTTTAGGCCCCGCAGTCGAAGTTCGAGCCGAAACCGAAGCAAAAAGAAGTAAGTACTGTTACTATCACTTCAGATTTGGTAATAAGTGCTTCCCTGACAAATGCAAGCCTCCATGCTCGTGAAAAATTTGGAAAACACCAAACAGTAGTAGAGTTGGCAGCAAGCTCCACTACTGAAAGTAGTAAGGATTGCTGTAAACCCCGTTTATTTGTACGTGACAAAAACACGGGTTTGCACTTCCTAGGAGATAGTGGAGCCGATGTTTCAATAATCCCTGTCACTTCCAGTAACAGAAACTGTGACCCAGATTTTAAATTATTTGCAGCTAATGGCACAGAAATCCCAACCTATGGACTTAGAACACTGAATATTGATTTAGGACTCCGTCGACAATTCTAATGGCCTTTCATAGTAGCTAAAATTGTTGTTAGCACAATGTCAAATGCACAAAAGTTTGCCGATCTCTTATCCAGTTACCCAGATTGAACGAAACCTAATTTACTACCTACTCAAATCAAACACGACATTCAACACTTCATCCCAACTGAAGGCCAACCAGTTTATTGCAAGCCCAGACAGCTGGATCTTCTGAAGCTACACATTGCTAAACAGGAATTCCAGTTTATGCAAAACAGTGGAATTATTCGACCATCAAATTCGCAACGGGCTAGTCCTCTCCAACTGGTCCTCAAAAAGGATGGAACTTTTCGGCCATGCGGTGATTACAGACCACTGAACGCACAAACTATCACAGACCGATATCCAATTCCTCGGATTGAAGATTTTCAACATATTTTGAGGGGTAAGAAAATATTTAGCAAGCTCGACCTCTTCAAGGCATATTTCCAAATTCCTGTAGCAGAGGAAAACAAACCTAAAACTGCTATTATCACTCCGTTTGGTTTATATGAATTTAATGTGATGCCGTTTGGACTCCGTAACGCACCAAGCACCTTCCAACGTTTCATTAATGAGGTATTTAGAGGCCTAGACTTTAATTTTCCATATCTTGATGACTGCCTAATTGTTTCAGAATCAGTAGAGGAACATCGTGGGCATCTTAAGATTGTGTTTGAGAAGCTACATGAATTTGGCCTCCGAATTAATGTCTCCAAATCTGTACTTGGCGTAGAGCAAGTGGAATTCTTGGGACACTTAATCACCATGGAAGGCTCCAGACCCTTACCAGATAAAGTGAAAGCGATTGTTGACTACAAACTACCACAGACAGTTCATGACCTTCGTGTATTCTTAGGTACCGTTAATTTCTACAGACGTCACCTCAAGGATGCAGCAGAAACGCAGTCTCTTTTGCATGCTTATCTCAAAGGTGCTAAGAAGAAAGGTAAGCGACAAATTCACTGGACACCAGAAGCTATCACAAAATTTAAAAAATGTAAGCGGGACTTGGCAAATGCAGCACTGCTTACATTTCCAGACCCAACATACCAGCTGGCCTTGGCAGTAGATGCAAGTGTCTTTGCAGTAGGAAGTGTCCTGCAACAGTATGAAGAAAAAGGACGGAAACCTATCGGATTCTTTTCGAAGAAGTTAAGCGATACACAGAGAGCGTATAGCACCTATGACCATGAACTGTTTGGAATCCACCTCTCTGTCAAACAGTTCAAACATTTTCTCAAAGGAGGAGACTTCATAATATATACGGACCACAAACCACTCACTTTTGCATTTAATCAGAAAAATGAGAAGGCATCTACACGGCAGCTGCGATATCTTCAGTATATCTCCAAGTTTACAACAAACATCCAACACATTAGTGGCAAGGACAATATGGTTGCGGACAACCTGTCACGGATTGAATCTATGACTGTCATCGATTACGACACAGTCGCTGAAAGCCAACGTCAAGACAGTGAACTTAAACAACTTCAAGAGAAAAGTCAGTCACTCGTGTTCAAGAGCTACCCACTGCCTTCTGGAAAGTTACTGTGGTGTGATACCTCCACAAATAACATAAGGCCATACATTCCAAAAGAATTTCGCAAACAATTCTTTCTTCAGATCCACAACATGGCACATCCAGGGAAAAAGACTACTGTTAGGCTGATGACTTCCAAGTTTATCTGGCCTGGTATCAAGAATGACGTCAGAAAATGGACGCAAGCTTGCATGGGATGTCAAAAAAAATAACAAGACATACCAAATCGCCAGTCAGTCATTTTCAAGAACCTGATGAGAGGTTCAGCACTGTTCACATCGACATTGTTGGCCCTCTTTCACCTTCTGATGACTATCTCTACTGCCTCACATGTATAGATCGCTTCACCAACTGGATGGAAGCAATACCATTGCAAAATATAACAGCAGAGACGGTAGCAAAATCATTTTATGATCATTGGGTGACGCGGTTTGGAGTCCCAGCAAATCTAGTTACTGACCAAGGCCGACAGTTCGAAAGTCAGCTCTTTAAGAATCTTTCCGAATTGTGTGCTGTGAAACTTAAACGTACGACACCCTATCATCCGCAGAGCAATGGTAAAGTTGAACGTCTGCATCGAACAATAAAAACTGCTATCAAAGCCCACAACTCTATAAAATGGACAGACACCCTTCCGACTGTGTTGCTAGGTCTACGCGCATCACTCCGTGAGGACTCGAACAGTTCAGTTGCACAAATGGTGTATGGCACGCATATTAGGCTTCCAGGTGAATTCTTTGATAATCCTCCATCTCATACCGAACCAGAAACTTTTGTCTCCAAACTTCAGCAGCGCATGCAGCAACTCAGGCATGTGGAAGTTAAGCACAAAACTTCCCGAACTGTGTTCATCCATAAAGACTTGAGTAAATGTACTCATGTATTTCTGAGAATTGATAGAGTGAAAAAACCTTTGCAACCCCCATATGAAGGTCCTTTCCTGGTAACTGCCAAAAATGACAAATATTTCACGCTTACCATAAAAAATAAATCTGTGAATGTCTCCATTGATCGCCTGAAACCAGCCTACTTCATAGCAGCAGATGATGAAACTTTTAGAGCTCGTCATGAAGAACGACCAGGTGTCTTGCAAGGACTCTAACCCCCTGATGGATCAACCGCGGATTCCCAGGACAAACCCAGCAAGGAGAAAGTGGTAACAAAATCACGTAGTGGAAGAACTGTCAGGTTTCCCACTCGCTATTTAGATGATGTTGTATATATTTAATATTCTTGTGATTATGGTATATTTTGTTTATGTTTATATTGTCTTTGTATCGTAACTTGGTTACTGGGGGGGGAGCGGTGTAGGCCGCCCCTAGTGGGCTTTGAGTGAACTAAAAACCGTAGATAACTCTTCTTTGCCGAGAGAAAAGCGCAGAAAAAAGTAAAGATGGAGTGAGCTGTTTTTGTACATTCGTGTAGCGATAATTGTGGTGTAAAATAAAAGTGTAGTTAAAGCAGATTCAGTGTGTTGTGTACTTCACTACAATATAGCAGAGTTGGCTTCCTGGTACAAGCCATGCAGATGTGAGCTTGTATTCAGGAGCGGCGAGTTCGAGCCCATCCCTGAAGATAGTATTCCGCAATTTATCATGTTCATACCATGCAAAAATGCTGGAGCTACATATTAATTAAAGCCACGGCTATTTCCTTATCAGTCCTAAACCTTTTCTATCCCATCGTCACCGACAACCTATCCGAGTGAGAGAGGCGTTAACCCGCTAGCGACGATGATGATAATAATAATACACCCCATGTCAATACTTGTTATTGAAAGATCAGATGACTAGGAGGATGTGACAGGTGAGTGACATCAACACGGCTTCTCATTTAGGCTATTTATGTTCGATTTACAGATTATGCATGAGCAATGTTCGAAATGAAATTGCATCTTTAATGTAAAATTGCTGGGTACATGGCTATGATCACGATGTCAGTAGCCATGCAAAATTACAGGCTTCTTTCTTTTTCAGGGAAGATGGTTCATACAACTTACTGCTTGTGTGGTGGTGGTTGTTACTTTAAGGGAAAGTCCATCTGGGCAATCATCCTCTCTTAATCAGATAAAGAAATGGAAGAATTTCGACACGTCGAGGACTGAGGGATGTCGGCAAAAGAAGGGAAGAGTATCGCACGTCTTGAAAATGAAAAGGCCTCACAAATCTCATGCCGTCAGAGTCGGAAGAAAACAAGTGTAGACCAAGGGAAATCGGATATGAGAGATGAAACTGAGAAGTCTGGCACAAGCAAGTGTCTCCAGGCCACGCTCCCAAGTTGAGGGCCCCTGAGGTCACTCTTTTAGTAGCCTCTTAGGACAAGCAACGGTATCGTGAATATATTCTACTGCTTCCACTCACAGGGTGATAACTGCTGTGAATTTATTTTGGGTATGTTTCCTCAATCCTAATATATTACGTACACGTGCAGGACTACCACGTACAGCACTCGATAGCATATACTGAGCTCAGTTAAAAATGATTGCCTCTCCCACGAGTTGTATCTGCTGGCATAGATTAAGTTCAATCGTTCAAAAACACAGAATTCAATGATTTGAAATTCAATTTCAGAACCGCCTAGAATCTGGACCTTGAATCCAAGCCGGAATATAATAACTAAATTATTTTAATGTTCCCACCCCCTACCGGAGGGGTAGGGAAGACAATTGACGCAGGCGCATTCGGCTCGTAATTCGTTACGTGGTAACAACCGCAACTATACAGTGGTTGTATGCTTGGACAATAATGTAAAAGTTTATGTTGTTGATACATTCCTAGCAACGAACCTACTTTATTGATATAAGCGATGATGATGATGATGATGATGTGTTTGGAAGTGCGATGATGATGATCATGATGATGATGGTGTGTTTGGAAGTGCGATGATGATGATGATGGTGGTGTGTTGGGAACTGCTACTAGTAGCAGTTGTTTTCCTCGATAGAAAGTTTACTGTCGGTAGACCTATTGAGGTGGATATGATGGCAGAGAAGCCATTAGTACGCAATAAGTACATGAGCCCAGTGATGCTGCATAATGCAGGTAAGATACGGGAGAGAAGTCGGTCATTA